>NC_073721.1:50847979-51559646 GCF_023634155.1 Falco peregrinus
GTTTTGCCGGGGCAGCAGCGGCTGGTGGCGCTGGGTTAGCCGCAGTGCCCGCGGAGAGTGCAGCCGTCCTGCCGCCATCAGTCACTGGGCTTCAGTCAGCCCATGGTACTGGGTGCTATGATTTCTGTATCTCCAGTGACAGGTCCTGTTTCTGGAGGCTGTGCCCTGACCCAGCAGTGAGATACACTCCGTTACCAAGAACGGCAATTTCTCTAGCTTTCACCTTCATTTCCACTGCAGAGATCCCATGCTGACGAGGACTTAACTGGATTATAGTGGAGTTAATTTCGGTTCCATGATCAGTGAGGTGTACCAGGTGTCTGCTATCAACCCGGGGATCCCAAAGGCTTTGAAGGGTTCAGATGCCAGTGTTCTGGCACTCTTACCTGCCTGCGTACCTACCCGTTCTGTTGACTGCACCTCTGTTTACAGGATTTAGCTGAAATCTGTATTGCTGTCTCGATAGGTTTGGCAGCAAAGAAGAATACATGTCCTTTATGAATCAGTTCCTGGAACATGAATGGACTAACATGCAGAGATTTCTACTGGAGATTTCCAATCCTGAAACCATCTCAAACACGGCTGGCTTTGAAGGCTACATTGACTTGGGCCGGGAACTGTCCACTTTGCACTCGCTGCTCTGGGAAGTCATCTCTCAGCTGGAGCAGGTATCCGGGGGGGCAGGGGCAGGCCAGTGCTGGCCATGTGTACCACACCACACACCTCCCCGTGGCGGCAGGTAGCGAGCCATTAGCTGTGTCTGTGCACAGCACAGATGTTACTAACACTTAGCGCTTCCCCAGCCTTTGCACATGCTGCAGAAGTAGCTCGTTCTTTACATCCTCTCAAGGCAGGTGAGTATAGTTCTTCCCCTCCTCTGCTGTTTACTTTTGGGGTGTGAGGATGGAGGGGCAGGTGGGATGAGAAGGCAGAGCTGCTGAACACCAGGATTTTGTCTGTCCCAGCAGAATCAAAAGGTCTCTTTTTAATTAAGAGGATTTTTGGCAAGAGACCTGGACCAGGCTTGGCTTTAGCTGTCTTCTGTATCTGAACTTTGTTAATCATGCTTGCTTCCTCTGCCTCACAGCAACAAATGGTTCCTAACGCCACATGTTCTGGGACATCCCATAGCCTCAGCAGTGGGGGTAAATGACGGAGAAAATTAAAGTTGTTAATGTGATTCACTGAAGAGATGTCTGGCAACTGGCAAAGCCCACCATTCTCTAGAAGAAATACAGGATGATGGTAGTAATTCTGCTCTCTTTTCTGCCCAGGGCACTGCAACAAAGCTTGGGCCTCTGCCTCGGATCCTGAGGGATGTCAACTCGGCACTCAGTAACCCAGCCTGCGTGCAGGTCTCGGTCACAGCCGATCACACCGCATCCACGCCTAATGCTGGCAACAGCATCTCTGCGGGGCTGCAGAAAATGGTGATAGAGAATGACTTATCTGGGTAAGAGCATGAAAGGTGGCCTGGCCACAGACCAGGGGAATACTGATTGTTCATCTGCTGCCAAAACCTGGGCATCTGCAGGGACAGGCAGGACAGGGCATGGTGTGGAGTTGCCTGACTCGGCAACTAGGCTTTCTGATCACAGAGCTAATACCGGGTGTAGTTCACCTCTGAATCTAAACAAAGCAGTGGGCAGTGGCGCAGGCACATGGCTCCATCCTGGGTCCCCTGAGAGCCAAAACTGGGGATGTGGTCTGGGAAGTCCAGAACCTGGCAGTTCTGGTCTCAGCTGTTGGGATGTGGCTGCAGAAGCAAAATGTTCATCCTTAGAGGACCTGAGGGCTTGTTTGTGCTGACCTCAAAGTGATGGGCATTGCCATTATGTTGATTAGGTCTCTTGAATATGAAAAATGTACGGGATCAGCCATACTCATCCTTGTAAGACATAAGGTATGTGCTGAATGCACTGAGTTCCAAATCTGGACATTTCTTTAACAGTTGCCAAGCTGTAGAGGCCTAACAACGAATTCCAGTCTATTCTGTCCAGTTTTTATAATACTGGATATTTTTGATGATGAGCAGTGATTCACAGCCACCTAACATACTTTTTGTCTAATTATGTACGGAGTTTCATTCATGGGGGAGATGACTCTGCTGCAGACCTGTAATGCTTCTGTTTGTGGAAAATTAAAGGGAGCCCACACAAATTAAAGGACTGTGGTAGTAAAATAGTTTGCAAGTGGGAACTAGATAATATTTAAGTTTAATTAGGAATGAAAGGCAGCAGTGGTGCTGGACTTGCTCTAATCAGAGCTTTCGTCTCTAATGCTTCCCAGCATGAGGTGCAGTTATTTAAATCTAATGCTATGGAGGATCTCTGACAATATGCTTTCACCCAAATACTTGCTTACAATGCACCTTCTTTGATCAGCAGTGTATTCACATTAAGCTACTGCAAAGCTCTTTCTTCCTGTCCCCAAGAAATCAATATTGCATGAATGTATGTTACAGCGGGAGGACTGAGTGGATAACCTTCAGCTGCTGGGCTTTAGCCTTGCTGTTAGAGCTCTCGCTCTGACCCTTGGAGGCCGAGCGTGGATCAGGCCCCCGTGGTCTTCCATGCTGTACCAGTATTGGCCAGCGTGCCCCCAGGAGCTTTACTGCCCAGGTGCAGAGCAGGGGACGGAGAGCGGCGTGGGTGCAGCCAGTTGGAAGCAGAAAGGGTGACACGAACAGATCCAGCTGGGAGCAGAGCCCCCGAGAGCTGGTCTGTGACGCCTGCTGCGCAGTGCAGCGCTCCCACCCACACACGCACACCCCTCACTCACCTGCCTACACCTGCCTGCTGCCGCGGGGCTGGCCCAGAGCTCCCCCGCGCCCCTGCCTGCCCTGCTCCCCTCGCACCGTCCCTCCCCACGGGCAGGCCTGGCCGGGGAGCCCTGCTGTTGCGCTCGCAGGAGCTGGGTTCCGTCCCCGTCCCGCACCGCTGCGCCATGCTGATTTCTGCTGAGTGATTTCGTTTTCCTGCTCCGGTGCAGCATTCACAACTCTTCTTTTTTGTTTTGTTTTCCTTTCCTCTTCCTTACGCACTGACTTCCCCGCAGTCTGATAGATTTCACACGGTTACCATCTCCAACCCCTGAAAACAAGGACTTGTTTTTTGTCACAAGGTCTGCTGGGGCCCAGCCCTCACCTGCCCGAAGCTCCAGTTACTCAGAGGCCAATGAGCCCGACGTGCAGATGTCTAATGGCAGCAAGAGTTTGTCCATGGTGGACTTGCAGGATAATCGGCTCTTGGACAGTGGGGCCAACGCGTCTGGCACGTCTGACTCCCTCAATGACAGTCAGTCGTCCCTTGGGCAGTTGCAGGGCGTGTGGACCGCACGGACTCAGCAGAACAGCGTGACGGGCATGGCCACCGTGCGCCGGGTGGGCCAGACCCCCACCACGCCGAGCGGCGAGAGCGCACCTGGCCGGCCCCAGCTCCTGGCACCCCTCTCCTTCCAGAACCCCGTCTACCAGATGGCCGCCGGGCTGCCGCTCTCCCCCCGCGGCCTGGGCGACTCCGGCTCCGAGTGCCACAGCTCGCTCAGCTCCCACAGCAACAGCGAGGAGCTGACGGCCAACAAGCACGGCTTCGCCGCCCCCGCCGCCAGCGAGGACTTCACCCGCCGGACAGGGGAGCTGGCCCGCCGGCAGCTCTCGCTGACGGAGAAGGGCGGCCAGCCCACCATGCCGCGGCAGAACAGCGCGGGACCGCAGAGGCGGATAGACCAGCCGCCCCCGCCGCCCCCGCCGGTCACCCGCGGCCGGACGCCACCCTCCCTGCTGAACACGGTTCAGTACCAGCGACCCTCCAGCGGCAGCATGATGTCCTCCTCGCCCGACTGGCCTGGCAGCGGCGCCCGCCTCCGGCAGCAGTCCTCCTCCTCCAAGGGCGACAGCCCCGAGATGAAGCAGCGCACGATGCACAAACAGGTGAGTTCAGGCGCTGTACGAGCTCCGGGTGTTGAAGGGCCGGGCAGGGTCAGCCTGTGGCCTTGGAGAAGAAATGGGCCAGCGGGGATTGCTGTAATGCGCGGGTATGTCACTGCGGCTCTGAGTTACTGCATCAGCGCCCCCACCATGGTGGCACTGAGTGTGGGGACAGTGCCTTGGCTCTTGCACCCAGCTTGGCCTGAGACGGAGGTGCTCCAGGGACAGGGACACAGATCAGTGGCTGTTCTCCGTGTCCCTCCGTTGCGTGGCACATTGGTATGTGACTGCCGCGAGGCGGTAGGTGGCAGAGACACGAGGGCCATGGCAGCCATGCCTCTGTCCTGCACTACCATCTTGTCACTGCTTTGCCTCCATGCCCAGGCTCATCCCATACCATAGTCAACCCCGCGCCATCTCCCAGACTTGGAGCAGGCCCTGGTCTTCTCTCCTAACTGAGTTCCGCTGCTGCTGCTCCTGTCCCAGCAGAGCCACAGCGCTCTGGGAACCTTCTGTGTCTCTGCTCTGTGGGAGCCTCCCGTCAGCGCGTCTGGGGAGGTGGGGAAGGAAGGCGCATGCTCCCTGCCGAGGGAAGCTCCTGCCGTGCAGAGCTCTGCGCTGATTCAGGTCCCGGACCCCATGCTGGTCTGCACAGAAATAAATGTCACTGTTCTGTGCACTAGCACTACGTGGTGCTAAAATTGAAAGCAGTAGGTCACAGACCCAGGGCCTTCTGGTTTTCTTGGCATGGATGAATTTTTTTTCTAGTGCTCATTCATTCATCCTACATTTCAGAACTAACCCTATAGAAAATTAACGCAGTAGGGCCTCTCGGTCCCTAAAGGAAGAGTTCTAAAAGTAATGCAAACCCAGAGAGAGCAGACAACTGGCAAGAGCTCGCTGCATCTCAGCTCAGAGACAGCATTAAGGCACCTTTTCAGCAGTACCGTGTTGAAAGAGCAGCAGAGTTGGTGTAACTGCCTTTCCTTTACAAGGCAGCTGTGGAGGCCTTTGTCGGGGCTGCCCGTAGAAGGCTGTTTTATCAGCCCCATCTGGAGCTGTTCTGGGCACAGGGTATTGATTCCTAAGCGCTGACATTAGCAAGCATGCCATGTAGCAGCATTTGTATAATGTGGATCGATACTCATTAGGAACAGAGGGCACAGAGCTCTGCAAGCAGCAGCAGCCTGTTTGGTAGCAGAGTTTCTTCCAGAAAGACAACAGTGAACTCCAGGTGACCTTCGGAAAGCCCTGGCCAAGCTGTGTGTGCAGATATTTCCTCCACCCACCCCTGTTGTGCTCTCAAAGTTTCTCTCAGGACCTGAAGTCCTCAGAATGCCTCTCCTACCCTTAATCTGCGCATTTTATTTGGATATTAACAGCATCTTTAAACCATAATGAAACTGCTTGCTCATAGTTGGTGGTATTAAAATGCTGCTTGAGAACAACAAAATCCCATTTGGCAGCAGTTCTAGTAGACGTCCACAAACCTCATTCCTACCAGCCAGAAGCGCTTGCTCTACTTCATCAAGTTCATCTGCTGAACTGACTTTCAAACTGTCCCAGGCCAAGTCAGATGTCCTTTTTTACTTCTTCAGAGAAGGAGGGAAGAGGCAGAAGAACCCGTGCACAGCAGGCTGATCTCTGTTCATTGACATCCTTTACCAGTGGCCTTTATGCCGCTGAAAGGAACTCTTTGGAGCAGCCACCACAGGTGCAGTGCCCGAGCTGGAGTTGCAAGAAAAAGCAGAAAGCCACAACCTGGGTAAGAATTTATAGCAAGTGATGTTCGTGAGCCAAGTCTGAAACTTAAATTCTGGAAGTAGAAGACCAGACTGGAAGATGGCATGGGAAAGCCCCCCAACCCCAGCGAGGTGATTAAACCAGTCCCCACTCCTGAGTACAGAACTCCCGTTTTGCTGCTTACCGATCACTGGGTTCCTCAACTGTCCAGAGTTTGAATGAAGGAGAAAGGCTGACATTTCTGACTTGTTAACTTGAATTCCCTTGACCAAGGCATGCAGAAGCCTTGGGTTCATCCAGGGAACTGTTTACTGCCGTTTATAATGAGCCAGGATGGAGGGGAAATAGCTGGAGATTCACTTCCTTGACCTTGTAATGTGGTTGGAAAATATTCAGGCAGTGCCATTTCCAGTCCCTGCCCAGGCTAGGGCTGAAAAGCAGCAGCCGTGGCTCTAGCTCACTGACCGTGGAACGGTGCTCCTCGAGCTCCCACAGCTACGTGAACAAACATGGGCATGAACTGCTAAGACGTGGAGCGTTTAGACCTCTCTAGCATCCTCAACCAAGAAGAAACCTTTCTTTTCCAAGAAGGCATCTGCATGTCCGAAGGTAGCATTTCAGTTTGCAGATCTGATTTTAGCTGTACGAAAGCTCCACAGCAAGCAGAAAGGCGGCTCAGGAAAAGAGGCTGGAGAGCTGAGTGAAATCTCTGCTTGCAAAGGGAATATACCATGTCAAGCCACCCTGCCTGCAGCTCGGCACCTTCCCAGCTCGTGTCCTGAGGTGACAGGACCTGTCCAGAACACTGGCCTGTTCCTTTCAGCCGGACCCTGCTGCAGTGCGCCATTGTACGTCTCTTCTCTGGGGGTGGCACAGGGAAGAATTTGGCCTCTCAGAGGCTGTTTGACCTAAAATAATGTGCAGGTGCAGAACAGTTGTTCTGCATCCCCAACTGCTCTGGTAGTCTGACTTGTTTGTTGCTGTTTGAGCAGCATGGGAGAGGGCTTGCTTGGAAGGAAATTCTCTCTCTCTCCAGCTTCATGACCATTTCTGTTACAGGTTTTTCTTTTGTTATGGTTGTATGTTTCATTGTAGGCCCCTTCTCCTGTGAATCCCAATGCCCTGGACCGCACTGCTGCTTGGCTTTTGAATATGAACATGCAGTTTTTAGAAGATGAAAGCATTGACCCAGATTCCAAGCACAGGGATAAGCTCAGGAATAAGGACGAGCTCAGCCAAGCAGAAAAGGTAAAACCTGATTGGATTGAAACAAGTTTCTAAATAGAGAGAGGATTTCCTTGAATGTCGTTCATCTGAGCCCCCTGGGGACAAGGTGGGCTGTGTGGCACATCCCTGCCCAGGAAAGATGGGCATCAGGTTGCTGCTCAGCCTCACAGGGCACTGCTGGGGAAGGTTTGGGAGGTTTTCACACACTCAGTGACTGGAATTACCCTCTGATGAAAGCAAGTAAGAAAAACAGCAGCCAGGAATCCAAGTGCTGGTGCTGCTCTGCAACAGACTCTGAAGCCAGCCAGTGCCTGTTACTTCCCCCATTCCTACTCCCCCCAGCTGCACGGGAAGAAAGCTTAAAAAGTGAATTAAGCACACTTGTGAAAGAGATGAGAGCTTACTCTCGTCTTATTTACAGGCAGCCTTGTGCCTCACAGCAGGGACATGTAGCAAGAAGGAGCTTCCACGTTAAAAGGATGTAAACAGACCTAAAAATTAAGTCCAGATTCAGGTCTCGGAGACAGCACTGGGCCTGGAGTGACTTTGCTGGGGTAGTGACACTGCTCAGGCTTATGGCTTGTCACACAGATTGGGGCCTGACCAGCCTGGGGCTCTGTCAGTAGGTCAGTTCCAGAACACTCAGTCTGAGCCCATGCCCCCGGAGAGGGTCTGTGCTGCTGGCGAAGCAGAGGGGGGGCTGCTGGCATCCTCCTTTCTGGGTGAGCCCGGGGCGGGAGAAGAGGGAGGAAACAGAGTAGACCTGGCCAGGGGTGAAGGAGGGTTAGAAATAAGGATCCAGCAGTCATGAGCTGAGAAGATCCCATCTTTGCTGATCACTGTTGCTGCAAGGTGCTTTCTCAGCAGCCTGGCTCTGCCAGGACCGCTGCACACAAATGGGCACATTTGGGATGTTTCCTCAGTGTGCTTCTCTTCTGTCACACTAGCCGCACGTTACCACCCGGTCCCACAGAACTGCAGGCATCAGCTTCCCTCAACCTCCTTTCTGTTTTTCCAGCACAGACATGTTTCTGGTTTTGTTACAATAGTCTTCCTGTTCTCACCTTGCTTGTGCTGTACCACTGTGGGACTGTCACCTGTTAAATTCAAGTGACATGCCAAAGGCAGGTATCGTAGGGACTGGGAGGTACAAGGCAACAGCTCCCGGCTGCCCCAGGAAGAGCGTGGCAGAGTTTTGTGAGCGTTCAGCCCATTTCTTACCGGTTTTCAGCTCCTTGGGTATTCCTGTAAATACACAGACGTGTACTGATCAGATAGCAGCTTGCACAGAAAAGTGCACACGTTTAGCAGGCTTTGCAGAGGTACAGAAATCTTGGCTACCGCCTAAGCAGAGGCAGCAGTAGGCAGCAAATGGAAGAGAAGGCAGCATCAGGCTGGCACATCACGCACTGGGGCTTGTGAAAGGGTTCGGTGCTCACTGGGGTCTGCAGCAGAGAGACAGCGGCAAGCTCTGCTCTCGCAGTGGAACTGGGGTGAGGTGAAATGCCGAAGGACCACACTGAGAAACGTGCGCTGGCCTTCTGCAGCTCACACCTGCCAGCTCCTGCAGGCAGGCAGATGGCCCGCCGGTGTGGACACGGTGCGTGCCAAGTGTTGTCACTAGTCCCCTTCCTGGCACCCTTTCCTGTGAAACGGGCTCAGCTTTTACCAGGTGGGCACTCAGGGCTGCTCCATTCCTGCGGCAGCCTGCGAGGCCGCTGCTCCCGGGATGTGCCAGGCCCCCCGTCCTGTGTGGGGAGGGACTCGCCAGCACCGGCCCCGCTCGGGGTAGACCGTGGTGGGGTTACAAACCTGGGCAGCAGCAAAGCAGTCCCTGTCCCAAGCTCAGAGGGAGCCCCCCTCCAGGAGCCTGCTGTCTCATGCCCATGCAGCATCTTCCGTTACTTTGCTGTCGCATCAGTCACTGACATTAAAGATCACCATTAGCATGATCTCTCTCCCCATTCCTGTAAGAGGTGAATGGTAACCGAGAATGAGACAAGTGTTCTAGAGACAGGAGCGACTCCTTCGGTCTCTGAGGCCTCTCCTGCTATCATTTGAGCTCACTTACGCTGCTCCTATTTTAAGGCTAGGGTAGGTATTTAATCTTTCCTGTTCAAGCAGCTGCCTTCTGTCTGACTTCAGTGCTCCTGTGCAACTGTGTGGGCGTTTGTGTTCCCTCATTGCTCCAGGTTACATGTGCAAACTGTGTCGTTTCAGTGCCGCAGTAAAGGCTTTGCTAAAGGAAAAACAGCATGATCTGTTGTGCCTGTCCCTGCCCAGGCAGAAGGATTTTGCAGGTCCTGCCCGTCTGCCAGCCGTGGCTCAAATACTTTGGCAACTCAGGAAAGACCATCGGCATCATAAATTTTCAGTCCTTGGGAATTAACAGTTACTTTTGCTGTCAGCAGTCAGTTGGAGTGATATTAGGGAAGCAAGGTGGGTTTACGTGGGCTGGGGTCCAGGTGACGGGTACACAGGCAGCAGCCTGGCTGCCTTCCCTGCTCACCGAGACTGAGCTGCCAGTCAGGCTGCCCAGCAGGACTCAGAGCAACACTGGACACAACCAGGTCCTTCGTTCGAGTGCGTATACAGATGGCGGTGGCTGAAGGGGAATCTGCAGCTAGCCAAGCCAAGGCAGTTAAGCATGTTTCTGTCAGTTCATGAATAACATTCGTGGCTTTGTAATAGACTTCATGACTCACGTGAGTCTTTTTTCCCATATCTAACTCTTTAGAAGCAGCTTGTCAAATTATCGGCTGCATGTTAATTATTCTGAAGTTATTCCAGTTGAGATTGCTTTTAAAAGGCTATTTCCAAAGATATTTTTTTGAAATTAAAGGACCGGGGGAGGGTAGTGGTGGGGGTGGTGGTGTTTGTACATGTACACGCTGGATTTTTCCTTTAGCAAAGCAAGTTGTCCCGAATGCTGTGCTTCTGCAATAGCTGAACCCAGTTTTAAGCAAGCTCTTAATTTTTGAATTGCTTTATGTGATGCTGCTGCTACTGCTGCTTTTTAGCTTGATCTGAATGAACCAACTGTGGGGTCTTGGCTTCACAGCAGCTCTTCTCAGACCGAACCCTTTTTTGACATCTGATTGCATTGTCTAAATTGCTGGGCCCCCAAAGGCGGTAGTGCTGCCTGCCCCCACTCCTGCCGGCCGGTTGCCCTTGCCTTGACGGAGGGTGACCACTTTGTGCGGGATGGCAGCGCCTGACATCTGTGGCTGCTGTAGAGCCTGGCAGGAGGCAGGCAGCACTGACAGTCCATGCTTGGCTTCCAGCATGCCCAAAGCACCCATGTTCCATGTTGTAGACTGAAGAGCTCACGTGTAAACCCAAAATCCCACCAGTGCAGCTTCTCCTGCCTGTGTTTAGCCCTGCGCTTAGTGTGAGGAAGATGCCAGGCGCATTTGCCATGCACTCGCTCTAACCTGCATTGCCCGTGTGAATTGCCAGACTCTGCTAACAACCCATTCTCTGAACCTGCCAGTGACCTGCCCGACAGTGGAACGCAGCATCGCTCCTAGCGCAGTGCGGAGAAGACTGAAGAGGAGGTGTCGGCAAGCAGGGTTATCTGATACGGGTTTGCAGCTAGTCTGGTGCAAGGAGAGGGGTATAATCAGGTTATGGGGAAACCCTGGCAAGGGCAAAACCCTACTAGGTAACATGCCACATGTGTTTTCTCCTCCTGTGTCTGTCCTTGCGTGCTGTAGTACCAGCAGGACCTAGTGGTGCTGCAGGACAAGCTTCGCATCTCCAACAAGAAGCTGGAGGAGTATGAGACTCGCTTCAAATGCCAGGAGGAGACAACGCAGAAGTTGATGCTGGAGTACCAGGCCAGGCTGGAGGAGAGCGAGGAGCGGCTCCGGAGACAGCAGGAGGATAAGGAGATCCAGATGAAGGGCATCATCAGCAGGTACAGAGGAGATGGGAATGCTGGAGATGACAGGAAGGCAGGCAGCCTGGCTGGCGTTAGAGCTGACCCCTGCTCCGGAGAATCAGGTTTCTTTGGAGGTGCAGGCAGGTTTCCCATGTGGATTTTCCAGCATTTATCCACTTCCTGCCCTTCTGGGTTACAGCCCCTGGGGTGGATTTCAAGCCCTGACTCTTTGGGTCCCACCATCAGTGTTACCTGGGACAAGGAAAATCCTGACATTTTCCTGATTCACAAAGGCAAAACCTCAGGAGGGGAGAGCTGGCAGCCAGCCCCGGTTCTTGGAGGATCTGGCAGGCTTGCTCCTCTGTTCAGATGAGCAGTAGATGGAACAATCAAAATGTTATTTTCCTGATGTTTAGCTAAAGCTCTCCTCACCATCCCATTACTCCTAGCTATAAATCCCTTTCTCCTGCTCAGTGGGATGTAGTGTTTACATTTGTTGGGGACACAGACTGTTGCAGTGCAGCTAGTCTCAGCTTTGTCTGCGCCAAGCCAACTTAGTGCTTTTTAGTCAGCCCTCATAAACGGGTCAGCCTTCACTGTTCTGTATCATTTAAGCTTTGGGACAGCCTGCTACGGAGATCTTTAGAGAAGAGTAAGAGCCAGAAAAAAGACTGGTTCTAAATTATTGGTTTGTGTATAAGAGGTAGTGCCAGTGGCTGTCTCCTTTGTGCTGGCATACACAGCTGCGGGTCCTGGGAGCACCGCAGTGTGTGCCTCAGCACTGCAATTTCAGAGGAGATGGTGTGAGCTGGTGTGGGTGATGGGGGCTGCTAGGTGAGGCCAGTTCCATCTGTCCATCTGTAAACTCACTTCTCCAGTATTTCACATGTCTTCCTATGTGCTTCAAAGCTGTACATCACCCCTTTGCTTCCTTAGTGTCAAGGACTAAACGAGGACATGATCTGTATCATTCACTCTGGGTGGCTGATTTAGACGTATATGAGACTAATAGCTGGGCTTAGCAGAGCCCAACAAACGTAATTTTTTTTCTTGTCTGTTCGGCTCCTAGGCTGATGTCAGTTGAGGAGGAGTTAAAGAAGGACCATGCAGAAATGCAGGCTGCCGTGGATTCCAAGCAGAAGATTATCGATGCACAGGTGAGTCCCCGACACCAAGGGCTGCAGCCCCTTTCAGGGTGAGTCTACAACACGCAGCCTCCCTGACATGCAGCGGTGCCAGCTCAAGGGTGGTGAGATGTGCGCGTGGGTGAGTCAGCACCAAACTGCAGTCAGTGACAGAGCCAGTCAGTCTTCAGCAGGATGTGATTTATTGTCACAGCAGCCGCGTTTGTACAGCTGTTTCCATCCTTGGAGCTTGGCAGGCGACGCAGAGGATGTGGGGAGTGGCAGTTTGTGGAAGGATCGTGCCCACATTTGTGGAAGGATCATACCCTTATTGGCTCGGTCTGAGGTCCCCAGAGCTTTGCTTCGTGCTTTATGTTCCAGTCATGCTTGCAGGACCTGGATACAAGGAAGACACAGCCTGGCCGGAGCAAAGCCAGCGTGTTTTTTCAGCCTTTAGGTTGTGGCTTGCAGCAGTGGGAAGCTCAGTTATTGCTGTAGATTGCAATGGCAGAGGAGCATCAGATGATGGGTGGAAAACGCTATGCTTGGAAAAGAATCTGACCCATAATCTTCTAATTTGTCCAGGCGGAGACTGGCTCAGCAGCTAGGCCTTCCTGCAGGTCATGGCTAGGTGATAGGCTTGCTCTTAACAACCCTATTAATCACTTGTGAGTCACTACTCATGACTAATTTACTGTATAGCTAATTAAAAAGGAGATGAGACGGTAGTAACTTTGTAAAAAGAATCACTGTTTTTCTGTAATTTGTTCAAAGCTAGTAAATCATGTTCCCTTCTGCGCTATGGCAGAGCCTCGCAGGGACAGGGGTGCAGAGCGCAGCCCACCAGCGGCTCTCAACGGGCTGCCCTGTCTCCTGCTGCCTCCTGCGTTACACGTGAGGCTTTTACCGTGAGCCCTGCGCAGTCTGCATTGTTCTCTTTTTGTCATCCCAGACTGTACAATAGTGTTGGATGTGTTCAGACGTGGACCTTCAAAGTTACACACAAGCTGCTGGGTCACTCTGAGTTTGTTCTGTTCCCTTCTGCTCATGGCAGGCAGGAGGATGACTTGTTCAGTGTCAGAAAGAGCAGGAGTGGCAGAATCAGGCTGCAGCACGGAAGCCCTTGCTTCCATCCTTAGGATTCTGTAATCAGTGAGAGTTGCCATCAAAGCCATCTTGGGAGGCCACATGTCATTTAACTATTAATTTACAATAACAAAATCAATTAAATGCTAACAGGAATAACTATCTTGGGAGAAATGGGTTTAGAAAAGGAATCTTACCATCTTTCTAGCTGCAGTTAGAGCAAACAGTACAATGAATTTCAGTATAACTGAAGAATTAATTAGAGGAACTATGTTATCTCCATTTTCTTCAGGATGCTAAAATGAATTTTCCTCACATTGCACAGGCAAAGTACGCTGGTGGCCTGCTAATAGCAGCAGATTTCAAAAAACGCTGTGTAGCACTTACAAACCCCACCCCTAAGCATGCCAGAGAGAAAGGTCCTGGTCCAGGAGGCCTCTGGGTCGCTGTCTCAGGACAAGCCCTGGCGTCACAGGCAGACAGGTCTCCATGCCTTTGCACTGACTGTCCCCCTCTGCCCGTTTGTTTCGCAGGAGAAACGCATTGCTTCCTTGGATGCTGCCAACGCACGGTTAATGAGTGCCCTTACTCAGCTGAAAGAGAGGTACAGCATGCAGACACGTAATGGGATCTCCCCCACAAACCCAACTAAATTGCAGATTACAGAGAATGGAGAATTCAGAAACAGCAGTAATTGTTAACCCGTGGAGGGTGCTGCCGCAGGAGAGGAGGCCTGGCCAGAGAGACCGTGCAGCAGCAGGTGTGAGCCGCGGCTTCAAAGAACGGCTGCTCTCTCCCCCCAGAGAAACCAGCTCCTTACTGCGGACGGCGCGCTGGACTGAGCCTCTGTGGGAGATGCTAATGCCAGCACATTGAGGGGACGGAAAGATCGAGTGTGAGATGAGTGGCATAAGGAAATAACATATATTTGAGAATCGCTGTCACTGTTGGATTTAAGTCAGTGTTTAATGTTTAAACAAAAGTAACCTTTTCCTTCTAAACTGCCCAAAGGATACGCCTCACCCCTCCCAGCAAGGAATAATGTCCTTGTCATTGCAGTAAGCGAAATAAAGGGAGCTGGGCAGAGCCTGCAGCAGGCAGTGGCCCAGTAAGCCCAGTTAAAGTGTGCTGCTGGATGTAGCCGTACGAGGGATGGCAGCAGAGCTTGGCCCGCTCCTCCTGTGACTCCCCATGGAGCACAGCCCTCTCCCAAAGCAAAGCCCGAGCTGAGCCCAGCCATCTTTCCTCCTGTGGCTTTTGTGAGGCCACTGACTTTTACAGCGGGCGACTGTCCACAGGGCATTTACGCAGCTAATTAGTGTTTAATTAACTCCGCCCATATAGGGAGTGCAGTGCAGCTGGAAGGTCAGGGCACACTGTGCGTGGTGGCAGCCAGAGGGGTGCCGTGCCAGAAGGGTGCTGTGCCAGAAGGGTGCTGCGTGGGGAGCCACGGTGGCGGGGCAGCGGAGGGCACGGCACGGCACGGCAGGCACTGGTGGGGCTCCGGGGCCCGGGACAGCCCGGGGAGCCCAGCAAGCCCAGGGCTCTGGCACGCAGGTGGAGGGTGGAGCTGGCACCTGGTGAATGGCAACTTGATTTCTCTCTACAGCTTCTGCTCTCTCACAAGTATTGGGGAAGAGTCTTTGTAAGCAATAACCCCGGGGCGCTGGCCCACACACACACACTTCCAGCCACAAAATAAAGTCAGTGTTGCCTGAGCTTGGTTCCCGAGCTGTGAATGAGGTGCAGGGGCTGGATTTCCTGGTGCCCGCTGTGGTAGAGGGGGAGCGAGGGGCTACGTGAAATGGCCAGCTTCTTGCTTGACAGAGGGTTCGTTATGGGGATGGAATGCTCTGTGCAGAGATTTTTACTATTTCTGGGGAGAAAAACAGACAAAGAAACAAGAAAAAGCCCTGAAGAACCATGAAGATCGGTAATTGTATCTCTTTTCTTTCACAGTATGCATTAGAAAAAAAAAGATCCCATTTTCTGGAATACTGTCCTCTTTAAATTGGGAATGAGCACTGCATGGAAATTAACCGGCTTGAAGAATGTAAAACATGGTCATAAGGGAGTAACCAACAAGAACAGCAGCCACCACCGAAAGCCCCCTTGTCAGGAGCACTGTGCAGGCATAAGCCAGGATTAGACTTTCCTAACTGCTGAAACACGCAGATTCGGCACATTCAGACACGTTGTGCTCAGCGGAGGGGTCACCTCCTTAACGGGGGATTGTGCCACTGACCTGCCGCCACGGTGTGTTTGTTGGTTTGTGTTTTTTTTTAAGTTAGTACTTCATGACTCCCACTCTCAGAGCAGGTCACTCGTACCAAGAGCCAGAGAGATTTCTCTGAGACACGGATGACAGTGTACAGTGTACAGGACATCTGCCTATTCCTCCCACTAAAGTTTAATACACTGCTCAACGCCTGTCCTAGCTCCTCCTGCCATGTGTAAATGTACAGTCAAAGGGACTAGGATGTTCCCTGAGCTCTGCACAGCTTAGGTACCGTCTCCAGCCTCACACTACCCAGGCTGCCTGAGCAGGACACTGCCAGTAAGCTCTGCATTGCCATGCTGCCCCACAGCCATAAAGCTCATTAACAGCATTCTTCCACACGCAATTGTTCTCAAAATTAAAGATGCTTTTTTTCCTAACCGTTTTTCTGTTCCCTGGAAGCCCTGGGCCAAGCCCGGTGCGGCTCGGTCCTTGGAGGAGCGAACGTGTTGCACTGAGGTCTCCACACCCCGCCAACACCTGCAGAGTGGTGCAGTCACAGCAGACCCCAAGCGGAGCTCCTCAGAGAAAAGTAATAACTAAATATTTATGACAAGTACAGTCACCTTTTGAATTTTGGAGACTAGCACAGATGGCTTTGAAGAACCTCACAAAACTGACATGGTTTACAACTGGAGAAAGACCCAGACAGGTTAGGAATATACAGGGTACTGTGAAGCGTTGGGTACGTACACGTACATCTGCCATTGTCTCAGAGTCAAACACATTCTAAGAACCCTGCAAAAAGACTATTTTAAACCGCTGTTGCCCTGAGATGTATGTCTAGAGCTGATTGTTTTTGAGTTCCAAAATATTTGTGTTGCGAGAGACGGGAAGTTTTTCATGAGAGACTTAACACAGAGGAATGGAAACGCTAGCAGGGCGCGGGGGCAGGCGTCCCACCAGCAGCATGTTTCCATTCGTACACGGGATTAATTCTGGGTGCAGTCAGTGCTCTTCCGTAGCGCTGGGAAAAAAGAGACACCCACAAAACAATTGTTTAGTACTGAAGCTAAGCACAGCATATCTTAATCTTCTCAACCACAAGCCAAGGCACTGCTCCCCCTCACCCTGATCTGTCAGAAACTCCTGGTTAACCTCAGACGTGCAAATTACTGAACACACATTGTTCTGCTGAAATTGCAGAAACGCTTAAATCCTTCCACAGCGAGTTATTTAAAAGAAAAAAATCTTCAGAAGTTCCAGTGCCAACGCCTTCTGGAGTTGTTGCTTAGTTTCCTGAGCCAGTATAAAAAGAAATTCAAATCAGGACAAAGTCTCGTTACAGTACAGATTCCACCCCCACCCCCCTGCCCCATTTTTGGCCCGTTTCCTTCCCCTGCAACTGTCAACAACTGGACCAAAACGTCACCCTCCCCTAAGAAGGTCCGAGGGTAGGTTTTAAGCTCCAGGCTCAGTTCAGTTCTGTTGCTTCAGTTTGTGTTTCTGTTATTTATGAACTGTACATGTATATGTGTGTGTGCGTGTGTGTGTGTGCATGTGCACGCCTGTGCGCGTGCGTGCGTGAGCGCGAGGGAGCCAGCAAGAGCGTGCGAGCGCGCCCGAGCCCCGCGCGGCCGGGTTACCGATGTGGCCTCGGGCCTGGTACCTGGCGTAGCAATACCAGAGGCAATCCCCAGAGGTGCTTGCAGCACCAGAGCAAAGCAACCACTATCCGTAATGTTTTGTGAGCAGCTCCATTTTCTTTTTCGTTCTTGTGCTTTCTACAGTAAGAGGCTGTTCTTGTGCAAACTGGTCAAAGTGTAACAAAACAAAACAAAAACCCACACTCAGATTTTTATCTTAATACAAGTCTTAATATTTTTTTGTAAATGTTTTCAGTGTTTACTGTAACGTATCTATCTCACTAACAGTTGTATATAGTAACTTACTTCTGGTGCTGCTTATTCGGTCAGGATTTGGCTGTATCTCACTGCTGTTTTGGAGAGGTGGACTCAAGCTAGCAAATCTGGATCCAGACAGAGGTTATGATTGCAACTGCCTCCCGTGGGGATCTGAGGGAAGGGAAAGGGAGAGACACCAGGGATCCAGATTTGGAGTTGGCCCACCTCAAGGATTCTGTTTTAAGAGTTTTGATTTGGGGTTTTGTTAAACTGTAGTGAATGCTTCTGAAAAATGAGCAAAGCTTTGTGTAAAGGGGGATGAAACAGACTGAATAGTATCCCAAGGTCTCTGCGAACTGTAAACACCATCATTTTGGACAGGGATTATGGCTTCAGTGCCAAAAGACCAGAGGGACCTAAGTCCTTCCCCATGCCAACTAATACTACAGTATAGTCACGAGCCCCTTTTGCACCAGTTTAAGCAAATCCTACCACCATCCAAAGAGTCCTGCGTCACTCTGCATCGTCATTTGAGTCTGGTTGGTTTTGTTTTCTGCTTTTGCAGTTGTAAAGCACTGATTGCACTGTGAGAACACGCTGAATCCTCTGGCCTAGGAGCCAGCCCCTTAAGTTGCTGCAGGGTGCAGGACGCAAGTTCTGCTACTACAAATATTCCTAAAGGGTGAAGGGACTTCTTGGACCTAAGCGAGGCATCACGGGCTCTCCTAGGGAAGCAATCGGCAAGTACTCAATCATTTCCAAAGTTTAGAGCGCTCATAGGCTTTTCCCTGTTACTAATGTCCATACCCAGATGCAATAGAAAACTTAACTGAGGCCTGTTCTGTGATGAACAAGGAGAGAACTTTTGGTCACGGGAGATGGAAAATTCACTGACACATTCAGCCAGGACAGCCACAAGCTGTGGCTCATAGATGTGATCTGCAAGAGGCTCATTTCCCCCAGCGATCCCAGGGCAGGGGAGCAGCCCTTGCTGGCAGCAGCGCCTGTGGCCAGCAGCGTCCAGTAGCTCCACCAAGGTCACTGCCCCGTCCGTAGCACGTACCTTTGCCTGGAGAGCAGAAAGTCTGAAGGGAACAGCTGTGACACTGTCCCTGGGGTGGGTGGGAGGGCTCCCATGCAGCACTCCGTCCTTCCCACCCGCAGTGGCTGTCGGGGTCAGCCTTCCCCCCAAGGTTTGCATTCAAAGCAATCCAGGCCTCCAGCCTGGCCAGTACTGGGGTCAGCGTATGGCTCTGTGGCCACCAGGAGATCCCTTAACTGGCCATGGGAAGGGACACTGCCCATCTCCAGGTGGGCCCCTGACTCATCAAGGACTTCTCAGCCACAAGGCTTAGACATGTGGCATGTGCCCTGCTCCACCCCCGCGCAGGTAACTCTTGCCTTTTCCTTTTCCCTTGGGAAAACTACACGCGGTGGGAGAGGGGGGACAACAGCAGCAGGCTAACACACAGCTCATTGGCTTTACAAACTAAATCCAATTGTGAGGGTGTCACACAACATTCAGAAACAACCACCTTTTGGAAAAGGGTGTCACGTTCAGCATTGACTTTCCCAGACCACCTGAGCTGTGACACTGCTGTAAATGCCGTGTGGTTCTGCATCAGCTACCGGTCCCCCAGAGTGCAGTCTCCATGTTCACATATTCCTTTATCATACATCACTGTGTCTTAAGATATACCTCTCTCTGTATATCTGCTTAGGCTGATACTTGTTCCTGATAAGCAGTCGCTATGTTTTATATCCTCTTATAAAGAAAAATCTTTTTTTTGTAAGTATGTTTAAAAACAAAAAAGCAAAGTGGAAGTGTTTGCTGAATCTCCTTCAGCTCCTTTTAAACTATGTAATAATGTACAGAGAAAGTTGTTGGTGTTCAAAGAAATGACGTGGCCGTGCAATTTATGTACATTTGCAATTAGAAATATTAAAGATTTATTTAGATATTTTACGTAAGTGCTCCAGCACCTCTACTCAGTCATTTCCAGTTTTTAGAACAGCCTGGCACACACTGACCACACGCACGCACAAATATTTGTCTTACCTGTCTCCCCAGACAGATCACCTGAAACGCTACTTGCAGTCACATTTCAGCTGGGCCTGGCTGACCACCACCTTCCATCAAGCACAGCTGCGGGGGGCAGGGCACTAAGGGGACAAGCAGCTCCAGGAGCCCACAGGTCCCGAGGCTTGGCCAGGAGCCCATCCCTGATGTGGGCATCTGCAGCAGCAGCAGCAGTGACAGCAGAGACAGCGCTGTAGGAGGCAGCAGGAGATGCTCACAGCTACTCCATCTCCGACACCAGCCAGCGTGCCGAGCGACAGAGCCCGGCTTTGCCTGGCACCAAAGGTGCAGAACAGGGACACATGCGCTGAGGCAGCCCCGGAGCAAGGGCCGGCAGAGGACTGTGGCTGGGCTCGCTCAGCACCAGGGAAACCACCACCCTGGTGACTGCTGGCAGGGAGGGCAGGCTGGCAATTGTGGCACCAGACTGTTCCTGCCACCCCCGGAAAGCCTTCTCCAGCGCAGGCCTGGGCACACCGACCCACCTATGGCAGTGCTGGGGCTGCACCAGGCCGTGCCACTGCCTGTGCCCCACTGGTCCCCAACCACCCATCCTCTAACTGCAGAAAAAGTAGCAGAAAACTTGGAGGAAAGTCATTAAAACCCTGGGCAGCATCAGCACCTCCGCCTCATTAACATCACCATAATTAGCTCCTCCGGGAGAGGGAGAAGACAGGCTGGCTGCATCAAAATGACTCAGGATATGGAGAGCGCCTGTGGCTGTTCCCATGCTTAGGCAGCAGCTTGGCGGCGGCTCCGGACCCAGGCTGGTCACTGGGCTCTGCTGGCTTCCAGCAGGAAGCCAGACAGGAGAACCCTCTGCTGCTGTCCTGCCAGGAGCCGGCAGCTGCCCAAGGGAAGGCAAAACCCACCCAGGCTAAAATCTGCCCCCTCAGACCCTTCCTGGCCACCCTGAAGCACCTGACACAACCACCTGCATTTACCTGCGTCGGTCCTTTTGGGCAGGAGCCCCACAAGGCAGCGCTGCCATTACAAGAACACAAACACAGCCCGTTCTGCTCTCACACCCCACCCTGCCCTGCCTCAAGGTGAAGGTCCCCAGGCTGCTGCTCTTCCAGCGGCTCCCCAGGGCCCAGGTAGCAGCCGTTCTGCTGCGCTTCCCACCATGGCTACAAGAGCCCCAAGCATCCTCCAGGCACTACCTGAGCGCTAGTGCCTGACCCCTCTTCATGACACACCCGGGCACCGAACCCGTGTTTCGAGGGAGGTTTGAACCACTGGCCCTTGCTGCAGATCACCAGAGCCTCGGCCAGCTCCTGCCACTGGGCACGGTGGCAACACCACTGCCTACACCACGTGCTGTGCCCACTGCCTGCTGGGGAAGGTCGTGCGTGCTCCACCACCCATCTCTGCTCCTTGGTGTTACCAGACTGGGCTGGGGAGCTCTCGTGCCTGCAAGTTTAACCTTGTTGATTTTGAAGGTTGAGAGAGGCAGAAAGAACCAGCCCAGGAAACATAAGGCGTATCAGAAGCTGCTGCTAGGAAGGGTAAGTCAAGAACACCTTGATTTGAATAAAACCTCTTTAGCAGGCTGTTAGGGCTTCATCAGAGCAGAGCTAAACTCTCAGCTGAAAATACCCAGAACATCTCTGTGCACTTGACAGCTTCCAGCATCTGAGGCTCCGGCGCCCGGCTGCAGCCGCTCCCAGCAGGCTCAGGCAGCGGCGCCGCTCCGCAGCAGGGCAAGGCTGGGAGAAGTGAGACTCGGAATTGCAGAGCAGCAGCCAGAACAACAACAGGAAAATGGGGCTGGGAGGCTGGGGACCACGGATGTGTTTGCTTGAGGTTTTTTTTTTAATCTGGAGAGTCCTTTTAGCCCAAGACTCATCAGCAGTAATGACATTCTAGTAACTGCACCCTTACAGGGCTTGTTTCAAGCTTAGTAAGTAAGAGTCACTAGACTGTGGGCTGCGCATGGTGCCAATCAGCATTTTCTCCATCACAACCCAGTAAGCAGCAGAGCCTTTGCCCAGACAAGGCTGAGATGGTGCAGCTGTGGTCCCGCTCCCTCGCCCCTGCGAAGCTGACTGCCGCAGCAGCAACTGGCAGCTGTGAGATGCCACAACTGGACACATGACACTGAGCCCCCCCACCAGTGTGCAGGCTGGCTGGCCTTTGCAAACACTGCAGCACCTGAGCAAGGCCATCCTAGGAAAAACTCACTGGCCAAAGAAAGAGTAGAACTCTATAAAATGCGTGCATGAAATAAGGGATGAATCCAGCAGCTCTCCTGACCCTGTGCTGGGAGTCCCAGCCCTTGCCAGATGCAGGGCAAAGTCTGGCAGCGACACCCTGAAACCTTAACAAGCAGAGGACAAACTTAAAAATAACCATCCAAAATAACTGTTAAGTGTCATGATTTTTAAGCTAGCCTTACAGATAGATTCCTGGTTATCAAACACTTGGGATGGGTGATTTTATGGACCGGAGTAGACTCCAGTCCTCATTTGCAGGGCAGGTAGGAGTGGGATGTCACACAGAGCAGAGCATCACTGCAAAGTTACTTGGTGCCAGGCTAAAGCTGATTTGAAAGACCTTCAGAGAACAGAAACAAGTTAAATACTTCAGGAGTGGGACTGTAAGAGTGTGAGAGAGTGAGTGTGGTGGGTTTTTTCCCCCAGAGACCCGCTCACTCACCAGCCCCAGTTGTGCCACCACCGCGACAGGGACGGGTGCTCCCTGCATGCGAATGGATGGCTGGGCCTGGGGGACACCCTGTTCCTGGGATTAAGACAAAAGAAAAAAATCCTAACTTGATCTCAGATCTCACTAGCGCAGGTTCAGAACCCCTGCTGAGAAGTTACTGAAACACAAACAGCCATGGAAAAAGCTAATTCCATTTTCAACTTCAGCAAGTTGGGCTAATACTGACACACCAGGCTGCCGCAAGCCACGGGTGAGTGTGGGCATTCCCAGGAGTGCCCCCGCCATGCAGCACCCCAGCTCTGCCTTTCTCCAGAGCCAGCCACCCGCAACAAGCTCTAAACGAGTTTCCACTTCATCCCCAACCCAGTGTGTTTGCCCTGAGACTGTAGCACAGCTTTTCATCGCCAGTCTCACTTCTCAGGATGCCAGCACTCCTGAGGGACCGGGACCAGCTGCACCTCACACATCCCGGGGAATGAGCAGCCATTGTTCAGATCAGATGAGGAACAGATACCCTCAGCCACCACCTGCGGAGAACCTCAAACCCAGGGAAGCCACAGGCTTCCAGCACCTTTGAAACAGGCAGATGCGAGGGTCCTGCCCACCACGCAACTGAGGACAAAGCAAAAGCCAGCACAGTGGCCACCAGTGACGGAGGAAGTGACAGCATTAAGTCAACACATGTCAAGCTGGGCCCTTAATGGCACCAAAGAACCTTTCCATTTCAGTGGGGGAGAGGCAGGGAGGTGCAGAGATGAGGCTTATAGCTAGGGAGGGCAAG
Organism: Falco peregrinus; assembly: GCF_023634155.1. Classification (NCBI taxonomy): domain Eukaryota; kingdom Metazoa; phylum Chordata; class Aves; order Falconiformes; family Falconidae; genus Falco; species Falco peregrinus. The sequence continues at coordinate 50,870,621 of NC_073721.1, forward strand.
GACTGAAACGGCGTGTTTCTGCTTCCCTGACAGGAACCTCTAATCTTTGCCCCTGTCAAGCACCTCTCACTCCCGGCTTTCCAAGCCCTTCATGAGCAGTCAGCTCCCACCCTCCACCACAGGGGGTGAGCGTCAGCATCCTTATTTTTACAGTTGGGGACATGCAATAGGAGCACAACTTTCCTAAGGCCTCTAGCAAGCTAAAAAAGCCAAACAGCTGATTTTCCTCCCTCCCCCTTCCACGCACAGCCATCCCACGCACATCAGCCCAAGCTCCAGAGCAAACATCCTCTGGAGAAGTAATTCAAAGCCAGCCAGTAAATAAACCTCTGAAGCCTTGGCCCTAGAGACAGGGGGAGCACAGCCGCTCCCTGCCAGAGAAGTCAATAATGACAGGGGAGCAGAAAGGAAGGGGCTGGAAGAACAAGAGTCATTAGTGGAAACTTGTTGTTTGTGCTAATTAGATCATTATCTGGAAACTGCTATCGATGTTGCTATTTCAGCTCCTGCTGCTGTTCACAACTTTATTTTATCCACGTCTATCGACTGCCCACACTCTTCCACATCCCACAGAAAGGACCAGTACTGCTGGCCTGCAGCCTAAGCCGGGATGGAGATGGTCAGATGCTCTGACCTGAGCCCACTGCAGCAAGCACTAGCCCAGCACCGCGCAGACACGGACCTGCCAGGGAGGATCACAACCAGCCCCCCCGGGGTGGCCAATTGCAGCGCTCAGGGGACACAGGCTACAGTCCTTCCCAGCAACAAACTCGCCTTGCTTTTAACCTTCCAGCCTCACCTGCACAGCCTGAGGACTCGCACAAGGTTTCTGCATGGGGCATCTCTCTCCTTTGGTTCAGTGTACGTGATCAGCTCAACCCAGACATGCCAAGCAGGACTCCCTCAGCACGGCTGCCTGCTGCAGAGCAGGTGCTCTCCTCCTTTCAGAGGTGGCTGCGCTCAGCTGCTGGGGCAAGGGATGCTTGTAGTGACTTCCATGGCCCTTTGGGTACCTGGGGAAGGGAGGGGACAGGGCACAGAACAGACAGCAGATTAGTTTGTAGTAGGTGTAATTAACGTTACTTTGCAAAGAAGTGTGAAATGTTATGCATAACATTCCCTAATCCTCCTCCTCTCCCCTACGCTGGCAGGCCGCAGCCTGGCACTGGGCAGATAAATATTGCAGAGTCCATGTTTGGTGCTGCCAGCTTCCTGCAGCTACTTCAAGCGCGTGCCCCCTCTGCCTTTGCTGCCGCTGCTGAAATCTCCACCCAAGGAGCCCACTTCTCAGCTGCTGGCAGATGTGCCAACACAAGTGCCAGGGAGCAGCTACCGTCAGCCCAAAGGTGCAGCCGCTGCAGCCGCACCATGCACACGTGCTGCATGGCATGGCGTGCTGAGCAGTCGAAGACAACAAATGTTAATGAACGTTGCCCCCAGCATGGATGACACACAGAGAGGCTCCACCCCACACTATAACATGCAGATAACCAGCACTGAGCGCCTAAGAGCCATGCTGGCCGCAGGGACCACCCCTGTGCTGGAAGTCAGGGCTACACTTCAGAACTCACAACCTGAACAGACGGCCAGCAGCAAAGCCCCCGCGCGCAGGCAGCGCTTCCTTCCCCAGGTCCACCTCGACCCTGCAGAGCTCTCACAGCCCGGTTCACCTCTCCTTGCATGTCAAGGGGTCAGAGCACCCTGAGCGCTGGAAGGGACAACACGTGTCTTCAACGTGAACAACCCTGCCTCAGGGCTGGGAGGCGAAGGCTGCGGGCTCCAGGCCAGCTCCTCCTGCCGGCACCTCGCACGGAGGGCAGCACCCCAGCTCTGCAGCACGGGAGGAGCACGCAGGCTGCTGAAGCACGCAGCCAGCTCCCAGACACTACCCTGAAATACCAGCTAAGAATGTTAACAGAGAAAGAGCAGATAAACAGCACTGGGGGAGGAAGGTGTGTGCAGCAGGAGCCAGCTGCACGCTGCTTCACTTACCGTGCCACCTCTGCCTGGCTGTACCAGGGTGAAAGCTGCTCACAGGCTGTTTCGCAATGCACTCCCTTCACCCAGGCAAAAACATTTTCCAGTTTGTCATTATGTGCCCTGCGCTATTATTGATCTTAGACATCAGATTAGGCTATTCAGTTATTAAAAAAGGAGGTGAGGAGAAGAGAGAGAAGGACTTGAACACCTATAGGATTTCTGCCGCTTCCCACCTGACAGCAGCACAGCTCCTCTTCACACAAATAATACTGATGCAGGCCCTTTACATTATCAGATTTCCCCACTGGTGGTACGTGTGATAACTGAATAACCTCGACCATTTGATTTTTGTGCCACATCTTCAAGGAATAAAACCTGAATAACAGAGGTCCCAAGCTGATTGACTTTGATTTATTACACTCACTTTTTTTCCTCCTGGAAGCCATGGACCTCCCTCACCCCCAAGCAAGGAGAGCGCTGTGCTGGGGGGACCTGGGCTAACGAGAAGACAAACATGAGGTTCAAGACTCTGCAAACTACAAGTCAGGGAGCTGGGTTTGTGCCCGTAACTCGCATTCCCACTCTCCACTGGGGTCCCTAGGAGCCGTCAGCTCCGCGGGCAGGCAGACAGCACCCACCTGCAGCGCATCCCCTGCCATACTGCTCTTGGCCTCAGGGAGCTGGAGGGGCACAAAGATGACCATTCCTCATCCCGCTGCACAGCGAGTGACGGGCAGCGTATTTGCACACATACACAGTGCTGCTGGCAGCTTAGCCACTACCAGACCAACCTCACAAGGATCAAACAGTTCAGCGAGGGGCTGATGGATTGATTTTTAACAGAAACCTCTCTGAGCTGATATGAAGTCAGCCTGGAGGTTTACAGAGCCACAGCCCCCATTCCGCCGGCAGCACCTGGCCCTGTGCTTTGTCCTTGGGCTATTTGCACGCTGGCCTGCAGCAGCCCGAGTGCACTCACCTGGCTGGGTGTCACGCTGGAAGGGGCTTCTGCAGCATGAAAGAAACCATCCAGTTATCAAAAGCCTGAGCTACCGTTCCTGAACTGCTGTCATAACTTCTCGGTAGTTCAGATCCTTGTGGCTGGTGTCCCCAGCACAGCTGCTCACACCCTGGACTCTGATTACATCCAGGGCTGGCTGCCGGCTTGTTAGCACAGCTGACCCTGACCTGCAAAAGGGCTTTTATACTTCCACTGATGAGGCAGAGGAAGAAGAGTGAAAATTGCACCACATCACCATTATAGGCTTTTCATTCTGCCCTTTACAGCAATTTCATACCAGTTCTACCCTACACCTGCAGTAAATTGTCAAAAATCAGCAATGACACAAGTTAACTTGCTTCTGCCATCAGAACTGCAAAAAATAATTATCTCCCACAGAGCCAGTTAAGGCAGAGGGCAGGGAACAGTGTGCGGGGGCAGTCTGGCGCATTGCTTCTTTCCCAGGAAATTTTCCAAGCACATGGGCATACCACGCACTCCCCGGCACCCAGAGGATGGTGACAACAGGCTGATGGGTGCACAGAGCGCTGTGTCCTCCCAGATCTCTGCTATGCCTGGCCAGAAGCACCCCACTCCCAGTTACTAATGCTTGCTTTGTCTGGGCCAGTGGTGAGCAATGGGAATACTGGGAAAAGTCAGCACTCGATACTCCCTTGCATGGGAGGTGCGAAGCCAGCCTGCCTTCAGCTTCTCTGACCCTCCCGCAGAGCCCGTTGGCATTCCCTCACTGGGCTCTGCTTGAGACACCGACGCACGACCCCTGCTGCACTACCAAATAGAAGCACGTTCAAATAAATCACCTCAAACTTAAAAAATGCCATTAGCTATTAGCAAACATTCTGGGCCTATGGGTGAAGGTAATTCAATATGATATGCTTGGGCATGCAAGGTAATGGGTTTCAGCTGAATACCATGTGATACAGTCTCTTCAACGGGAGGTTAAATGAGGCTGAGACAGAGACCAGATGGATTTATCTGGGTAGTGCTGATTTATTTTTTTTTTTTCTTGGTGTGCTTAAGGTGAAGTGAAGGTAAAGAAGGCAGAAATAATCTGAGAACAGCACGAGCTTGGCTGTATGCAGTTCGGGCAGGGTTAGCAGGAGGCTTGGGACCTCATCCTGCCTGAACAAACCAAGCAAGTAGGAGGATGCTCACAGGCAGCATTGATGCAGTCAGACAAAAATAAATACTTTTATCAATTTCACCTTATGGGGGAACAACCAGAGGGCAGTTGAGCTTAGCTGGGCAGATGTAGACACCTAACTTCTGAGCTTTCAGCAGTATTTAGGAGCCCAAATGCCATCTCTCATCTACTCAGGACCTCTGCAGCACACAAAGGAACTGAATCGGTCCCGTTCCAGGCACAGCAATAATTGCTCTCTCCACAGAGAAAGCTTCATAACCCTCACCAAGGCAGAGATGTGCTGTCTGCTGCCTTCTACACTGCACAAGAGTTGCTAAAACATGACCCTCTGAAACTGTGTCCCCTCCATGGCCAGCCAGGTCCTCCAGGAGCTGTGGGGCAAGTCCTGGAGCAGCACTGCCTACACAAACCACATGGCCTGGGGAGCAGCATCCCAGCGCACAGGCGCACAGGGAAACCATCCTCTAACAGCCAGCAAGACAGGCAGCCTGGTCTACAGCCGCCGCCTGCGGACAGCCCAGGCCCCCTGCCAGCCTCTGCTGCCCAGGGCACCCTGTCCACACAAGCACTGCTGCATGTGGCCTGCAGCCCTTGCCTCCAGCTCTCAGAGGGTACCTGTTAGGAGGTTAAACGAAATGTCTTCAGGAAAAAAAAGGGAGTTTAGACTATCTAACAAAATGCCAATCACTAACAAAACCCACCCAGATTTCAGCTTCCCATGTGAATATTGAGTCAAAACACACTTTTGGCTCCATTTGCTAAGATTTTGTCTTAGAGATGCTGAAAAACAGATTATTAGTGCTTGGACTTGTGGGTCTTTGGTTGAAAAAAACAAACAATGTCATCATAAACCAGAAATTTCCCACAGGAGGTTTTTTTTCCTTACACTACAGCTATTCATAGCCCTCTGTTGTTAAAATAAAAACCTCAAGCTTGTCCCCCCTCCCAGATGTTAGTCAGAAGCTCAGTGTAGAGCAGGAACCAGCTCTAGAGGTTATTTCGTAAGGTCTCGGTTGCAGTCAGTGTTACTTATTTGGACTAAGAGCAGGGTCATTTTGTTGTAACCTCCTATGATCCAGGGATTAACCATGTCCCCCGAAGAGTGCACAGCTCTGGCAGTGAAGAACACGACTGTCTCCATCACGAGCTGCTGAACCAAGAGCAGGCAGGCTGCTGACGGGACGGACAAGCTGTTTTTAAGCAGAGTGGCAGTGCTCCATAGTGCCCCCCTTAACACCGCACGCTGATGCCAATTTTCACATTTTTGTGAACAAGGGAAATGATAGTCTGACTTAAATACAGCGGTTGACAGCATCTAACAGACAGTACATTTCCTGGTCCTGGGAAGCTGCAGGGCCCCAGCAGAGTGAGGAGGACGATACGAAGACAAGTGCTGGGTTGGAAGCCTCCCACGTTCTGGAGCTGTGGGAGGGAATACTGCTCTGGCACTCACAGCAAACCTGCTTTCCAGCATTTCCCCTTACAGGCTTCCAAAGCCTGAACAAAACACCTTAATTCAGGGCTGAGTGTTCAACAAGCTCATTCTTGAAAATAAAAGCAATTCTCTATTAAGAGAGATGGCACATAGCTGACATTGTAGATAACCAAATGATAGCATGTTCATCAAAGAATTTTGTCAAAGCTGATCACAGTTCCTTCTCCCTTATAATTCAAGAGCAGACACAAGATTGGACAGATTTGTTACGGAGAAAAAATAGATGGCAATAAATAAAGTTAATTAAATTCCTTGAAATGTAACGGTGCTGGGCAAACACCAGCACAGGATTTATGGGGCCAAGAGGCTCTGATAGCTCCTGTGCAGCATCTGCATTCTTGGGAGTGCAACTGGTGGGCAGAGGGGAGGACAACTACTCCACGTGCCTGTGGCACAGAATTAACGTCACTGCTCCAGCAAGGACCGACAGAAAAATGAGGCTCCTGATGGGAGAGATACTTATGACACAAAGAAATCTCAGCAGTGGGCTGAAGATGGAGATACAGCTAGATCAGATGAGTGAACAGTAAACATCTCTCTCCTCTGCTTAGAGCTGGGCAAACCTAACACTGCGTGTTTCTGTGAGTGGGATCAACACACACACGCCCCCCCCCAATAACATGAAAGCCAGAAACTGTCTGAGGCTCTGAACAAGCTCATTTCCTCTTTGCAAACAGTTCGGATTCGCAGCGTCTCATACGCACGTTAGCCTCAGGATGCTTTTTTCCCCTGGAGAACCCTGAAGCAATGAAATAGCTGATGCCATCCCCTTGCCTCTCGCACGCCAGCACGTACTGTCACTTTCAAGACAACATAAGCAGGGAGTATGCATGGAGCGAGCTGCAGCGGCCAATGATGGTGGTATCCAAAGACTAAAGTGTGCCACTGCTGTCCAGGTACACCCATCTCAGTGCCAGGCGTGCACAACCAGCGCTCACCCCTGCCAGCAGCAGTCCCGTTTCCCCAGTGCCGTGCTTCACGAGGTAGCACAGCAGAGGCAGGAATGAGCCGGCTCCTTTGCACACTGGTTTGGCCTCCAGTGTACTTTGTACCTTGCAATGAAAGGTCAACAAACCTGTGCCACGGAGCAGAAACCAGACTCCCTCCCAGAGCCAAGAAGAGGAGCTGGGAGCTCAGGTTCCCAACCTTGCTGCCACCAGAAATGGTTAAGCAGCTCCTCGGGCATTTGACCAGCACTATCTAGAACACACCATGTAGCCTAGACCTGGGGACCACGTCTTTTCTTGCTAGAATCATCTCCTTACAGGCAGCTCTTAGTGTCACCCAGACAGATCTGAACAGCCTGCTGGCAGGAAAGGGTATCAGCAAAAGCAGCCTCTTAGCATGACAGCACCTGTAGATAATACCTTAACTTCTAGATTACTATAGTCACCTCAGGGAGAAAAGATGGCTGCAGAACAGAGCTCTAGCCAAAGCCACAGCAAATCATGGCTAAGTGTCTCAGCTGTGTTCATCTACCTGGCTAATGCTGGGGTATCCTACATCTCTGCACACCCATGGTCTGCTGCTGCTGGAAGCCTCTGCTGCTAAGTCATCTGACTCAGAATAGTGCTTTCATTCCTCCTCCCGAAACTACGCACCAAAAGAAAAAGGGAGTAAGTATCTCCCACACACAAAAACAAGTTTGGAAGCAGACACAGGTAACAAAACCAGTAATTGAGCTGCAGAACTGCTCGACACAGACACAAAGACAGGTGGTGACAGCAGTCACATTTTTTTGGACAGGCTTCTAATCACTGAACACACTCGAGTGCTTGCTACAGAATCTGTGTGCACTTGCAGGCAGAGGCGCATTAGCAGTCATGCCAGTCAGCATCTCCAAAAGGAGGCGACAGCTATATAAACAGAGTCATTACCCAAGAAAAGCAAGAGCTCAGCTTGTGCTTGGAGCAGTCTGTTCTTGCTCAAGTGGGCAGCAAGAAGCACACTGCAGCATCTTTGGGAGGAACAGCCTGGTACCTGGAGCTGCTGCAGCTTGGCCCTGAACAGAGCCGGGACAAGTTTACCACTGTGCACAAAGCTATCTCGTATTGCACAATAGTTAAATCAGTAAGTGACTAGCACAACAGCAAAGCATGATGGAGCATCAGGCTAAGCTGCTGGGACCAGTGCCTGTCAATGGGTAGGCACACACTTTCTTTTTGTCAGGGATAGGGAGGAGTCGAGTCCTTGCCTGGCAGCACAGCTGGGAGATAGTGTCCAGAGCACTGCACAGTTAACGATCCCAGTCCATACAAAGGGCCATCTCAGTCCCACCAGATCCAAGACAGAAACACCAATACAAAGAGAAGATAAAGCCAACGCCCGTGAGCTGAGCTCACAGGAGAGTACCTGTGGAGTCTCCTGGCCTGGCCAGCTCACCTGCAGCTTGTTCCTGGCAGCAAACTGGCACATGTGCTGGGAGAACAGGCTGGCACGAGGCTGCGGGTGAGCAAGGCAGAGGGATGGGCACAAGGCTTGTTTCTGACAGCAAGCTGGCAAGACAGGACACAAGGAAGCTGCTGGAGGGATGGCAGTGTGCTGCAAATAATCATGGCCACAAGTGCAGAGAAAGCAGCTATTCCTAAAAAAATATAAGCTATTAAAATGCAGCACTTGATGCCATTGTTTTAATTGCTGCCTTTGCTATTGAAAGATTTTTACAGTAATTTTGTAACCACAGATAATACAAAGGTACCCATACCGAGGCCCGTGTTTGCTGCAGAAATCAGAACAGCCACAACAACTTTGGACAGCGGCAGACGCTGGCAGATTCACTCACATACCAAAAAGCTGCAGGTAACAGCATCAAGTAGTGCGAAGTCGGGGCTGGCTTCCAGCCCTGCTCCGCAGCCACACGCAGCATGAGGTACCTGGGCACACAGCGTGCTACCAAGGAGGGGGAACACGGCGCAGCCAGCGGAGACACGGGTGCAGGATGAGCTGAACTACCAGATTCCCCGGCCGGGGAGTTGGGAGCTCCCAGTTCTTCAGACAAAGCCTCCCTGCAAAGCAGCCCTCCCCAAAACTGACAACATCAAGGAGAACCACAGAGTTCAACGATCCAACTTCTTAATAATACAAAAAACAACCCCAGGATCAGCAGAGGGGAGGTGAGAGAGTTCAGTGCTCCCCTCCATCAGGACAATAAGGGAGGAAAAAGCACAAAGATAAAAGGGAAAACAAAGGTAAAAACGCCGAAGTTAAAAGCTCCAAGAACACCAGTTTCAAGGAAAAGAAACGAAGTAGTTCTTTGATTAAAACCCAGAGGGCAACAGGTGAGCAGAGGGGAGGAAGAAAAATTTTTTTTTTAAAAATCACTTTTCTAAAGGTGTGTTTGTGTTCCACTGAAGATCGCTGGCTCCTTCAGCTCACCGTGATCCCCAGGGCCCCCGCAGCCCCCTGCCCGTGCCAGCTGCCAGGGGAGCAACCGGCACCCAGCACTTTCACCTCCACATCAGGCCTCGGCGTTATCTCCAGGACTCCGTACTGATGTACTTCCTAATGATATTCATACGTCACTACTGAATTTGGGTCCATTTAATAGCGATTGAGCGATATTGGCCAGGCCCTGACTCCAAGTGCCCTAAGAATTTGCCCTGGATCAGATCCACTGCTCCCAGCCCCGCTCGGCTCAGCCTCTGCCGATGGCGGGGATCGAAGCTGGAGAAAAGCACAACCCACAACAGATGTGCCAATTATTTCAACCTCATCTCCCCATTTCAAACTAATGAACTGTGCAGCACCTCAGCACACTCAGAGCCGCTGACGATGTTGAGCCCGGGCAGTCCCTGCCATCTGCTTCCCATGTGCCGACAGTCAGCGGCGGTAACGGGTATGGAAACGATCCACTTGGCCCAGGCCTCCACCGTGACCATCCTGGAGCCCAGCGCTGAGGGCCAGGCCCCGCTGGCACCGCATCCCTCACGGCCATTGCTCCCCCCTGCATCACCCAGCCTGCTCAGGGAAGGTTCTGGAAGCACGGTGGGCACAGGGGCCCTGCTCCCCCGCAGCCAAGCCGGGCAGGGACGTACATGATTTCCCTGCTAGGGCTGGGCCTGTCCATATAGCCATTTATCACATATTTCTGCTGTGGAAATGAAAGGCAGCCTGCGGTGGGAGTCACAGCATCCGCAGGCCCGTGAGGAGAGGGGCTAGCAGGCCCGGGGGCCAGCACCCACCCCATAAAGCTGCGGAGACTCGTCCTGCAACCACCAACACTGAAACGATTGAATTGATGCACCGACTCAGCAAAGGCTGACGCACGGTGACACCTCAAAGGGACGACGCAGGATAGATTCACCTTTAAGGTGGAGGCACACAGCTTCCAGAAGCGGTCGTACAGCAACACAGAAAGCTGAACTAATGGATTTGGCCAAGCCGACCATGTCAGTTTATTAGGCAAGCTAAGGAGCAAAAGTGTGGAATTAGGTGGAAACACAGCAAAGCATGATGGAAAAGAAAACAAATTAGAGGGAACAGGGTAATATTTAGAAGCAGATTGTCACCGTTCATCAGACGGAGATCAGAATAAGGTCAGACACAGTGCTGGCTAGAAACAAGGAGCTGTGACGGTGACTGTGAAAGTCATTCATGCCATAGCAAGCAAGTGCAGAGCTGAGGCACCATGCAACTGGCTGCTGCTCCTCCTGTGCCAGCTCTTCCTACAACCATGGCGCAGCCCTCAAGGGCTCCCACATCCAGTGGTGCAGTTGCAACATCCTTGTCAACCCCCAGAATCACCACAGAGGCTTCAGCCCCTTCCGGCTTGAGCACCCAGAGCACGCAGACATACACCTACCCTGTTCAGTGAACTGCGTGGGCCTCAGGCAGGAGGAGGAGGAGGAGGAGATCCTTCCTCATCACAAGGGTTTCTAAACTGCCGTCACCCATCTCCAGAAAGGATGCTCTGACCTCCTGATGACCAGCTGAATGTGAGACTGATGATAAAGCCAGTAAACAGGAGTCACCTGGACGGGGGTGGGAGCTCCAGCTGAGACCACCAATACAGAAGCAGGTGGACTTGGGTCTCTCAGCTGAACATTAACTGTGTAATTAGCTGAGTACCTCCCCCCTCCAGCTGTGTTTTAAAAGAAAGCAGCTACAAGGGGATGGCAAGTGAAGCAGTCTGCTATGGTGTACCTTAAATGTTCCCAAAATATAAGGCTGTAATTACGTGAGTTGGGCATTTGGGCAGAGGGCAATTGAGTGCCACGAGCCCAATCCAGACAGGCAGAAGACAAACTTCAGGTGACAGCCTACAACAGCTTTATGCAGAGGAAGAACTCAAAATCAAACAAGGAGCCACCAAGTGAGTTTGGGCACGTTCAGGCTAAATACAAGCCTGCAGGGAATGGGGATGTCCGGATTGAAACTCCGGGCTCGCTTGCCTCAAATCTTCCTTGGATGACTTACACCCGGTTAGGAATACCAGACCCAGTGCGTCTGATAATGCGAAATATTTCACCGCTATGCAATCTTCATATACTATGTCATAAATGGAACAGGGAGTGCTGTGTTATTCTCTAAAAAGAATATATAGAAAAGCACTATTAAAAAACCAACTATCAACTACTACCTTTCATGTATTGTTTCTTTTGCTAGAAAGCTACCTCACAGGATGAACAGATTATCAGTGCATTAGCATTTTTGTTCTGAATAAAGTGCCTGGTCATTTTTTTGCGTGTGCACAGACTGGTAACTTAAGGGCTATGTGAAATTGCCTTGGATGCTAAATAACATTCAGAGGAAATTGCATTAGATGGGAGAGAAGAGAAATGTGAGTTCGCCATTAAGTCTCTAAAGTACACTCGTGTTTTATCCCCGCTCTCCCCCTGAGAACAGTATGGCATTCAATTTTCTAATTACATAAATACATGAACACTGGATTACTAGAGGCAGAAAATTGAATATTTGCACTATTCTACAAGGGACCCTTCATATTTGAAGTGCGAAATAAATAGGGCATACTGCATCAGACTGCATATGCACAGGCTATAAAAATCTGTAATAGATCCAGAGAATATAAAGATCTCCAAAATATAGAGAGATCTTACCAGTGTTCATTATATACAATAGTTAATTTATTCCACTGATATCAGGGTAACTTACACAACAGCAAAACTTGGATATTTTGGGCCATAGATTGTACTACTTGAAAGCTGTAAGGAAAGGCATTTGCAGCTGTAGCATTTCAAATCCGACTCCTATAACTCTGTCTTTACAGGACATCAATCACAACATGAGAGAAACTGTAAGCTATTTTCTAGTAACACACTGCCAATCGCAAGACAAATGTCAGATGTCACAAAACAAGAAGTAACCATTTTTCAACTTGTGAATGTCTTCAAATATATTACAATGAAAGTGTGAGGGGGGGGGGGGGGGGGGGGGGGGGGAAGACTTTCGGCTTCATTTGTTCTGACAGATGCCAGACCTTGGAGTTTGGCATTTTATCTTCATACTGCAATAACCTTTATGAAACTTAAACAAGGCTGAGGGCAGTGGCATTAGTCTACAATTGTTGTCCTATGTACAATATGTAAAATTTCAAACAGTCTAGGCATTGAACTAAAAAAGATCATCTACTCCCACTCCTATGGATGTTGCAGAAAAAGACGAAGAGAAGGGACAGCCAGATCTGCTATTAACACATGCTAGGTAGTAGTTTCTTGTGGGCTCAGCTTGACTTCTGCATCGTATTGCCATGCTGCTGATTGCCACTTAGGAAAAACGCATGCTGCTTAAAACTAAAATCAGGAAAGAAACCCTAAACTTCTCCTGAAGTAAAAACTCCCTCAATACCACGTGTGCATTTAGTCCACGGCATTAAATGGGTGGGCCCCCTCTGCACTGACAGCATCATTCCTGTAAGGTCACCTTTCCGATACACCAGCCATTGGAACATTTTGACATCGAGCTCCAGTAATGTTCTTCAATCCAAAACTAAATACCCAGATGCTGTGCCATCTTACTCCTTCGCAAATTTTTGACAGTATGAAGAACACTAGAACATAAGCAGATTCATTTACATTAAAGAATAGAACAGAGGAGGAAAATCAAACTCTGATGTAGACACACATTATTATAATAATATGAGACCAAAAAGAATTTGACTGAACAGCCCTGAAGTTCCAAGTTATTCCTGTCCTTTCAGCCAGTCTCATGTCCTGATTAGCTGCGCCCCCCCCCCCCCCCCCCCCCCACACACACACACAAAGAATGTGATTATGGAAGTCATGGTTCATTTCTTGAAAAATAAGACTGCTCAGTACAACTCCAGCGGTACAGCCCGGCATTCTTGACAAAATACCCTGTTAAATAATACAGATCTCATTTGTACAAAGTTATACTGTTATTTAAGGGAAAAAATTAAGAATATGTGCAAAGACAAAAAATACAATAAAATCTACTCTAGATGTTACTGCAAGTCCAAATAGGATAAGAGACACACAAAAGGCAAAAAACAAGCAAGCCTAGAATACAATTAGTTTAGCCTAAAGCCAGTGGCAGGATTGGTTTCACTGGAATTTCAATAATGTCTTAGGCCTTTACACCGTAAAACTTTTTACAGAAGCAGTGCTTAGTACCTGAAGACAAAACCACCGCTTAGTTCACCAAATTTAACTTAATGAAGTAATTTTTTTCTGTGAATAAGTGTGAGCTTATTGGTTCTGTGGAAGCAAAAGGATAAACATCTTTAGTTTCTTTAAAAAATTAACAGTTCTTGTCATGGCAAAGACTTGTACAAAGAAGTAGAAGCCAAAATATGATTTCACTGTGTTTCAAGACTGACTTTAAAAAAATTTTAAGTACATAGAAAATGACCAACTCCGTATTGATTCCAACATGTGCAGTCCGAGCCACTGAAAGAAGAGGGTCAAAGCCTGAAGTCTGACCACAAACGTAATTCCAGGTTAGTTTTCCGAAGTCCACAACTGGTATTGGAGGCTGCAGCTCCTTACTAGATTTCCATGATACATCTAGTGCATACAAAGCAGCGTAATTCCTTTGATATGAGCATTACTCTCCACCAGTACAACCAATCCCATGATGCTGGTTATCATCCCACTGTATTTTGGTCCTTATCTTCACAGTCATTCTCTATACACTCGGGATAAAAGCAGAATTTGTCACCTGAGGTGTGCTGTAGGTCCAACAGAGGAGTAAATAAATAGCCATCACCAGGATCATTATTTGAGAATGGGAGCTTGCAGTAGACTTTTTGAAGAGTGTTAATAATTAAAAAAAGCTGAAATAAATAATTGCAACTATCAGCTGAGGGAATTCAGGAGTCTGTCTTTCCTCCTGCAATATACGTACGTACCCGGGGATTCATTCTCAATTCTGTCCTGGTGAATCAGCACCATTAATAGCGATGATTTTTACAATCTGCAAATTTACTAGCCGCAGCCGTGCGATTCAAGAGGGGTGCATGTGCAGCTGGTGCAAGGTGAAGTCCATCTGTCTGACAAGGAACTACTGCACTTCGGCGCTCCACAATCCCCCAGCCACAAACCAGGCGCTTTTCATCCAGGGCAGCCAGCTGATACTCACAAAAATCGATCAGCGACGCCACTTGCTCGTGTAGTGGGAGGGACTTGTATTTTTTCTGAGCCAGACAGAAGAAAGCTTCGACAAAGGCTTGCAAACACATTCCTGCAAGCAAAAGGCTCTTTTATAAGAGATCCATAGCACAGCGTTTTCTAGCAAACTACATTCTTTAGACGTAACACTATCTGGTTTCTTTTGGCAGCAAGGCCAAATGTGTATGTGCTGGGTGTGGACACATAAAATCATGTTTAGTTAACATCTTTTAACTTAAACAGCAGCCACCTAGAGTGCTCACTTAGAAAAGAAATTGTTCTTCAAAGACCAAAAGAGGTTTTATTTGTGTGTAACACACATGAGGTCACTTAGTGTTTTAGTACAGGGTAAGCCCCAGCCCGGTTACAGACAGGCGATACTCTCCATCACCAAGGCTATTTCTGGCCTTGCAGACAGCAGCCTGACCAGCAGCCTGGCATCCAGAGGCAAACCGGTACAGCAACAACCAATTTTAAGATATTGTACAATTAAACTGATGTAATATCAGCCTTGATTTCTGCTGCCTCAAATATTAAACTGAAACCAAATCAGGTGCACAGTAACATATTGAGCTTCAAGAAAAACAATCTACCTTGGAGAGAAAAACAAGTTTATAATCAGCAACTGAACTGGTTTATTTAGATGGACCTAAAACAAAAGTTCAAGTGTAGAAATACTGAAATAGTATGTCATTTCAGTCTGTAGCACTATAAAGATAACCCCATTACCAAGTATCACCTTATCACAAAAGTGAGTTTATTTGATCTTCTCTCCTGCAAAGACCATACCAGGTCCAAATCCTTAGCCTTCCTTTTGAAGGTGAAGAGGCTTTTTTCCCAGCCATCCCCAGTAACTCTACAACAGTAGTTTTGTTTCAACTGAATGAAAAAACAAACAGCTGAAGTGTGTACGAAGGGAAAGCAGTGCAGTGCCAAAAAATTTCTCTGCTATAATAAAACTCCCCCTCTGCTCCCTCACCAACAAAAGTCCCCTGCAGAAGCCACATGCTGCAGTACAAGCTCTTCAGGGTGTTGTCTGAGCACATCTCACTAGTGATACATTACCACAGCCAATGGAAAGAAGGGCTGCATATTAACACTAATTATTGTATTTAAAACTTGAAGTAATACCTACTTTAATTCTTAATTAAGAAGGCAGATCACAATTGGTTTTGCAGAATGCCAGCAACAAGGAACCGTTATAGCTGCTTTGTGCTTTTAACTGGCTCTCCCAGTTTAAACATACACTTAAAATTCTTTTAGGAGGAGATACTGAAAGGTTTGGGGTTTTTAACTTAATGTGGGCTTATTGATGCTACAGGAAAAACATCTTTTCAAAATATTACAATTAGATTCTGAAGTATAATTTCTCTCAACGAAGGCTGCAGCTGGGGTCGCTCACAATCTTGGCTGTAAAATAACTTGCAAAGGAATCGTTGAGTTATCTGAAAGCAGCAGCTGCCAGCTCAGTAAATTATTTTATCAGTCACGGTGAGCTGCAGGCAAAGAAAGCACCTTTGGTAACATACACACTTTCTCCTCCATAAGTGACACTGTGGCGAAACATACAATCAAAAAAGTTAGAAGCTGCTGGTTTACAACAGCAGCAATAGTTACCGTATTGGTTACGGCTGGAGTGGGCAAAACACAAAGCCAAGAGAAATCATTGGACATTTTGTGTTTCAACACCTAGGAAACACCTCATTCATTGAGACTGTCAACAAGTTGCTTGATTTCTGAAAGCCTGAAGATTCACTTGCGTTTCTATTATTTTTGCTAGTCAAATTCTATCAGCTAACCACATAAATGACTTGACACCCACACTGAAAGGGTATATGCAAATACTCAAATTTTACATACCTGTGAAACTAAGGTGACCCTAAAGTAGTACAGGAGGTCATGCATAATAAACCATACTATCTCTTCTACACTATACATTCATTTTCTCCCTTTTAATCTTAGGTCTGGATTTATTCTTTTTATCAGCCATGTGAAAAGTCTATTTTACTTGTTCTCCTTTTGCCTTACCTTATCTCACTTCGTACACACAGACTCTACAGGATATTATAGGATACCTAAGTTCAAGCAAGACAAAATAATACTTACTTACCTGTTTCATACAAATACAAGCTTCATTAACATTTCTGAAGCACAATCAAATATTCAAAACAATTCTACTGCTATGATACCTGATCATACTCTCACAAATTATGTGTATCACTGATTGTTGATATCTATGCAGGAGGGAACTGCAGATATATTTTAGGGGGGTGGGATAACAATAGAAAAGTCAGTCTCAACTTGGAGACTACTTTTGATTCTTCTGCTATTATAGCATTTAAAAAAAAATGCAGGAGTACATACATTGATGTCCATGTTCAGCTTCTATATAAAAACATATTTTGAACCAATTTCTGGGCAAATGCCAGCCTGCAGCTCTGTGACCTGCATGCTAGTTTACACCAGCAGCACTGAGGTGGATTTCTTCATCCCACACTGATTTAAGGGGAACCTTAACAATACTTGATGGCCACAAGGCACAGTGGCATAAAACCTTTCAGAATACTGCAGCTGCTGTTTCCCTGCTATAAATGGCTCCAAAAAATGTCATCAGGAACATTCTATTTCTTTTTTTTAGATGGGAATACTAGTGCAATTGAAATTATCCAATGTTTTGCAAAAGCTATGGAAAAGTTGCCAAATTTATGGACTCAATTTCATATAGAAATGTAACAGCAATTTTAGAAATTAAGTTATATATTAAATGGTGTATTGAGGCCATCAATATAATAAGAAAACAATCCCTGCACTCTGCCATTTGATAGATTACTGTCTCAGATCTAAAAATGTGACCAAGCAGATGGGGAGGTAATTCACTACTGAAGGTTAGGTTGGCTGTTCGACCTAGCTCCTGTATGAAAAATCAATTTACAGCAAGGGGTGCTTGTTGCAACTCGTCCTTAGTAAGAACCTATTTAAATAGCACTGTGGAAGTTTGTGAAAAAACCCAATTGTCCTTTCTTCACCCATCACAAAGACAACAAACATGAAAAAAAGAAGCATACTGTTGGGTGGTGGGGTGGGGATGACACAACTCTCTGGGAAATGAAAAGTAATACAGGTAGTTTTGTTTGTCCCCAAAGTAATCTTGCCGGGGAACACAAATCAAAGAGAAGTTAAGCATATTTATTTCTAGCTCCTGCACAGCTTTTGGTATGGTTGGGTTTTGCTAAACCACATAAGCTACTCTAATATGGGCGTAATTTCTTAATACTGCATTAAGTTGAAGGTTCCAGTGGGAATAGTTTTAAATGCTTCTCTGCAAATAGCAACAAGTCTTCCAAATGCAAAATTGTAAGCATAAAAATGGGTTTGAGGAAGACTTGTTCCAATAAATAAACTGAAAACTAAGAGTTATCAGTTCTGTAGATAAAGGGAAACTGCCACAGAACTAAACAGAAGAATTTGTTGTACATGTACATGCTTCAGATGTACATGCCTTGTTCCCATTTTTTTTAATTGAACATTTGAGGTGTGCTTCAGCTACCAAAATGGCCAACCCCACCTCCCCTGGCTTCCATAGTCTTGAACTACAAAACAGTGTTACCTGATTCTTTGTGGTCGATTCCCATGCTGTTCCACCTTCTTGTGATATCAATATATAAGATATCTACAGAAGCCATTGAAAAATTGCTGTTGCTCAGTTTGCAGTTTCTGTTAAAAACAGACAAAATGAAGAAGAAATTCTGATTACATCTGAACTTCCAAGTTAGGGAAAATTCTGCAAGGGCAACTGAGAGAACACTGGGAGAAAAGTTTAGCAATGTCATATGTACACACCCACTGTAACATGCTTAGGCTAATAACGCATATACAGCAGAGAGCAAACAAACCGGAGTTCATAAAGCGCACGTATCTGAAATGGTACAGGCCCTGCATGCCTGGAAAAAAAAAAAAAAAAAAAAAAAATCACATGCAGAACTTGTATGTACCTAGCACTGCTGCCTGTCCAGATCACACTGGTGGCATAGAGGCATGCACCCAAATACAAACTGCACATGCAAAGTCACATTGATCTCCAGACACAAAAAGGCAGCAGATGAGATTACAGATTAACTGGTTTATTTTGATTTTGTGACAAAACAGAAAAAAAAAGAAAAAGAAGAAAAAAAACCCTAAATATTTCAATTAAAAATGACTTGACTGTTACACACAGCTTCTCCTAGGCTGTACTCTAACGGTACATTGTGAAAGCCAACACAAATCTGCACAGACTATCCACATGAGTTTGCACAGAGAACTACTTTTTTGTTTGACTGACTGATCCTGTTTGAAAAAGGTTGGAGGAAAGCTTTCAGACACAGAATTACTTCTTCATGCCTGAAGGCCTAACAGATTTACCCTGTACGTTACTGAACACTGCATGGAAAAGAGCAGCATCTCGGGATGTATCTCAGGCATCTGGTGATAAGCACATGTAGGAAATCTGACACTTGTGTGGTCTGAGCCTGCAGTGTAGTGTTGATCTGTGTATGAGAATTAGCCATCTGTCCAGAATTTCCAGATGTCTGGCAGCCTGGCTAGAACCAGTGCACATGCCAAAGAGCTGGCCAAAATTTGTAGCCAGAAAAGAAAGAAAACAAAAAAAAGAGGGGGGGGGGGGGGGTGGGGGGGTGGAGATAAAACCCCAACAAAAATACCCTACCTGGATAGTTGAAAAGAATCTTAATTTTCAGTAGTCTAAGCAGAGGTCCCTTAAAACAGAGTTAAGGTCTAGCCTAGATCCCAAAAAAATCTTTGGCAGCATCCAAGCAAGGACTAGAGACACATTCGGTATTTCCCTTTTAGTTCTTGTTTTAGAATGAAGAAATTATCAAAGGGGAACAGATTTTGAGTAGCCAAAATTTGAGTGGATAGTCTCTGCGACCACTTGCCGACACACACATGCACACACACACACAATCACACTTGTGTACCATCTTATTCTTGAAAAGTGATACAGCTCATGTCTTAAAAACATGGCCTTATTTCTGAAATGAGTAGTAGTGACAGCATTTCAGAGAAGGGCCATAGAGTTGGTATAGATCCTCTGGGGGCAGGGGGAAGGGGAGAAGACTGTATTTAAAAGTTTAATTTAACATGCATTAAGAAACTGCAAACACCATTTAATTGGGATATGGCAATTTATTTTAATATTCTTAAAAGAAAACGCTGGCATTTATTCTGTGTTCCTCTGTCAAGTGCCAAATACAGGCTGGACTAAACAATAGAAAATACAGAACTGGAAACAATCCTGTACTGGTCTGTGGATAGAGCAGATGTCTTCAGTCATTTTCTATATATTGTCATTTGTATAAGTCAAATTGTTTATATTCATTCCTGAATGCAAAATGCATCTGCATAGAAACAGGATCTGTATTTTAAGAATACATCTGCTGCTGCTTATTTCTTTTGTCATTGTCAACGAAAGACAGAAAATGAGATATTGGTACCATGACTAGAACAGATATATCCATAAAAAACAATGAAAAAAACAACCCCTCACAAATAAAAAGTATGTGAAAAAATAAATTGAGTTCCTTGCCATTGCAAGTTGCAATTTCACAATGCAAATCCTTAGTGCACAGTGCATCAGCAACTGGCATTTGGAAATCCTTTCCTGTGGCCTGGGGCAGATGGCTGTGTCCCCACAGCCAACAGAATCAGATGAAGTGACCCAATTTCAGCTGTCACTTTCTCACAGTACTATTCCTACAATTTACTAGGAGCATGACATGTTGACTGCAAATAGTATCTCCCAAAGCATCGCTGTTCTGCTGCGGAATAAAGAACCCTAGGATCCTACCAGACACAGTTTCACAGAGGTCAGGTGTTTTGGGAGCTTGGAATGACAAAAATACACCTTTTTTTATAAAAATGGTCTGATGGAACTTATGGGGAAAAGTTTTTTTGGAAGGCACTACTAAACCTATAAGCTAAAAGCGTACCACTGTTAGGACCTGCTTTTATTCAACAAAACTTAAGATAAGCTCAGGGACAGCAGTGCTAGCCCAAGGACCAGGAGCTTCTAACACTTTGATGATGCTTTAAGCAATTTCTAAAGAAACCTTCAGTTTACTAACCTTATAAACGTTCGGAAACCTGTCGGCCCCAACTTTGTCGTCCCTTTTACACCAAGAAATCGGATAAACAACGCAGCCACTCTGTCCACAAGCCGCAGATAGTTAAACTGCTTTGCGTACTTGGGGAACACTTGCTTGAGGCAAAGGGAGGGGAGGCCAGGCTCTGGACTCCTGGGGGCATCGGATTCAGGTCTCTCTGCTGCTCCAGCATCTAACAGCTCTTCATTTGCTTCTGAGACATGCTCCAAAGTCTGACACCTGTGGCACATAGAACAATGGTATCTCACATTAACTTTATTCTTACAAGAGTCAATATTCTGAGGTTTTGTGGTTGTTTTAAATTATAAAACATTATTTTATGTGATCTTTACAATAATAAAAAAAAAATCAAGAACAAATACTAAGGTTCCCTAGGGCAGAAATCACGTTATAGGAGTTAAAAGGATAACAAGCAGACCATTCTCTGATGCTAAAAGTCACACCTATAAATATGATTGACAGAGATGCCCCATCATTACCAGGTTAATTGTGAGAACTACTGTTAACTCATCACTCCCCTTGAAAGGACTGGGAGCTGGGCACCATCATACTATTTTTCTGTAAGTTTTGAGATTTTGTCTTTTATACTAAACTTCTCCTTTGTCCAAATCTTCGGTTACTCCTTCAACAAGGTAAGAGCAGGTGCCTGCTCAGCACACCACCACACAGTCACCCTGGCCCTGCATGGCTCCTTTTACATGGACCTTTGGCTATTGTCTCCTAGGAAGGGTCAGCAGTTTTCTACACAGGTATTAAATTGCCACAGATTCTATAGCACTGCCCAAGCTATAGAAACAGATGGAAAACATTACCAGTGTTCAGAAATTCAGGGAGCTGGCTATCAATCCAGCTACCGAATTATATAAATGAATATTTTTTGGATAGGTGATCTTAGAACTTCAAAATTATGACAGTTTAAGACATTTTCCACATGACTCCTCAGCATTTTCTGAAAGTCCTATTCCTTTAAATTTATTTCACCTAAAACATTCCAAAAGTGAAACACTGACAACAAGGTACACCTCCCTGATACCCTTACAATGCTTAAAAAAAATATAGTGCATTCATTGATAAAGACATTTTAGTTTCTCTTTCATCACAGAAAGCCGGGATGGACATCAGATTGTGTTACTCCTTTCTGCATCCCTGATCTGGAACAATATTTTTCCCCCCCCACTTCCCTTCTTACTTTTCCTTGTCCTAACCCGTAATGCTCCTTAGATCACTTAAAACAGCTCAGGTAACAACAGGTTCTCAAAGAATCAGGCCCTACTGAGTTATTTTTTTTCCTAGAATGGCAGATATTTCTTTTTAATCCAAACAGCTAAACATTAAAAGCCATACATCTCAACTTTCCCCTCCCATAACACAGAAACAGTGCTCCCCAATGTAGATTCCTTGTGATGCTGTAAAATATCCATAGTCTTTTCAATAAATCTTTACAACCTCACAAAAGATAACAGGCCAACTTCCTCCGCATACCAAAGGAACCATCAGATAGTACCAACATGCAGTTACCATTAGCATCAAACAAAATTAGGTATGTAGAAAAAAGATAACTTGCATGGAATTTCATGGAATACTTAATGGGAAATGCTGAGAGACTGTAATAATCTAAGACTAAACTTATTTTCCAATAATGATTAGAAGCCTTCACCTTCCCTGACAAGTAAGGTACAAGAAATACAGTAAGGAACATCAGCAAAGAAGGAACTCTAACAATACATACAGAAGCAACAAGGTTCACACAAATGCATACTGGCACTATTCACAAGGCAAACTTCTGAGCAATCCCATTATTTTTTCTTCAAATCCTCTGTGCATACTGTCAAAATACATTATTTCATCTTCATTGTTGCCAAATTCCCTAAATAAAGCCGATCAAGATAATGGTGTTCTGAAATAAATGTTACATGTTTATTCAGCATGACATGTTTACTTTTTCTCTGCATTTGACAGATCTAGATAAAATTAAGGATTGCTGTTCTCATAAGTTCAGAAAGTCCAATAGCTGACGGTAATTATTTGGCACACACTAAGCACATGCAGGTTTTCATTTTCTTTCCAGTGATTTTCCTAAGTACCCATTATGAAGAGTAAGTATAATTCACACTAGGTACTAAAAAAATTAGTGTTTTTACTACGTTGATCTTTCGTGTTCCTGAGCAGATTTAGTATCCTTCTGAAAGTTCTGTTCCAGCAGAGGACAAAAATCAACATAGTTATTATCCACCCACAGCACTGTAAAAGTTGGGTCAAATCCACAGTAAATCTGTACCTTCTGACTTAGCAAAAGGCAGATTTCCTTACCCCTCTTGCAGCCATCCTGCAGCCAATCATCCGTAAAAAGTATCCCCATGGGATTTGTAGGCTCTCTTTTCTACGAAATTTCCCTAAAAGACATTAATCCATTGCCACACTGTGTCCCCTTTTAGTATGGAATACTTTGAAGTTATACCTTTACCTCCTAGCAAGAGCTATGTTGAAAATAAATGTATGGCAACAGTAAGACAAAGAGCCCTTGGGGGGGGGGGGGGGGGGGGGGGAAGGCAAGAACAGCAAAAAAAGTTTTCAGTACTATGAACCAAATTGCAAAATCTAATTTCTGAAAGACATTTTTGGGGCCAAGTTTTCAACCCTGCTTGAATCTGGGCTCTGAACTCATTCATACCTCCCAATGTTACCTGCAAACGGCAGCAGCTCACCACCCACTGCAGCCCCTGCCCAAACTGTAACCACCACATGCCAGCTCCAAGTTTACAGAGATGAACTTTGAACGTTCACAGTGTTGCAACAGTTCTTTGTACAAAGCATTTGTGTTCAGTGTCTTTGGTGTTTAAGTCCTCCAAACTGCCAAGCCCTGGCTGCTTGGATGGGACTGTCACACTGCGATTCACAAAGCATCTGCTTTTTTAAGACTATTGTTACAAAACTTGAAAATAACAGTACTTCTTTTGTACCCACACTTAACTTCACTGATGTTGAATATCTATAAATAAATGTGATCATTTTTCAGATAAAATATTCTAAAAAGTCTTTAAAAAATAAATACAAATCTTAGGTAGTGCGTTGATAATGTTCCTCTGCTGTAAATAGCAAAGTAGAAAAATAATGTTATTTTTGCCATTAGTTAAGTAAAGCTTAAAGTAATAAATTATTAGTTTGGATGGTGGTTTCACTGCCACCAAGTACCCTCGGGTTGCCAAAAGAGTGAGTACAGCCAAAGAACAATAAGCGCACAGGCTTCTATTTTTGTTCTTAAAAGGTCTGCTCGTGAATTTAGAAATTCAAATTTTCAGCCAGTTGAACTAGACCTTGACCAAATGTGAAAACTTGTACTCAGTAGGAGAGAAGGTTGTGTTGTTTGAAACACAACTCTTGTGTTAATGACGCCTGGAAGCCCTGAACCCTTTATCATTCTAAATTCAAGAGTTTTTTCAACTGCACATTACTCATTCATCAGTAACATTCTCAGTTAAAAAAAGTATAAAGCTTTACTTTAAAAGATGCAAGCAGAGCTGAGGAGATTTCATTAGATTTCATTTTTCACAGAAAACATTGAAGAGACTGTTAAAAGGGATCGGCTTCAGAGAAATTCATTACAGCGCCAGTGCTTTCGGTGCCTGTGCTGCCCAGCCACAGAAGGGACGCTGGAGCGTTGTCCATCTGCTCCACACTCCTGAGACAGGTCTGACCTGTGGAGCAGCATCTCTCAGCGTACCCTTCAGCTGCAGACCTGGGCTTCCTTCACAAATCCTCTTTCCTGCAGAAGTAAAAGTCCCTGGAACTTCTGAGGAAGTACAGTAGTTTAAAAGAGGTTTTTTCCAGCCTTCTGCTTTTCAACCCCTACCCTCAAAAGAAATGTGAAATGGTCATGAAGAGAACACCCAACCCATAATTGTAAAGAAATACTCTGGACACGTTACTGCTGGGAGTCACAGAAGACACTCTGCCTGCTTAAGGGGGAATGGACATATGTCAAATTATTAAACTATGTTTGGGTTGTATTAGGGTCATAGAAAATCGTGTTTATAGACACCACCCTGTATTATGGTTAAAAAAAAAAAAAATCTGAATGTAATAAAGCAGAGGCTCTACACTACCACTTAGAACTTCCTTCTTCCCCTCCTTTCTAGGGAGAAAAGCCTACAGCTGCCTTTGAGGTCATGGATAAAAACCTCAAAACCAGCATCTCATTTCAAACTAACTGAACTAGGTCTTAAAACCGTATTTCTTATTAGAAAAGTATTTTAAAAATAAACCCAGCTTTTTTGTATCCTACTGCATCTCTCATTCCTTTCCACTTACACATTGGGAAAAGTCTACAAAATATTTAAATCAGAACAAGTAAACTTAATTCTAATCTTTATTGACAAATCTTGTACTTCCATTAAGTAAAAAAAGAGAATATTTGCTTTTACAGGTTACTGCTTTTATGAAGTGTAATGATTTGTTTTCGTTCTTTATCTTCCCCCCCTCCCTCAAGGTTTCCTTTCCTAATGCTTACAGCTTAATTAATTTGATCATATAATTTGGATTAAAGTGAAAGTTATATTTTGCACTTTTATTAAAACCTCAGACTCTCCAAACCAAACCTGCACAAGAGCTTGTGCAGATCTGTAAAACTGAACTGATACATAGACTTGCCTACTCTGCACGCTCACCTTAACTGCAGGTATTTATGCTGACTCTATTCAGAGTGTAATTCTCCACAGACACTACTTCAACACGAGTTTATTTTCTGTAGATCTATTCAACACACTTGTATGCACCCAATCCCAGTGTGGGCTCACCACGAGCAATTAAGAACAACTGCCTAGCTGGGTATTACAGCCAGGCTCTCTATCTATAAAAACAGAGTTTTACTGTGATCTGCACATCTTTACAAGGAAAGAGTGCACAACCAGTTTTTTGCCCTAGCACTAGATAAATGCTACTCACTTGCAATGCACCATTACATTTTCTTTTGTGTTTCGCTGCCATCTGCCATCACCACACCATAAGGGTGAGGCGGATGCATAACTCCCCAAGGGTCATGCAATCAAAGATCGGTATAAGCACTGGCAGTACAGCTACACACAGCCGCAACACAGCCCAAAGCCCAGCAATAATGAAAATGTAAGAGTGATTTTCACCTCCATTCCTACCATTAACTCATCGGTCAATTGGAAAATACAGAAGTACACATTTTTGTAGTGTTACCTGCCAGATTCAAAGTGTTGCTGAAAACTCCTACACATACTTATCATCCAGTTCTTTCTTACTCCAGAATGTGCCTTCCAAGAAATTCTTACATACGCTGTCTCTTTCAGGGCTTCACCTTGGGAGTCTGGGTACAACACCCAGGGTTCTCACCCTTGGCCCTAGTCTCCCTGAAAACCTTGAAAAAATGTCTATGGACAAGTGCCACAGGGGAGTTGTGGGGAAGGGACGAGAAACTCCAAAATGCTAAACAAATGTCCAGAAAGCGAATTTGCGCAGGCTCCCTCCATTAGCTCCTTTCTCACAGGATTTCCAACAGGCGAGGGGAGGAGAAGCAAGCTGAGCCCCACACTTTAAAGCTGCTCCTTTGAATTAATTGTGTTGACTGACACAGCTGAGTCAGGCTAAATGAATGAAAGGTCAAATATAAGGTAATGCTTCTGTTGCCATACAGAATAAAAGCAAAGCTTAATTTACATACTAATGTCTGACCTCAATACATTAATTTCTCTAATTCCGCAGCTCATGACAGATCTCTCTTTAGAAATTATCAACTGTGCAGAAAATATTAACTGCATCTTTAAAAAAAGAATTTCAATTTTAATAAAGCTTATGGAAATGACATCTAAGACTACTTATCTTTTATACATGATTACTAATTTATTAATGTTTCCTCCATCTATGTTTTATCCCTTTCATTCTGACCGGCCTTAATCTTTATGCAAATACAAGTTGCTAAGGGACAAACAAATTTGCAACTACTAATTAAAGGCTTCAAAATTTGCAGCATTTTGTATACTTGTATATAAAATTTAGCTGTCAAGTTCAGTGTAAAACAGGGTAAGAACTGCAGTATTAATATTTCTAAGAATGCTCACTTGATACATTTAACATTTAGGGCATTGCTAGAAGTATATATTAAGCAATTCTGGTATCAGCTGACAACTGCTTACCTAATAAAAGAAAATATTAGGTTCTGAATTCTGAAGCTATAATTATTCCCTCAGCTGAGCCTCTATTCTCAAAGCAAGGACTATGTTAACATAGTTAAAAGCAGAGAGTATTTTGCATGACTAATCTATCTATCCACCCATTTATCACCACAGTATATGGACCTCCCAAGAAATTGGTGTTTGTTACTGGCTTGTGTAGGTATGAAGTATGTTTCTGTGCTCATTCTCAGAAATAAATTGTTTAGGAAACTAAGCCAAAGCCAGAGCAGTGTCTCTGCATTATCAACCATTCATTACTTTTATGAAGTAATCCAGTTAATTTTATTAACAGAGACTTCCAGTACTTGCAGTACACGATAGCAAGAAGTTTCATAGTTGAACTGCATGTTGTGTGAATAATCAGCATCTTTTGTTTTATACCAGCCACTTGTGAGTTTCATTTGAAGAAACTGAATATTCATCTCCTCTTCACCCCCTGGCAAAGTAAAAAACATCAATAGCAGTAGCATTTCCTCCTTTCAAAATAATAATAAAGTTGCACAAAAACAAAAGAATATTAAACCCCACAGAGTAAGAGATTTTTGAAATTCTGCTAGAAACATTATTGCTCTTACGTATAGTTTATTCAACACTTCCAAGAATGCTTTGAGGCAGTCAAAGCAACCACAATAAAGAGTCCATATTTCAAAGAGCTGAATCAATCACATTAAGAATAAGGATTGATAATCACCACGTTGTTGGCAGACAACTAACTTCACATCATACAAAAAACAATTTGAAAATGCAGCAGCTGTCCTGTCTCCTGGAAGCAGAAAGTGCTGAAAACAATCAGAATTTCCATATCTCTCTCAGAAAAAAGAATCCTTATCTCAGAGAAATAAAGCTGTTAAATCACCTCACTTAGATTTTAACCTTATTGAGAACATGACCATGTCTAACTTTGCCTGCACCTTCAAGGCCCAACATTGCATTCATTCTGGAAGGGGGGAAGAAAAGGAGCATACCAAGTTTTTTTTCTGAGAGTTGGCCAACACATTTTAGGTGAACCCAAGGTTAAATTAAAAAATATACTCCATAGCTTTGCCATTTGCTTAACGAAACCAAAATAATTTAGCAGATTCTTGAAAAAGTTAAATCGAAGTCCCTGCAGTCAGTCATCAACAACCGCAGCACCTCTCACACACAGCATCTGCTCGCTGCAGACTTCCCATTTTCTGTCCCATGAGTGTTATTTGCTCACCATGTGCCATACTCAAGCTCCACAGACATCCGTCCCCTGAGAAGGATGGCTCGCTGCCTCTTGAGATTAGGTGGACTTATTATAAAAATAAGCACATCTCATTAAAGATTGAGTAGCTTTTGAAAGAAAATGGAAGATTGCGAAAGTTTGCCACCTGAACACATTGCTAATGAGTCTTTCCAAGACGTAGAAACCTAGTGGTGGTCCCGACTTGCTCCACGTCAAGGGCACAAAGCGATGAGTGAGAATATCACTGACATTTTCATATCATATGCAGGAAAGACTAAGCCTTCACTTCAAACTTGAAACCCAAGACAAGCTAACGTCCTGTCCTACACATTTTGTCTAGGAAGAAATGCAGTTTGTATCGGGAAACATGTCCAATAGCCACGCAAGCAACGCTACGCTTACTGCAGTTATCGACAAGTATTATTCAAGGATTAATACTTCCCTTTCAAAGGAGTTGTACAGAGTCTTTCCTGTCTGAATCATGCATCGATCAGAGGAATTTCTGAAACAGGAGACGGTGCAGAGGCAAACCGTGCCCAGCTTCCCACTTTTAGCCTATACAAATGCGGCCGTGTCTGTTCACTCCTAGATGAAAGCATTCAAGAAGCTGTTGTCCACTCTTATGTGGAGAACGCTACAGAAATAGCTTCAAATATCCTGTAATGTAAATAAGCTTTCAGATTCCATTGAAAAAAATCACAATATGGGCAACAGCTAACACAGTTGTGGCCATCCATAAAGTACCAGAGCATGGGGAACAAGATATTTACATCCCTCCCTTGACAACAGGGCTGTGGAAGGATTTCAGAAGATGAACCCAGACAGAGAAACCACCGGTTCACAGAAACCCGAGAAGCCCAGAAGTCTGGAACGGATCTTACCCGCCCTCATTAATAAGCGAGGATTTGTTCCACTATCCTCTGAAAAATGTATCCTTCTAGACAATATAGGCATTTGTGATCTTAGTATCTTCCGGATCAGAAAGTGCTTAATTTTAGGGTGTTTTAAGGAGACACATGTATGAAATGAAGTGTTTAGGTTTTCAACAAGCCTATTACATAAATCAAAAGTCAGAAAGGCTGTGTTAATTCCCTTGTATTTTAAAGTAAAGCTCAATCCAATAAACAGTTTCAAACCTGATATCCAATGCTCTAAGTGTTCACCAGTGATACTGTGATTAAATCTAGTTTTGTTAAACTCCACCTTATTCAGTGATGACTGGAATCAGTACAGCAGTACACCAGGGAGAGGAGACGTCCTTTAGAGATACAGCGCAGATCCTGCACACCTGAGCTGAACATCCAGCTGTATGTAATGGTTGCACTTGAGCTCTGTTTTTATTTCTACAGCACCCTCTAATACATAGTTTAAACCATTAAAGTGAAGAAATGCATTTGAGGGGTCTCAGGTGCAATGTGCCAGGAAAAAAGCTATTTCCTAATTATTAATTGAGATTCTTTATTTCCAACTTTCTCTTTTTAAGAATAATGGTAAAATTAGTCTGCATTAGCTAAAGATTTATTATTTTTAACATAACAGAAGCATGACTGCTTATGCTATTACCTATATTATCTATTTGAATGCTGCAGAAAATACGGCATTAGTAAAATGAAATAATGGATAAGCAATGCAAAGCCTGCATTGAAAGAGTTTGTTCCACTGTAGCAAAAAATTATTATAGAACAAAGATCATTAAATATAGTCCCAAATTCTTTATTTTTTGTGGAGGTAGCTTTTATTATTCCTAGTAGATTTATTTGTGTTCACTATTTGCTTTTAAAGGTACTTACGTGCCTCATTATTTCTCTAGAGCTTCCTTTGTTCCATTAGAAAACTGCCTTAAAAATAGTAATACAGGATACTGCAAAGGCAAACCTGTTGTAAAGCCTGGTAATATATTGAAACCAACATTAAATTAGACCACCAAGTGTCTTACAGTAGAGTAGAAAAAAAACTAAACCCCATGGTATTTCTCCCCATGTGGAAAATCATTCTTAGAAAGCAGTCATGATTATGTTAGGATAGAAAAGGAGCTTTACCCTGTCATCCAATAGAGTAGAAAGCAGAAGTGCAATTGCATTTTATCAGCAGTAATCCTCCTATTAAAGCAGGTGAATTCTACATACACAAAATAACACCACTGATGATTACACTGCTGTTAAGTAATATGGCTTTATGCTTTCATTTTCTGGCAACTGGGTGCTAGGCAGTTTTATTGCTTTCTCATTTTTTCAGAGACTGGAGACCAATTATTACTTAAAAATAAGCCAATCATCTCTCTTGCTAAAAGATGACTAGCAGCAGAAGTTAAATTATAGAGAACATCACTGCCCCCAATACATTAATTTCTGTCACTCTGTCACTGTAAAAATTTACAGCAGATATAATCTCTTTGAAGGGGGATCAAGTCATAGAAAGTACGAGCCTAGTTTTAAATAGAATTTTAATGAAAGCTTCGGGGAATGATGTTTATGCTGCTTATCTTTCATACCTGGTGATTAAGTTAATTTATACTTAATGGAAGAGGATATTTCTAATCCCCAGACAGGCTCAACATCTGTCTGTGACTATGTTTTTGGAAGCCTTAAGCTGCTTGTGATTGATGTAATAAAACCAGGATCCTGCAGAACTGACACCTGAAGGATATCTGTAAGAGGGAAAATGTTATTTTTCTGCTCAGTGCCTGCACTTAAGTCAAGTCAAAAACCCAAGCACTTAATCTTGCTGTCCCTTAAAAACCTGTTTTGCCATTATTATGTGAGCATAAACAGGGGAATAAGCAAACAGTTCTCATATACAGTTATGATCTAATATTCATACTCATTATGTGCAGTGGCTGAGAACACGTAACTTTCTGATGGCCTGAAGCTAATGAGAATAAAGCTCCTGCAAAAAAATCAGAGAAATAACCTCCTTCCTTCACTTCTTACTCATGTCTATTCAAGACCAAATGCTAGCAAAATAAATGCTTGTATTTACCCTATAGTTATAACGGGGTGGGGGGGGAAGTCTTGAAAAGCAAACATCTTGCCAGAAAAAGATCATTTTCAACTTTGTCTCAACAAATCACAGAATTCCTGCAGAAGGGAAAAAAGCAAACAAACAAGAAAATTTTTATTTCCAGCTGCTATGTGTATCCATGTTATTTTAACATGGTGCTTTTCCAGACAGGAAAGCAGCTGCCAGACAGTATTACAGAGCAGGTCATCAATACTGTCACTGGAAAAGTCTAAAGAAGTTCAAAGCGCCACAGAACAGAGGGAGGACCACCCTGCGGGTCTGAGTGTTTAACGTAAAACTTTCTGAACAGGGATAAGATAGCACCCACACCTGCCCAAATAAAGTCTCCCTGGAACAACCAGCAGCTACACGTTAACCAGTAACACTGGAAACATGTTCAAGGAGTGCAGTAGTATTTAAACTCCAATACTGTATCAGGTGTAAGAATGCCTGACATGAATTGCTATCATCTCCCCAGGCCTAAAACCCCCTTGTTATAGTAAAAATACCCTCAAAAATCTTATTGTTTACATATCAATTTCATTTTTAGTATAAATTATAAAATTTTCTCTCCAGTAAAGAAGTTTAACACTTTGAACATATTTAGCAGTACAAGCTGGACCCATTTCATGGCTCTGGTCTCTGACATACTGGTTGCACAGCCACCGACTGGGACCATCCTGGCACAGATGATGCCCTGGCGACTGGGGAAAAGGCAGCACAGACACGATGCTCACTTAAAGCAAGGCTCCAGATGTAGAACAGTGAACACACGTGTAATGAAGCACCATACCAACCAACATACAAAGCATGGAACAGTGAACGTACTTAAGCACGTCCCAACAGAGCGCAGTGAAGTTTGCTTTCGCAAATTAGGACCCTGCATTTGAACTCCAGCACCTTCTAGCCACGCAACATAAGGAACAATTTCAAGCTGAGCATCCACACATAAATGTCTACTGAACAGGGAAGTCTCACATTTTCCTATTCTCTCAAGTTTTAGCTCAGGGAATCTCTATCTTATTCAGGTCTCCCTGCCTTCTACTTCTGTGATCCCTGAGGTTGATTTTGCTTCTCCATCTGGTTATTCTCCAAGGATTACCATGCACCTTGCCTTTTACAGAACATACTTGTACAGAGTCTGTAATCCCTCTGGTTTTGGTATTTTCTTGGGAAGGAAAAAGACCCTACATCACATTTGATATTCCACTTCAGAGGTTATTTGGGTGAAGAAAAACCTAGAAGTTCTTTATTTTATTCTAAAGCAATTAAGGTATCAGCAACTTCAGTTGAAAAAAAAAAACCTAATGACTGCATGTGAAAACCAGCAAAATTAAATTTGCAATAAAAAACAGGATCCTTTATCTCCCTCCAAGCATCTTAACAGGTTTACTCAAAACCTTGTAAAAGCAAGGGGGCTTTTTCAAAATAAACTCTTCAAACTGAAAAGAATGTAACAACCTCATTCAAAAAATACTGTCGCATTTTTAATATTTAGAAATACCTAAAAATCATACAGAAAAAATTTACTTCCATTAAAATTCCAATTTATGTTAGAATTGAGCTGACCTTTTCAAGCGCTCTCTCCAAACCATGCATCCAAATTAGCGAAACCTGCCAGCCGAGACACACTTTGCAGTCAATGAGAAGTACTATCAGTTACTTCAGTCTGTCAAAAAAAAATGGAGTGGTTTTTGTTCAAACTAACAGTACCAAACTTGGGCTTCTGTGTTACAGTACAGAGAATTAACAGTTTGCACCAAGTGAAAAATACATAAATGAACTGTGTTATTTCTTATAATGACATGCAGTAATTAGATCATTAAATCCGCTCTATAATTCATTACTGCACCAAGACTGACAACTATTTGCTATGAGTCCTCCCATTCTTAACCTCAACATCCACATACATTGCAAATAAATAATTCTTAGGAGGTATTTGCACGTAAGAACTTTCCACTGGTGTTCAGGGTTATAATCCATGTGTATGCATTCATTTATTCCATTTTACTGTTACCTTAATAAAACACTGACTGTTACGTGGCCCAGGAGCCCTACTCCACAGAAATTACTTGTTTCTTTTATTGGTAAGGTGATGTACCTTAGCATGCCCTTGGCTGATCGATTTGTTATAACATCTTCTAGGTTGCATGAAATCTTGTTTTTTTAAATCCGTTTGTTCATGGGCCGT
This sequence comes from Falco peregrinus, assembly GCF_023634155.1. Lineage (NCBI taxonomy): Eukaryota > Metazoa > Chordata > Aves > Falconiformes > Falconidae > Falco > Falco peregrinus. The sequence continues at coordinate 50,903,602 of NC_073721.1, forward strand.
GCTCTTCTGGAGGGAACATAAAGTACATATTGCAACTCAGCAGTTGCATGAAGAACTTAAAAGATATAACTGGAAACCAAGTAAAAGTATTCAAGGCTCACCCCACGGATTTCATGCAATCAAAACTATCACAGTTGGTCATAGTTTTAGCTACACAAACATATATATTGTGAAGATGGCAAGGAGACAGGTAAGAAGTAAGACATTTTTATACTATATACAAATACATTTATGGGTAACAGACTTACACACCCAAATACACACTATATTACACTATAATTTACAGTAAACACTTGTGCGCTTATTTCTTGAAAACTATCTGTTGGGAAGTAATTTATCAGAAAGAATACATAAAATTAGAAGTTACTGGAGTTGACCTTATAGACCAACCGGAAGAAATAATTTAAAAGCAGAGTTGCTTCTGTACGGCACAAACATACATTGCAAAAGGTAAAAAGGAAAAAATGTCAAATTAAATAAACATTTATCCTTCATTTTAGACAAGCCAATTAAGCTAATATTCTGAAAACCAATTTTATTCAAGAAGTGTTTAACTGCAGGTTAGTAATGGAAACTGTGCCTTACACAAAAGCCATGAAAAAGCTCTATACCGAGGGGTGCAGCTGGATCAGGGCTCCTGCAGTAAGTCAAGATACCACCCAAACCCCAGAGTATGTTAGCAAGCTGCAGGGTAAGCAGAGGTGAAAATTTTGCTGATAGCAAAAAATCAGCTCAAATTATTAACATATTGAAGCATCAGGAAAAAAACAATCTGCACTCAAGCCTAACAACTGATCACCTTGCCTGTATGAACATGCAAATTCAGTGAACCCACTTGGCCAGAGAAGGCACACAGATGTTGTCTCAGCACCGTACTTTTAACACAAAGAAGAAAAAAAAAGCGGTTTTAACTTCAAACCATAAGAGCTTTCCTGTATTGAAAACTAAAGAGGAAATTATAGCAAATCCAAAGAAGATGTAGTATTCTCTTAAAAACATACTTGAAAAAAATTAAGTAGTTTCCTTAACAAAGGAAACAACTGCTCATTTTCCTCCTCTTTGCACTAGACAGGCTGCGACTAAGGCAGTCTAGCACAGGAAGGAAGGAGACTGCAACTGTAGAAGAGAAGACAGAATAAACTTTCTTTCCCTACATGAAGAACAAATTAACTTCAATTAAATCAATTTTATAATCAGAAAGTTACTTCTTCACGCAAAGCATTTCCGAACAGCCTGTTTTCCAGTTAGACAGCACACTAAACCGTGTCCTCCTCTGCCCTGGTACTCTAATCAGTGGATTCACTATACACAAATATATTTGTTTAGCTTTTACTACATGACAGTTTTTCAACTTAAAGAGTGAGTATGGATTAACACTCTCTGACAAAATGTATTGCACTTTCAGAGCTGGATGGATGCCTAGATCACTGAGGCAGAGAAGCCCAAAACAACCTGAGCCAAGTACCGAAAATTAGTTGGAAATTAAGCTCTTGTTCAACAGAAAAACACTAACCTCAGGCTGAAGAGATGTCAGCTCTGAAGGCTACACATGAGAAGCCCTGAACAGTGGAAAAAACACTTAAAAACACTGACTTCTCTACCACGTTATTTCTGCAAGCCAGTTTATCTCTGAGGTAAAAGAAAAAGGTGAGCAACCTCAACAAGTACAGTAATTTCACTCTCTCAAAGGTACAGAGAGCTAACTCTACAAAACACTTAAGTGTACACTTAAGCACTTGATGAGTTAGATCAAAATTCCTGTTTGTTTTATATCTTATCCAATGTAACCTGAGCAAATTTCTGACCATGCTTAATCTTAATTTTCACTGCTTTAAGCAGAAGTTTGCCAGCAGCAATGGCTGGATACAGCAAACATCTGTGCGCAACAAAGCTCCCAGGGATGCTTTGAAGTATTGCCGAGTTTATGTTTAAAAAAAAAAAACCCAACCAAACAAAGAAAATCCCACCACAACAGAACAAAACAATACAAGAGAAGCTTACTTCATCAGAATTCAGTCAAAGCAGGAGCTCACACCAAAGGAGCTCCAACACGTATGCTGTCAGTTACGGAACAAGGCTTGAGCAGCCGCCTTGCTGTTGGGCTTTTTATTCTGGCTCAGTGAAGTCCATGGGACTCCTCTTGCCCCAGCCATTAACTGCAGGTTACGAGGGATGCAAAACAGAGCGTGCCTTAAGCCAGACTCTATTACCATTCAGACTCACTTATAATCTCTAATCAAATAACTAAATTCAAAAACATATTTAGACCCACTGCTCCACGTTCATTTTTATGCCATTTGGAAGGAGACAAAGCAGCCACCTAACTTTATGCCTGACCTCCCTTCTTTTAGGGCAAACCTTGAAGATCACAGCAAATTCTGTGGCTGCAGTACAAAGACTAGAGGAAAGTGACATATTCTGATAAAACCTTCCTTTTCTCAGTGTTTTCTTTTCATTTAAGAATCATCATAAGGAAAAAAAAAAGCGCAAAGGCTTCTTAATGATCAACTTAAAATGTAATACTGTGTGAGTAAGATGTAATTGCTATAGCTCATTATGATATATTAGAATGTTTGGAAAGTTCAGATTTTATGGAAACACTCTTGACAGGTCACATTCCTCAGCTGATTTCCAGTCCTTCCTCTGCTGCTCACTAGAAATTTTAGAGAGCAAAAAGAAAGAAAAGCGATGTCAATAAAAATGTAATTAGATTAGCTGCATCTCATACCACTCTGATTCAAGTCTAATTGGACAAACCCGTCTCCATTCGCCATTTGATAACATAAAACCAGACTTCACACTGGAGCTAGGGGCACTGCAGCACACCAATTACTGCAAAAGCATGCTATGGTTTTGGACCAATTAATTTCACAGTGCTGAAAATGAAGCCTTTCAAAATTATGCAACCCATATCAGTTCTTGTCCCTTAAAATTTTTAAAGGAACTGGGCCTGTCATCATCTTGTTTGCTTAGTACATTCTAAGCACTTCCAGCTGTCCCTCAATATGGGGTCATTTCAAGACATTCAAACTAAGACCGAATTCACTCTTTATGTGGAAGTTAAAATACAGTCTTTACATTCAAGACGTTAGTGCTTAGATTACAATATATGAGCAAAGGCAGACCAACCTGCAAACCTAGACTAACAGCAGTTTCTTCAGTGGTGAAGGTTAAAATGGGAACAATCATAAATTAATCTGTTGTCAAGCATGGGGTTTAGTGCTGGTTTGTGTGCATTCCAATGATATTCTAGAAATTCTCCATTTTATTACAAAGGACTGTAAAAATGAGAAGATGAAAATAACATCATGAAAGAATGACATTGAGAAAACCTCTTTTCAAAATCCTAATATCCTGAATATTCAAATAGCACACCATGCACCAAGTTATGATACTGCATAGAAAATGCACTCTATGCAGTCTGTATGGGTGAAAGTAAAAGATGAAGAGATCACTAATGACAATCAGGCTGGCAAGAGGTGAAGAATGCTTTGGAAACCTTAGTAACCACCAGGGGTATTTACTGAAAAGTATAGAATCAGACCTAGAGTCTTCCAGAGAAGAAAACCGAAGCTCTTCTGTAATATTGTTACGTAACAATACATAAACTGGCCTCGTATACTACAAAGCATAATAATAGGTCATATCCTGAACATTATTAATTCAGAAAGACTGGCAATGCATGGGAGAAGCAAGGCACCATCCTCTTTTCACACAATGAAAATGGTAGCAGAAGGAAAATGGTTTGTCTAAAGGTCACTGAGTAAACTGGCTGAATTGGAAATGGAAACTGCATCTTTTATGCCCTATGCCAGAGTTATTTCCACAAGACTTAACTTTTCCTCTAATGGTTTGATAGAGAAAAACATCTATGTGAATTACTGAATTCCTACTGTATCTATGCTAGGGATATGGGTTTAGCCATTTTTGAAGAAAAGTTATTATTGCTCATGCATTTACACATTTTTAGTCAATTAAAACATTTCAGATTACATGTGAAATAGAGCCACTTACAAACTAAAAGATCTGACCTTATTTCTATCAGCAGATTTTATTTTCTCTTCTATGTGAGGACTGCTGCCACAGCACATTCAAATTATTTGCCCCTGTTCTGCACTCAGTATTGTATTTTCTGTTGTAGTAAACACTCTTGTGGCACTTTCCTCTAAGTGGCTCTTAAAACCAATGGAGAACTATTCTGTGAATCAAACATTACCAGCTCCTTCCCTTCCCTTTGTGGGGGGATGTCTCACATTGTAGTCTGCAGAATTTCCAACACAATCTGCCATAATCGACAGGAGAAAGGTTAAAAGCTCTTAAGGATGAAGCAGCTAAACAATTGGAAAAGCAAGAACAGAGAGCAAAGACCAAGGCACCTGTAACATTTGCTTTACAAAACCCAGAGTAGTTGAGGCTAGTTCTTCTTGAGCAGAGTGAGAAATAGCAGTAGAAATAAATACTCTCCAACTACAGAAAAACAAAGTTAATGTTTCAGTAATCTAAACTGAAGTAACATTGACAAACATCACATTTAAAGTCTCCCTCACATGTCTAACTCATCAAAAGCCGCATGGGCTAACGTAACAGACAAGAATTGATACTGAAGCTGGCAGATTGCCTGATGAAGGAATAAACCAAAAAGCCCTCTAGGAAAGAGAAAGGGTCTAATTCAATGTACTTTCAAAGGGCTTTGGCAGAATGATCCTCAATATGAATGTTGGGTCATTTTGACTGATGGAGAAAAAAATTGTGTCAGCCTCCAAAGTGAATCACAGTAGAAAGATCAATCTCAAGAAAGCCACACATATGAGTTCATACACTCTCGGGCAGAAATAAGGCTTGGAATGAAGAGGTGGTGCCTGAGAAGCATTTGAATAGCTGAAAACCTGACCAGACTTCCAAGTGATCACAAAGGGATACAGGAATCAGCCTAAAGCTCTAGCAGTCAGCTCATCAAGTCAATTAGCAAACGGAAACCAGAATAGTGATACTACCATAGCTAGGTGTATTAGGTGCTTATTTTTATAAGTGCTAAACTCACCATATATTACACAAAAGGCGCTGACAACCCTGAGTTATTAATTCTTGTGGAACATAACACACTTACTCACAGAAGCAGAAACTAAGATAGAACAAGACCAAGGAACAGTCATTATTTCCTGATCAGGGATAGCTGCAATGCCAGTATTCTCCCATTCAGTATTTCCATATGTTTGCACACTGAGTTTCTGACCCTCTTAAACCACTCCATCACACAATCATAAGCTTAGCATAAATACAGCGAGATAAACACAGTAATCAATGGCAAGTATGACTTTATCATCATCAAAATCTAGGATAATCATACTCTCGACATCTTTGCACAGTATATTTTCATATGTCCATTAAACATGACAACCATCAGGGGAGGTTACCAAAATGAATAAGAAATACCTGGAAAATAAATGGAATACAGCTCCACAGCTGATTCCCTGACTTGGTTTTCCTTCTTTAAGGAAGTACAAAATTGCTCCTCAATATCAAGAAATTCAAAATAGCATTACGATTTGGAAAATGTCTTTGAAACGTACAAAAGAGAAGCATTACTGAAAAGCCTGTTTAAGTAAAGACCCACATTCCTCTTGCAGGTTAGTAGGCACAGTTAGACACATGGGTTGCTAGCACAGCAGGAGACATCTCCTGAAGAAGTTGCCACTTCAACGTAAGTTACATTTAAGGCAGAAAATACATAAGTAGAATATCCAGAAATTAATTCACATTTTCATTTAATACAGATCACATTCTCCACTTAGAAACTATTAATTTTACCCTGCATCAGAGAAAGAAATCTTAAAGTGAGAAAGATGTGTAATTCGCACAGTAGAAAAAGTTACCTATCTTGTTCTGTGCAGAATTTCTTGCTAACTACATAACACTTAGAGATAAAAAGTCAAACTGACATACATTAATATTTACAGGGTGCTCTCTGAAGAGAGTGACATTAGCCAGTGTTTGCATGCTGATCTTGCAAAAATTTGAGAGATACCACATTGGGGTTCTTCCTGCTCAGAAAATTAGTTAATCATATTTGACATTTGCTAGAGCAATGAGACATTTGCTAGAGAATCCAGAGATCTGTACCTGACATATTTTAGAAAGAACAAAAAAATACTCAGAACATCACAACTAAGTTTCAAGACTGAACTCAAATAGACAAACACTATTTTTCAATTTCTAACACAAAGAAGTGGCATGTACAGAGAGTATCACCCAAGAAAAGGAAAACCAGGAATGCAACAGCAATACCATACGAGGTAATAAAACAAAAGCACTCATTTTTGTGGGCACAATGAATTGATTGGTTTTGTAACAGCCACAGATTAAATTACATTTCATTTCCAAAGCATTTCAATTCTTTCTTCTGTCAATGGCTATTTCAGTGCTGAATAAAAGTAATTACATTACTTAGGAGGCTGCACCTTCACCATCTTCAGCAAGTCAAAAGCAGATTTTATTCCATGAGCAACTCATATTTCTAATGACAAGCATGTCACACTACTATGCTTTCTTTGTCAAAAGAACAAAATGCTGATTTTCTGTCTTGAAGTATGTAAGAAACTAGGCATGTAAATGCAAGAGGACATACTGGGATAAAGAATAAAAAACAGCAACAAAAATATAAAGAAGTTGCTAATTAATCCAGCAATAATAAGCATTAGTAAACTAGAACACATATTTTTGACAGGACAGGAAAGCAGGCCATTAGCATTGATGAGATGATATAAATGATCTTCCCATGACATTTAGAACAGACCCACTCCAAACGATACTCACAGCTTGCAATTACACCACCAGTCAAATAGTTTAAATCTAACATCTAGTTATAGATTATAGATCCAGTGAATAATATAGTATTTGCACACAAGACTGAGACTCTTTTGCTCCTCAAATCTAATGCAATTTTAAGAAGAATAAATTGCTAATAACTAAACAAACACTGAAACTAAAACCTTTTCCTACTATAAGGATTCAAAACTAGGCAAAAAAAAAAGTTTGTGAAGCCTTGTAAAACACATCATCTGTTGGAGGCATAACATCAACAATGATTTGCATCAGTGATTATCTTAATTAAACACTGCTGTTTACACAAGTAACGTTGATTTACTTTAAATGCTGTTCGGTGTTATTAGACCATTCACTTAATAGTACAAATTTCCTTTAGCTGAAGTCTTGTCCCACCTTCAGCAGGCTGTGAACAGTACCCTCTGCCGCAAGAAGTAAATCCAGAGCAAATTTAACACTATACAAGCTTTATACAAGTTTCTTTGTAGAAACATTATTAAGCACAGTTCAGCCCCTTATCCTATATTACTACTACGTGACAAGTACATCGCTCTTCAAGTCAGGTGTAGGCAACATGGTTAGAAAATTTGGCAATTACAGGCTTGGATAAAAATGCACACCGTCATCCTATGAAGGGACACGCACCACCCCTATTATACACAATGCTTTGAATATCTTAAAAAGAAACTACATCCATTCCCCCTCTTTTTCTTTTTTAACATTATATTTCTCACTCAAGGAGGAACGCTACCTCCTGATGACACAGTGACCAGCTGGTTAAATTGGTAGTGAAGGTCTTCACTAGATCACAAATTCAAGTCAAAAGAGCTACCGTGGCTGAAAGAATGTTAGATGGAAAAACCACCACAATAATTCCAGAATTAGCAGTAACAGATGTTCAGAACAGAGATTAAGATTACTGGCCATCACTACCCCCCTGAATTCACTCTGTAGTAACGCTAGAAGAAAGTAAACTTTGATAATATTTAACAGATTGACAGAGGAGTTTAAAATCCCATCTTTCCAGGAAAACAATTCAGCCACGAATAATTGTGTTTGTTCCAGCATGTCATCATGCCTGGATAATTGCAATGATCTACTGAAGCCTTAAAATCCACGAAACAGTACTGCCACACAAACAGAAGCAAAGAGTTAGTAACTTACATTTTATTTCATTAAATGTTTTAATTTCTCAATGATATGCGAAATGAGTTCCAAATTAAGGATGCCTACAGAAAATAGGACTAGTCTAGGAACCAAAGCCAGGGCAAAAAAGGTTCTACATAAATCAGAAACCCTCTTTTTATAACAGTGCACTTTAGCTGATTTTAAAAAAAAAAAGTAAACAAAAACACACAACATTTACTTGATTAGCTGCCGCCTTTAATTTCAGAAAGGGCTACCGAGACTGTACTTGATCAGGCAAAGCCAGACACCACTCACCCTCTGGGTTACAGAATGGCTTGAAAACAGTCTAACAAAGTAACCAGCAGAGTCACTTTCAGATTCTCCTCTTGGGAGGCTCTGACCCATTGACATACATCTCCAGCCTGCAAAGCAGTACAGGGCTCTAAATCTCTCTATTAATAGTTATTTGGAAACTGCTGTCATCTGACTTTGGCTACAATTGCACTAAGGCAGAGGATTTGGAAGCAACAATTAAATTAATGCAGCAAAGCAGGACGTTAACCTTTATAGGGATACCTACCGCTATCAGGATCCTGACATCCAGAATAGGTCTTCTGTGTACATCCGAGGTATACAGGATTTGTCCAGCGGGGCAAAGCCGGTGCTGTGCAGTACCCACCCTGCTCATCCTTCCCAAAAGCCTCATATGTGGCTGTGTCACTTTTTATTCTGTTTTAATTCCCTATGTTTTTTGCACCACAGAATAACACAGGCTTCCCTCATCTCTACAAAACAAGGTATTTCCTCTATTAAAAAAAATAAACCTTTGCATGAATTTGAAGTTTCTGTTTAAACATGTTATGTGCACAAATTATTAACTACACACCTCAGTATGTAAATGGCCAGGACAAATTCTGAAAACCAAGAAAAGATCATTATACTGTGGAACAACAGCCATTAAGTATATTTAAGTACGTTCACTTGGACTTGTGTCACTGCAGAGTTTCAATGACTACTTATTGGCAGTGGCAAGATAATTACTAGTGATCGGTGCATGTAAGGACTGGAATTGTCTTGGAAAAATTAAGAGATATGTATGGCACAATAAACTGATCTTATTCAACTTTTATTTCAGCATTATGTCACATGAAGGAGAAAAAAAATCAAAACTCCATAAAGATGAGAAAAAAATAAACTAAAAAAAAAAATCTCTGAACTATTTATCTTTCCTGATAATGAAGTACTTCAGGATGACTTCTAAAACTCACTTTTGTTTATATGCTTCATTTATTTTAATCTGGGAGATAGAGGGAAATCAAATCCATCTCCATAGCAGAATATTTACCCGAGATGCTGCTCAGACTTCTCAGCATTCCCCCTGTGTGTTCAAACTCAGCGTTATATATATCATCAAAACTTTGTGTCCATTACTTCATTAACATCAAAACTAGAGTCTGCAATGTTTGCTGCTGGTTAGCTGTCAGAATAGGAACTCTTCCAGTTGTTTCGGGTTTTTTTACATTAATAGGCCAAATTTTGCTTGCCCTGCCGCCAAGCACAATTAGACTAGCAAAAGTGTAACAATGGATAGGTAAACTGTCAGTTTTCTATCTCCAGTCAATTATTTAGTGATAATCTTTGTCCTGCAAACAGGAATGATGCCATTTCTCTGTGGTTACTGGTAGGAGTGTTTGGAGAAGGAACACAGGAGCACATGTTAGAACTGGTTGAAACGCACTGAAATGAGCGAGAGCCAGGACACAAGGTGAAAGCATTGCAAAACCTTTGCTAGGGAAAGGGGTGGCAAAAGCAACTGGTGCTCAGTTCCTCCCTCAAATGCTTTTGCTTTGGTGTAAATCTCCATAGGTGATCACAATGAGGTCCTTTACTTGAAGCTGACAGTAATATCATGTCTCCCTCAAGAAGTTCCATGCAACATCCCCAGTTCAATAAAAAGTACCTGGAAGTAGAAGGGGTTAATCTCAGCTGAACAGGCAGGCACTTGTCACACAAGAGTTCCCGTATATCCACACAAAAAGTTATCAGAATAGTGCTCTTTGCAGCAAGAAACAGGATTGACTTATGGTGAAGAAATGTAGATACTCATCAGAAAGATGCTCTGTTAACCAGATTATCCTGGAAAAAAAGCTGCATCACAGCAAGAATTCCTGCTGTAAAGAGCCAATAGTTTATCTCACCACCAACTAATCCTGTTATAAATTATTTAGTACTCAAAATGTACCAGAGAAGAATCCTCAGTTGAATGAGCATTCCACATACTGGCATTCTCCAAGAATTTATGTGTAATCACCATTTGCCTTTTTTCCATATCTAATATGTAGTTAATGAATGCCTGACATAACTTCAGCACACAGAAAAAAAAAAAAAAGACATGACTAGTTACATAATTACAGGTTAAAAAATTATCTTTTTTCAGCTCCATGCACTGAAGTAATCTTAAGGGTGAAGGTTAAGTACAGGCAACACGCAGTATAGATTGCTTTGAAAAATGTTCTGTATACTGGCCACAGCAACCTTTATGTGTGCCACTGCCTCTGAAAAAAGTCTGATCTTATAATAATATTGAATAATACGGAACTTGTAAATATTATCAGTCATGTCTTGTTCATGGGACTGTCTACAAACGGACAGCAGATCTGTACTTGAGATCATTATAGAACATGAATAACGTATTTAAGGTTGCCACTAAGTGCCAAGAGAAGAACAAGATAGATATTCTAGTATGGAGGCAAGCCTATGAGCAAGACTTTCTAGGGACAGGGAAAATAAATAAATAAAAAAAAAAAAATCTCCCTTTCATGTCTCCAAGGAACTGCTTAAAACAAGGTCTTTCATCAAAAAAGAAGATACTATTTCTCTCAGCCTGCCTGCAACAAGCATTTCTGTGCAAGCTGCTTCAGGCAGTTCCTCTCATTTCTAGATTTCATAGATTTAACTATGTTTATTATCACAGATCAAGGAAGCAATTTCTAAATACAGTATTCATACTTTTCAGCTCCAATGGGGCAATTCATGCAGAGTAATTTGTGTCTTTCAAGCAGATTAACACACAAATTACATCTCATGACTGTTCTGAATTAAAAATAAAAAAGTCCTCAAGTAAAAGTACAAATAAATAAATCTGGGCTACTAAATTGTTTGTACCAGTTCTGAATCAAAGGTAGGATGTTCCAGGGGAACTGAAAAAGCCTAATTTACTGTCAGTTTGTGGACTCCTTCAATTCCTTGAGCTAGAGCACTTGCATGGCTCCCTCCACACTTCCACCAACCCTGTAGGAAAGCAGCATGTGAAACTCTCAGTGCCGAGCTGTGAGAATACCACACTTGGGGGACTTGCTGCTACTAAACAGAACGTACAATAAAATGGGGTTTTTTTCCCTGACCTTCCTCTGGCAGATTTACAAATCCAGGTACTCTTTTTGTGCCATGCCACCAATAAATATCCTAAAAGCTTTTCTGAAACAGTTAACACTTGTAGATGCAAAAGGAGTTACACAGACAGTTGGGAACTCATTGTCCTGGATAAACCAACGTAACAGGAAAAAAATACTTTACACTTTGCAAGGCACTGATGCAAAAAACAGACAGTGAACACACTTACTGGGTATCTTTTCTCTTTTTTTTCTGAGGGTCCACTAGACGAAGAGTGTCTCTGATAACAGCCACTTTCACTTCTTCATCAACAGGGCTTGGGACATTTTCAAATACTCCAGGAGAAAGCTTTAAATTACAAAGGGATACAATTACTCAGTATAGAACTAAGGATTATTTATTCCACATTTGCACAAACTTCATCCATGTCATACGTGTTTTAGATACACGATGATAGATTACAAAATACTTCCTAAAGGATACACAAATACAAAACTGAAAATGTTGAGGTATTACAGCGATTTTTGGCAAGTTTCTCTAGTAAATTGAAATATTAAAAAAAAAAAAAAAAGATTGTTGCCAATGTTATCTTTATATTATATATACAAACATGAAAAAAAAAATATTAGCAAACCCCCAAACACAATTAACTCAACTGCAGGGGATGATGAATAAATGTATTTATGACAAAGATGATGGAGAGCTTTCACAATTCCAATAAATCATATTTCCACTTTATAAGATTAGCAACGATTTCAAAGCAGAAAATTACAGAGAACCATGGAGGTTTCATATTATCAGACAGCATTCATCTTTCAAACAAGGAAAAGGACCAGAAAACGAAACCTAAACAATTTTATTCCAGTATCACTATCGTGTTGAGAGGTCTTACCTCCTGCTCATGTTCTATTCTCATGCTGGGGTTTGCATTTACTTCTAGTAACATGGGCTTCAAGTTTTTCATTAGGAGAATGTCAAACCCTAAAATCTGTGCAAAACAAGCAATGTGTTACTGCAGTTCTACTCTGTGTCCTAGAGAACGCAATGGTCATCCATACATCAACATTCAGGAGGAAGAAACATTTGAGGGACAAAAGAGAAATAACTGAGCAACACGCTATATTGTTGAGTAATTACTGAAACTGTTTGTCTTCAATACTGATGGCTAATTTCACACCATCCCTATCTCTAAATGCTGCATCTGTCAACGTGGAATCTTAGCACCTATGACAAGTGGCTCTTAAAACTGCCATCATCATAGCTGCATTAGGAAGCTGCAAAGCTTCATAGTTACAACACCCAGAAGATGGAACGAATACTGCTACTAATGACTGATACCCATTGAAAATTCCCCGTATATGCTTATGGCTGTTAGGTCAGGAGACTGAGATTTGTAGGGCAAAACTTGCGTGAGGAGAACCTAAGCCCTTATCTCACACAATGCTATTCAGTCTGTGCACTATACCCAACCAGTGTTCAGCAACATAACTAGAGAAAGCTTTTAGAAAATTAATTGAACACTCAGAAAATTAACCCACGCATAGAAATAACTGCATTTCTGGCAGAAATTCCAGCCTACCTGGAAGCAAGTTGGCCCAGGCTTTCCTGCTGGTATGTCAGACTGATAGTAAACCTTCAGTTCTGGTGTCAGTGCAATAATGGTTTTAATCACCAGTGATATTATATCTGACCACAGCTTTTTGACATCAGCTCCTCTGGAAGACAGTCTGCACAGAATGCTTGAAAAAGTCCTCTTGCTGCCAGTGTTCACATTATCAGAATGGATGAAATTACCACTATGGATATTTAGTGAATAATTGGTTAAGTGCATGAAAACCTGGTGCAAATTTTTTAGACTGGGTTCTTGATAGGGCTCTGTACAAAATCTAGAAAGTCCATCTTTGGCTATATAAATCTCTAAGGGTTCTAAAGATTTCAGTAAGACATAAAGTCGAATATCAAATTTCAGTTTGTCAACAAGCAGTGGTTTGCAAATATATTCCTGGACCACAGCTGGCCGGCTCTGGATGCTTCCCGTCAGTCTGATGTCACTTGGGTCTTTAATGAGGTAGATACCATCCCCCTGGCACCCTCCATCAGGTTTTACAATAAAAGTGGGCTTCCAGGATGGATCGCTGTCTTTCATCATACGGACCTAGAAGGAAAAGAACTACACTGAAAGACACTAAATGGAGGGGAGAAGACTAGCTGATACTGTGAAAATCAACGAACTGCATTCATTAACAAAAATACATAAAAATAACATGATCACTATAGTAGTAAACACTGTGCAAAAAAGGTAAAAGATAAACAGTGCCGAAAAGCACAAAGACAACAAAAAAGCATGAGTAGGGAATTACTAGTGCAGGCAAAAGGTCATTTTATTTAACAAACCATTGTATAAACAATTTCAAGTTCTTCTTTTCAATGTTATGTACCAATTTACAAAATGAAATGCTGTATATCTCATGAGCTCCATTTCATTAGTCAACAATATATATGAAACCGCAAAGTTAAACTTTCATGCTGCATTTTGAATGACTAAAATGACAAAGATAATCATTAACCCAAGGAAAGGCACCTTATTTATTGAGATATGAATGCAGACAGAACAGTATGGGAAGAAGAAAAGATAAAGTAAAAATCTGGCACTGATAATACCTTTTTCCACCACTGAGTATTTTTCACAATCAGATACCCAGTGTTAGTAAAACTAGGGAATGTTGAACCAAATGTACAAAAACTTAGAACATGTATAGATATTAAGCAAATACCACTAATTTACTAAGCAAAGCACAGTGTTTATGCTGAAGTTGTTACCTACCAGTTTTCCAAAATGAAGGGTTTTCTAAATTATACCAGAATTCCCTTCAAGCCTGACATGCAATTACAACTTCTCTATCCAATACAAGAAAGAAAATTTGATCACGATTTCAGTAACTCTTCTCAGTGGCTTTGATTTGTTTAAGGAAGATCTGTTCATGACAATTCAAATACTTTCTTTAGATGTACCTAGTGTAAAATCAAGAAAGGCAAGAAAATCGGCAGAGAACATGAGGTGTCTAGTACCAAATCTAAACTTTTGGATGAATCTACAAAGCACTCCACACCTGGCCTGTCATTTCCTCAAGACAGTGCATGTGTTCAGATGTTCACCACTGCTGTGCTGGTTCAGCATGAAATACGGTGCACTCTAGCGTACGAGCTCACGAACAGCCAGCACCAGCATCTACACAGCATAATGCATTTTAATATGCAAAACGCTTAGAAAAGCCACTAGACAAGATACATTTCACCTCTTTTACAGAGAAATGTTTGCAGATTTCTTAAAAAGTTGTATCAAATACTCTTTACTGCTAACAAATTAGATCAATAGAATAATTCTGGAAAACGTTTTTTCCAAAGACACATACTGACAATTGAACTTACTATGCACGGGATGGTGGGAGATGGCCCCCACTAGAAAGGAACTAGCAGGTAAAACATTTTCACACCTAATACACTGTGAGGATATGTATAAAGATCATCAAGACACAGAAAGAGCAAGAGAGGGGCAGGGGAAAGAGGAACAATTAGCAAACCAGTACCTTTCAGTATCAGTTTCTATCCATTGTTTATAGTGCCTTGCCACGAAAGATCTCTGTTTGTTACAGCAAATTTAATACTTTGTAAGACTGTCACTGGAGGACTGTATGACCTATTTCTGCATTGTTTACAGCAGCATGAGCCTCGATACTTGTGTATCCAGTTCTCTCACTGCTTTGTAGATATCCCCGAGTACATTATAAGCCATTATAGCCATACCTTGAGGTTTTTTTCCACATCGTGCCCTTAATTCTTGGGGCATGCAAGGGAAGTGGTTTACCACAAACAGAAATTGTAACAGTGATGGGGAAGTATGTAGCTGTCCTACAGAATCCTAGATGTGGCCTTAGTAAGATGAAACACAAAAGTAAATTATAGGGAATTATAATACTAGAGAGAGGTGTCTGCATCCTCACTCAGAAAGTGAGAAGAATAAAAAGGAAGAAAGTTCTAAAACTCTGATCTAGATCCAAATGTCTCAAATTCAAAAGGCAATTGAATCTGAACTTTTTGCTCAATCCCACCATTGTTTCTACACACCAACATCAGCAGCTTGATTTCTGGAGCATAAACAGGGCTTGGCACTGTAAGAGACAACAGCCTTTTATAGAAACTAGCTTCTTGGAAGCAACGATAAACATCTTTGGAGATTTTGGTTTTAACAAACTAATAGGAGGTACATAAAGAATTATAAAAAAAAAAAAAAAAAGAAATGCCCATTTTTCTTTCCAAAAGAATCAGTTATTTTATCTGTGAGAAAATTAAACAAACACACCTGTAACAGCCTGTTAATAGTTGGTAGTCCAAAACATGATTATCGTAATAAGGTTGTTTTGGCCTTTGAACATGTTAAACTGACACATTCATTTAGCAGGGAATGTTTGGAGACTAATGTCATTCCCAACTGGATACAGTGAGTCAGAATTAAACATGGCACCAAGAACTAATCACTGGATTCAAATGTGCACTTTTGTAAACTGCATATAATCACTCAAAACTCTCTCAAAAAAAACCCCCACCACCCAAACCAAATATATTAAGGAATCTTTTTACATCAGATAAAAGAGCAATTACACAATCTAAATTGTCTACAAAACTCACATTCCCAAGAAGCAAACCTTAAGTTTGCAAGCTTCAATGCATTTTATTTGAGGACACAAAAAAACCAGGAAGACAGTAACTAGGTCACCATAAGGGCCTGACACATCTGCTGAATATCTTTCATGTACATGCATATCTCCTCCTGCCTAAATAAATTTTAGTTTATTTACTACTTATATAGCAAAAATAAGAACTGCAGAGATTTGGCTGCCCCAATTATAAGTAGTGAAATTAAGAAAGAAAGTCAGGAAGGATTTAGAGTTATCTTAGAATAATTTTTTAAAATTCATAAAATATGGCATGTTTTACAACATGTAGAAAGGAAAGAATATAACCATGACTGTAGCTCATGAAATTCCTAACGGCACTGGCACAGGGACTCCTAACAGAGAATGCAGCTAAAGAAAACACAGAATGTAGGCTAACACCTTTATCAGCTACTGAGGGGATTCAGAAGAGTAAAGCACTTAAAATCTCTTGTCAAAACAGAGGGATGTCACAGTACAGATCATACTTTTCTTGCATACACGTTGTACCGCACCAGACCTGCAGCTGCTATTCTCTCCATTCAGCCAGACACATGCTAAACGAAGTCTGTGATCTGGTTTTACGCAGCCCTGCGGCTCACCAGCAACAACCAGAGATTGACTTTAAGAAGCCTCAGGACACAAGCTAACAAAGAAAAACCAATCAATTGCCACCATCACCCCTGGCACTGCAGAATGAAAGAGAAAAAATGAGCACACTGGAGCAGGCTGAGCACCGGTCAGATCATCGTGACTTCTAGAGAGCACCCCTGTGCCTACATCAGGCTGCTGACCCGCATGTAAGGCACAGCTCTGCTAGCGGCGATGTTCCCAAGGCCTGAAGGACTTCTGGCTCCATCCCATCCAGTTATGTAGCTCATTGAGAACCACACCGCTAAAAGCCTTCCTTCTAACTACAGCAGAAATTCAAGAGTAATTATTGAGACCAGGATTTCTCTCACAGACAAATGTCATACTAACTCAATGAAAGATCCTTCTTACAAAGAGGTCACCTTGAGGGATAAAATGCCACAACAGAGATCAGGCTTACATAAACAGCACATGCATAAATAGGTCCAAGTAGATCAGCAGGCCTACATATGCAAAGAAGGAAAATCAGGATTTATGCCCTAGTCTTTTTATCGCTAAAGAATAATCTTCCCCTGACATGACATTACTCTGCATACTAAAGGAGCTTCTCTGGTTCACCATTGCTAAAGTCAGCATCCCAGAAAGGCACTTAGTTATCAAACCTCCATGACCAAACATATCCTGCTATGACTCTAGTTGTGCATACGAAGTGCCCATCATGGTCTACTAGTGCAGAAAGTAACAAAGACCCTCTATGACACCAGCCAGGGCATCACCTGCCTCCCATTCCCATTTCTGTCGTTCATGCCTCGGGCTCCTTCTGCTCTGCTACAGCAGCACTTTTTCAAAAAAGATAACGCCTTCCAAGGACTATTGTTAAAGAAGCAACAGCAACCTGCTTTTGAAGTACTGCATTTTAACAATCATTGGTCTCATAGATCTCATAGTTAACTCCTTCCATTTAGCTGCAAAGGAAGTTATATTCTCCATCATTTTCTAGTCCTTTTTTTGATGGACTAGAAGGCCTGGATATTATTCAGGCCTTCTAGTCCATCAAAACTTACACATGACAGATGAAGACAGGAGGGTGGGGAACGGGGGAATAGTAATCCTGAGCCAGTTTGTTTTGCAGCAGATTGACTGTCTTGAAGAAAACAGATGGTTTCTTGATCTTCAAGGAAATTCCTGACAGCAGTCTTCAAATTCTCCACAATCCCCTCAACTATATTCTTTCACATTCTCATTATGAGGAGGCTTGTCCAGACTCAGACAATTCAGTCATGTAGGAAAATTAGTTCACACAAAATGAGATATTTCTGTGTACTTCGCTTGACAGAAAGAAGTTATCTTTAAAAACATGTTAACTGTTTACAGTCAACAGCAAGAGGAGAGTACGACGTCTAAGGGTAGGAAAATCTGATCCATTTACAGGTTTGCCCTTCATGAGGGAGCACAGGCTGAATGAATTGAGTGTTACATTTTATGGGCTATAAGATTTGACAGCACAAAGACTAGAACATTCATGTCTATGCCTAAGAGGTATCCAAAAGCTAAAAACCTGATTAAACCACAAAAAAAATGCTGCGCTGAAAATTAGACTGTCCAAATTAGATTCTTATTAAAAATTAATCATACTAGGCCTATTCATCATCCTCACAGATGACACAAAGAAGGCAGTATGAGAACAATCAAGGTCCTGGTTTGAATCCCAAGCTAGTTACTTTTCAGAAATTGGAATTTTCTATTAGAAATAAATTCTTAGCACATAGATTCCAACAGATTCTTCTCTGTTAGTGAAGGGGTGATTACTGTAGCACCTGAGAAATTTGCTTGTCTGCAATTTATCATCTGTTACAGTGACATGTTAATACAAAATGGTTTAGGAGATAAAAAAAACCCCAAAGGTGAATACTGAAAATAGTTAAGTATTATTTACTTAGTAAAATGAACTTTTAAGCCTTTGTTAGAAATACCTATCACTGTTTCATTTCAATACAAATGACACTAAGGGAACTACCATTTTGTTGGTATTTCCCAATATGAAGCTCATCCACAACAAATTCAAGAGTGCAGCTTTCTCATCAATTACTGGCTTTTAAAGGACAGAAGATTAACATTGGATTAGCTGTAGTGTCTTCTACCTGGATTTAGGTATAGGGGAAACTGGGAAAAGCTGACAGCATTTGATGTAGTTATTGATACAAAGGTATGACAAAAGTTCTTGATCATGTCTACAGAAGTGAGGCAAAATAAGGATACTTGAGAAAAGTGTTTTGAAACGTTACAGTGCTTCAGCAGGTAGCCATGAGATTTAAATTCTCAAGGAGTTTCTTCTTTCAGTAGTCATTTCTATCACAAATAAAACCTCTTAGGTGTTCACTTCTTAGTCCAGCTCTGTGTGACAAAATCTTACACTACAAACAGCACCATCTTCTCATGTCTAACCTATACCTACACAGACACAGAATCTGACTTGTGGTAGTTAACTGTGCCCTAAAGGACTTGAATACTAGTACCAGTAGAGGTGCAGCAACATGAGTTTCAGCATGACAGATCTAGAGCTACGTGCTTAGTAGCTGCAGCCCATGACAATACAGCTTTAATTCCAGAAGTGCCAGAGAGAGATGGTTAAAACGATGGTCATCTTTTGCTCAGGTAAATGTACAGATGGCACTCATATTCAAGTATATGCCCGGTCCTATACAGGTATGTCTAACATGCAGGCACTGCCAACGCTGTATTGTACTCATTTATTAATAACCTGAAAATTCAGTCTCTGAGCACTGGCATTTTTAGCAGCATTAGGATACCTTGGTTCTAAAGCAAACAAAACCATATATAAACAAATAACAGGAAAGACTGGAGAGGCCCTACTGAGAGCTCATGAAACTGCAAATGAAAGTGTTCTGAACCATTTATAGTTCACAGCGGATTTGGAATTTTTTGTTTTGTATTTTTTCTTGTTTTGGAGGGGTTACATTACAAACTTGTGTTAAGTAGAACATAAACTCTTACAACATAAAATATAATGTTTGATAACAAGAACTATGCTTTTCTCAAACACAGATGGAAGAACATATGCAAAGGAAACTCCTAGGAGCATGCTACCGGACATCTGTTATTCTTGGAACAAAAACCGAATCATTTTCACTCCAGTAACTGCTCAACCAGAGAAAAGTATTTATTTGCAGTGCCACCTGCTGACAGCGTGCGGGTCCGTGCGTTTAACCTGCTGTACGGACCACACGGCTACGCGCTCTCAGTTCAGTGCCTTGTAACCAAGACAGGCACAATTCCCAAAACAGTCATTGCTGGGGCCCCAGTGCACCATTTTGAAAGTTCACTTCCAAGTTATTTTCACTTATCTACCTGTCACTGCTAAATTGATCGGATAACTTATACTCCTTTTACAAATTGGTCTTACATCTAAAGCAATAAGGCTAAAGTACTGTTGGGATTTTATTCATTTTTGCTGTTAACTAGCAGTGCCATGGCAGTGACCCAGGGCACTTGAAGAGTATATATTAGAAGATGTTCATGAATTTAATTGGATTGTGGATATGGCAATTATCTAAAAAGTGACACACAATATAGAAGTCTATTAAAGTCCATACCTTTTTCTCTCACTTTTCCAAGCAGAGGATACTGGAGAATACAAAAAGGCACTGGGCGAGTCAGACAGGGTTAAAACAAATACATACAATATTTAAAAAAAAATATATTTGTAATAACAGAACCAAACGCCAACACACAGCATCACTTTTTTGGAAAAAAATAAAGCTGAAAAAGAATGGCATTTTATTACATTCTGAATATTTAAACAAAGCAACAGTCTGACAAGAGATTCAAACAAACAATTATTCAGGGAGATGCGAGTATACCTAATGATGCACAGTCCAAAATGCTCTTTTGAAGGATTTGGATAGAACAGGCCAAACGGACTAAAAAGACTTCAGTGAGAGTGAACATGGTGAAGTACCACGCTGCACACACTGTACTGGAACCTCCTCAGCCCTTTTAAACTCAGTGGAATATGGAAGGAAAGGGCTTATGATTCTACCATGTTTAATTTTCAGACATCTCTCCTGGCATTGCAGAGAAGCATTATTGCTTTTAAGTTTACTCTAGAACATAACAAACAAAAGCAGTTCATCCAGACTATGTCTGATCTCAGGCAAATTGAAAAACATGTAATCTAAAGCACCCAAGTGTGATTTTAAATAATCTGGTAGGTATGAAAGACTAAGAACTAACAACAAATAACAACAAATAACTAACAAATGGCAACAATATCCAACAAGTTATACTGTTCTGAGAGTAAAAGTAATCTACCTCAGCCACAAAGAGGGGAAATTCTTCTGGCAGAATCCAGGATCGAGGATAGAAATTATATTCAAGAGGAAACAGATCTTGCATTGTTCGCACTGCCCGACTCAGTGTAATTTTTCGTACCATCTCTGTCATGCCTAGGAAAAGAATAGAGAGTGTCTAGAAGTCATGAAAAACCTGCACTGTAGTTCATCCTAGAAGTAAATTGTGATATTATTGCTCACCCTACTAGTAAGGCACTTTGCTTTCAATAAAGCTGAAAACCTTTCAAAATTTTTAAGATCTGACAAAGTATTTGTAGCATTCTCCTGCCCTATTTCATATTGTATGTATTACTGTATCATATTAAAAAAATAATTAGGAAAAATACAGCTCAGAATAATAGAGGGAAAGCTTTCATCAAATAGTGACTACTGCCTTTACCGTAATCCAAAATTATTGCCCTAGCCTGCTATCATTCCAGGACAGATAAAAATTTCCTTTAAATATAATCAACCACTTCATGTTTACTTTGCATTCATTTAAGTAACTACATCAGAAAGAATAAGTTATTTTGTGAGCAGACAAACTTAGCTGCTTTCCTGCAGCTTTGAATCTCATGCCTGGACCAAGCCACACGCAGATCTGTGTGAGCTCTGGCAGAAGTTTTTCGCAAGGGCTGAGGCAGTCAGAGTTACTGTTGAGTTGTTTGTACGCTTTCAGATATTACAGCTTACAAGGTTCATGCTGCAGCTTCTTTCTCAGTGAGAACATCATCTGTGGGCTTCTTCCCTACAAGGTCAGCAAGTTTCCACAAAACCTACGGGAACACAGCAGTCTGAGACTGCAGATCTTTATTGAGTGTGGTTGATTTTGGCCAGAAGATTCCAAAGGTACAAGGAGGACATAATGGGCAACACACACACAATTGCTGAGTCTTGTTTCCATTGGGAATGAGATTAAAAAGCTATTTTTATGGAAAAGTTTTAAGTCTTCTTGCAGACCAACCCTTTCAGATTCTTTGAATCCTCTCACAAGTGACTAAGAAAAGCATCCAGATCTCTTTTGGAAAAGAAAAAATATAGTAAAACCCAGCATCAAGTTAGCACGATGTTCCTGGAAGCCAGGTCTAGTTCTGAAGGACTCTGTTTTTGACTACCACGCGGGCCACTTGCTTACCATGTTCACCTGGCACAGATTTAAACCACCAGAAAACTACACCATCCAATACCTGAACGTGAATTTCCTCCAGACAGGAGAAAGTCAGGGTAAACAAAGCATAAAGTTCAATATCTGAGGGTTCTTCTCACAGCATACTAACAGCAGCAATAAAACTGAAGTAAAGGGCTTTGGTAAGTCAATACCTAAGCTCTTAGGTCTTATTTAGAGAGATCTCAACAGGGATTAAATGAGAAAAAAGGGAGCTTAAAAAAGTAGAAGAGTCATCATAAGATGAGGACTGACGTGAACTCTTCAATATTAAAAAAATCCATTTGAGGAACTCTGCTTCAAGCTTCTCCCTGAGATAGGCCAGAGTACGAAACAAAACAGACTCTTGCCACTTTGAATCAAAACCAAATCCAAAGATACAGCGCTGTTATCAGTGCTAGATGACCAACAAGAATTGCATACGTCACTTAAATTGTAGCCTAACACTCTTTATTTTTCCTTAAGTCATACATACGAAGCATTTTCTTCACCAAAACCACTTTCTCTCCGAAACAAATTTCATTTCAGATACTGTTCAAGACACCCATTCTGATATTCTTACCCCCTAAGCAGAAGCCACCTACCAGAAACAGTAATATGCTAAAAATGCTAGCAGCTGATTAGGCAGATAATTCACATTAAAAAACAGTAAAACACAGAAACAGTTAAAATCATCATGTTTTTAAAGCAGTTGTTTAAACTCTAAACAGAAGTAACATACCTGGAAACTTGTTGACTTGACCTGAGAATATATTATTATCATGAAATGATACCCCATGCCAATAGATATCGCACGGCAAGCGTCTGCCAAAAGGAAACTGGAAAAGAGACAAGAGACAAGTTTTGAAGCAATCTGGCAATACCCATTCATTCCTTACTTTTCTAAATGCTCATGTTAAGCATAAACCATTCAGGAACAGTCTTCTGACTGTCAAAAGAAAATATGCTCTATATTTTGGTTGCAAAACTAAGAATATTTTGATCAGTTCAAGACTCTAAAGCTCAAGATGTTAACAAACCAGGAAAGGTTTCTAAAACTAAAAACAAATAACTGAGAGACATGATCTGTACTGAGAAACTCTAAGCTTGTTATCAACCACAATTAAGGCATGACTCATTTGTCATTTAAAATACTATTACAGGGAATAAAATTTCATTAAGCAGCACTTAATTCCGGCACATGAAGGCACAGCAATAGCAAGTGTTACAGCTGGGAAGTAAACAAAGTGTGACAGTGTTTTGCATTGGGTTGGGTTTTTTTTCTCCCCCGTTTCAGGGATGAAAATCAACCATCACGGGAAAAAAAAAAAACCACTAGAGTCATGGAGGAATTGTCATTACTGGCAGTTACTAAATCGACTCCTAGTCTTAAAAAGATCACCATTTAATGCAAAGTCCTATGCCCTATATTTACACTCCCTCTCTGCAGCTTGGTAACCCACAGACTTCTCCCAGATTGCACCCATACCCGTGGTGGCCCTTCACCCCCAACCACGTGGCATCTCCATGTGCTCCCAGTTTCCCATCAGCACGAAACATTTCTGCTAGTAACTCATTTCAGGAAATACATATAGTTAGTAACATCATTGTAAATTAATAGTAGGTTGTAACTGCAAAGCACTTTCTGAGCAAGCTGATTTACATTGGTGTCTAAGCTGCAATAAATTTAAAATGGATATTCAAAGCAAGATATTTAAGTGAAATAACTGTATTATTCATTTATGCATATTCAGTTATATGTATTAGTTTATACAGTATTAATTCCTTTCTGGTACTAATAGCCTGCAATTAACAGAAAACCTCGCAATTCAATTAATCATTTGTTGAGCATATATATTTAAGCTATTAATAACGAATGCAATTATTTCAACAGTGTTAAGTATTCCAGCCTCTTCTCCCATTCACACAAGGTTTCACCATAATTGGAAAACTGTATAGGTTTTTTTTTCTATTAGCAAAAAGATCAACCTTTTTTTAAGCAGTCTGAAGAGCTCTGAAACAGCACTGCCAATTACTGATAGCAGCAGGTTCTAGTAGTGGTAAAGTGGGTTTGAAAAACCAAGAAGCTACCAGCAATAAGACCAAAAGCCCCATGAATTAGCAGTATCCAAAGATTAAAAAAAAAAAAAAATTACTAAGTTAAAACCCAAACATTTGTAATCCATGTTATAATAAATATTTTTGTGTGTGTGTGTAAAAAAGGATACTCTTCTTTTTCACACTTGTTCTCTTAGACACAGTCCCATTTAGCAATCAAAACCCCCATTATATCTGCAACTCCATGTAGATACCATTTAAATACCACACAGAATATATACACAGGAATCTCTTCTATTATTAGGCTACATCTTTTTCAAATAAATATGCTGTATTTCTGACCACAGCATTTTTAGGACACATTTGTATTAAATATCTACCACCCTCATTACACAGCAACTTCCATACTATTCACTTATTGAAAGAACCACAGTATTTTGCAGAAACCACTTGTTCTTTACTCGAAATGTAAATTTTCTTGCTTTAAAACATTTCTTTAAGCATTGGATTTTTTTCAATATGACAGAAAAGTCTCATAAAGCTTTTGAGTGAATTACTTTATTTGCTACTCTAATTAAAATTTCAGTTTCCTCAGTAAATAGCCTTGAAAAATTAATTTAAAATGCTAATTGAGCAATGCATCCTTCCTCTGTTTCCTTACTCATAGGGATGAGATACCCAATTTAACAGAGCCAGTGGATTCTTCACTTATTTCATTATTATTCAGCCTGCAAAATCTGTTTCTGTACAAGTGAAAATTAATTCTGTTAGGCTCTGAAAGACAATCAGTGGCCTTAACCTCTCTCCACAGGTACATCCAGAATACAGATGCAGCATTAGGTCTCAGAGTGCCCTCCCCACTAAAACCTGAACAATTTATTTATTTATTAAATGAAACTGAAATGAAAGGAATGAAATTTGCATTTATATAACACCTTTCATCTACAGAGGATATCAAAGCACTTTACAAACACTGTGCAGAAATCATTTCACAACAGATGAAAAGTGAGCAGCTCTGGACTGGAAAATGGAAGCACTGCACCCCTGCATCACCGACTAAGATAGCATAGCTACTTCCCTGCTCCTGACAAATCAAGATTATTTGGATTTATCCAACAACGGGATCAAATGCACCTCCTGAATGAGCTGGGAAGGATTCTTTACCATCTGCAATATACTTTTACATAAGAATAGTGTTTGGAAAGGAACAAACAAGTTCGATTTTTTGGCTCCCTCTGGCAGCGCCAGGCAGATATAGATTAATCTTAATGGTGATAAAAGAGGCCTTTCTGCCACCTCCCCAGCTCCTGCTGCAGGGGACTAACTAAAAGGAGAAAGCTGGACAATTGAAGCAGCCTGCTGTTCTCGTAACAACTTCTGTCTTCAGCTACCTTGTGTCAGCTGCAATAACCCCAGATCTGCACTAACCTGTGCCAAAGCCAAGATGCTCGCAGCCACGGGGAATGGAGGCCATAAACATGGGGCCATCCTTGCTACAGCAGGCCCATCCTGTACAGAAAAACTCAGCCTGGTCCTCGGATCAGTCACTGCAAACAACTTGCAGGTTGCAATCAATTCACTAACTCTTCAAACAATTTATTTTAAATCTTTTTCATCTAGATTTGAGCGACACTTGTCAGAACAAATAAACAAGGAGCCACAATGAGAACAGAATTGTTTCCACAACTTTGACACAATTAATCACAGTCAGATTTGTCTGACAGGTCATTTCTACCTTTTGATTAGAAGCCAATAATTTAAATTGTCTCATGGGTCACATCAGTCTGTTCCATCATGTTTAATGACAAGTTAAATGACTTGTCTTCTAGTCAGGTTTTCCCAGCATAAAATTTCAAACTATTTCTACACTTCCATGCAGCTACTGAACAGCGAGACAAATGAAACGCTTAACGCTGGGATATTTGATGCCCAAGACATCTGCTTCTTCCATTTTCCTAGTAATTGAAAGCTAGCCGAAGAAATAATTCATTAAGTGATGAATAAACTCAGGATGCAAGCTCAATTTGTGCCTATTATTTCATTTGGCATATCATGTTCATTTAAAGAATCTGACACACCAAATCAGATAGTCCAATCTAGTGATGGGAGTAATTGCTTCACTGGCATGCACATTAAAATTCTGCAATGCTTTTTAAAAGGTCCTCCCCTGCACGTTGCCCAGGCAAAACTATCATGGTTGATAATTTAATTTACTCAAAATTCCTACAGCTGGAAAAAAACCCAACTTTTTTTACTGTGTTTTGCTTTTGATAACAGAATCTCAACAGTCAAATCATGCTCTCTCAGACTTTCACCTCTTCCTCATGTATCAGTGCCATAGAACAAACTGTTGATCAATATTAGCCATGTTTAGAGTATTGGGATTTTTTTGGTTTGTTTTTTTTTTTTTGTGTCTTGTAATGGCATTTACCATATGTTAGTTTACTAAAATGAACTACTACCATGTGGACAATTCTGTACTCACATGGTGTGTTATGTCATACTTCTACAAATTATCAGGGAACATACTATTACTCAAACAAAGCTCTTCCAGCAAGTCAGCGTAACTACTGCAAGGAGATTCCAGAACATACAACTTAAAACAAACAAACAAACAAAAACCCAAAAAAACCCCCCCACCAACCAAAAGCCTGTATGACACTGTAATGATGGTATCCATTAGACAGAAAAAGTTATCAATAAAAAGGAGCTCGCTTTAAAAAGCCTAGCATAATGTCTCCTGCCCCACAAAACGTTCAAGCCAACACAACCAGCAGCAAACACAGAGAAAAACAGAAACAAAGCAAAAGCAGCAATGGGGAAAAAAACAGTGAGGCAGAAGGAGGATCAAATATACTACATCAAACCCCAAGACACAATCACCTTGAAAAGTATTATACAAGGGATGACAAGTACAATACCAGTCCCTGAAACATCAGTATTAACAATATGTGCATCTCATTACCACTTTAAGATTTTTTTCAAATTATTTTTATGGATCCTGCAAGAGACATCATGTGTCCCCTCTGCTGGTACTGCTGGAACAGTGCAACTATTTCCAAGGCTCTCCGGCACCAACGATAGCTGTTTGAACAAATACTTCAGTGCTATTTTTCTAAACATTTGAAAGGGAGAGCTTTCAAAATTATATGTAACTTGAATAAAAGAGTTTTCCTTTGATTTCTCTTCTTAATGTTATTTTCCTCTTCAAATCTAGATGAGATTTTGCCTACTGATTCCCTGTGTCTACTCAAAGTCTGCTAGCCTGAAGTCAACAGTCTGCCTTGCTCCCATCCTAGAAGACTTTTACCCTCACACTTTCCACAATATAAAAACTACTGGTTAAGAATCATAGCTAATATCAGTTCCCCTTTCATTACTCTTCCCACCTTTGGGGCGGGGTGGGTAGGTAGGAGGGAAATAAAGAAAAAAACAAAACACTTCCTTGAGAAATATCACGTTCATACTTATTAACCTATTTATAAGCTGAAAAATATACAGCAATACATTACAGTGACTTGTTTACAGGGAATGAATTGCTGGCCACCTAGATGGTACAGTCTAGCATTGCAAAATTCCTTATTAGGTCTCTTTATTAAGAGTATGAAGTGGCCAGAAGAGGAAGCAACAGACTAAATGAAAAAATATTGACCAAGCTAATGGATGGAGGAGACGGGATATTGAGGGAGACAGTAAACTAAAAAAGATGAAGTAAAAGCAATTGCTGTTGGGGGACGCAGAGCAGGAAGGAGAATGCTGGTTAATACAGTGCAGATACTCAAAAGAGGAACAAGAGCACATGAAACAAATCAATTTGTAGGACAGAATACCAAGTGCAAGACAGATATGCAAAACAGTAAAACCTCAGGAAACAGAAAAGACAAAATTAACCACTAAGTATGGCTCATTACCAACATAACTTGTGAGGCTAACTTAAATCAGTAATTCAGAAACACTCACTGGAATGGTACCAGGCACTCTGAACGTAAAACTTGACAATAAGTAAGAAGAAATTATGTGTGAAGTCCCCCTTGCTCTGTATGCCACAGAGCAGAACATGGAGCAAGGCTGCTGACAGACACTCCACAGGTACACTGAGGGCTAAAAGAGGTAAGCGTAACAGGTTTTAATGTCACGCCTCCGCTGTCTCCTTACTACTTTGCTCTAAGACCAGGAGTTGAGAACTGGAGCATTTGTGCAACGAGATTTTTATATTCTCCCACTGGATTTAAGTAACAAAAATCTTGAAATAAAATTTTACGAAAACAGAGAATGAGAAAGCATTACTCTACCTGGCGAGAAGCATCTATGTCTTTGTGGTACTAGTATTTAGGACATTACAAATAAACTTAGGTAATATTTACTGCCACTCAACCCTCCAGAAAATAAATTTGTGGCATTTAACTCTGAGGTTAGGCACAACACAGACTGTCTACCCCAAGACATTTAATTTCATTAAAAAAGCCTCAGGTACACAGAAATATTTGTATCTTGTGAGCAGGCATCCCAGAGGCAGCTTTGTTAAGTGGAGCAGGTGCCCAGATGACGCAGCTGCACCCTAGTTCTGCACACGAAGAAACAACTCATCCTCAGGTTTTATCCTTCCAGTTTATGTCCCCTCCAGCTTCCCTCTTCTAAATGGATTACAAGTACCCTTTTTCTTACAGTAGCTCCTCAAAAGGCTCCTACAAGCCATCTCAACTTCTATAAAGCCATTTATAAAGTTATTATGGAAATAAAATCTTTACAATTTGAGTATGATTTAGCATCTATAGTAAGATATACATTAGAAATCTCTTCAGAGTTTTAAATAAGGAGTTCAAAAGCATCAGTTTTGTGCCAGCTCCTGTACTGTCATCACCCCAGCTCGCCACTGACAGGCAGACGCTGAATCCACACATCACAAAAAGAACACATGACTCAAGCTGTAGGGGGGGGGAAAAAAAGCCTGTCTTCTCTACATACAATAATTTAGAAGGCTAAAGCCTGTTATGTATGCGTTATTAGGAGGTTTAATATTTCATTCATATGCAGTGCTCTTTGACACGTCTCCAGGATAATCCGCGATGCGGAGTCTTTGCCACGGATTAGCCAGCTGATCTGGCAGGTTATACCTTTCCCTCCACGCTCACGAGCCTGATTTCTGTACGCGCATTGTGCGGGAAGGGTGAAAGGAAAGAAACGGAAAGGGACACAACACGCCAAACATTTATGCAGAGGGGCAGGTTTCTTTCTAGCCCTTTCCAATGATCAGTTCAAGCTTTAAACCGTAACATCCGACTACCCCCATTTTGGCTTGCATAACTGGCGATGGCAATCTTGATCATGAATCACATCAGCCTCCAGAGGTGACAGTGAATTAGAGAAGCCCCGGGCCGGGGTGACACCAGCCGGGCCCCAGCAGCCTGCTCCTGCCCGGCCGGGGAGGCGGAGGAGGAGCAGAGGCGCCTGGCCGCGGCAGAGCCCACGGCACCGGGGGGTGGGCTGCCCCGGCGGCAGCGCCGCGGGCGGAGCGGAGGGCAGGGCCGGGGCCCTGCCGCAGCCAGGGGCAGGCGGGGAAGGGGAGGGCGGCCCCGGCAGCCTCCCGCGGGCCGGGCGGACGCTCACCTCCCTCCAGCGCAGCTGCCGCAGGCTGATCTTCAGCGCCTCCAGCGAGGTCTTGGCCTTGGAGCTGTCCACCGTGACGCGGGGCCGCCGGGCGGCCCGGACCCCTTCCTCCCCGCCGCGCCGGCCCGGCGCCCGCCGCCCCCTGCCCCGCGCCGCCCGCCCCGGCGGGCCCTGCGGGCCGGCCCCTCGGCAGCCCCGCTCCCGGCCGGCCGCGGCGGGCAGCGCCTCTTCCCCCGGGGACTGCCTGGCTGGCTGGTCGCCCTGCAGCTCCTCAGGGGGGAGGGCCGGGGACCCCGGGGGCTCCTCCGCCTCCCGGGCAGGGCCGCAGCCCTGCGGCGGGGCCCCGGCCGGCTCCATCCCGCGGCGCGCTGCCTCGGCCCGACCGCCACCCCCGCTCCCCGCCCGTTGCCATGAGAGCGGAGCTGGCGGACGGGCCGCGCGAGGGGCCAATCGCCGTGAGGCGGTGACACGCCTCGCTCCGCCCCGCCGGTAATGACGCGCTGCGGCCGCCTCGGCCATTTTGGGAGCGGGCAGGGCCGCCGGCCTACTTCCGGGGAGGCCATTTCGGAACAGGCTCGGGGTGGGGCGCGGCGGCCATCTTGGAAGCGGGCGGCGCTGGGCGGGAAGTCGCCGCCGGGGGTGGCGGTGTCCGCCTAGGGGCGGGCGTGCGGCTCTTGCCGCGCCTGAGGGCCGCTGACTTCGCTACCGCTGCCCCTGCCCGCGCGGTTTAGAAATTAAATCCATTTTTTTTCGTGTGGCGGGGTGATTTTCCTGTGAGGTGGGGGTCCTGCCGCCGTTAAGCCGGGACAAAACCTTGCTGCTCTGCTTCGGACCGGCGTCGCTTGAGTTTCCTCACCCTCGTCCAGTCATGACCGGCTTAGTGCCCTGGACTGGTGTCTGCTGTATGCTTTGATTGGTTTCTGTATTTTATTGAATTATTTATAATCAAAAGCCGCGGGGAATGGGCGCGCAGTGAGTCAAACGCACAGCAAGAAAATACAAAAACTGCTTTACAATGCAGATAGCTGAATCCCTCCCAGTATTGATGTGTGGAATTAAACTCAATAAGTTAAAAAGCAGACATGTTTGTTGCGGTGCCAGGTGCAAGGGGGATGGCTCCTATCTTGCACACCGAGTTGTACTCACAGTACGTATTTATACAGTGAAGTTGGTTAGTTCTGCCCAAAGTCTACACCTACTAATTACTGGTTACTTTTTTCCTT
Source organism: Falco peregrinus (assembly GCF_023634155.1). NCBI lineage: Eukaryota > Metazoa > Chordata > Aves > Falconiformes > Falconidae > Falco > Falco peregrinus. The sequence continues at coordinate 50,934,632 of NC_073721.1, forward strand.
CAATTTAAAGGTACAGTTCATTAATTAACTGGGCATGCTCCCAGAGCAGGGGATTCACTCTCTTCGGGGGGGCCATTTGAGTAGGACATGATCTCACACTACCACAATTATTTTATCCTAGTGTCCTTGAGTCTTATCACTTCAGTAGTTTTTCTTTTAGCAATTAGCACGTCCTTGTCAGAAGGGTACTGATTTACGTTCTTGTGGAGCTCACCAACATCTGTACTAACTGTCCCTTCTGAAGTGCTGAGCGGGCCAAGCCCCAGACCTTCTCTCCAGGCAGTGAGTCCCCTGCGTGCCTGGTGATGGTTCCTGTTATCTGTGCAGCTCCTGCCGGTAGAGTTTTAGGTTTCTCACTGTATTTTCTCGCATCGGTATCAGTTAAAATTGGCGCACATGTGAGCGAGGGGGCGCTACCTGCAGGGCAGGCCCGCGGAGCGGGGTGGGGAAGCGGCGGCAGCGCGGTGGCGCTGCGCCCTGGGAAATGCGGCCGGGCGGGCGGGGGAAGGGGCGGGGGAAGGGGCGGGGGAAGGGGCGGGGGGAGGGGCGGGGGGAGGGGCGGGGGAAGGGGCGGGGGAAGGGGCGGGGGAAGGGGCGGGGGAAGGGGCGGGGGAAGGCAGGGATAATCAGAATTCTGTGTGAAGGAGCTGTCACTAGGGTCGTGCGCCTGGCGTAGAGCAGGACTGAAACGGGACATCGGAAGAAAACATTGGAATGAAAGCAAAATTTAAATGAATGCAGCAACATTTGGGACTTCCAGTTAGCTGCATGTTAAAATTAAAAGGTTACATCAAGATTAAGTGCCAGACTGTGGAACTCCTCAGACCAGGAGGAGATACGAATGTATCTTTCACCCTGCTAGATCAGGTTTCAGGAACATCTGGATTAATCTTTCATTCTCACCTCACATGCTCCCTGGTGTTTTATAGAAACCAAGACATGAGACACAATGTGCCCGTAACTGTGGTCCCACACGTGTGGACCCTTTTCCGGAAGTCAGCAGTTGTTTAGGAAGAAGAAAGTTTAATCACCAAGATACTGTCTTATTTCAACAGCAAACTAGAGCTTCACCTGCAATCCTAACACTACAAATATTTTTTCAGTGCATCCCCTATCTTCTGCCATATACTTTTGTGGACAATGAAGAAACAAAATTAATTAATTAATTAATTACAGTGCTGTGTCTTACAATGTGAAGTGACCAGGAAAGCTGAGGTCATGTAGTTTGCTCTTGGTGGTTTTTATTAAGTGATTTATTAAGCTATTAAGTGATGTACCTTTTTTTTTTTTTTTTTTGGTATAGCTGTGACAATTCTTTTATTAAAAACTTGGGAGCATTCCCCTGTGCCAGCAGGATCTCAGACGGGTCTGTAATTCCAGCAAGTACGATCTGTTGTCAGCAGTGCTGAAGTAATGAAATAGTTAAGATGGGCCATGGCACTAACAGGCTTTGGAGCACGGGAAATACCAAACAAAATGATTGCAAAGGGAAAATATTTTTATATCTAATTATGATATATCCACATTTCTTACAGGCTAATAATATACTAGTTGTTTCTCTACCAGAGAAACTAATATATCAGATACCTGGTTTATACTGTATTGTAAGGATAAAACCTTCATTTCATGTTGAGATAAACAGAGATGGTCTGTAGTGTTCAGCATGAAGTCAGGCTGTGCATGGTGTTCAGGTACTGCAAGGTAGAGAAGTAAAGTATAGGTTGAGTAGTAATAAGGTAGCAAGGTAATGCAGAAGGAGAGTGTATCCCACTGAATACTGCAAACTGGATCTAGCAGCAGGAGAGAAATACAAAACTTCAGATCATCTGTCCCCTGTGAAGAGGGCAAATGTAAAGTTACTGTGTGTTCTCAAACACAAGCTTATTTCCCCAGACCCTTGCTCAGAGGGAATTGTTGATAAGATCAAATTGTTACTATCTTGTGACATTAAGTGCAAAAGAATGTGTATTCTATCTAGGAGAACTGTACATCTGTTAAGTGCTGGGAAAAATATCGATTAATTTTTTTTTCTGAATCATCTTCCAGGGTCACAGTGGTGATGGTATTTGTAGGCAGGACAGAACAAAGTGTGTTTTCTTACACAGGAGGGAATTTGGAAGAGTATTGTTATACATGTACATTTACCGGTACAGTATCACATACCTTCAAGAGATGTTTCAATTTCAACCGCAGTATTTTGGCCTTGTAAGAGCCCTGATCTGACTGCTAATGTAATGCCCCTGTACTTTCATCAGTTAAAATCAGGATATCAAACATAACAGAGTTGCTAGTCTAATTTTATGGGAATGGGGAAGGATACTGTTTGATGGTACCGTATTTATACAGATATGTACATCTCTTAAGCCAACAAGTTCACTCTCATTTATCCTAAATTGTAAGTTACTGGGTCCTTATACCATGACATGGTTAACCTGACGTTTGTGTGTGCAAATACACACCTTCCCATGATGTGCCTAGGTAACTGTCAGATCCAAGGATCAGTCTGTTAATAAAGCAATTTTACAGATGCAGACCACTGATGCATAACATACGGCGTATCACTCCAGAGATCAGCTTGTTTCCCTGAACTGTGCTAACAGGTGCTCTGCATGTATTTGCAGGGATATTCTCACTGAAAACCTAATTCTAAGAATTACACTTTCCCAGACAGTGAACTGAACAGTGAGAGTTTCACATCATGATACCGTGCTGATCCAAGTAACTCATACTGAGGTGAACTGTACTGCCAACTTGTGGTATACAGAATCCATGAGTTAGATGTGCAAACACATCAAGCTGATGGGTTAAATAAGTAACATTTTTCTTAAATAATAAATTTAATTTCTTCTAGTAAGCTTTTTGGTTACTGAGTCTGCATCAAATTTTCTTTTACCTAGCATCATAAAGACAACAAATGTATTCTTTTCTATATTTTTCTTTTTTAAAGATAGCCAAGACAAGGAAAACACTAAGTAGCATGGCAAAATAACAATTATTTCCTGAAATACTTTAATGTACCATTTTGAGAAAGAACTCATTCCTGAAGCTATTATAATAAAAAAAAAGTTACTCATTAAGAACTATCCATCCATGTCTGAAGTTAATAATTCCTTTTCAATGATAGCATCTTCTGTCAGTTGTACCTTCACAAATCAATAAGCAAGCAATGCTTTATAAAATGAAAAATCAGAAGAAAACATATCTAGTAAAGAGACTGCACTTGGAAAATGTCAGTGGTGGTGGTATGCTTCAGACTGGGTTTAAATCGGTATACATCAACCTATGCTTCCAATGTTTATGTTAGACCACTGAAGATTTGTAGTTGACCTACATATGCAAACAAAACATTTGCTGCACACTTGGGGTGAGGGGATTTGCATGATAGAAGATGATGAAAATATGCATAATTGTAGATGACATTTTTCATTCCTAAATCCTGCTGCACAGAACTTTGGAACTGGCCATGCATGAAAGAGGCTTGCAATTCTAATGGGCAGATTGCCTGGCCACAATGCTAAGCTGAGCCTTCAAGACATGAAGCTTCCATTTCTTCTTAAGCAACAGTCTAATCATCCAACCAAGCAGACCCTGTACTTTCAGAGGACACATATGAGGCTGAGGGGTCTGAAACAATGACAGTTCCACATGGCACGTCCGAGTTCACGTCATGTGGCAGCTTCAGAGACTCACTTAAAGCTTTTGCTTGGGAGTTTTCTGTTTTCGTCAAATCCTCAATACAACAGAGAGCAACATCACACAATTTCCGTGAACAGTACCTAATTTATCTATTCTTGCCTCTGTATGTCATCATACAGCAGCATTTATAGGACATGCTTGATGCCCCCAGGCTTACCTGGTTAAACTAAGATATTAGTTTATCACCTCATGATCTTGAGTGATAGTTACCTGATGTGAAGCAAACAAGAGGAACTGCAGGTCAAAACACATTTCTGAACTACTTTATCCATCTGTATTTTGATAGTTTACCTACACAGAAAAGTTCAGATTTGGCAATGTTTAGGGCTTCTGATTTCTCCCCATTTTTTCTGTTAAATAGAGGCTCAAGATCATTTAAACGAAGGTTGGGCAGTTACATAGTGGGGAATATAAATCTTTACCTCCCTTTGCTACCAGATCTTTTTTTCACTAGGGGAGAGCACAGCTTGCTAGAACGGGGACACAGACACACACATAACCTTCTGACCTTACAGCAACTTTGTATGACAGTTTCATGAAGTTGTGGAAAACTCCTGACACACTGTTCCCCACTAAGTCAGTGTCATAACACTGACTGTCTTAAGATATCAAGAAAAGGCAACATTTTGCTTTGTAGTAATACTGTTTAATTTTGCTTCCCTGAGTGAAGAAAGCAATTGTAAGGGAAGCAGAATATGTCTGAAATTCTGGAAATCCAACTGCAATATACAATTTTCTGCCTCCACTAACATGCTGTCCTCCCCTTCCTCCACATCAGCTCATCCAGTTCTGTAGGAGGAGGGGACAGAAGCTGGTTGTTAGTATCATGCATTAAAAAAACCTCCCAAACTCTTAAACAACTATTCTATATAACTGAGATAAAATTCAAAGTCATTGAAATTAGAGAAAGGATTTATTGCTTTGATGCATACCCTATATGATTCACCTGTATTCATCCCTCTGTCCTATAAAGCCATCAGTAAGTCAGTTAAGTCTCTTTGGTCTTAACTGTTGAAACTTTACAGGAGTAACTGCTGTTTCTGAGTAACTATGAATTAGGCATACTTTGCTTCATTCTGCCACTTTATTAAATGTATACAGAAATGTTCTGCTTTCAAGAAAATGCACATCTCCTGAAGAATGGCAAGTGAATTCAGCCGCTAAATCTCAAAGGGATGTCCACTGGCACACTGCAGTGGTACTGCTGGCATGATAGTACACTGGAAACTTCACCCTAAAAATTGCACCAGCACAAATTAGTATTAATATTGTTGATAAAGTTGCACAACAAAACCAGATCTGCTAAGACAGTAAACATGCACAGACCTCTCAGATCTTACAAGTATGATTTGGAAGTGATTTCCTGTAACGGAGGTTTTGTCTGCCATTACTGGATGTCTGTCTGGTTGTTTTTGATACGTCGCATCTTTATCATTTAAAATCTTTGCAGCTCTGCTGTGCAGAAATAAGTGCTTAAAATGGTTAGCAAAAGGGAGGAAAAATTCTTAGCATCAAGACCAGTTCTCCTTTGAGAAGCGTGCATTGCCTCTGTGACTCTTGAGTTGTGAAAGTTGGTTTGGAAGACACCTGACAGGATCAGGCAGGAGCAACAGCTATACCTTCCCTGCAAACAACTGACAAAACAATTAAAGAACACCCTGCACGTAATACCCACTACCTGATGTACACCACATTTGAGGTCCCTTCAAAAACCGAAGCTATATAGGAAGAGGGATTTACATGCAGAGTAAATGTCAGTGCAGACAGAAATGTGCATCCCTGTGACAGAAAGGGAAGGAAAGAAATCTTGCTGCCTCTGCCTGAAAAAGAAAGCTGATACAAACCTGTTCTCTGCAAAAACACTTGAAGCTCTGAGCCAAGAAGCTGTCTTTGGTGCTTCACTCCTACTGTGTTCAGAGAAATGGGACTTTCTATGTGCTTTGCACATCAAAGGAATAACTAGCTCAGTACCTCCATCTGATGCAAACACCCACTATGAAGTTTGGCTAACTGTTCACGTCAAGAAGGAGTAATGCTAGTAGGGGTTTGTTTATACTAAATCCATGACGATGCACTGTGTAACTGTTTAATTCCACATATTTGCGCAGTTTTATTATCCAGAAGAAAAGGCATATAGCTTTCTTACCTTCAATGGAGTCAAAGAATTTTATTTGCCCAAAAAACAGCCTAGAAAGTTAACAGCTTTTTAAGTTTAGCAGCCCTCAAACTCAATTCTCAAACACAGATCCAAACCATTAGCCTTAGAAGAGCTAAGCCCTATGAAAAGTTCACAGAAGTTAATGAACATGGAATATTAAACACCTCCATTCAATTGTGATCTAACAGAGTCTGGCACTGCAAGCTTTATTAAATCACAGATGCCTTATTTTTCTCAGGGTTCCCATGAGATGTTTCTTGCCCCCTACCCAAAGGATTTTATAAGCTGCGGGATACTGGAGAGCACCAGAACAGAAATAAAGAGACCATTCTTGTTATTTCATCCTGTTCTTTCTATCAGATTTAAAAATGTAACTATCCCAAGCGAAGTCCAGATGCTCCCACTTATATAGGAATGCTCTTGTGGCAACAGGAGGGTAATGAGGAGAAATTGTCAGCAGCCCAGCACAATGACAGGTTCATGCATGCCTCAGTTAAAATGCAGTATTGCAGAATCGATGCAGAGACTCACCAGTAGTGGCTGTGTTAGGGTTTTTTCCCTTACTAGTTGAGCTTTGCTGGCATTAGCATCAAAGGAAGCACAAGCATAGGCTGACTGGGTGGCATCTCCTCCTCTTTGGGCTTAGGAGAACCAGAAGCCTGAATCTTGCTCAATCAGTCCAAGGACATTTGCACACAAAATCTAGGTTATTAATTCAGGTCAACAGATATTTTTTAAATAGAGATTCGTACAAGGTAAAAGGTGCCATGAAATGTTCTAAGTACACACGAAAAAACAGCATAAAGACCACACAAAAGATCCCCAACAAAGAACTAAACGGATGAATGTGCAGGTGAGATGTGTATCTAGAGCAGCATATTGGACAGAAACAAATAGGTGGATTTACATACCTGAAACAAAGCCCATTTTGAGTTACGCTGTATAAAAGAGGGATTAGCATAAATATGTGAATATTTAAATAGGAAGGTAATGCAAAGTTATAACTTGGAAGAAAAAAAAGGAAGCCTGCCTGGAAACAGAAAAACTTGGCAAAGACAGGAGGCTGACCACAGAACCCATCCCAGCGTAAGTGCCAGAATGAGCTGCTAATACCACAAAATACTTGAACATGTAGGGTCGCAGTCAGTGAACCAATATTAATTCTCTGGGATTTTTTCTCCCTCTCTTAATTACATGTTTCTGGATTTTTGGCTCTTGCCCATCTCCCACTGACTTACAAGTACTCAGAGATGCCAAGAAACTCAGGACGATTACGCTCCTGAGATGGAGACAGGGAGTTGTGCACTGTCCACCTGTGGCCAAAATTTTGCCTTGCTGATGTGAAAGTCACATAAAGGGTCCTGTCCAACAACGTTCAAAAATCCAGCTGCGGAATTATCTGTATCACAAAAAATCACAATTGATCACTCAAAAATTATTGGAGGGAACCCAGATGAGATCACTTGGAGCACACATAAACCTCTACCCCTTGGATTCTACACAATTCACATTTCTGATCACTCCTGTAAACAGCAAAGAGCATGGCTGTACGAACAGTTGGAAGACAAGCACTGGGCCTTGCCATTGCAGCCGTGCGTGTACCTCACCCCTTCCCCGTGCCAGTGCCTGCTGAGAACATCGGCACGCTCAGGCACGTCGGGCATCCCGGAGTGGCGTCCACAGGGGCTCACCTGGGAGAAAAGGACACCCTGAGCACACAGGGGGCCAAAAGCCCTGACAGGGTGCTGAGTCGGTCAGTGGGCATCAGCTGTGTGACAGGCTCCTGACAGAGGTCACGGGCTAATGACTAGCAGAGCTGTACATCACGCTAACGCTGCTCAGACACAATGGTTTTTGTGGACCACCCTCGCGCCGGAGCTGCAGTGAGATCCCAGGTCACTGTGCACACCGCCTTGTTAGCAGTTCTAACAGGGAAACGGCTAGGGCGCTGCTGCCGTGACACGGCGTCACTTACACCGCCCAAAAAAGCCACTCGGTTCAGACGCGACCGCACCGGGGAGCCGGGCCGCGGGGAGCTGCCGCTGGCGAGCCCGGCCACGCCACCGGGGACGCCTCCTGGCCACACAGCCACAGCCACAGCCAGAGCAGGGGCCTGGCGGTCCCGTGCCCGCGGGGGTCACGACACGGTGTTACCGCTCCTCCGTGCGAAAACGGACCGCCAGGCCGGGCCGGCCCCGCCTTGTGCCGGGCGCCGCCGGTGCCTCACTGCCGCGCACGGCGAGGCTGCAGGGCAGCACTTCGCCGGGCCGGGGCCGGCGCTCGGCGGCCGCCCCGCCGCCCAGCTCGGGCTGCCGCAGCCGAGGTGCGCCCAGCCCGCGGCTCCGGTGCGCGGACCCCCGCACCGAGGCGGAGCCCTGGCCGGCACCGGGGCCGGCGGCGCGGCCGGGCGGGGCGGGGCGGGCTCCCGCCGCCCTCCGCATCACATGAGGGAACTTCGGGCCAATGGCGCCGCGGCGGGGCCGGGGCCCCGCTCGCACCCGCGGACGCTCATTCAAAACGCGGCCGCGCTCGGGCGCCCGCAGCCCCGCACCCCGGCCCCGCGCCGCCCGCCCCGCGGCCGGGTGCTGCCGGCGGGGATGCCCGGCGGGGCCGCGGCCTGAGGCGGCCGCCCGCCCGCCGCCATGCCGGTGAAGAACCGGTACAACCTGGTGGACGATGGCTGCGACTCCCGCGTCCCGCTGCACAACGAGGAGGCCTTCCAGCACGGCATCCACTTCCAGGCCAAGGTGAGCCCCGGCCGCGCTCCCCCAGCCCCGGGCGGCGGCGGCGGGCCCGGCGGGCCCCCCAGCCCCGGGGAGAGCCCCCAGCCCCTTCTCGGCTCCGGCGGGGGGCTCCGGCAGAGGCCGCGGTGCCCCGGGCAGGCGCCCCCTCGCCGCGCTGGGCCCCCTTGCTCTCGCCTGGCGCAGGCCGGCGCGGGGTCCCCGCGGGCTGGGGGTCCTGGGCCGGCAGCAGCCGCTGCTGGGGCATGTGGTGGGCACCGGTCTCGCTGTGCCCCTCCAGCCCTGCCCGCCGTGGGCTTCTGCAGCTCTGGAGGCGCCCCCAGCCCGTGCAACTGCGCGCCGGACCTAAGGGAGTCTAAAGAAAACACCAACAAATTATGAAAGCCTCGCACTTAATTATCACAATCAAACAGGTTCCTGCTCTTCTCCTAGTGGTGTTTTCAGCTGTTTAATCCTCAGAAGCTGCCTTGCATGCTTCGTCTGAGAACTGATCTGGAAAGACCCCTCTGGACAGTGCCAGGGATGCTGCCTGTGCAGGTGCACACACGTGTCCTTGCTCCATCTGCTGCGTGTCCCGTCCCCAGTCGGGCAGGACCCCGCTCCTGCCATGGGCCCCCCGGAAACCAGCAGGCTGTTACCTGCTGCTTACAAACAGTGTTAAGTGCCTTGTTCCATCTGACCTGTTCCCTGCGTGAAAAGCTGAGCAGGCAAGGCCTTCGTTGAAATGCATGCGCCCTTCAGGTATCAGAAAAAAACACTGGTCAGAAATTTCATATTGATCATGAAGAACAGTCTGGCAGTGAGCGCAGCATCGCTCTCAGAAAGTGACTCCATTGGAATTGACATTCTGTAGACAGCACAGGGAATGGGTTCATAATTCAGCTGACAAGAAGAATTGCATTTTGCTGGAGCAACTCTAGGTTTCCCTTCCCCTCTTTGCAGGTGGCCTAACAGATTAGAAATGGAATTCACGCCTGCTGTCTCCTGAGCTGGAAAGAAGGGGCACATATATTCAAATAAAGCTTTGAAATGTGGATTTTGTACATTCCGTTTTTCCTGCTGAAAGAGCTGTAAGACTTAAGCAGGATATAGGATGGATCTGAATAGACAGTTAATCACATATTTTAAAAAATCTCTTTCTTAGGGGAGAAAAAAAAATATTTTTTTTTACATTAACATTTGCTGTGCCACAGACTGTACTGAGAAGAAAAATCCTTATTTTGACTTTTTTAAAGGTTTTGAAGGAATTATACCTTTAACTGAGTGAAACTGGCTTCTTTAGATTGACAGCTTCAGACATCCAGAGCTATTCAGAGAGTGGATAACATGCTGTTAAGATGTGTGGGTCTGAGATGGGGTTTGCATTACCTTAGTAACATGCTTGCTTGGCTCTGCTGTGAAGTCTGTCTCTTGCAATTTGGATGCTCATTGTGGGCACATCAGTCAGCTGCAACTCTGACAATGACAAGGCTGTAACTGGCTGCCAGGTGTCTCGCACCAGGCAATCTGACTGACCACATTTGGTCTCTAATCTCCACATACCAAACTGTCTTACTTGCCCTATAATCTTCAGGGACAAACTTCAGGAGGTCAATACTGGGAGCTGCTTGTGGAAAAGTGGCTGTTTGTGCAGAGCTTCATGAGCTGGCAGGGCTCTGCGTGGGAGCATGAGTACCCAGACTCTGCAGCAAGGCCAAAGCAGGGAGCTTGGGAGAATATCTTCTGGCTTGGCAGTCACCAGCTCTCCTCTTGCCCACACCTATCAATTTATCTTTGGTAGCATGGCCTGTTCCCCACTGCAGCTCTGTTTGCAGACAAAAGGCCAGCCAGCTGGACTGAATTAATCTGGATTACCTGTGACTGTACTTGACAGCCACCACAGAGCGGGGAAGGAGATGCCTGCAAACCAAAGAGACCGCAGATCGGGAGCGATACAGATAATGCCCTCACCATGAGGGCAGAGGGGAATCCTGGCTCTGTCGCTCCCTCCCCTGCTGCCCTCAAGCTTTTGTGGTCTGAGCAGTCTGACTCTCCTGTGGTTTACCAAAGGCTATAGCTGAACTTAACTGCTCTTAAAAATGCCATTTTGCAAAGGCATTCACAGAAGCATCAGAAAAGCTAGATGACCTTTCAGATTGCTTGCGGTGTTTATTTCAAAGCAGGCAAAAAAGCAGTAAATAGTGAGACAGGAGAACTCATCTCTGAAAGCCCTGTTAAGTAGTTTTTCACAATAAAACCCATTGCTAGCATTACAGTAGAGAAATAAAACCAGAACTATGTCAGTAACAGCGATAGCTATGGGGCTGCACTGGGGGAATTATTTTGTCTCCGTCCATATGTATATTAATTATCACTCTGTTTAGCTGCCCCTTCTCCTCCTCCCCTCTCTACAGGGGAACAACTTCCAAGAAAAATCCCACAACTTGAAACCACACACTCAAAAAGCACATGCAATTCATGAACCAAATGCTCTTGGGAGGGTGACTAAGCTTTGTAAGCTGCCCACTGCACACACAGCCCCAATAACCTGCCTGTGACACTGTGCAGAGATGGGCTGTGTGACACTGGGGGAGCTGATGGACCCTGCTGGGAAGGCGCCAGCGCTGAGTCCGGCATCCTGCCCTCAGCTGCCAGAGCCGCGGGCCCAGGACCGCACCCGGTATAGCCCATGTTGGCAGGACACCGGGTGTTCTCACCGGTGTTCTCACCGGGCTGCTCGCCCTCTTACTCAGATGGTATTTTTCTTGCCCTCGCCAACATGCCCTTGACATGCAAGTCTTTCCTCAGCGCTGTGAGCCACGCCACTTTACAACATTCACGGTCTTTGCCCAGGATGCTGCGTATTTTCCTCATTCCCAAGGCTGAGCTGGCAGCTTTGTGCCTCCTCTGCTTGGCAGCAGCACGGGCAACACTCCTGTACATCTGTGCCACGTGTGCTACCACAGGTACCACCACGTTGCAGCAGCTGCCTCCTGCCAACAGGTGCACAACCAGAGTCTGCTTTGGCACACAAGCGTTACAACCCAGTGTAAGGGGAGAGTACAGGCAGCTCAGGGAACAGCACACGGGAGGGAGAGACAGCAGCAGTGGGAAGCTGTCTGCTTGCAGGTCTTCCCTAACAACGCGTGTGGCGTCAGCAGCACATTGCCATTGCATGCAAGAGAACAGTCAAGCGATCCGCAGAAAGCTGTAGGTGTGGTGAAGCGGCGGAGGCGGAGGTGCTGGGAACCTGCTGTCTGCCCACGTCTCAGCCCCCCCAGGACTGGTGCTTACACTGAAATGCAGGCACCCGATGCCAAGGGCAGCCGCTAGCTCAGCTCAGCCAGGCATCTCGTTTAGGACTGCAGCTCCCCTAAGCATCGTTAAAAACAGCTGGTGTAGGATGCAGATTTGAGTGGGTTTAACAGGATTCTGCAGGCAGCTAAGCTGATCCAACCAAGCAGGCACAGTGATGTCCTGAGGGAAGATGGTCCAAGCTGAAAAGTTGGGGCAGAATCACGAGCCTTTTCTGGGAAAGTTAGTTGTTGCACATCCTGGCAATTTTCCAACTCTTGTGTGCTTTTAGCTTTGAGTCTTTTAAAAGCAGGTGTAGTGAGGAGTGAGAAAGGATGGACAGTCCCATTTTCAGACCGTGACTTGATTAGCAACAGGCATTACCCTGCAAAGCACTGGAAAAGGTGCATCCAGAATCTGAATGAGGTCAGAGGCTCACACCCGATGTTACAAATCCATTAACTTCTCCCTGACTTACAATATTATCCAAAACAGATACTCCTATCGTGTCCTGCATCAGAGAGAGTCTAACCAAGCAGGAACTAAATTAATGAGAGATGCTGTTTGTTTTGAAGAAGCCTACACCAGTAATTTGGGCATTGCTTTACAGACATCTCACTGTTCTGTCTTTCAGTACATCGGTAGCTTGGATGTACCCAGGCCCAACAGCCGTGTGGAGATTGTGGCAGCCATGAGAAGGATTAGGGTAAGTTCAAAAGAGCTGAACCCCATGTGGAATAAAAGGTTACGTTCACTGGAGTGACTTGGTTGCAGTGTGCTGTTCTGCATCCCCACTTCCTATCTGGAGCTCAAATTTCAAGCACAATCAGGATCGTAACAAGCTTCTCCAGAAATTCCCACAGCATCTTAGTATAGACTCATCCCTGGCTCTTTGCAAAGGTATCAGTTAGCAAAACTCAAACATAAAACCCTAGTCTTTGCTGAGCAGGTATGGGGATTCTCCTGGAACCCAAGCGATTTATTCAGCCTGTTTGGGGTTTTGTGTGTGTGAAAAATGAGATATATACAATCTGCTCCACAAAAGCACTTGAATTCATTGACAGTTTCAGATATATTATGTTATGTATTGAGATTTCAGTGGCCTGGCAGATGTTACGAATGTAAATCCCATCAGACTAGACTTCATGGATCCTGCTGCTCATGGAATAATTTGCTGCTTTCTCCCATCCTCCAATACAGTTTTACAGTTCCTGTTTCTCATCATCCAGTCTGCACTCATCCTCCCCTAACCCTTTATTCCTTAGGACAGCTTATGAATGGTCACCAGATTTAGCTATGATTAGGGGGGTGGCTAGCTTACATCTGCTTCACGTATAACGAGTTCAAGTTTATCTACCCCAAAAGGCACTGCAGCTGTTGTGCCTGGCTGAAGTTTTGCAGGGGTCTTAATTCTGAGGCTGTTCGTATGTCTCACATCAGCTAAAGCAGGTTTGAGAATCTTCCATTTAAAGCTTTGAGGGGATTATCCTATTTCCCCCCTCCCCCCACAGTGTTTAACCATCTAATTTTCATTTAGAATAGCACTTTTTAAACTTAGCCTGTAACTGGCTGGGGAGCTGATGTATTCATCTCCAGCCAAGCTCAGAAATGACATTCCCCTGCCTTTGCCTGCTCAGACTATTAGCACAGCTCTTGCTCAGAACGCAGTGCAGCAGCTATCTAAATTGCCTGGTTATTTATGGAACAGGTGAACATCTATAGGAAGAAAAAGCAGTAGGTGAGGGCTACTGGAGCAGTTTAGATGCTGGTGTAACTGCTGGTAGTTTTTTATCTGAATCGATATTTAGCGTCAGATTTGACACTGCGCTTCTGCTGATCTTTTACTGGATAACACCCCTGCAAGAAAAAGCAGACAGTATTTTAATAGTGGTTTCTAGAAAGTGTTGTGTTCTGTTTTCACACCTGCTATTGCCACGATGGTATCTAGCTCAGTCTTGGCAGCGCAATAGGATGCTCGAGTGCTACGTGAAGCATATAAGAAACCACTCTGCATTCATGGATGCCATCAGTTAATCTTATCACACAATATTTTTAAAGTAGGCATCCTGTATTCTATACTGGGTTTTTAATCTTGGAAGCCCTTTCCAAAAAGGGAGGGCTCCCCTTTTCATGTGCGTATTGTACAGCAGGATCTTATTCAGACACTTCCTGGCTGCTGAGCGGAAGATGCTCCTCTATTGAAGATAGTTAATTGGCACTGATCCTTAATTAGAGCATAAAGAATGAACTGGGAGGTCTTTGAAGAGAATTCTAGTGCATGGAGTACACAACCTAGGAACTGAGGGAAGATGGGGGTTATTTATGTAGCATTCATTTGCATGCAGAAGCCTTGTTAATACTAGAGATTTTTCCCATGGACTCTCAGCAGCACCAGTTGCAACTGGGAGGAAATAGTGGAAGAAGCTATTGGTGGAAACTAGTATTTTGCTACTATCTTATTGTGAGTGGTAGTGCCTGTTTGCACTGCAAGAGCAAGAAGGGTCCTGCAGCCCTGCCAAGCGTTGGCAGGGGCACATTGTGCTGAAGCTTTCATCCTTTGTGCACTCCAGTGTTCCACTGGAATTCTCTACTGGAGCGGAAGAGAAAAGTTGCACAGTACAAGCCCCAGCACAGCATTTCCTATGCTGCTCTCTCTGCCCTGCGACATGGGAGGAGGCAGTGTGAGCCATCACGGGAGCTCCATCAGTGGCTGAGCCAGCTGAGCAGGGGCAGCCCACAGCACAGGCAGGCTGTTACTCATTGCTTCTGCCACTGCAGAAGGGCACCAGGGCGGAGGATGAGGAGTCACAGCTCTGTATTTTCCAGGCTCTGACAGAGCTGGTTACTCTAGTTTTTCATTAGTAAATTGATACAAGCTCTGAAACTGCCTTCCTACTCTGTCTGATTCTGGTCTGTAGTTAAAAGCGCTTGCCCCAGGGAAAAAAACCTTGAGCTAACTAGCACTCAGCGTTGTCCTCAGAGTGTGGTGGGAGAGAGAGGCGGGTAAATAACATAGCAGCTCCAGTTGCTAAGTCTACTCTTTGGCATCTTACTGTCCTATGCTTTGTACTGGCTCTTTTGCCAGTTGCATATGAATTATGCCAGCGAAGCTGGGAAGAGTTCAGTGGTATTCTCCATGCATTAGCAGAGCAGTCTGCCTCCAGACTTCAGGACATGCGGCATGCACAGACTATAAGATGTTACTCCCAGAGAGCCTCAGATGACATGTTTTAACATTAGTCTGCTGAAATCGCAATCTGATCTTTTGCAGTAGGTATTTAAGATGCATTCTCATAGTAAAGCGTAAATCCATATTCCTGACTGAATGAATGCTTTGTAGACTTGCTAGCAATACTCTATTAGTCACACATTAGATTCCCATTTCATAACAGACTGGAAAACCTTGTCCCATCCTGTTCTATGCTTCCACTGGAGGGAATGCAAATGCAATAGGTAGAACAGGGAAGCTGCTGTTCTTAGCTTCCCATTATGCAGAGCTAGACAACTTCAAGTTTGCTAATCCTCCTGGTGGATTATTAGCTGCATACAGCTGCCATGTTATTATATGATCATCAGAGTTCAGACTAATCCCCCTGCCTCCTCTTGCCCTGGCAGGGGAGGTGATGAAATTACTTTGCTACTTGAATAAATACACTGTGCTCTGACAAACACATCAAGTTGCTGTTCATGAGAGTCCAATTCATTGCGCAGCTCCAAGCACCCAGTGCAGGCAGGTGTTCCTCCGCCTCCCAGGCAGAAGCAGCGTGCTGCATCTGCTGTCTCCTGCTGCCTGAGGCCATCCAGGTCTGGGTGTCTGGCAGCACCCTCTCACACTCCTGAGTTCAGAGTCAGCATCCTGGTGGGGCTGGCTTTCTGCTGAAGTGGATGCATCTGCAAATATTTGAGCCTTCTCAGCGTTCTAGGGAGCTCATGTACAACACAAGATTCTTCTTCCTACAGAAGTCAAGTGGCAGCTAATTTGAAGAATGTGAAAGTCCTTCTTGAGGGCTTAAACGGCTCCTGGATTCAGCAGGGTCACCCTTTTCCTAGAAACACTGCTCCTGGCTGCCTGTTAGTGAACAGCTAAATAACCAAGTCTCCCCTTAGCCAGGTGAAGGCTCTCACTGAAGTTAAGAGGAAAGATGTGGAGCCCACACACACAATACTGCAATAGTAACAGGAAAGCTTTGGTAAGGATGCTTATGGTAATCAGGCCTAGGGGTAAAGTGGGGTCTGTAAAACACAACACATTTCCTTGAAGCTCCTCAGGTTGCTTGGGAAATCTTGCCCTGGGAGACCAGGGAATGGATGGCTTTATGTGAAGGATTAACATCACAATGTGTCCTGCATCCATTCCCCAGCTTCCACAGGGCTCGAACTGGCCAGAGGAGGAACAGTCAGCTGTTAACCTTCCTAGAGCAGCACTGCCTTCAGTCCAGCACTTCCAGCCAGTCAAGCAGCCCTAGTGAAATGCTGCTATTTTGAGTGGCAAATTGTACAAGGTCACAGTAGGAGTAAGTGTCAAAGCCTGTCATCTGCACAGGCAGCCTGCTGCCAGCAATTCCCCAAGTCACTCCATTTAATTACCTTTAAGGCACGGAATCAGTTTCCATAGAATTTGCACTTCAGATTTGAAAAAGCCTAGAAATTTCAGGTCTGTTTGGAAGATCTAGCTTGGACATAAGCAGGTATTGACACTCAGAAAAGAGCCAGATGTTGGATTGTTTAATCATTTTGTAAGGGAACAGCCAAATGGTGCTGTGGTCATCCAAGCACCAGGATGAACAAACAGGAGGCAGGCATCCAGACTAATGTGTTTCTTCTGTTACCTCCATGTTTCTTGGGCTTAATTTAATTGAGAAGCCTTTTTCCCCAGAGGCCAGTGTGCCAGAGAAGCAGAAACATATATAAATGTTGATGCAGGATACATCAGAAATGCCTGAGCTGTCCTTGGCACAAGAACGGGGTTCTTGCTTCAGCCTCCCTCTTATCCTGATCATTCTTGCTGCATCCATGCTCTTAATAAGCAGAGCCTCAACGCTTTGCAATTTCTCCACATGGTATCCCAGTGAGGAGGTGCGATCTAGCCACACTGTTAAGTCATATTGACTGCCAGATATCAACTGGCAGTGTTGAAGTGTGACATGACATCAGTTTAAACCAGGATGAGTAAAAGTTACAATCCTACAGTGCAGCCTTGTGAAGCAGCGGCCACAGGGACAGTCGCGCAGAACCTGCCTCTCCTGCACCCCAGCAGCTCCCAGTCTGATAGCTGGGCTGGCTTCATACAGCAGCTTGCACTTAAAGCCGTGTCAGGCTATAAATTGCAATGGTTCAGGAGCAGATATGGCTGTTATTTATCTGCTCTTGCTACAGGAGAGGAATCAGGTGGACAGCTGGCAGAGGGCAGGGTGACTGCCTTCAGCCGTCTCAGTTTAATCTGTCACTGTGTGGCAGACTTCAGAGGTAGAGATGTTTAATAGACTTGGTCATGAGATTCTGCTGGAACACAGTTCCTTCAGTTTTCCCAGACAGAAAGCCGCCTTATACAGAAGTTCACCAAGATAACTGCTGCATAGATTCCTCTGATATATTCTGCCTATAAGCCCTTCCTGAGCTGTGATGCTTGGAGCTAAGTTTTCCTGTCAGCTTCATGTTAATCTGAGCTGGAGTTGTGATCAATACTAAAAAAAAAAAATAGCTGCTGCATTTCTTGGTTAGTCTTTGCAGCCTCTCCCACTGTAATGAAGTTATTTGGTCCCACTGCAGCTCAGGCACAGACTCAAATGTGGAAACGCAAACTGTTGGAGCACTTGCCCTGGTATAGACCTCTGTAGCTGCATGCCAGGATCTGTTGTTGTTGGATGGGATTTTGTTCTGCTGCAGTTACTGGAGGATTTTTCCTTTCAGCCTCTTTGGAAGAGCATCCAAATGCTCAGCTAATGACAGCCCTGGGCTATGAGAGAAAACAATCCTAGCATCTTAAAATACTTCAGCAGTCTTCAGACTGCTGGTGTGGACCTTTCTTTAGTTCTCAGAGTGCCACGCACCTTCCTTTCATTTACAGGAAGGTGCAGGAAAAGCAGATGACAGTTCTTACATGGTTAGTGTGAAACACAAGTGCGTTGTGTGCCTGCTCTAAACTGTTGGCACACCCTGAGCCAGCTGAGGGCACAGCTGATAGTACACAGTGATGGTGGACAAACATTCTGTGTTGGTAACTAAGTCTCATTTATTAGCTGCTTTACAGACAGGAGAGCTGGGCCATGTCAGCTCACCCAAGGCCTTTACATAAATACTGTCATCACGTAGTGACACTCACTAGATCACATGAGGAGCAGTACTGTAGAAGATAGTCCCATGCTGCGGTCATGGGTGCAATCTGCCTGACAAGCAGACAGCAGACCTTATGGCAACATGAGAGGAGGACTTCAGAGAGACAAGGTTCCCCCAACCTGTATGTTTCTCTTCCTCCTTCTCCCCCATGCCAAAAGGACTATGCATTTACCCCAAAGTGTGCTCCAAGAGTATCCTT
This sequence comes from Falco peregrinus, assembly GCF_023634155.1. Lineage (NCBI taxonomy): Eukaryota > Metazoa > Chordata > Aves > Falconiformes > Falconidae > Falco > Falco peregrinus. The sequence continues at coordinate 50,953,035 of NC_073721.1, forward strand.
CTCTAGGATGCCTTACCTCCTCTGGAGAACCATGCAAGGGTTGCTTACACTGATACATATTAGATGGAGCCTGTAGCCTCCAGGAGAGAGCAGAGGTTTTAGGTATGCACATCAAGTGTACATGAGCATGTACAAACTTGCTGTGATACCTTCTGCGGAAGGTCTGGTGTCAGTTTTGGCTCTTCTCCAAAGCAGAGACCTAAGAAAGCTCCATGCAGGCAGTACCTGATCAGGCTGTAATCAGTCCTCCTCAGCACAGCCTACAAGTCTACCCCAAAAAAAAAACTGAGGAACTTACACTAGTGACTTGGAACAAGATTTACAGGCAGTCATGGATGGCTTTCTGCCCTCTGCCTACTTGCTGGATCTTTCTGCACTTCTGCCGGCCTGCCTGCCCAGCAGCCCATGTACTTTGGCCTGCAGCCTTACCTGCCATCTGCTCTGCTAAGGGAAGATACCAGTCAGCACAGCAAAGCTGCAGGCACAGAGAACAGTCTTGCAGACAAGCAGGCTAAGAAAACAGGGAATGGCACGAGGGCATCAAGAGCAGAGGGGATGACTTGGCTCAAGGCATTCTTGCCACGCAGCCCCTCTTCCCCAGGCACCTGGTGCCCCCAGCAGGGCTGTGTCCCATTACCTGACCTGCCTGCAGGACTGCTCAGCTCCAGGCACTATGGTCTCAGAAACACCAGTTAGTCCCAGCGTCCCATCCATGAGCCAGTTTAAGGTTTCTACCACACAAGATTAAGCTAATTGGTTTTATCTTTCCAGGCCCTGACAAAATACAGCAAGTGTTTTCAGGATGGTAATTAAGTGTTAATTGCAGCTAAGTTTAGCCCTAATGCCTCATTAGTTTGTTTTCCTCTATTTGTTGCAGCTACAGCAGCCTCCTGCACAGGGATGGGGATCAGGCTGGGCTTCCTGGGAGGCAGAGGTGTCCTGCAGTGTGCTCCGAGGGTCCTACCTGGGCCATGCCAGGAAGCCTCTCACCTCCTTCTACCCGAGGGGAGGAGATGTGGGTGTGCAGATACAGACCCTTGGACCTGAATGCTCTAATTAGCATCTAGGCAGCAGCTCTGCAGTGGTCTCTGGTGTGTCCAGACACACACATTAGCCCATTTTCATGATATGGTGGATTTTGCATCCTTTCCTATTACACCTCCACTGAAGCCTTCATCACCCCAACCCCCTTGGCCGGTTCTTTGCCCTTTCCCATGTCAGAGGACTAGTTAGTGGGTTTAACAAGGGCAGGCAGTACTGAAACTAATACTGTTCAATGCCCTGCTCTACTGAAAAGCATTTCACTGCTCCACAGTGCAAATGTCACCTGAGTTTGGTTCCCACAGTCTGTTTTCTGGTCTGTAAGAAGGTAACGGACCTGACAGATGCCCTTGGAGGGGAAGCCACCTTGCATTAGGAGGTGACAGTCACATTCCAGCTCTTGCCTTCCCACAGCACAGGCACTGCCAGGATGCTAAGGAGGGAGGTGATCCCTCCGGCAGAAGGTCTGGCGAGAATCCATCTCTCCAGGCAAAGGAGTGGTGTCAGCTGGAGGCTGCAGGGCCTCCCCTCACAACAGGCAGAGCTGTAGAGCGGTGACCTCCCAGCCGCTGCTCCTTATCCTGCTCCCACCCCCCTCCAGGAAGGGCTTCCTACCCTGCTGCTGGGTTTTACAGCCTCTCCCCTTTCCCAGTATGTCCTGCAGCCCTCATTAGACAGAACACCAGGTGGGACAATGTCTCCCAGAGGTCCCTTGCCACGAAGGCCCAAAGAAGGGGGAAGGCTGGGGCTGGAAGGGTGGGTGATGGAGGTGCAGCTCCTTAAGCCTCTCCACACGTATCCATGGTCACCTTGGCAGGCTCAGGTGTGTTTCATGCATATGCTGCTTTACTAACCTTACGGAAAATTTAATTTTTATAAGCTGAAGAAATGGCTTTAAAGATGCAGAAGCTGCTTTCCTAAAAGAATTGAGTCTGCCTCATCTCAGACTAAGCCAAGCTTGTTTTATCCAGTTTCTGCTCTTCGTATTATCATAATGCAAAGGGAAGAAGCTCTTAATGAGATGTTTTTGCAGTGGCGTCATGCACCGCGTTTCTAGGCAGCATTGTGTGGCTACGGTGGAGAACTGACAATGTTCTGCTCATACATCTTGAGTGGGAGGAGAGGAATAAACACCTCTGAGATTACACAAGAATCCGGCTTTCTGCTCGCTGGGGATGTCTCGCCCTGCCATAGAGCTGCCCCACTGGCTTGTAATCTCTTGCCAGTTTCCACCCTGCTCATCTCCAACCCTAAATCACCTTTGGACTTCTTGCCACAGAATAGTGATTAGTTATCTTCCGCCACTTAACTTCGGAGATTAAATGCGTGGGGACTGGTCTAGCTGTGAGTACAGGCCACCGTAACAGAAGACAGCTTAGAGCTTTTTCAGTAGCCACATGGCATGACCTAGTTTTTGAGAAGTGACTGGTGATAATAGATGCTTCAGTTCTTATACCCTGTTCAGAGAGTGCGCTATGTATGATTGATAACAGATGGATGGAGGGATCAGTCAGTGAAATGTGTCATCTCTAAGCAACAGTGACCTTTTATGCCTTCCTCAGTGCTGAAAACTGGATGGCTCCTCCAGTGAGGGGGTGGAACTAGTGAGGCATATTAATACTGTTTTGCCCAAGAGTCATAATGGATTGGAGTTTAGTTGAAAGCTAATAAAAGCAGTTAAACAGACACGACTAAATAGAACAAGACTGAGCTTTTTGTCTGATGCTAGATCTTGACAATGAGGCAGCTATCTTTTAATTGTAAAATAAAGTGGCTTTAACAGTATTAGTGCTATATTACTGAAGCATTTGATTTCACTAGCTAAAATGTCAGTGTACGAGATCTCTGCAAAGCTTTTACCTAGTTCAAAATAAAGTAGCTTTTTCAACAATTACATTACTGGTTGTAAAGTATTACAGAAATGAAATATAATGGCTTTCAAATTACATTCTGGTGTGGAACAATCAGCCACAACTCAGAGCTGCTTCTTTATTGGTGTCTGAAAAAAATGAAATTGAGATGGCAACCAGAGTGGTAGTGAGCAGATTAGGTTAGCTTGTTAACAAGGAGGTGCCTTAATCTGAGTGACCACTGCTTGGGCAAGGGCACAGAAACTGGGGTTGCCCACGGTGGGGAGTGCCTTTGCTGTGTTGGTGGAGCAGAGACCATCCTCATGCAGCAAATACAAGCACACACTTTGATTTCCACTAGAGCAGGCTGACATGTTTCAGGAACAAAGCAGAATGGTCCATGAAAGTACAAATGCTTAAATCTGTCCCATGGATGAAGCTAGCTACATGCGGGGGTGGGGGGGGCTGGGGGAAGGAAACAAAAATCAGCTTTAACTGCGGTGCAACCTCATGTTTTGACCTCAGCCTTTCTGGTTCTTAGGTTTAGAGAGCCTGCACTGGACACAGGAGGAAGGCTAGACCCTGTGCCACAGCAGCAGGCGCCTTTGTAGATTCTGTCTTGCTTTTTGTCCAGTGCAAGAGCCCTTTGTACTTTACAGATCAGTGTTCTGAGGAGAGGGGCCCTGAGGGACTGTGACCACAAAGCAGAATTCTGCATAGTAAAATAATATTTGCTAACAATAGTTTTGTTCTATGCTTGCTTTCTGCATTCTTCTTTTGCTGTGTACTAAATGACACCTGAAGGCAAACAGAATCGGTGCTACTTAACATAACGCTTTGACAAGCTACTTCATGTTTTGACCAAATAACTCTATGATAAATCTACAGAACAAAAAACTTGAATGGGTCCCTGGAGGGAAGGATACTTTGATGGGGGAGCAGGGATTTTTCAAAGACATTATGGAATGGTTTTCTTTCTTTCTTGCAACGGTGATTAGACATTTTCTAAATGGCCTTTCCCTGGGCCAGATGGGCTATTTGGACTAATTGGCAACTGCCTGACTGTTTTCAGGACACCCGAGTCACTTCCCTCTTTCTCCATCCTTCTGTCACTATGCTGCTGCAGAGATACTGCCATGCGGTGGGTCTGCTGATGGGGAGGATGGCCCTTTGCATTGCAGAGAGCATCATGGGCCAGGACCCCAAATCACCCTGCTGCTTGCACAGCCAGGTCCAGCATACCCCCAGGAATCTCACCAAACCCTCTGAGCTCCAGGGATTTCTTTCCAAGACCAAATCATTTTTATCATGATGCAGTGCGATGGAGAGCTAGGCATTTATAGCTGACTCCATGAGGGCATAAGACATGCAGTTACTCTTCAGGCACATGGATTCTTTGGCAGAACTGGCTCAAATGGTGGTGTCTGTCATAAACACCTGCTGCCTCTCCAAGTGCCCTGCACCTCTAGCCAAGCCCTAGGCAGTTCATGAAGCACTAAGGTTCAGTGATCCCAAGCCCTCATGGACCGGTTCAGTCCTGCCTATGCTCCTGCTGTTAATGATTATGGGGCCTAAACCTCCAGCCCAGGTACATTTTCTTATTTCCATGGTGTTGTCCCCCCAGGGCAATGCTGGTCTCCCACTTAATCTTGCTTCCTTGCACCCAAGCTGAGGGCAGGAGCAGCCATGGGCTGGGGCAGGGAACACTGTGGTTAATCATTGACCTGTATGCGAAAACAGCACAGAATGCATTAATGTCCACAACCTCACACCTAGCTACTGACCCCACTGCTAGCACAGGGAGCCAGGAATGGCACTGGGGAGCAGAGCAGGCGTCAGGACAGTGGAACTGAGCATCAGGCCTGAGGTGGCTGCCAGTCACTGCTGAGCAGGGGGACAACGCCATGCCATAGCTGCCTTGGCAGTGTGAACAGGGCACACGCAGGTGGGTTCCTGCTCTTTGTAGCTGCTTTCAGGGCTGTCTGTAACAAGTTCATCTTTATTTACCCATCTGTGAAGTAGCTGCATACCCAGCTGAGGACCCTGGCATGCCTCCAGGAGACCTGGGCACATACACTGCCCAGCACCATGAGCCTGCAAACCACTGACAAACAAATCATCCAGCAGTCTCTTGTCCAAGAGCCTGAAAGCCCAGCCCAGGCTGCTTGCCTCTGCCTCGGCACTTGGCTGTGATGCTCTGGTACAATTTTGATGACAAGACCTCTGTGGCAATAAATACTGATACCATAAAACCCTCTTTATCCATAATACCCACTAGCTAAACCCAGGCTGTTTCTCTCATCATGATTCACTAACCTCAGTAGCTCCCCTGAGGCTAGCAGAGTCCTTGAACTGCTTAATATTCTGGAGTTTTGGAAATGACACAATTAGCATTGAGTTTTCTTTCTTACAGCAACAGTCTTGTTTCCAGATTAGAGTAGGACTTTTATGGACAATTTGAGGACAACTCAAGAGACCTTCCTTTATAGATTTAGGGATTGCCACGGTCTATCGGCAGTTTGATTAGCATTCAATATTTTCTAACCAAGGATCACTTGGCACGAAGCAGCGTGCCAGCTGTGCTGTGCCTGGCTCTGCTCAGGTCTTCACATCTGGGTAATACCCAGGTGTGACCAACACCTGCCCAGGGGCAGCCTGGCAGGAAAGGGTTGAGCTCCCTTCTGTCTTTGCTTTTACTGTATTCCAGAAACACTTGTGATACAAGAGCTCTTGGGCGGATTTCAGGAGACATTTGTGCCCTGTGTTGTTCAGAATAACCAAGATTCTGTCTGAAGTCGATGGGAATCAGGAATCCTGTGCTTTAGAATATCCCTCTTAATAGCTGCATCTAAACATTGGACGTAACTGCTGATTCTACTGAGGTGGCAGGATCCTCCAGTGCTGTACACCAAGCCTTTGCTAACAGCCCTTTACATGCACATTCCTCACAGCCTTACTGCAACTGACCCCTCCAAGCTCAGTGGCCTGCTCCTGGCTGGAATTGCTGTACTGATGGTGCTCTCGGATCCAGACACATCCTTTCTGTGCAAGGCTTGGAGGCCGACTATAAGTCACTGGGCTTTCTGTAAGAAATGTTTTCTCAAGTGGAACTGTTGGAGATCAATAGTATTAACAGCTACACAGAATAAGTCTCCTTGCCAGGGAATAAAGCAGATTTCAGTCCCTGACTCTCAGGCTAATACATAGCAAAGCTGTTCGTGAAAGCTGCTGGCATTGAGAGAAGTAGAAAGGTCAGCTGCACCCAGGGCTTGCACTAACAAAGATTCCTCTACCATAAAAGAGAACGAAGCCTGATGGCATCTAGCAAACAAGGCATGAAACCTGGTCTGCATATAGCAGCATGCTAGGCAGTTCAGCATCCCTCTGATTTTCATTCTGGTCTAGTTTATAATCAAGAGCTGTTTCTGAATGCAAATGGAGATCAAGTCTTCATTCTAGCTTGAATTCTGCTTGCTCAAAAGATAAGAGGTGCCGAGTCCAGCTTCCTAACTGCTGTAGATACACAAAGAAAATACTGATTTCCCTCATAGGTAGCTAGGAGAAACCACGAGAGCGCGAGCTGGAGGACAGCACCCAAGGTGCATATGGTGTGTGATAGCACGTTTAGAAGCCAAGAGATGGTCCCTCCCTGCAGCATTTAGCAAAAGCAGGTGTTAAGTCATGCAGATGTAGCTCCTCCAGATTCTCAACAGCAAACTACATTCCTCCTCCTCCTCCGGATAAGTATCCGCCCTGGGTGGACATGCTTAGCATCACTTTCCCCCACATGCTGAAGTCACAAGGCCTTAAGGAGGCTGCAGCCACAGGGTTTCTCCTGGCTGCAGAGGAGCACAGGTGCTGGAAAAGGAGAACCACAGTAGGTCACACCTGGCCCTCTTGGGAGCAGGGGATGGGTTGGCTTAGGTACTAGTTTGAACACCTGAACAGCCTTCTCTGCCTTCTACCTCTTAACCTCACCTGCCTGCAGTGAGCCTCAGGAGCACTGATGCTCCCTCCATCCCTGCACGCAGGGCATGGCTCACCCAACTTGCCTCTAGCTGGCTGCACCTCCAGTTGCCACCCTCCTCCTCTTGGACTACCTGCACTAGAATAGCAACAAGCATCGTTACGTAAATGAGGAGGGAAACGCTGCATTATTTAGAAGCCTGAAATCCTGGCACCTGTCTGTATCTGAGCCTCAGCATGGCAGTGGGACTAGGACATCTCCCCACCTTTGTGCTGCATGGATGTGAGCCCCCACCAGGGCCCTCGCTTAGCACCCCTGAAGCACACTCTAGCTCCCCCCACCCGCACAGCTGCACCATGGTGGGTCCTGCCCAGCTCCCGTGGCCGTAAACTGCTTGGTCTGAGCAGCTGCTCTGCTCCCTGGAGAGCAACTGTCACAAACGCTTCTGTGAAGGGTCACAGAAGAACTAAAAATCAGCTTTCTACTTTTATTCTCTCTCAATAAACACCAACTCCCAGAGACAGAGCAAAGCAGTGCTGTGAATCACCCGTGTCCCATCTTCCCCTCCTGCTTCCACAAGGGCACCAGCTCCTCTTTTCCCTCTGCACAGCTTAGCCATACCAAGGAGCATCTTCCAGGCTGCCAGGCTCACACAGTTCATCGATGTGCCACTGTGCCAGCGGCCTGTCAGGCTCACAGGGAGCAGAGGGAAGGGACCGACTCTACAACAGGGATTTTGGAGCGAGCAGCAGAAATCCTCGGTGGCTCCCTGCTCATGCCTTCATGCGAGCAGTATCTGGTGGTCTGGCCCTGCTGGCTAGGTGCTGGGGAGCTGTCACTTAGCAGGGGACTGGCTGTAACCAGAACAACTGAATGAATGAAGTAGAAAATGAACATCCTTGCTTTTTGGATGAGAAAGTGACACACAAAATACTCCGTTACCTTCCCACAGCCACGTAGGGGGTCTGAGGCTTTTTCATGGAGCTCTGAGCCTGCCACAGAGTCCTGGCTCCTGCTCTTCTAAGCTTTGTTGTTTGAACATTGATGAACAAGGTTTAAAACAATTCAGTCTACTAACTTGCCTCTTGTCCTACATACCAGGCTGGAGGGCAACTAGGATAAGAAACATCATGTGTACAAAACCAGGACCTTCTCTATGGGGCCTCTTGACACTGATGTTTATAGGGAAATACACAATTATTGAAGGTATCGCAGTGTATAATTGCAGTTTCACTTCTGAGGGTTATTTCAGGTGAATCTGACCTGCTTCTAATGAAATTAGCACTCTTTATCTGCAGTAACCTAGCAGCTCTTTGAGGCAGGGACCATTTTCACACTCATGTGCACTCAGTGCCTGGTACATGAGACTGTCGAGGTGGGGTCCCAAGACGCTACTTCATTACTGAAACTAATTAATCATCCAGAGCACTGCAGACCGAAAAGGTAATTTGTTTTCTCCTGCAAAGTGAATAGAAGTAGGGAGTAAAATAAAACTCGGCTTTCCTGTGAGCTGGGGTTGGCCTGCCCGGGCAAGACAAGGGCTGAAGGGCTGCGTGTGGGAAAGCTCCCTATTAAACCTGGGGACAGCAGGGGGTTCCTGGAAGTGACAGTCACACAATGGTGCTTTTGTCAGAGAGGCAGCAAAGGCCAGATGATGTCACCTTGCGCTGGGCTGCAAGGCTGCTTGTGCCTGTTGGGATGAAGCTCAGCAGTATTGCAGTATCTCTTTAACAGGGAGGAGGCAATGAAAAGGCTGCTTTTATCCCACTTTTCTAAAAGCAGGCGAAGAAGCTTTGTTCCAGAACAGTCTGCCTGTTTTCAGAGGTGGAAAAGACTAATTAAGAGCTACTGCCAGTGCTGGTGTCCCCACCAGCTGCCATCACCTGCAGGAGCTCAGCTCTCCCCATGGATGTAACTGACCACTTTCTGCTCCACATCCTTTTGACTGGCTCAGAGGAATATCTAAACTCCAGCCATGTCCTTTGCCACCTCACCTTTAGGTGGAAAGATTGAGCCATCCTTAAAGGCTGCCCGAGACTCAACAACTGAGACCTCCAAAGGATGAGATCTCCTGAAGATGGGGAGAAGGGGGGATGAAGAAGGCCTATATTAACATGCCCATCTGAATGCTTTGCAAGGCCTCAGAAAGCAGGATTCCTCAGAGGCAAAAGAGACCTGGATAAAAGGCAGCTCTTTCCCCTGCCTCCCCTGTACCTGACCACCCTCCAGCCACTGCAGCCAGAGGCAGAGCCCTCACAGATCCCTGCGTGCAGGTGAGGCAGCACCACTGCCTGCCCGGTCCAAGCCCTAGCAGCATCTCTCCCAAACAGAGGGGTGAGAGGAGGTTCTGAAAGGTTTGGTGACCAGACTGAAGCACAGCCCACAACAATGCCCTCTCTGCTGGCAGTTAGGGCAGCCCTCCTAAAAACCCGTGTTTGTGGGGCCATCCTGTACGACTGATGGATCCCAGCCCTCCCAAGCAGGGAGGCATCAAGCAGATCTTTACCTGCTCCACGCACCTTGCTGCGGAGGAGCAGCCCTCGGTTCCTGCTGATGTAAGTGGGTGCCTGCTTGCGTTTCTCCATCCTCACGCCAAGGAGCGGTTCAGTGTTCCTCTCCAAGTCGATCTACATAGTAAATAGGCTCTCAAAGTCAGAGAGAGCGTGGCTCAAGGCTACAGGATGCAACAGGATCCTGACCTGCTCCGGAGGCGATTGCTGGGTGCCCATGGGGATCCCAGCCCTGCTGGGGATCACAAGTTTGTACATGCTGTGTGGTGGGGATGTGTAATCCTCACCATGAGCGAGGGCTGGAAACTTCTCATTTCAGCTGGCTGCTCTGCCTTGACTTGCCAGGTGAACTCCTGATGAATAAGCAAGCCTCAGTTCCCTGTGTTGGGACTCTGGCTAACGTCTGCCCACCTCAGGGAAACGTTACACCTCAGGATTCATGTCTGTGAAAGAATTCGAAGCATGGAAAGCTCTTTTCAGGGAAGGTCTTCAGATTAGTCAGCTCCCAGTGCGGCTAGTTTTGAATATTTATGAAGGCAGAAAATTGTCAGGCATGTTTTGCTGAGCTGTACCGCTCCTTTCCTGAAAGAAACATTTTTCCCAAAACGGTGCTCAGAGGCTTGTTTACTTCAGTCTCTCCATGAACCATCACTCCACCAAGGTGACAGGCAGGAGGAGAAGCCTGGCATGATAGCAGGCAGGGTGTCTGCAAGGGAATGTAGAGAGAGCACACCAGCTGTTTGGGATGAAGCAACCTGTCAGTGCTTTATTTCAATAAAATCAGAGTCTTAAAGCTGTTTTGGGGAAGGAGCATCCAGAGAGCCTGGATCCACAGGTTGTTGTCCTCTTATCCACACACTGCTTCCCTGCAGCTTCCAAAACCCTGGCAGGGGAGTGGCACTTGGTACTGCTTCCTAGGGGTTTATTTTTTTCGCCTTAGACCCTAAGTACTGTTGTGGCTTCACTCACACCCATCACCCCAGCGCATCTCCAAAGCCAAACAGGAGGCAGCCAGGTCAGGCATGCCCAGCATTCCTGGTGTTGTCTGGTGAAACCTCTGTCCCTTAAAGGGCATCCTAAAGAGAGACAGAAAACACCTGCATGTCTGCAGAGAGCTGCCACATAGCCCAAGAGGACCGGGCCGAGCTCGCACTCCCTTTTCCATGTGCAGACAACTTTCAAGAAGCTACTTTTGGAGCCGCAGTTACAGGCTAAGCCAGGAACTAACTGAACACAGCTGAAGTGCCCTCATGCCAACTGAGGGTTCGTGGGGCACGGGTCCACAAAGACCTGCAGATTAGACCAACTGAAATAGTGCTGACAATACCAAACAGGAGACTCCAGAAACACAAATATTTTCTTAGCTTAATTCAGGGTTTTTCAATTTCCTCTGACGCCTTTCATCCCTCCGCAACCCACAGCGCTGCTCAGCTCTGGTTGCAGTGAGGGGCTGACAGCAAGCTGGGGCATCAGTGAAGGCTTTGCCCACCAGACCTCTCATCAGTGAGGTGCTTGCGCATCTCCTTGCACCAAGGCAGCTGTGAGGGGCCACATGCTGCCCTGAGGTCAGGGAGCAGCAAGGGTGGCTTTGCTGCCTCAGTGAGGAGGAGCTGGAAGCCAAACACAGTAACGCGGCTGGCAGGGCAGGGGCCTTGTGGGCCAAGGCTTCATCCCATCATACCTGAGCAAGATGAGGAGAGCAGACCCTGGGTAGCAGCCAGGTTCATCCAAGAGTCCAGATCATTGGGCAGGTCCATGCTGATGAGACAGATCTGTGGCCCAGCTGGGCAGTCAATCTTCAGGTTGGGATCAGCGGATCCATAGCCAGGCACAGCCATGGCTGAGCTGGAGACCAATGCTCTCTTGCACTGGAGCTCAGGAAGCAGTTCAAGGCCCAGAGCTGAGCTTAAATGCGATCCCTGTGCCCATGGGTGGGGGTGGAGGCCCCAGGTGAGGCTGGTCAGGACCGTTAACACCTCTTCACAGTTGGTCGCTGTGAAGTGGTCAAAGTGAGAAGAGCCAGAGGTGTCAGCACAGTTCATGAGAGATGGTCCCAGCAAGGCAGCTTGGCTTGGTGGGAGGCTGTAGAGCAGAAGGGCTGTCCTCTCGCTAGAGCCAAGTGCTGTGACTCCATAATCCTGGAGTCCATCCCATGCCCCTTGGCCAACCTGTGAGGACTTCTGCTTCCAGCTCCCAAAGAGCAGTTACCCACCTGCCTGGCCAAGCCGGTGTTGGGAAGCAGATATTTTGTGTACCTTAGATGTAGTCTGTTGGGGAGATTTTGAACATGTAGACTGGATTTTGCAGTTCTTCCTTCCCTCACAGCTATGCCACAAGTTGTTGCCAGCTCCTGCACCTGAAGCAGCATCTGAGACCTGCTGTGCACAGGGCACGGGCTCCGGGCTGGCTGCAGTAATCCTGTCAGTACACCATCGGGGGCCAGTCTGTCCCGTGGTGCTTTCCTTGCCAAGACTAATCAAAGCTCAGGCTGTCACCAAGGACATCGGCATTGCTGGCTGGGTTCTGTGGAGACAGTGGTTTAGGTGGAGTCCTCAGGAAGGAGCATGTGGAGCTCCCCAGGGACAGGGTGCTGTACTGGGGACCCTGCTGCTGCTGCCCGTGTCTCCTGGGGGTTATCTGCATGAACTGCCAGGCAGGAAAGGACCGATGCTCAGGGGTCCTGGGGAGGAGAGTGTGGTGGGACCTTCTGGTGCATGATTGCTGGGGTCATGAACCCCCATGGGTGGTGCTGAGAGGGGCGAGGACGTGATGTCAGTCACCAGAGATTATGCTGAGGTTGAGAAGGGGACAGAGGGTTACACTCAAATGTGCAAACTCAGTCCTCCACCGGTCAGCTCCCGCGAACTGTAAAAGGAGGGAAGGGGATCATGGGGCCTGTCAAAGTCTGTGGCCACGAGCCCCAACCCGAGGTCTGGCACAGAAGCGCCCACAGGCAGCTGCTCCCCACAAACGAGCTGAAGCCACGTTGCAGCACCCCAGCCCCAGCGCCAGGGTGGGGGCACAAGCCTGCAGATGCTGTCCTACATCCACGGAGAAGTCAGGAGTCCTGCCTGGCTCCGCAGGCAGCGAGCACGGCTGCCAGAGCACAGAACTAGGAATGAATAAATAAATCCTGTGTGATGAACTATGGTCACATTTCCTTGCTGCCCTTCCAGGGACTCCCAGAAACCCAGCGGGGCCGGGAGGGCTCCTGAGCCCCCTTCAGCTCGCCACATGGGGAGCGGTCTGCGGTATCTACAGAGAATTTGTTGGATGGTTGAAGGAGCTAATTTAAATGAGAAAAAAAGACTTTGGGTACGTTGCCAGCATTCTCCTTGCCTATTGTACTCACCCTTCGGTTTCTGCTTTCCAGTGAACAGTTTTATGTTTCCAAGGATCATAAATCCTTGTTTCTGCACCGGGCAGGAGGTGCGCTCCTGGGCTCCGCTGCTTCCTGCGTCGCTTTTGTGTCCGTGTTGCCCAGTTACTGCAGCACAGACCCGGACTATGCCCAGCCGCATTCACACTGGCCACGTCCCTGGGGGCGCGCACCCCTCCGCCGGGCACTGGGGGTTCATAGGATTCAGACAGGCACATGCTTTCCAAGGCGAACAAAGGAAAGGCCATAACCCAGTGGTTTCCAGCCAGAGGCCGCGATGGAGCGGCTGTGGCTGGCCAGTGACACCGCCGCTGTGCCGGGGCTGGCGCGGGAAGGTGTGATGTGATGCTGAAGGGGCTGTGGGGACCCATGGGGGCACTGGAGGCTGGAGCGCAGCCCACGGTCCAAAGGATGTGGGAACCGACACCACTCATTTGTTACCCTGAGGCCGCACGCAGCGCTTGGCTCTTGCTGGGAGAAGAAGTCAGGAGTTCTCTGTAGCATCAGTTCCAGGCAGCAGCACACCAAGCATCAGTAATTCAAACAGCAGTCAAGGTAACACTGTGTCCTCATGCCGTGCGGGTCAGTTTGGTTTGAAATTAATTACATTCCTGAACTTGAAATACTTGGATTCATCATGGCTTTAATTACGAAAATGGTGCTTATATGGTATCAGAGGTTGTGTGCTGCAGCAGGAGGGAAGGATACCTCCCTCGTGGCTGGGATGCGGCCGTGTGCCAGCCCAGGAGCGGCAGCAGGGACCAGTGGGTCTTGCCGGGGTCAGTCAGGGGGCAGAGCCGAGCAGATTCCCACCTCCTCATTGCCATGCTCCCTGTGTCCGCCTGGCGGGCCAGGTCTGGGAAGGGACTGGGACTGCTTATTGTTGAGGGGTTGTTTATGGACACATACATCCTGCAGCCTGCCAGGCCTGGACGGGGCAAGGGGAGGCTGGGGCAGGACAGCAGGCTAAGGGCTGGCTGGAGAATTTACAGCTGCACGAGGAAGTCTTCCATTTCCAAGCCTTTGGCACCTTCCTTTGGGCACGCAAACAAAGTACTTACCCGGCAGCAATTGGGAGCACTGATGTGCTCCTGTTCCAAAAATGTGGAGAGCCTCTGCCTTGATTTCCTTTAATACCACTTGGGCTGCAGCAGCAAACGCCGTTTGAACCATGGCAGGGAGCGTGTCCTGGTGCTGCCGGCTCCCTCGAGTCCCGCCCTTCTGCTCTTTGTTAATGAGGAAGATGCATTTTTTGGAAACACAGCCTGCCTCTAAGACCTGCAAACTCTCTGTTTTATGACAGTTTTCATTTGCATAATGAAGGCCCTGATACCTTCAGTAATTAATCACATTAAGAATTGCTTCCTTGAATAACTCTATTCATGCGAGTTGTTCTTAGTGTTGGAAACTGCATATGATTTCCAATGTGCATTAGCCCATCTCTTTCATCAGCAGATGGAAGCTGGTAACTGCATGTGTAATTTATATCTGCTTGGGTGGAATTATCAGATGAAATATGCATTACACGGCACCATTAACATTTCTAGTCATACAGTCTTTAGCTCTTGGGTAAGTTAATATTGCATGCCAGCACTGTGTGGGACTGTATGAAAGGCAAGGACTTGAACACAGAGATTTAAAAGCAGAAATGGAAACTATTCCAGGTCAGACACATCAGATACAGAATTAATGACGCTGCTAAACTAAATGAGATGCGTTGCCCTTTTTTAACATGCATTTTTTTGTAAAATGTCCCATCTTGTTTCCATAGTTAGGAAAGGTGCCAGGCTTGCCTAGTGAATCGCCACATGTAAGGGCAGCTCCAAATCCCTTAACATCTGGAATGCTTTCCCCCATAGGATAGCACAAGCAGGAGGAGAATAACAACTGAATCTCAGAAGGCAGCAGAGAAGATGAGCACTGCTCTGTGCGTTTGGATTTGTCGGTAACCTTGAAAAATTTGGGAAATAACATCATATCGATTCAATAGCAAGAAAAAAAATATCAGTGACTAGACTTTGCTCTCTGACGACAGTGCCAGGTTAGTCAGGAGCCTCGTGCTAAGGTGTATGTTGGTTTATGCGTGAACATTTTTACAGGAGATAAAGTCTGCTATCTTGGAGTGCATTTTTTCATGTGCTTTTTTGTCCTTATATAAATCACAGTTAATTAAAATACTGATTCCTGCTTGATAGGAAGCAATTAAATGACTGAAGCTGTATCCCATCTGCCTCTCCTGTGTAGAGATGCAGAGTCCAACCCAAGCTGGTGCGGTATGGGCTGGTGGGGCTTTCGCCCAGCACTGCGCCCTGGAGTGCAGCACTCGCACCCAGCTGGCATTACTGCTCTGCATGCTGAGCAGCCGCTGGGGGCTGGGCCACCCTACAGCTCCTGCTGCTTGAGGGTTTGCACCCTTTAGAAAGGATTTTGGGGCCCAGTAACTGTTTTCAGGCCAAGCTAATTCTGCCATGGCTGGGACCCTGGCACCTCTGCTGTAGGGAGCATGCTGGCCCTTTGCAGATGCTCTGACAAGGATGCAGCAGCAAGGCACAAGCATCAGCGGCCGCGAGCTGCACGGAGCAAGCAGGACTGGCAAACTGCTCGGCCTCCTTCCTCACTGACCATGTTGTGGCAAAGGGCTGCATCAAGAGCAGAGCCTCAGGGCACTGCCTGCAGATTGCAAGGGTCAAAACTGCTTCAGACACTGTGTGTAGGGTGTATGTGTCGCCAGGGTGGGGGAGAAGCTCTGAGCTCTGCTCCCACCTGCCCCATGTGCCTCCCCAGCCCCGGCTGCCCCAGCATGGCTCAGCAGCTCAGCACCGGCCACAGCAGGGGCAAGGGCAGAGTGTGCCAGGCGCTCGCAGCGGCTCTACAGCTCTGCTTGGAGCTGAAGCCCCCCCATACCTGTCCCAGAGTCAGGCTGGGGTAATGCGGTGTGGTAGCTGGCTGGAGCTCCCTGGCTTTACAGAGACTTGCCATCACTCCTGGCAGCACCCGGAGATGCACTGCCACTGCTCCCGGTTGTTCCTTTCTGTCCAAGAGAGAAAGAAAAAGCATCTCTGCAAATTCCAGACTTGGACTTTGCTTAAAGCCTTTGAGTAAAGAGCCTTGTTTGAATGTAATTGCACCCCTGTTGCTACAAGGGGAAAATACACTGTGTTGCTCTTTCTTGGAAAGCTTGGCTAGTATTTTCCCAGCCATTTGTGTATAAAGAGAGATAAATAGCTCTTTAGCAGGCAGAACAATCTATCCCAGTTTTATTGACATTCATGCAAGCAGACAAGGAGAAACAGTTTGGTGGTGCTGAGCGCAGGGGAGGGGGAAGCTCCAGCTCCAGCCTGGCAGTGGGGCTGGGCTGGGGGCACTGGGCACCGACGGGCTGCCTGGCAGGAGGCTGGGAGAAGCCCCCCCAGGTGCCAAGGCTGGTGAGCGCAGCCACCCAGCCTCAGCCCCGCAGGCGTGTGTGTCCCCTGTTGGTCCCCCCCGGCCCACGGCAGTCTGCGGGATGCATTCCCCACCTCACCCATCATTTCATTCCTCCCTATAAATAAAAAACGTGTATTGCAAATTTAGCTCTGGCTTTACACGCAACGGTGCTATAGATAGATTTTTTAAAGAGCTTGTCTCAGAGTAATAATTCATGGGGAGATCAAAAGGCTATGGTTTAATCCGGGGCCTGTCTGATACCATAAACCTTGCAGAGTGCTAAGAATTCAATGAGCAGCATCAAAAGCCTGATAAACATGAAAGCCACCCAATTTTCTGCCTATGAGGCTGGCGTGGCTTACAATGGGTGCTGAGGAGCTGGAAAGACGCTTATCTTCTCTGCAGTGCTTGGGTGCCACGATGACATGGAGCCACACACCGAGTCCTTCAGCTTCAGGCTCCTGAAAGAGGTGCCTGGACTCCCTTAACATCTCAATTGCTACCTGCAGCTCTGCAGCAATAAGATTTCTAATTAGATGTCTAATTACACAGTGTAGGTAGGCTTCAGGCTGCACTCTGCTGCTTGGCATCACCTTGTCTTCCGTGTCTACAAATCGCAGCCTGCGATGATTCTCTAAAGCGATGTGGCAGAGGCATACCAAGGGATAGTGGAGGCTGGTGATGAACTGGTAATGAAGCGGAGGCACCTCCTGTCCCCACGAGCCTGTCAGGACAGCACAGGGATGGTTCGGTGGCATGGTGCTTGCTGGTGAGGTGGCTGGCTGCCCTCGGGGTGACAAGATGCCCAGAGGGGGCTGCATCACCCTGGCACCTTGGCAGGAAAAGCTTGCAAGCTGCTTCCAATTTGACAGACTGATGGAAGATACAGCCAGAGCCCATCTACAGCCGGTTTTCTGGCGGACCATAACTGACAGCATGCGGAGAGAGCCAAGAGCCGTCGGGGAGTGAGGGCAGAGCAGGCACTCGGCTTGGCCATGCTCACGTACGTTTATAGCCTTGCTGCGGCTGCTGGCAGCGCGAGCAGGCGGTGGTGTCCCCATGATGTCCCCTTTGTCAAGTCCCAGCACTGTTGACATTATTAGACTATTAAAACAGGGGATTTGTAACCTCTGCTTGCCAGCAATGATAACTGTACATAGAGTTAATCCAAGGGATTTCTTTTTTAATAGATGCATGGTGGCTGTCACTGTAGCTGCACTGCCAGTAATGGGTGTGCTGGTTTAGGTAACTTGAGGATCTGGCCCAGGAAAGCTGGATTTCAGATAGGGGCTGTGAAAAATATGGAATATCGAAGTGCTGTATTTGGAAGCCAAAAATAGTGCCTAAAATGGGGCCAGTAAGGATCAGCACTGTAAACACAGGTCTCCGTAGTGGAAGGGCTCTGCCGTGCTTCAATCTGTCAGCAAAAGCAACATTTAAAAGCCAGAGATTCAATTTTAAACATAAATGGAGGAGAGTTCAGGCTGCAGACACCTGCAGGTGAGGAGCTGGGTTTTTCTCCAGAGATACCAAGCCCACTGAGGTTAATGTGATTATGTAAACGACAGAGGTATAATTGCATTATTGCCACCCATCTGGCCCTCCCTGCAATTCGTAAGTCATTTTATATTCCCCGTGCATTGCAGCACTGAAGCACAAGGGCACTGGAGATGCCATAAATCACCGCTTGCTGTTTGCTGCAAGTGCCATCTCCCCGTCGGGCCTCTGGTGCCAAGTCCCTCTGGACTAGGCATGGCCAACACATCAGGAAAGTTCTTCCTGGGTCCGGATTGACAATCTCTAGAAGTAGTCCAGAGGATCAAGCTCCACTTGCCCTCTCCCAGGGGATGGTCCTGAGAAAGCCAGGATCGTGCCCGGCATCCCAGCTATGGCAGCGGGTCCTTCCCAGCATGGATTTTCTTCACAGGATAAAACCAGTTCCCACTTCCCTCGGCAGGTGGGATTAACCCCAAACCCAACATTTTCATGCAAAACACTAATACCGCACGCTGTCCCAGGTTCCCCCCCAGCACTAGCCCTCTTCTAACCTGGGTTTTTCTTCCCACCAGTACGAATTCAAAGCCAAGAACATTAAGAAGAAGAAAGTGAGCATCATTGTGTCCGTGGATGGGGTGAAGGTGATTCTGCGCAAGAAGCAGAAGGTGAGACCTCCAGCCCAGCGGGGGCACTCGGGGCCGGAGCACCTGGGATGTTGGCTTTGGCCATGTCTGGCTGTTACTGCTGCTCGGGGTAGTCACTTTAACCAAAACTGGTCTTTTCTTAAAAACCACATGGAATTTTCACAAGAAAACACTCGATTTTTCATCAAATAACAAAACCTTGCTGAAAAAAGAGTGGGAAAACTACACTGTGGGAAGAGGATCTTTTTTCTATCAAAAACTATCAAGCTTTCAGGAAATACAGTTTCTTTTTCGTGTTAATACCAGTAGGCTTTTTCCGCACTGCCTGGGCTGAGCACCCCTCAGCTCGTCGCCCAGGCTCTGCTTCCCACCAGGCTGAGCCAGCAGCTGGATCCAGATCTCCTAAGCCCTAGCTCAGAGCCTTCTTCCCCAAAACCTGTTACTCTTCTGCATATTTGATGCTATAAATTAATCTTAGGGACCATTTTCAGCTCTGAAGGCTGTGATCAGATGACCAGATATGATAAATGATCAAAGAACTCTATTTTTATCCAAGACACTGATGAAACAGCCATTGCTTATATAGTCAAGTTGTCGCCTGGATTTTGGCTTGTGACAAACGCACCGTTCACCAGGGTTCCTGCCCATCACCATGGTGGAGCTTCATTTTTACCTGACTCACTGTAATTTTGTTTCTGCCCTCTGCTTGCAGAGAAAGGAGTGGACCTGGGATGAGAGTAAGATGGTGGTGATGCACGATCCTGTGTACAGGTACGTGGCAGGGGATTTACACCAGTTAGGTCCAGTCAGCCCCCAGCGATGCATGTCCATCCTCCCACTTGCTGAGTTACCTCCACCGAGGCTGACTTTCCAAAGGACTATGAAAAACTAACAAGGTTGCAGAATCACAGCTGATGGGGAATCCTTTTCATACATTTTTGAGAGTGAGATGGACTGATCCAGCTTTGAAGCTGGCTCTGCTGTGAGCAGGGTTAGTCTAGGTGACCCCCCAGAGGTGCCTTCAACCCGAATTACTCTCTGATTCTGACCCTGAAGACAGGCTTCCCACGGTTCTCCTTCAGAGCACAGCTCGCTGCGCACTTCTGAAGGGCCTTACTCTAAGGTGTAAGTGCTTACGGGGAATTAACCCACACAGGACGTGGTAAGATAGCACTGACTTCCCATAGCACCTGCCATGGGATCTCAAAGTGTTTTGGAGACCACAAGCCCCACGCAGAGGTTTACACTAAACCTGATGCCTCAGGAGTCATCAGGGATGGCTTCCTTGAAGGCGATCCCAGCGATGGTGCGTAGCCTGTGGACACAGGTAAGAGCACAGGTTGCACCAGGGTGTCAGATCTCTCAAGGGAATAGTTGTACTGCCAGCGCGACACCCACAGCCCTGAGGACTGGGGTCACCAACACTGGTTTTCTGGGTCAGAGCCCTTGATGAGGAGACAGAAGAAGAGGATGTGCTGGTGTGTTATCCGTGCCTACCTCTTCTGACGTTCTTTAAAGATTATTACAAGATGTGGTACATCGGCAATAATTGCAAGTTCAACGCAAAAACATTTCCAGTGACAGGAAAGAGTAAAAGAAAAAAAGCATTTCAAGAATCCCTTTGGTTTCTTCTCTATTCAGAGCTGACCTCACTTGTCACATTTTTACCCAATTAAATCAAACATAGAAAAAGGTCTTTAAAAACGGTTTTACAGCACAGGGAGGAGAGGCAGCCTGAACAGAAGAGGGAGAAATCCCCTGAGTACACTCCTCATCCCTGGCAGAAGCATCCAGGGGACGCTGGCTTTGGTGCTGTGCCACCTGCCTGCTGCTGCGAGCAGCCCTGCGCCAGGTGCCGGGGTGGGCAGCACCTTCGCTGTGCAGGCAGGCACGCCACGCTGCAGCCTGGGCAGGGATTAATTGCTGGGACTAAAAATAGCCACGTGTTTTCCAATACTATAGATTTTTTAGCTTTCCCACAGCATCTTTAAAAAGCTTTTGCCCACTTCAGAAACCAGAAGGTTTTCCATCAAGCCAGAAACACTCTATAAATCCATCGCCTTGAAAATTGCAGGAAGGGCCACGCAGCAGCACAGCCTGGGCGCTGTGAGCCAGCCCATCCTGGGGGCACACAGGAGCCTCCGAGGTTGTTGGGGGTGGGGGGGGCAGAGAGCCCCTCGGGTGTTTAATTCCCTTTGTCTCTCTCCCACCTAGAATCTTCTACGTGTCTCATGACTCACAAGACCTGAAAATATTTAGTTACATTGCAAGGGATGGCGCTAACAACTCCTTCAGGTGCAACGTCTTCAAATCGAAGAAGAAGGTAGGATGCTCCCGAGGCTACGGCTGGATCATCCCTGGGCGAGAGGTCTCCGGGGGGACCTCACACCTCCCCATGCAAATAACTGCTGGGTTGGAGGGTACCGATCCCTGGGGAGAGACTGAGGCAGCACCGGTGCTGAATGTCCACAAAAATCCATGCCTGGCGCCTGTCCCCTCTTGGCCAGCCCGGGCCGGGGGTGCAGTGCACCTACCTCAGCCCACACGGAGATAAGAGCATCCATCTCCCGGATCGGGGCACCGAGGGCTGCCCAGGGTCATGTCTAGCGGTGGGCACTGCTGGAGCCCCCCCCCCCGCGCAGGCACAAACGTGGCAGCAGCCAGCGTGGGGCAGCCCCGGGGTGGGAAGCGGGGGGAAGGCTCCCAGTTTTGGTCCCATCGGCGGGGGGGCAGCAGCAGCGTGGCCACGGCAGGGCTGAGCACACCCGGGCTTGCTCCGCAGAGCCAGGCGATGCGGGTGGTGCGCACAGTGGGGCAGGCCTTCGAGGTGTGCCACAAGCTGAGCCTGCAGCACGCCCTGCAGAACGCCGACGGACAGGCGGATGGTGCCAGCGACAAGTCAGCTGAGGAGCAGCCGCTGGAAGGTGACACAAGGCTCCCGTGGGGTGCGGGCAGACCCTTCCCTCCACAGCAGGGATGCTTTGGGGTGGGGAACTGCAAGGTGGCGTGTCCTTCACAGGCCACCTTGCGACAGCTTCGGATGTGGGGCATGGGGAATCTGCCCTGTCTGCCCACTCACCCTGGGCACCAGGAGCCAGAGGCTGAGCCCCCGTGCCCAGCAGGCTGAGGGTCTGCAGGCACCAGCCCCTCGCCTGGCCCGCGCCCTTGCTCCTGCCCTTTTGCAGCACAGCGAGATCTGGAGCAAGTCCTGGCCATTGTCCCTGAGCTGTCATCCTGGCTGCCAGCCCTTCTTGGGGGGCCTGGCTTCTTGCTGCGATCCCACACGGGGCGGGGGGGCTTGGGTTTATTTATCTATCTCGTCTGAAGTTCACCAGATAAAGGGCTCCAAGGTCACGGATGCAGACAAGGTTGGCATCGACTCTGACGGCATCTGTGTGTCCGAGAGGGGACCTGGAGAGGTGCCAGGTGCCAGGGGGGACCTGGGCGTGCTGAAACCTGGGCAAGCCTCAAAGGATAAGAACTGCCAGGTAATGGGGGGTAGGCTGGGGGACAGTCCCTGCGCTCTGCCGCTGCTGGGGTCCCACTGCTTGGGGCCACTATATCACAGCTTGATTTGGAGGGACTTCCATGGCGACCCTGCTGCAGACCACCCTCCTGGCTCCCTGTTCTCGCAGCCCTCGTGGCAGGACAGGGTGCACAGCTTCCAGTTTACGCACAGCTAAGCTGCATCTCAGCGCTGGGGCAGGGAGGAGAGGCGAGAGGCATGGCGCATGGCTGAGTGGGTTTCAAATGCAACCCGGGAGAGCCCACCAGTGCAGGCAGGGCAGAGTGGAGCGGGGCTCTGCTGGAGCGATCGCACAGTGCTAGAAAGTGATGCAGGATGCCCCTCCCGCAGCAGCAGCTGCATAACAGGAGGAAACTAAGAGGAGGCATCTCTCTGGTGAGGTAACTGTACCCTCATCATGTGGGGTGGATTTCTGTGCCCCCAGCGCTGCTCTGTGGTGGTCACTTGTCCGACTGCCCCCAGCAGCGATCCCCAGCTCCCCTCGCCCCCCAGGTCCGGGGAGCAGCATCCCTGAAGGGAACGCAGGGCGCGTTCAGCATGAGCAGTGGGCTCGCAGCAATGAATAGCTGCTCTGCAGAGCTTCTCTGTGAGCGCTTCCCGGCGGCCTGAATAGCATCGCTTCATCTCACACAATCGTATCGCTTGCAGGGCCTGGCT
Organism: Falco peregrinus; assembly: GCF_023634155.1. Classification (NCBI taxonomy): domain Eukaryota; kingdom Metazoa; phylum Chordata; class Aves; order Falconiformes; family Falconidae; genus Falco; species Falco peregrinus. The sequence continues at coordinate 50,975,532 of NC_073721.1, forward strand.
GAAAACAGCTGCCGTGAAATGCACTCAATGGGACTCATTTCCGTGGCGGGAAAAGCGGGGCTGCCTGCGCTGGGTGCCGGAGCTGCCAGGCAGGGGCGGGCAGGAAGGGCAGCGGCTGCGGGGCAGCTCCTGGGGGGCACATTGTGGAGGGCACTGTCCTAAACCAGCCCCACTGTCAGGGGGGATGCTGCCGGCTGCGGGGGGATGCACTCCCTGGCTCTGGGCTGTGTGCTGAGACCCCCAGTGCTACGGAGGGCCAGGTGAGCCACGCAGGGGGCCCCCGCATAGTCCCCAGGGCACGTGAGGTGGCTGCAAGGTCACCCACCCTGTGCCAAACTGGCAGAGCCTGAGCTCTGAGCACCGTGCTGGGGTGCAGGGGGCTCACGGCTGGGTTAGGAGCGGCTCTGAAAGCAGTCAGTGTGTGCACTGCCCTTCTCACGCCGGGTATCTCCGAGGGCTGGGGCCACTGCAGTGGCTTCATGTGCTGATGGCCCTGACGCTGAACTACTGCTGCCACTGGGAAATGCTTCAGGCAACAGGATATGGCCCAGCCTGGGCAGCCACCTCACAGGTGGGGTATCTGGGTCACTCCCTGCCATCTCCTCCCCGGGGACCTTCCCTCCCTGTTCCAAGCTACGGGCCAGACGCAGACGATGCAGCCTCTGCCAGCTCTCTGGGAGTGGGAAATGCGCTTTCCCAGACATCGCAGAGATGCAGAGCCTGACACCAAGCCCAGAGCTGCCCCCGGCAACAGCCCCTTGGCGCCAGGGGTGCGGGGGTCACTGCCACGCTGGGGTCAGTGTGCTGGGGTCAGTGCCGTGGGGAGCCACAATCCAAATCCCAGCCTGAGCTGGCTGGTCCGCTCACCCTGCCCGTTTCTTTGTGCCCAGGATGCTGAAAACTACTCCCTGCACCCAGCCAGCTCCCAGCAGCTGCTCAGCCCCAGCAGCCCCTGCTCCTCAGCCTCCATCACCCCACTGGCCTCCCAGCACTGCCTCCAGCTGCTCCAGCAGCAGCTTCTCCAGCAGCAGCAGCAGACGCAGGTGGCTGTGGCCCAGGTACACATCCTGCCCCTCCTCGGGTAGCATCAGCCCTTCTCCCCTCCCTGCCCCAGCCTCCGGCCAGGCTGGGCTGACGGCGGTGCCAGGTGGGAGCAGTGCAGGGAGCTCGCAGCACAGCTCGCAGCATTGCTTACTGCATAGCTCGCAGCATCCCCTGCAGCATTGCTCACAGCATTGTTACAGCACAGCTTACACCGTTGCTGGCAGCGTAGCTCCCAGTGCAGCTCCCAACATAGCTCACAGTGTAGCTCACAGTGCAGCTGGCAGCATTGTTGGCAGCACAGCATGCAGTGTAGCTTGCAGCATTGCTTGCAGCGTAGCTTGCAGCACAGCTTGCTGCATTTCTTGCAGCATAGCTCGCAGCGCAGCTCGGCCCCCGCCACGTTGCTGGCTGCACAGAGAAGCCCAGGCCACTCGAGCAGGGTCGCAGGGTGCGGCGGAGCCACCAGCCCCCGTCTCACCCCACTTTCGGCAGCCCCCCCCCCCCGCGCCTGGCCCCCCCACCGGCCGCGGAGCCCGCTTCCCGCGCCGGGCCCCTCCGCAGCGCCGGGCCCCTCCGCAGCACCGCCCCCCGGCCCCGGTGCACAGCGGAGCCCCTGCCCGCTCCCACCCGCCCCAGCTGGGGGACTCGGGGGCTCCGGGGGGAGGGGGTGCCGCAGCAGGACCGGCAGGGGGCGCCGGAGGGCCGCCGCGGCGGGGGTGGCGGGGCTGCCCGCACGGCCCCGGCCCGCATCACCCCCGGCCCGCATCACCCCTGCCCCGCATCACCCCTGCCCGCACGGCCCCGGCCCGCAGGTGCAGCTGCTGAAGGACCAGCTGGCGGCCGAGACGGCGGCGCGGATCGAGGCGCAGGCCCGGGTGCGGCAGCTCCTGCTGACCAACCGCGACCTGCTGCAGCACGTCTCGCTGCTGGTGCGGCAGCTGACGGCGCTGGAAGCCCGGGAGGAGCAGCGGCAGCCGGGTGAGCGCGGTGCCCCCCGCTGGCACGCAGCCTGGGGCGGTGGGTGAGACCCCCTCCAGCCTCACCCCGGGGCAGGGGGGGTTGGGTGCTGGGGTGCCCCCAGCACCATCCCTCTGGACCATCTCTGCACCCTCACGATCCTGGGGAGCAGTTGGGATGTTCCCAGCACCATTCCAGCAGGCTCGGGGAGGGAGGAGGCTTCAGGGCATCTCTGCACCCCTTGCTGTCACGGGGAGCAATTGGGGTGATACCAGCACCAGCCTACCGGGCTCTGGGGGACTTTGGAGCATCTCTGCACCCCCTAAGGTCCTGGGAAGCAGTAGTGGTGCTCCCAGCAGCATCCCTGCAGAGCATCTTTGCACTCCTCGTGGTCCAGGGGAGCTGCTGGCTTGGAGGTCTCCAGCCCTTCACGCACCCCTCATCCCTCTCTCGCCAGTTGACCGCTCCTTGCAAAACCTGTCCCTGGCTCAGTCCCTCTCCCTGAACCTGAAGAACCACTACAGCTTGGACATGCACCTGCCATCCACCTCCACCCCCGCCAGCATCCTGGGCAGCCCCGTGGCCCCCGGCTCGCTGCCAGCCCTGGGCCCCGGGGACTCCTACCTCAACCTCGTCAGCCTGGAGAGGGGCGGCCACCGCTACAGCAGCAAGGAGGGGGACGAGTGCCTGGCAGTACTGGAGGGGCAGGACGGGCTCAGCCGGCGCGTGGAGGGCTCCGAGGTCAGCGAGTTTGCACTGCTCAACGGGAGCAGCCGGCAGAAGGTGGACGAAACAGACAGAGGGGATGAGGACAGGTAGGATGTGCCACTTCTGTCTCCCCCTGGCTGGAGCGGGACCACCCTGAGCAGAGCCTCCCACTCCCCACTGCTGCCCTGGCAGGGCTCCCACACTGTGGGCCACGTTTCAGAGGGCTGGTGGCAGCAGGGGCTGGGGAGGAATAACACCGCCGTGTTCTGGGTGCCCAGGGGCAGGGACAGGCAGCGAGGGACCGTGCGCTGGCTCGGGTGCAATAAGCTGGGGCAAGGAACCCACCGTGTCCCCTTGCGTGGTCGCTGCCTGCCCTGCACCCATCCCCCTGCCACCAAATGGTCGTTGCCACATCACCCCAACTCCAGCATTTGTAGGCAGTGGGTTGCACTGATGGGACCTAGCAAAGCTCTTCTGGAAAGCCTGGCGCAGCCAGCCCATGCCCCCCTGCAGGTAAGTACTCACCCATCACCTCATTTTGCTTTTGCTTCCTAGGCGGCAGCAGCCCATTCCCAAGCTCAACCCGCCACCACCCATCCTACGCAAAAGGTCAAGCAAGACCTCCCCGAGCCTGGAAGTGGAGGTAAAGCCTGAGAGCACTGCCCACATGAGCCTGCCCAGCCCCAGCATCTCCAGCCTCACCAGCATCGCTGCCAGCTCACTCACCCTCTTGGACACTGAGGCAAGGACTCCTGCGCGGAGCGCTGCCTCCAGCATGGAACCCATCCCTGCTGGGACCTGCCAGCGCGCTCTGGGCAAGGACAGGACTGGAGAGAGAGGGCAGATGTCCCCCCTGACCAGCATCCACGACCCTGCAGCCAGCGAGGCCCTGGCCAAGGACTTGGTGGCCTTGGCCAGCCCCACGGACAGCATGCTGCCCTTCTCCCCTGCGGATGACACCTGCTTGCACATCAGCTTCTCTGAAGATGAGCTGCTTGAACCAGAGCTGGACACTGCCACGGGGCCCAGCAGGGTCCCCTCTTAGAGGGACCACAGTAGGTGGCAAGCTGTCCCTGCAAGCCTGTCCTGCCTGGCAAGCAGTCCCAGCAGCTCTGTCCACACTGCTCTGCTGGCCCGCGCTGGGGTTGGGGACCCCTGTGCCTGGGATGGGAGGCAGATCCCTTTGCTGTCCCCATCCCACGTAGCAGCACCTCTCACCGCATTCGGGGCTGCCACACAGGATGCGACCTGGCCAGCCCCTGCCCTCCATCTGCACCAGCTCACACTGCCTTCCTGCTGCCCTGTCCTCCCATCTGCTGCCTGTCCTGTCCCTGCTCACACAGCCAGGGGTGCCGCACAGGGTCCCTGCCTCTGGGCAGCTCTCTCCACTGCTGCCTGCCAGAGGCACAATTCATGTTCATCACTACATCCCTTCTGCTGGCCTGGTGGCTGCAGGCAGCCCTGCACCAGCCCCAGCCTTCCCACAGCAGACGGGTGCCTTTCCCAGCCCCCGGCAGGGCGTGTGCCATCCTGCCAGGCAGCTCAGGAGGGCAAGGAGCTGGCAGACAGCATTGCTGAAGAGCATGCTGCATGGGGGTGGCACTGGCTGGACTTGCTGTGAAGAGATTCCCACCCAGCCAACATTCCCCGTGGGATGCTCCACAGCAGAAATGTCCCTGGGAGCTGAGTGTCGGGAGCCCCTGGGCAGGGGCACAGCATGGCGCAGGGCTGCGACCACCCAGACACGAGGCTGCTGCGCTGTCACTAACCCCATTCAGCAGTTGCCGCCTGCAGCAGCAGTACAAGCAGGGCCATGTGGCACAGCCACGCTTCTGCTCCCTGCCCAGCTCCGCGAGGTGGCTGCCACCAGCCAGGTCTCTCCAGGGCAGCCTGTGCCCACCAGCACCACGCTGCATCCAGGCCAGCCTGGCTTTTGGGGACAGCAGCCCCAGCATTGCCTCCCCACGCAGCAAAGCCACCACTGCCTCCCTCCACAGGTGCCTTTTCCCATGCCCCAGCACCCACTGCCCGCGCAGGCTGGGACCACCCCCCAGAGACCACTAATGGGGTGCAGAGCTGGTCCTGGAAGCCCACAGCTGCTGCAGGTGAGCACCCAGAGGGAGGGTGCAACCCATGTCTTGGGGTCTGGGAGGGAGAGCCCTCCCGTACCTCTCTCCGAGCTGCTGGTGGCTGCAGGCAGGAGGCTGCTCTATCCAGCTGGTGTTAGGGTGTTACAGTGGGGTTTGGGTTTGGTTTTGGAAGCGTGAGTTTCCTGGGATGAGTTGGGATTTAAGAAAGAAGCCCAGCTCTGGGGGAAGGGCTGAGGTGAGGCCCTGGCGGGGCCACGTGTCCTCTTCAGCCTGGGCAGGTTTTGAGGAAAGAGCTGAGGAGATGCTTGTCCACCTCAGCTGTTTGCAAGAAGGCATTGGGAAAGTGTTGGAGGGTCGAGTTGGGGAAGTGTGAAGCAGAAATGGAGACCCCGAGCGGCTGCGCTGCCTTTTCCTGGCACAGCACTGCTCCCACGGGGGAGACGGGGGTGACGGGACGTGCACCCCAGAGCCAGCCAGGGCCATGCTGGAGCTGGCCAGGAGGAGCCAGGTAGGGGCTGGTGGCATCACCACCGGGCCCTGTGCCCAGGGCTTGTAAAGCTGCAGCTGGGCTGTCCCGTAGTGCGATAGCGACAGACCAGCCCGTCGGTAGGAATGAAGTACACTGCAGTTCGGTAACTGACTTTTAAAGAAAGAAAAATAATAATAATAAAGGTGTCTGATTTGCAAAGCCAGTGCTGTGGTCTCTGCCCCAATGGGGCTGCACAGGGAGCCCCACCCCACGGCGCTGCCCCCAGGTGCCCACCGCCCTCCCCCCACCCCGGGTATTCCCAGAGAGGAAAGATCCCAACTGGGATGAAGGCTGTCCCTGAGCTGCCAGCCCGCTCCCTCCCTGTCCTACAGCCCCAGTTCAGACACAAGCCCCAGCAGCACCCCTATGCCGTGCCTGTGACAGCAGGGGGTCCTGTGTCCCCACGCACAGACCGGTCCCTCGGTCAGGGATGGGCCCATTTCCAGTGCCTGTCCTCTGCCCCAAGAGCAGCAGCACCTGCACCAGCCGCATGGCACCAAATGCTGCGGCAGCCCCTGCCCGGATGGGCAGCCCCTGCACACAGCCCTGCTCCCCGCATACCCCTCGGCCCTTTCTTGGCCCCATTTCTGCTCCTGAAAAGTCCTGGCCCTGACACGCAGGGTGGGAGTGCAAGGGGGGGAGGAGGCAGGTCGCAGAGCCCGATGCTGTGGGATGGGGCCAGCCGTGTGCCAGAACCCCTGGCTGCCTGCAGCCGGGGGGGACAAGAGACCCCTTCCCCTGTGCGGCATCCTGGCCCTGGCCCCTCCGAGGTGAGGAAAGGATCACTCCGTGCCATGGGGAACCACGATCCAGCCATGTGATCCAGCACCAGCACAGAGGCTCCAGGATGGACGGGATCCCCAGCTGAAGGGACACAGCCCAACCCTGGGTGATGGATGGACCCAGGACCCCGGACCTCTGCAGGGGTCTTGGGGACCAGTCTCCATCCCTCCACAGAGTGGCTGCAGCCTCCAGCACGACGGAGCTAGGAGCCCTTTCCCCAAGCCCATTGCAGACATCTGCCGGGGGGGGCTGCCCACACGGGGAGGGGGCACTTCGAGCCCAGTGTCTTATTATGCTTCCTTCATGGGAAGAAACTTTTTCCTTTGCTGTCTGGTAAGCTGCTAGCAATCATCAGGCAGGCAGGTGGTAAAGATTCATATCCATCAAACAATGCCATTTAGTTTGTAACCTGTGACTAAATCTGGTGTTAGCTTTAATTTCAGAGTCTGCTTTAGGGCTCGCTTGTTAATCTCTATGCAAAGCAGATGAAATGAATATGCAGCATTTTGGATGTAATTGTACGGCTTCAATTCAGCACTATAATTTTCCAAACAGGATCTTGCAATCAAGCTTCTATTCATTAGTGTATAAACAATTTAGTTTCTCAGCTCTCCAGTATGCCAATCATCTCAATGGAGTGAGCATCTCCAACAAAAAGAGGAGGAAAGTTTCCTTTGTGTAACAGAGGTAAAAGTTGCTCTGTACTTCAGACAATTCCCGCCCGGCAGATCCAGGCTGTTCCCACGGAGGTGGCTGGCTCCTCACAACACTGACCGGCTGCAAATGGCATCCCAGGGAGGCGATGCCCCGGTGACTTCCCAGCCAGTGTAGCCCCAGGTACCCCAGCAGTTCTGCATGTGGGACCCCAGCGGGCAAGCCCAGACCCCACAGGATCTGGCCATCCAGAGAGGTGCGACCCTACAACACCTCCAGCAACGCTCAGAGCTCCCCAGGAGCAGCCCACGGCTCTGGGGAGGGGACGGCCACTGCAGCCAAGCCCCCTGCATGTCCCCATCTCCCCCACACCTCACACCCCACGCCAGCTCAGCCTTCCTGGCCGGCACCACAAGACAGGGCACCGGGGAGACCCCATGCCCAGGCTGAGGGCAGCTCCCCTCATGGAGGGCAGGTCCAGCCTGGCACGGGGCTGGGCAGGGGGCTGCCTTCAGTCTCAGGGCCTCAGCCCACTGACGGCTGGGTGCTTTCCTCGGCGGGGACCCAAGGGTGCCCCGCACACAGTCGCATCCCCATCCCTCTGCACCCATTGCCGCTCCTCGGAGGCGAGGAGGGACCAGCCGAGAGCCTTGACAAAGGGAAGCGCAGTCGGCGGAGCTGCTCAGCGCGGTCTCCGTTTCCAAATGAATATCGACAGCGCTAATTACAGGCCGCCATGCAGACAGCTTATTAGCTTGTCACAAAAAGACGGTATTGAACTCAAAGCCCATGGTATTCACAGAGCGCAGCAAGACGCTCCCCAGACAGCACAGCGAACCAGGCAGGCGAACAACCTCCAGCAAAACTAATTACTTCCTGATTGTCTACGGCCACCCACTGGGTATAATAGTATAGACTAAATTTGGCATATACATAACTAAGCACTCAGCACCAATTTGGCGTACAATAATCATCCTCTGTGTTGCATAATTAAAATCTGATCATTTGGAATAATTATTTCATATTCCCAGTATCGGGTGAGGATTGCATAATGTGGTGTGGCAGGAGTGCGAGCCTGGGAACAAAACTGTCCGCTTTTACAAGTGTGAGCTCCCCGGGAAGGCCCTTGCAGCTCTGGGCTTGGTGAGGGACCTGCTCAGCTCCAGCTGCCTCCGAAGGGCACAGATAACCTCATGGGCAAGGCGCTGTGATGCCCCAAGGCTGCTGGTCAGTGCTGGCTGCAGAGGAGCTGGAGGCACCTTAACTCTGTCCCTCTGTGGCAAAGAGCCAGTGCCGGGCACGGCCCTGCAAGCCCTCCCTGGCAAGGAAGGGCTATACCCACTCAGGACAGGCTGTCCCCATGTCCCCAAGCAAACACTCTCTGTATTGACCTTTCCAGGCAGGCTGCTGTCCCGCTACCCGCCCGGCCGGGATGCTCACCACCCGACCCCATTGTGCTTGCGCGTCTGCTAAAGGCATTTGGAAAGACACGGCAATAAAAAATAAAAATCAAGTGGAACGTGTGTGTCTAATCCATTAACTTCCTCTGGCGGCTCCCCGGGGACCCAGCGAGGAGGAGAAAGAATACGTGGATATTGCACGCGCCCTGGCACCTTGTCCCTGGGCCAGCCCCGCTGCTGGCTGCTGCCACGGGCTCATAAATCACGGCGGGCGACAGCGTTTCACAGCTCGCTTCCCAGCCAGGATATGGCCATTCCTGCTGATTACACAGCCAGCGCGCGGGGGAAGCTGCATCTCCCACTTCCAGGAAGGGAGGCTCCGCAAGGAAAGCACATTGATAAAAAGAAGAACGAAATCAGCTTTGTTCACGTTGCGAATCTCCCATTGTTCCTGCTGCGGCCATCAGCCCTTTCTGGAGAAAGTATTTCCTCAGCGATAAATCTCCTGGGCTCCTCGCAGCCCTCACCTTGGCACCAGACCCTCCTCGGGTTGTTTTGAAAGAAAAAGCAGCTTTTGCCACAGCCCCGCCACTGGGCAATCCACGGTGTGACTTGGGGACAAGGGACACCCCTGCAGTAGGGGAAGGGGGGCTGGTGCCAACCCTGGGTGTCCCTTCCCCGTGTCCCCGGCCAGAGTCACACCAGGGGACCCACACTGCTGCTCCCATCCTGCAGAGCCCTCCCCGCCAGCACGGCGCAATCCGGCACAGGGAGAGCCTGACAGGGCCAGCTAATCCCAGCGCCGAAACACAGAGCTGGAGGTGGCCAAGCACTTGAAATACGGGAGTCAGGCTGACAATCGTACAAGAAAAATAGATCAAGTTTCCAAGAAAATAGAGGCAAGCTGATCTGATTTTCATCAGCATCTTCAGCTGCCTTTCGGGAAGCCCCAGTCTGCTCCTCATTCCTGCTCTCTGCTTTACAAACCACTTAATTCCTTGTTGCTTTGGAAACCCTCACAAAGACCCTCTGCATCCCCCAAAATAACAAGCAACAGATGCTGCTTTGACCTCAGCAACTTCCTGGAAACATACATTTGTCAAAATAAAAATAAAAAGATTAATGTGAGGAAGGCTCTTAAACTATAAGGAAACAGAGAGAGAGAGAGAGAGAGCCTGGCTGTGCCTGACCGCCACGGGCAACGGGCCCTCGGAGAGCGAAGAAACACGGGCCTGGCAGGGCCGGGGGTCCCTGTGCACCCTCAAGGGGCTGCAGCCATTGCAGGCTGAGCTGGCACCGTGGGTCCCTGCCACGCCGCACCTGGAGGGGCTTTGGTACAGCAGCGGCAATCCAGGGTCTTCCTTCAAGTCAGGTTTGCAAAAGAGTTGGAGAATAAATATGCAAACAAATGCTTTTGGCGTGAGCCCTCTCCCTGAGCAGTCCCCATCACCAGGAGGGCCCTGGCCTGGCAGCACCACCCGCAGCGCAAGTGACGCTGGCTGTGGGCTCAGTTCTCATCCCTCCCACGTTCCGACTTACAGGAGTAACTGGTCTCTCTTACGGAGCTCTGAACCCTCTGCTCGTCCTGCAGGGAGAGGGAGACGCGCAAACAGCAGGTAACCAGGAGCTGTTTGGTTATGAGCACAAGAGCACCAGGGGGTTTCAACCTCACGCTCTGGCTGCGGCCTCCCGGCGTGCCCCAGGGGCCAGGGCTAGCGCATGCAGACGAGCACTGGCCAGCAGCACGCAGGATGCCCACCAACAGACAGGGGCTCCTGCCAGGGCCCGTGACAGCCATGCTGGTGAGTGCTACAGCCCAACGCATGGCACAATGCGCACACGCACACCCACCCCTACTGCAGCACTCACCAGAGCCCCAGGCAGGCAGGGAAGCTCTGCGGGCTCCACACAGGGGAAGCCCCTTTTTCCTCACAGCTTTATTGGATCAGCCCCAAACGAGCTGCTGGGAAGGGCCTGGTGTGTGGTGGGCTGGGTGGTCCTGGGGGTTTGGTGCACCTGGAGCAGGAGCATCATGAGCACGTTGGGCATTCCCATCCCCCTGCCCATCCCCATGCCCTGGTTGCACCCAGCTTTCTGCTGCCACAGGACAAGACTTGACCTTGGGACCTGAGGAACATCCCTCCCATGAGGGTGTTTTCACCCTGGGGACGCTGTGACCAGGCTGGGGTGCACCTGTCTTGGTGAGAGGCTGCAGCACCCCAGGTTGATGGTGTCGTGCAGCAGCTGGTGGGTGCAGGATGGTGAGCAGTGGGATGGTGTGCTGGGGGGCACTCCTGTTGCCCGTGTTGGGGACACGGCAGGGGCACAGGGCACAGCCCAGCCCGGCTGCTCCTGCACCAGCGCTGCGGGGTGTGCGGGGTGCTGCTGCGCCAGGAATGCAAATCCTGACCCGGGCTGGGCCGGGGGCTCTGCCTTCCCCAGCACCAGCCGGGATTCCTGCGGTAGCTATAGCAACAGCCATATACATTTACATATTCTTCCCGTTAATCACAGGGACATCCAGAGCAACTGTCTTCACCTGGGGTTGTTTCCATCCCGCTGAAGGAGGGCTGCAGTGTTCCCCACCTCATAGGCACAGCCACAGCAAACACTCCGCGTTGCCCCTTCCCCAGAGCCTGCCGAGCCCCTGCCTGCACAAGGTGCCTTGGGCAGCTCCCTGCATCCGGAGTCCTCAGTCACTGCGGCCACTTTCCTGCAAACCCCATGGCTGGTACAGGGCTGTCCCCAAACCCCACCAGGGTCAGCTGGTGGTGGGAGCAGCAGGAAACCCCTGGTGCAGCTGCGCCGGTTTGGCCCTGGGGTCCTGCTCCCCTCCGTGCCCACCAGCATCTTCAGGCAGCGATGTGGCAGATCAGCCAGACCCAGCACTGCCCTGGTACCAGCTCCCGCATGAAACCCCATCAAGAGGAAAATAATCAAACCCTTGGCTGCTCGGGATGTATTCGTCTGACCTCTGTCCTTGGTAAAGGCCCCAGAGCAGCTGGATGGGTTGGAGATGTCCACACTTCTTCACATCAACCCCACCTCAGGGATTTCGGTTCCCAAATTCCTCCATCGCAGCTGTCTGCCCATCGGTGCTTTGGGACCAAACACAACCCTCTAGCATGGAGGATGCAAAGATGCTCACCTCCGCGTGCAGCAACCAGAGCAGGCAGCAAAAGCTGGGCAGGGAGAGCATGAACCCCGTGCGAAGGAGGCAAAGCACAGCGGTGCCCGGGGAGCACATGCCATGCGGGCACTGCGTTTCCCAGGGCCGGCGCAGCTGTGGGGCAGCCGCTCCCAGCGCGGGGACACCCTGAGCCCTGCAGCTCGTGGGGGGTGGTGGTGGTGGTGGTGGTGCTCGGCTGCTTCATAGAATAGTTTGTGTTGGAAGGGCTTTTCGAGGTCACCTAGTCCAACCTCCCCTGCAGTGAGCAGGGACATATCCAACTATCCTCAAGAATAACATCCAGGCAGTGATTAAGTGCTGGTGGGACTCAGAGGGTGCGGGCATGCCTCCCAAGCTGCAGCAGAGCTCAGCAGCCCTGTCTGCTACCCACAGGGAGCAGCTGGGAGCCAACTGCCTTTCTTGAAACAGAGATTCTTCTGTGTTATGTCCTGTGGCCTCTCCTCTGCGTGTTTTGCAGGGGGGTGGGCTGCCTTTCCAGGAAGGGAGAAGCTGCCCTGAGTGCACGCACCAGCCAGGGCAGGGTCCTGGAGCCCATGTGGGTGGCAGAGGGGAAAGGCCCCAAAAAATTACTTTTCATCATGTTAGTGAGAGCCAAGAAATTGCCGGTGAGCTTGTTGGTGCCTGCAGGTGCGTGTGGGTGCTGCCAGCTCCCGACACCACTGCCAGGGGACTCCTGTGCCAAGGGATAATGAGAGCCGTGCCGGAGCGCGGGTGCAGCCAGCCTCGCTGGCTTCAATAGCGGCATCATGTGCCGAGGATGCTGGCTGAGCCCTGGCTGCCTTCTGCCTTCCGCGCTGCTCACCCAGAAGGTTTTGCGTTGCAGGTTACAGCTGGCAGCACCTCTGCGCTGCCAGGAGCCGAGAGGTTTAGTCCTGTGCCAGGAAAGGGACCTCATGTGCTGAGTTACAGGGAGGAGAAAAGCCACAAGAGGGGATCATTGCAACCAACTGCTCCCTTGCACGGAGCACGGCACAGCCGCAAGCACAGAGCGAAGCCAGCTCTGGCAGCAAGGTGTGAGGAGTCAAGCCCTGTGCAGGGACACTGTCCCCTTTGCTGCTGCCTGCCTCCCTCCCTCCCCAGCTCATGGGTGCTCGAGGGGCACCGCAGCACCAGGGGGGCACCACGGCGTGCTGTGGGCATGGCGTCACCTGCAGCACGGCCTCAGTTCCCAAAAGAACGGGCGGACACTACAGCTCCCCGTGCAAGTAGGCAGGTGCCACTTGCTGTCTGCACCGTCCCACAGGGCCACAAGCCACCGTGCTTGCACCAAGGGCACCCCAGGGCTTTCCACACTCTGCTCAGCACCATTGGGTGCGGCAGGGGTGCTGAAGCCAGGGCAGCCCTGCCCGCAGCATCACACCCCCAGGCGCTGCTGTGCCACGGCAAGAGCCCATGTCACCACCGGGCACCCCGAAGGGACACGTGGTGGCTGCTGCCCTGGCCCCGAGCTAGCAGTAGGCACCCTCACAGCCCCATGCGTGCAGGGTCTGCCGGGGGCTCAGAGCAGCCCTGCCCTGGCCCCGTGCCGCCAGGATTTAAGACCCACCAGTTTCCTCTGCCCTTTCCACTGAACCAACCCGCAGAAAGTTTTATAAACTTGAGGAAATGCGAGTCAAAGCAGAAGGAGCCCAAAGCTGAGCCAAAGCGTGACCTCAGCAACCTCCCCTCTTTGTCCAGCCAGGGACCTCGTTATTATCTGTCAGCATGTGCTGAGCCTCCTCCTGCGGGGGATGCACCAGGCCCTTCCGGAGGCACCGCAGCCCGCACTCCTCTGGTGACCGTGTTATCTCTGCCATTTCCAGCTCCGCTTCCCTCCACCGGCGGCGGGGGTGATGCCCTCCCCAGGCTGGCAGCCCCGGGGAAGCAGCGCCCCAGCCCACGCCTGCGTGGACCCCTCCAGGAGCAGATTCATCCCACCCATCTGTGGGGTTTGGGTTGCCAAACGTGGGAGCCACGTCCTCCATGGGGCAATGAGACAGAGCTCTTCCCATGCTCCGTGGGGCTGTAGCAGGGATGAGGGTTTGATGGTGCAGCTCAAGCACTGCTGCAGGTCACAGCTGAGCATAAGGCTCAGCTCTGCCAACTAACACCATCCCATGGATACTACTCCCATCCCATCCCATCCCATCCCATCCCATCCCATCCCTGCTCCAGGCCTGATGGAAGGGAAGCAGAGCCTGACAGAACAGGGGCCACGAGAAGATGGGCATAGTTTGCTGTCTGAAGCATTAACCTGCCTGTCTGACACAAGGGCAGTGACAGGCAGGGAGGGTTTGGTGCAAAGGAAGGAAGTGGAAGAATTAAATCCGCAGAACTTCCCTGCTTTTGTTCTCTCTCCCGCCCCCACTCTTCTCCTTGGCCGCTCACTCTTCTCGCTGGATATGTATGGCTTGATACTACCCAAGCAAGCTGGAAATGGGGTATATCAGCTGAAAGCAATTTACTTTGAAATCCAGCTGCCAGATTTTCCTTCATTTGTTTACTTTTAAATGCTTTTTTAAAAGCCAAAGTACACAAGGCAGCCAAATTGCTGACATGTGTGCTGGGCCGGTACCCCGCAAATGCCGCATTCTTTCATGTCCTCCTGGGCTCAAATCCACTCATGTTTATTTAAAATACGTAGAACACTTCAGCACTATTAAGAACCATGTTTTATTGTAAATGGAAAAAGATTTCCTCACAGGCCAGGGGGAGAGGAAAAGAATCACTTCAATTCAGTTTTGTTCCGACAGCACTTTCCCTGCCACACCAGGGCCCAGCCACCCACATCCCGCCAACGAGCTCGGCCCGGGGCCAGCACCCAGTAGCTCTGGTTGCTCCTCGGGAGCTGCTCTTACTCTGGAAATGTTGGAGACAGGTGGACACGGGGCTCCAGCAGCACTTGCAGCGCTTGGCCTTTCTCCCCCATAGATCCATGGGGCAGTTGGCCTGCGATGGCTGAAAGAAACCCCAGGGGGGGGTTTGAAGTCACCGAGGTTCTCCACGGCTTCAGAGTCTCGGGGGTGTCAAGCTGCCACCTCCTCCCACCAGCTTTCAACTTAGCTCAGATGCTCCCCTTGCATCACTTCCCCATGGCTATACATCCACCCCTCACAGCTTCTATTTGGTACACAGCATTTCACAGCTACAAACCGTGGATGCTAAAGCTATAGGTGTGATACCAACCTGTGTGACCCCAGCTACAGCTCCAGGGCAGCCCTTGCAAATTAACAAGACGGGAGATGGGATGGCAGTGCACGGGAGGCAGCTACAGGTCAGCAGGAACACTGAGATGTAACAGACTTGTATGCAGCAGAGAATAAGACACTTCAGACTCACTACAGACGACACGCAACGACACATCCTCTCAAAACCAGGATAAAGATGCTGGAATGGATGGCAAATAAATACCAGCTAAAGGACAATAACAGCTAAACAGGACTACATATGGAAGTAGATATTCAAATTCAGACTTTTTAAGTGCATTGTTAATATGGGTATTTTGGGAGAGAACAAGGGTGGAAGGGGCATTTCCAGCTGATGCTGCCTTTCGTCAGACTACCCCTCTGCGGCTGACACAAGCTGAACTCCACAGGGTAACATAAGGATGCGCATCAGAAAGTGAAAATGTCAACAAACAGCAAATAAATCCTGCAAGCTATTGTCGCTGCTCAAGCTGAAAGAAACACAGAAAGGCAACATACAGAGAAAGGAACAAGGAAGTGACTTATATTTTTAATCAAATTATCTGCTACCAGCAACACAGAGATGGACAGTGGCTTTGTGCAAATGTGTTACCGTGCCTTTGACCAACCTCCTTCCTAAAGGAATGGCCACTGATATAGCCAGAATTGCTGGGGTTTTTCCTAGCAAAAAGTACAAGAAAGCAGAAACCTCCACTTATTAACTGTTAATCATTTGGAGTGCAGCATCCTCATAGTTTTATTGTAATTAGACAGACTAGTAAATCTTCAAAAGGATTCCTCCAGTGGAGTCCCATACTCGGATTATGTCATGCCCTGAACACAACATCTCACAACTGGTTTCACTCATGAAGAAACAAAGGCTCCAAGCAAGTGATGATGGGGAGCAGAGCGGGGTTTGCAAGCACAAGCACTGTGTACTGCTGCTACATGTGTTTTGGGGCCTTTCACTCCTATAAGCACCTCCCTTGCTCCTTGCATACGTTTCAATATGTTGCACTGCCACCGCTGCAAAGAACGGCTCAGGGCTGAAAGCAGGGTGTTGCCCTCACGATCTCTGAAAGTTGCAGGAGACCCCTGTGGTGGTCAGAATTGGGAATCACAGGATCACGGAATCATTTAGGTTAGAAAAGACCTTTAAGATCATCAAGTCCAACTGTTAACCCAGCACTGCCAAGCCCACCACTAAACCATGTCCCCAGGCGCTGCATCTATGCGGTTTTTAAACACCTCCAGGGATGGTGACTGCACCACCTCCCTGGGCAGCCTGTGCCAACGCTTGACAGCTCTTTCAGTGAAGAAATTTTTCCTAATACCCAAACTAAACCTCCCCTTTCAAGACTGCTCAGAAACACTTGTCATCTTCCATCCTTCAGACAGTAAGATCTCCAACTGCCCTCCCGATGACAGGGCTGCCTGCCTGCCGGCGTGCTTACGGAAGGCAGAACGGGCAGAGCCTGTAGAGGAAAGTGCTGGTGGGACTCCTCTGCCCACTGCACCCCCTCGCCATGCGTGGCTCCCACTGCTTGCTCTGGGGAAGGAGAACAGCGCTGGGCTGTGGCTCCCCTTGAGCGATGGGTCTGTGCCCACCACGGCCACGCAGAGCTTCCCCTAAGCCTCCTCCTAAGGCACTCCACAAGGACAAAGATGAATAAACAAGCAGGGAGTGCTCTGTTGGGTGGAACCACCCCACTGCACAGAGGAGCCAGGGCAGTGAGGGAAGTGACATGCCCCAAGGCCACACAATAAGATAGTGACAGGCAGGAAAGGGAAGCCAGGTTGCCTGTCCCCTAGTGCAGGGCTCTACCCTCTGGTCCCTGCTACTCCCGCGTACTGCTCCACTCTTTCCCCTCTGCAACGTGCTGGTGTAAAAGACAGAAAACAAACACATGAAAGCCTGTAAAAATAAAGAGCCAAATAACTGATAGTAAAGACTCCAGCAGCTGTAGGGAGCCAAAAGCTTCTTGGAGGGGGTTGGATGGAAGCTGAGTTTCCCTCCCTGCTTGTATTGTATTTCTTTCCTCTGCCAAAATGTGCTTCCTGAGCCTTGGGCAGAGCTCTCTGCTGCTGACCCTCACCTTCCTCTGTTTAGCCTGGAGCGCAGGCTTGCCACGAGCGCCTGAGGCCGCGCCTGGGGACAGGCAGAGCCTCCCGCTGCGTGCACATGGCCAGGGTCAGCCCTGCTGTCACCCGCTTCCTGAAAACGAAAGCCAAGTCGGGCCACACCTGACCGCGTCCCACAGGAGCAGCTGGGCAGACCTCAGACGCAGCAGTCTGGAGGGAGCTGTGGGCTGGGGACAGGAGGGCTGGCAGGGGGTGAGAGAGTCACAACTGATGTGACTCACGTTTAAGGGCTCCATCCAGTCCTTTTCTCCCAGGCAACGATGGGTCAGGTTCCACTCTCCATGCAGCTGTAAACGGGCAGCAGTGAGAACAAAGCAGAGGTCAGACGGTGCTCTAACCAAGGGGCAATTCTGACTCCATTAAAATTCTCGCTCCCGTTTGATGGAAGCAGAAGGCTGTGCTGCTCCTTACAAAGAGCAGAACCACCCTCAGGGTGACTCATAGCCCTTAACAGAACTGCCATGCTGATTTTACAAATATTAGAGCAATACCTCAGAGTCACTGTTTTGTACGGTTTAACCTATCAACTCGGGAGCAGACCCATAGCTCTTTTACAAAGCTCCCCTTCCCTGTATTTCCTTTCTTGGTGCCAGAACTGGAGCCAAAGCCAAGCTTAACAAAGCAACAGGCATGGCTGTTCTTCCCAGCCCTCATTTCCCCTGGTGAGAAGGGAGAAATTAATTTAAACCCTATCAAAACAGCAAAAGCTGTTCGCCATTTTGTGCTGCAGAACACAGCGTGAATGAAACACTCACTTGAACCATCTGCATTTGCCAGCCCAGCCAAGAGCACAGGAACACGCAGGTTGGAATCCTTTTGTTCAGGCATCTGCAACAGACAAACGTGATCTAAGCTATTTCACAGGCAGCGAGGGCAGGAGCGATGGCGAGATGGTTGGGATGTCAGCAAGATATAAGAGCTTTTACCTTATGAAATGCTCTCATTTCTTTTCTTGGGGCCCTTATTCCTGGATCCAGACAGGTACAGCAAAGCTCTTCATGTCCCAGCAGCTTCTGCTTCTGTCCCAGCCCTGTGACAGCCTGGTGCAGCTCTCAACCAGCCAGGCAGACTCGGAGCGCACAGGCAATGCAGCTCTCCTCCTTGCCTGCTCTTGCTGCATTGCTCTCACATCACACGCAAGAGGAACCTGCACCCATGCATGCATTAGGCTTACAAAAGCTTTTGCAGCATGTGTAAGTGAGTGGAGAAACCAAAACTGGGAATAACCCCTGCACCGCCAAGTGAGCTGTGCTGCTGACCTGCCTCTGGGGTCTGGGAGCCACCCCCCTTTCCACATCTGCTTCTGCTTGCAGGCCGATTTACTGCTTTAATATCCAAAATAACACTACAGACTTTTTGCTTCTGGTTTGCTGTTCTGTATTTTCTCAGATCATCTCCCTTTGCCAAAATACTATTTGTACACACTCAACTGTGAAGAAGGTGACTTAGATTCAGATTAAGTCCCCACCCAGCTCAAAGGGCTCACACGAAAAACCATAACCATAAAATTATTAACAGAAGCCCAGGGTTGCATTATTAAGACCATTTGGTAAGGCCACATCTATTCCTAATAAAGAGAAATAATGTGCTTTTACATGAAGTTAAATATTGCAGTTAACCTGCCTCCCATGTTTGCCTGTCACACACTGCTGGCACTGGTCCCACAGGTTCGGAACCATCCTGTTCTCCTCAGCACCAGGGACACCCTTTCTGCAGAGAAGCAAATACAATCCGCATCGGGATTTCCCAACCACCTCCCATCTCCTTTGGCTCTACGTTAACTTCCTCAAGCCACAGCAAACATGATTGAGGTGATCGGAACATTTTCAAACCATTTTTCTTCCTCTTCCCACTTCAAACTCAATTCAAGAGCTGTAGCAAAAATCAAGTTGAGACAATTTTCAAGTGAATTTCGTAGCAAAGACAAAAGACCTAATCAGGTTTCTATTACCAATACTGAAGTAGCCTTTGGACTTTCATGATGCCAGTATCTTCACACAGCTGCCCAAAATCAGCTTAATGCAGCCACAAGAGGGAGTCTTAAATCTCCTATTAATACCCAAATGGATTCTAGTTTCAAAACTCTTCCAGTACAAGAGTACACAGCAAGCTTTCAAAAGGATTTTACAAAGTTATCCTGAGCTCCAAATTTCTTCTCTAGTTTTATAGGAGTACCCTTGCTCTGAAGGCGAAGGTTCTTTAAAATTATGAAACCTTGGTATAAAATGCAGGTTTTTCTTCTCTTACGAATCAGGGTGGGGAAAATTATCTTATTTATCCATTCTAGAACTACATTGCAATTGAAGGCAGAGGAAGAGGAGTACATGAATGGGTTTTGCCCTAGCCAATCTCAACTTACAAATGCTCAAAAGTCTAGTTCCACCTGAACTGACTCCTAGAAGTGTATTTTATAGCAAGGATGATAATATGTATAACATGACATGCAACAGAATTACAAAACTAACAAGATTACTAAATAAAACCAATTACTTCCTGCCACTTCCTCAGATCTGGTGGCTGTGAGCAGCGAGAGCTGCTGGTGGCCTCCTGGCCTTTCTGGCTAACAGTACACCTCCAACCCTTTTGCCTTGGGAGTTAAACAAAATCATTTGAGACCAGGGCATGTCAAACTGCCAGATGTCTTGCACAGGGACTTTCCCTTGAGAAGGATGCTGTTGTACTAGTACCACACAATTCTGCTACACCAGAAATGCACACTCTCGCCTTACTGAGATGAGAAATTACACTAGGTTGTTACTCTCCCCATCCATAATCTGAAAGGGCATAATCTGAGGGCAGGGTCTGCCTAATCTAACCCCATTGGTGTGGCAAGCTACGACACTGGCTTTAGATTTTGTTAGTTTGACATACGCGATTAGAAGCTCTGGCAGAGCTAAGAGCCTACAACATTACAAATAACACTTCTCACATCGCCAGTAAAATATCTATGTTGAATCTGTATGCGTCTGCTCTTCATTTGCCAAAAAAATGTCAAGACATATTCCTCAAAAATACTTTCATGGTCTTTACTCAATCTTGACATTCACTTTCTAAAGTTTCCCAGAAAACATTACAGCTCCGAAGGGGGCACTATGTTCAAGTAAAGCCACGCAACCATTTTGAACAGAAATGGCTCCACACAGGCACTGCCCAAAGTGCCAAGAAACAGACCCCTGGCAGCACTCTTTTGCAGAGATTCAGCTAAGAGGTAAAGACAAGCAGCAATTACCTCAGAGAGGTTAAGGAAATAAGTGCTCACAGTACAGCTCAATTCTACTTGACGTCATCACTTCATTGTCCCCCTCTGCTGTTCTCTTTTGTACATTCACCTGCCCACTCCCGCTTGAAACCGAATCTAGGAAATCTAGGCAAGCAGACAGTTAATTCTTACTTTTAAATGTGGCAAGTGTATCATTACTGGATCAACCACCTCTGACCCAAGAGGTAGGAGATGAACAGATGAACAATCTTAAACCTTTGAGGCTGCAGCATAAATCACTATTCTTTTTGCCTACAGTATTAGCCAACTTAAGGGTGGGGTTCATAAAAGACTGCTTAAGAAAAATTGCACCCCGATTTATGCATGTCATTCTTTTCAGAAAAAAATTAATAGGGAAAATACTCTTTAATTATGATTAGGGGCTGACTACTGGAATGCCCGTGCCTGTTTATTCAAAAGCAGATGTTCAGCAGTGCAGTGGTTTCATACATTGTGCTGACAATAGTTATTAGCAAAACATGGTAAGTAATATCTAAAAAGTGTTTCTGCAAGGTTGCCTAACTATTGGAGTGGTTCAGCAACAAAAGATCAGACGTGACACGTGCTAACGTCCCAGAACAATTTATCCTTTGCTTGGCCAAACCTCATTTCACTCACTCAGCTGAATGTAATTAGACCTCAAGCTTGTCCTAATTTCAGTCTCTGCAGAAAAGGGGTTATCCTTCAGCAGTACGTGGCTGCTCCAAAATGCTGGCAGTGATCTGCAAGGAGAAACTGCAAAGGTGCACACCATCTCACAAATCCAGACAAGGATCTGCTAATACAGTATGATATGTACATTAAAACACAAACACGTATGCCATAGCACCTGCCCCGAGCTTCAGTCAACACACCCAAGCAGAAAGTATCAAGAGCCCACAAGCCACACAGTGCATGAGCTATTTTTAGATAAACGTTACACAATTTTCCCTCTGGCTCTGTGGATCAGAAACATACACTGCAGCTACAGACCCATTACATTTTAATCCTACCCCAAACAAGGAGATGGTGACTCTTCACATCCTAGTAACAGTCAGCTACTCAAGGAGAAAAGCACTATTCGTCTTTGCTTTGGTTCACACTACACAACCTGGCCCTGTAACATGCTGAACTACACGTGGCTTTGTGAAAAAAAAAGTCCATGTAATGTTTTCTGACTTTTGTAATAAGGTTCTTGCTATTGGGTAGAAGTGGACAAAAGAGCAGATCTACTTCCTAAGAAACACAGCACTTTTATTATGGAAAAGATAAAGAAAGTTGATTTACTTCTCTGTCAAAAAGAGTATCAGTGAAACAGTGGGAAGGATTTGCCCCAAACCCTGCAAGTCAGGTCCTTGAGACAGAAGACAGGCCACTTCACCGTGTTACACTGCTTAATGGGACAAGAAGATCCTTTAGGAGGTCATTTTTCCTTAAAGTTGTTGAAAATTTAGTGTGATTTTTCTAATGAAGTAGCTTGCGTTCCCCCAATAAAAATGTAAAAAAATGGAAGCCACTAAACCTAGCTGCACACGGAATGAGTAGCTGGCAAGTAGAACAAGGATCTTTATTGCAGAAACAGTACTGACCTCATACCTAGCAAAAGCCACAGATTCCATGAAACCCTTACTCCGAGATAGATTTTAGGTTAAACCTATATAGGAGCCCCTTGGAAAAAAAAAAAAGCATAATTATCAGTTGCAAAACTAAGGGAAGACATTAACAACTTCTTTGTTCTCAAGGCTTCCTTGATCAAAGCGGCAAGTGATTCTCAATAAGCAGCAGTTAAAGACTCAAGCTACAGTTATATACATCTTGGACAAGCCCAGTAGTTACTATCAAACAACTAACATGGCAAGTGCTGAGAGGGTCCTAAGGGCTATACAACTGCACAGAGCGCCATGTAAAACAGGGAGATACATTTTCTTAGTTGCCATGATGTGTGAATATGTTTAAAGAAGTCTACTAAGCCATGTAACATTTTGGGGGTCTTTAATGATTAAAGTTATGTCCAGTGCGCACTGGACAATGTACATTCAATGTATCTTTCCACTTCAGTCACAGCAGTCTGCCCACTTTACCAGGACCAGAAAAAGAGCCTACTGCCAAATTGAGAAGGCTTCAGCTCTCCTTCAATGGGTGGATTTGGCTCTGGTCTAGGTCTAGAGTGATAGGGATTCTCAGGTATAGGACGGTCTGTCTTCACTTTCGTAACCTGGAGAGAAGAAAGAAAAAATTACACAACTTCTCACAGCATTTAACAGAAAAGCGAGATTTCAGACAGAACTTAAAGGAAGAACTACCATGAAGTACCAAAAGGCACACGTTGTTGATCTGATAAGAGCTCCTATCTCTACAGTACTACTAAAAAACAAACAAAAAAAAGAGGGGAGGGGAATTTCACTCATAACTACAGAGTAGTTTTACATGTGTGTGATCTTCACTCCTAAAGGAAAGGTCTCTGTGCCAGGAAAAGCAAAAAGTAAGGGTAAGCATCATTGTGTAAGAAAAGTGCAAGTCTCCTGGGATAGCAACCCTGGAGAATGCTGAGAGGATCCTGACTTCTGTTAAGTCCACAAGGTTCCAGTGCCAAGTTCATGAATCGTCTTCTGGCCAGGAAAAGGGTTTGAGACCCGGTCTGGACAAAACATCCATAAAAAGGGAGAGAAGAATCTGGCAATCTGATCAAAAAGTTATGAAGTTACCTTAGAGAGCTCTCCCAGATCAGGTCTCACCCAACCCAACTTCTCCAGCACACAGTTATCAAATACTGCCTGCTGCTTTCTGCATCGGCGGAGCTCCTGTAAGTTGGTGTAGTCAATGCACGTCCAGTACTCAGTAAATGGCTCTGCACAGTGCATCTTAACCTTCCTGTAAGAGATCACAGACAGAAAATCATTAGTAAGTGTTTCAATTTTAATGCTTTTCTCTCTTACTCATTCAAACCTCAACTTGTGATAAAGTGTTTTTTGTAGTTTTAAGTTCTCAGGAACATTTAAAGTCTTCAGAAAACTTAGTATTTGAAGCGTCTTTAAACAGAACTCGATACCAACACCAGTAAAAATTGTGTCATTGTAGCTACATAAGGATAGCAATAACTTAACTAATATGTGGAAGGTATTCTTACTAGGTAGATGTACACAACTCCTCCATATGAGATCCCTGTTTTGCCAAATAAATTATCCTACATTATACAACGCTCTAATGCTTCCAAATTAATTTGATACCTTAAGCTCAAGAAGACATTCTTAGAACAGAGGCTTCTCATTAGTAGCTGCTAGACTGGAAGTGGGCATGCTTTGAGCTAATCAAACTTGGCCTTTTACTAATAACTTGAGAACATGATACTGGCACACACCTTGGACCTGCATTTTTGGTCAGAAGAGGTCAATGGTGTATCTACTCAAGCTTTCACAATAGGTTGCCCATGAAACAGAGACGGCAGACAACAAACACAAAGTTTGGGTTTGTTTCCTGCACTTCACAGTAAGTCGCAAGGTGCAGCTGCAAGCCTTCCACCTCCCTGCGCTCCTTTGCTAACATGACAAAGGCCTAGGCCTCTCGCTCTGGGACAGAAGCCATAGAGCTTCCTGCAAAAGGATAAATTCACATATAAATAAACAAAGCCAAACGGCCACGGCCTCAATCCCCAAGGGTTAAAAGTTTAAGAAGCAAGAATAAAGACTTCAAAGGCCACGACGGCGTTTTTACTTAAACCCAGTGCCTGGCAGCACACCGCACAGCCGGGCCCGCAGCTCCCCCGACACCGCCACCCTCGGGCGGCCGGGCCTGCCGGGCCCCGCTCACCTGAAGAAGTCGAGGGCGCACTGGTTGACCTGGCGGCCCTCCCGCAGGCACCTCCGCGGGTCCTTCTCCTCCCAGCGGCATAGCATGAACTCCTTGTTGGGGCGGTCGCACTGCGCGCCGTAGTGGTGGGCCGCGGCCTTCAGAACGGCCGAGCTGACTCGCACCTACAGCGGGGGCAGAGCGGCGATGGGGGCGGCCGCCTCGGCCCCGGCCCCGGCCCGCCGCGCTGCCCCGCGGGGAGAGGGCTCGGCGGCGGCGGCCGCTCACTCACCTCCTGCACGTCGAGCTCCTCCAGGGAGGGCACCTGCAGGGAGCCGGGCATGGCGCCGCCGCTCTCCTTGAGCTCCCCTCAGCGCCCGCCCGCCATCGCGCAGGCGCCGCCGGCAGGGGGCGGGAGCGCGCAGGCGCGCAGGCGGCGGGCGCAGGCGTTGCCATGGTGACGCGGCCGCGCCGTCGGGCCGGGCCGGGCCGCCATGGAGGCGTTGGGCGGCCGGTACTGCGGGGGCACCGTGCGCGGCAGGTGGGCCCGGCGGGGCGCGGGGGCGCGGGGCTGCCCGCCGCCCCCCGCCTGACCGCCCTATCCCTTCCAGGATGGAGGGACAGGGCTCCTACACGCTGCCGACGGGCACCGAGTACCGGGGAGCGCTGAGGGACGGGATGTTCGACGGTGAGGGAGAGCTGCTCTTCCCCAACGGCGGCAGATACCGGGCGGTCTGGCACCGCGGGGTGCCCACGCAGGTACCCCGGGCGGGGGAGCTCACCCCAGGGGCCTCTGCCGCTGCGGAGCGGCCTTGCCTGGAGGCCATGCTGTAGGGGAAGCACTGGGGTGAAAGATGTGGATTTGTGAGCCAAGCCAATCTTTCATCGCCTCAGCGGCATCTTGCACCCCAGTGTGTGAGGGGAGGGCTGCTTGAGTGCTCGAGGTGGCATCTTGCACCCCCAGTGTGTGAGGGGAGGGCTGCTTGAGTGCTCGAGGTGGCAACTTGCACCGCAGTGTGTGAGAGGAAGGCTACATGAGGTGGCATCTTGCACCCCAATGTGTGAGGGGAAGGCTACGTGAGGTGGCATCTCACACCCTGATGTGCAAGGGGAGCTCACTGCTCGAGGCTGGGCATCCCGCAGACACTGTTCCCAACACTACTTGGACCCGAGCTGCACCACGCACTCACTCCACTCAGCTAACGCGCGGTTCTGGCAGCGGCAATGCTAGCCTTGTTTGTACTCAATCCATCCATCATGTTTATTAACTCTGTGCTTGAACATGTTTTGCAGGGGAAATACACTTTTGCAGATGGTCTTGAATACAAAGATAAAAAATGGCATTACTGTGATGGCTACGACAGAAGATTTTATACAGAAATCTGTTCTGGTCTTAAAACACCAGGTACTGAACTGCGTTTGCGATCCTAAGAGTCTGGAAGGAATTATACTAACAACTTTGCTTAAGAAAGATTAATTCAGCTACATGACTAACATGGAGCAGAACTGCTCTGGCTAATTTCAGGACCTGACCATACGACGCTGCCAGAAGAATGCTGACACCACCTTCCACCAGCGCAGTGTAGCACAGCGTGCAGCATTGCGTCCTCAGTGTGGTCTCTTCTGGAGTGATGACCTGCAGGACAGGCCTTTGTTATCTACAGCTTTTGATATCCTGATTAACCCTTTTATACATTTCACCTTCACTGCATTAGCAGTGTGCTTTTAATATAGAGAAGCTGAGCAAAAGCAATTAGTTTACATCCAGGACATCAAATAAAGTTTGAATGTCTGCCCCATGAGCTTTTTAGTAGATTGCAAAATAAACATTTGTGTCCAGTCTATATTTTTGCTAAATACTTTTATAATACTATAACTTGTCTGTAGTCAAAAGGTGGAAGGAACAAGTGACTAAAATACGTAATGTAATACATAAACTACTCTTCTTTATACACTGAATATTTTAGTGATGACATGTAGTTCTATGAGGCCAGCAAGACTCTCCTGGCCCCATTTTTGGAGTTTGGGGGCATATTTGTAACGTTAGCTTAGTGGGGTGAATCACAGCTTAGTGGGTTGAATCACAGGACCATGACTGAGGAAATCGAAGTGACATTTTTATTGTACACTTTTTGTGCATGCATTTTTCCATTTTTAATTTCTCCATCTACAAAATTGACAAAATGTTTATAAAATTTATGGTAAGGTAACTGCATTGTTTTTATAGCAAATGCCATAGAGAGTAATATTTTTTAGTTTTCTTGATCAAAGGCACAAATAAAAAAAAAAAAAGCCAAATTAAAGAAAACCTTTTTTTTTTCCTTTAGGCATTTCTCAGCTTACAAATCTGGATCCTCACAAAAAAATCCCGGACTGTTGTTACGACTGTGGTAATGGACTCTATAATCCTGAAACCTAAGTTATTGTTGAGTACAAACTCAGGTATCATTAACTTCTTCTACAAGGTAAACTAAGATGAGTTTATTTGTCATATCTTCTAGGATGTGTGATTAAAGCTAAAACATTTTAAAAAATCCATGATTTGGTTCTGTTATTACTAAGCTAAAATATTTTCTACTTGTTTATTTTTATCAGCGATTTATGTATCCCCAGGGTTGTATAAATAATATTTTGCAAAATTATAATGAAGTATTCCCAAGCAGATAGGAATAAATATATTTTATTACCATTTGGTATGTTAATCTCAGAAAAACCTTCAATCTCTTCCATTATGATCTCAAGTATGGGAGTGGTTGTAAGGTGTACATCATTGATCCTGAAAGCTACTAAACTCTGTGTTGTGAATCAGCAAAGTGCTTAAGTATGTGCTTATCTCTGCATGTTAGAATAGTCCATTTTATTGAAATGAGTCTTAGGGCTATGTTTAAATAGCCCTTGCTGAACAAGGAACTTTCTTGTCACCTTGGAGAGCTGTGCTTTGAGTCTGGCAAATACTGGGTCTCATAGATAAGTCCCCAAATTTATAAGCCTTAGGGAAAATCAGTTCTCATCAAGCCAAAGGAGAAACTTTTCAAGCTAAAAAACACACAGAAGATCCCCAGATAGTTGACACTGGGATAATTCAAAAAATCTAACCTGACCTGAAACAAATGCTTTGTGTTCTGACTATTTAACCTTTTTAGTGCAGATTTTTTTTCAATGAAAATTATTTTTGAAAGCAACCACCCACCCCATTTTTTTCCTCAAAAAATGTCCAAATTTCAAAACCTGGTTTTTCTAGAAGAAAGAACATTTCATTTTCAATGTGCCACAGCTTAACAGTTTTGTTGCTTTGAAACTCCATTTTTCAGCAGATTTACTATTTGTTGAAAAAAAATTCTGCTCAGTTCTACTTTCAAGAGCTTTTATAAGTATGCACTGTGATATTGGAGGAGGGAAGTGAAGGGAGGGTTAAATGAATTGGAGATACCATCTGCTATAAAATATACCCTATGATACATGGCCTGTTTTATAAACGTTGAATAAAAACTGATCTAGATTATTACAAATGGCATTGATCCAAAATACTGGAATGCGGTGGGCCTACTGATGAGGAAGATAAGCAACATGCTTTCCAAAAACACAGGAACCTACACAGATTAGTACAGGAGGGAACGCCTTGGAATTCAATTTATTGTTTTTTAATCTGTTCTTTGAACTCATTGTCCTTTATGACATTTATCTCAAACCTTACAAATTATATCAATCAATATTCACTAACCAGACCAGTGCAGCGTGCAGTCTGATGGAGTCATCAGAGATGTGCTTTGTGTGGCTGTTCCATTGAGAGCCCTGTACACAAAGTTAAACTTGTTGATGTGAGTGTGAAGAAGGAATGTGTCATGTAGGCCAGACCCTTCCTCTCAAGAACATGAACACAATTGAAAAACCCGGCACTTGTTCAACATCAGAGGAACTCTTACCGCCCCAGGAGAGATGATTCAGGGCACAAGGCCACTGCAGTAAAGAAAAAAAAAAAAAGAAAAAAGAAAAAAACCCCAGCTGTAAGCAGAAGAAACTGAGGAAGAGGCTGGGAGGACAGGGAACAGATCCAGAATTACTCCATTATAGGGTGGGCAGGAAGGAGCAGGAAAACCTCCAGGCTTCCAGCCAAGTCTTGAAAGCATCAAAAGCAGATGGTAGGAAGCATTCAGGAAGTTCTTACAACAGCTTGACAGGTTTACCAAAATGACACTATCTTCCTCGGGTCTGGCAGCAGGCTTTCAGAATACTCCAGTTCTCACCTTTCACCCTGGGCCTATTATGAAGCAATTTCTGATTGTTTCTCGGCTGTTTGTGAAAGAAGGCAAGGAAGCATACAGCCTTGGCACTCCAGACTGGCAGCATCCAGGTACCTTTCCAGAAAAGAAGAAAATAGATGCCATTTGAAACTATCAAGTTTGCTTCCACCACTTCTTTGTCAAGACGAGTGGATGTAGAGTACTGCAGAGATCCTGTTAAATTTGGCAAGCTTTGCATTTCAATAACGTGGAGGTCTGATACTCGTTTACTTAAAGAGTTCTTACTGTTAGAGCAGTGCAAAGGCCCATCATGAAAACATAATCAGGCCCAGGGAATGAAATGACAGCAACAGTTTTGTTATACGTTTTTATCTAGCAAAGTTTTCCAAATTCTCATTACAATCTTGCAGTTATTACTCTGTCCCTAAACCTCTGTTTCCTCGGGGATGCTCAAATTTCTCTTGATTCTCCATATGTTCTTCAATCTTTTCTTTTTTCCAGTATTGCGAAGTACGTAAAATTGGACACATAAATAAGAAGGGGAATGCTCATTTGTAAGAAGATACACTGTTTATTTTGAATAGATACTGGGACTAGACTCCTGTTTCAACTAAGAATATTACTTTTTCCCCTTTTTTTCCCAGAAATAGGACTTCTGGCACCTTTGTAATAGAGTTTGGTCAATAGAAAGATGGGAATATTTCCCAGTTTTTCAGTGAAAAGTAGAAAATGCATGTTGTTATGTTTAATGCAAAGCAGGGAGGTACAGGAAAGCTGTGACATTCAGGCTTTAGGACCACCAAATATTGGAGAAGCCCACAGCTTTCAAAAAGAAAATACCATCAAAAATAGACATTTTGTTATACCGAGATGGAAACGATGATAGGACATTGCCTGGGTCACCTCTCTTGATAAAAAGCAAAGATAATTCTGATGAAAATTGCCTTGTTTCTCCTGTGGTTCTCCCAAGGATGCATTAAATAATGAAAAACATGCTTTTGCTCTTTGTAATATGAGAATATTTGCGCTACTACTTTCATATTCCATCTCCAGGTTTAATTAGTATGTGTATGGTGCATAGGATACCTTTCTATACTGCAGTATTACCTGAAATATATACATCTCTTCATATAACATCAAGACCAGGAAGGCACAAAGCCTGCCTTTACACTAAAAACTCAGTCAGGTAACTGAATTAAAATGTATGTTATTAAGAGCAGGGTTAGGCCCAGAAAACCAGGACAAGTGTCTTACTAAGAGGAGGGGTTTTGGTGTTGCAGCAATCCCAAACCAGCCAGCAATCAGCTTAGGATTTCTACAAGTCTGAAAGTCTTGAAAAAGCAGCAGGAAAAATCCTGCTGCTCGAGGAATCATTATGAGCTTGAAAAGGTCAAGATTCAAGAACATTATTTTATTACAGTTTAGAAAAGTCTGGGTTAGAACATCTGAGGTTCCTTGGTTGTGAGGCTGACCCAACTCCACAGGCAAGAGTGCAAAGCCATTTTAATTCTAAGCCTTACTAATTACAAACTTAAAGTTTCCTCACATTGTTACCTTGGGATGAAGGTTCTCATGTTCGGTCTGAAAGAATTTAGAAGAAAAAATTTTTGGAAGGTTGACAGCAATGCGTTCATCCATTTCAGGTTTATCCAAGTATGCAAAAATCCATGCGATAGATCTCCTACATTTAGACCTTTTTTGTCTTACAACTCTGATCTGACTTGCTCCAAGAACTTTTTGGGAAATGTAGACTTTGACTTGTCTGAAAAATGTAGTTGAGAAGCAGAGCCATAACCACTCAATAATTACGCAGAGTAATATTTCTGTACCTACCCTCATGTACCCCAAATACATGCAGATGTTTGCGTGCTCTTTCTCATAAACTACTGGAGAATTGGGTGTGGGATGAGGAGCTGGCAATTTTTCAGGCCTGGAGTATTTCTGGAAGAAAGACAGCAAGTTTAACTTAAAGTTGACTGTGGTGCAGGAAAAAAGATTGACTGCACTTAGGGATCAAGCACAGAGCTTTATTCCCTGTTCTTCTTTGAAATTGCCCATTCTGATGATGGAGGGAGTGGATGAACAGTCTGATTCCAGGCTAGTCCCTAGTCATTGCCTAAGAATGTAAGAGTTGTTTTGGCAGATGCCCTTAGCGATGGAGAGGAAAGCCCCAGCAATACACATACAGAGGGAATATAGTATTTTTGTTCACATGAATTTAGCTTCCCATAGATTTAAATGTCTACTTATAACGCAGGACCATTTAATCTTTTGTACATTTGTTTCCTTTTTATTTGACTTAAGATACTGAATTTAGATGAGGTTTAGTTCCTACATATTGAAACTCTTAAAAGCTCTTCAAATAATTGTTCTTTGGATACTTGTTAAGCTAAAGAAATCAGTTTTGATCGGCAGTAAAAGTTCATGCTATTTTAAGTGCAATGCTATAGCTATTTTCTGTTGTATATTTAATCATTTTGAATTATATGTCATGTAAAAGATTTTAGCTCTGGGGCATTTGCCAGATGGCTGATTCTGCATTTCACACAACAAAAGAAATAATGTTTGTGTAAAGCTCTTAAAAATAGTTGGTAATCAGTATATTCTACAACGAATAGGATCCAGACCTGTTTGGAAAAAAAAAACAGCTTTTGCAGAAATTAATTTAGAGGATTTGGTCTCTACCTCTGGGCTCTGAACAAAACAAATTGTGTCTATTGTTTGCTGATTTTTTGACATTTAACAAGTTAACTGAATTGTAAATTTTACTCATTTTTATGTTAAATGCCATTTATTGCAATCCATTGATCTTTTTCTCTTTACTTTGGCTGGCAAACTTATTTCTGAAAACAGGGCTTTGTAAAACAGAGAACCAATACTACTCTGCATTTACACAAGTAGAGCATACAAATGTGAGTAGCCCTTTGCTTTTCTTGCAACAGCTGGAGGGCCTGTCATTTTTACTGCTGACTCCTCTTTCTGGCCTCTTTGATTCATATTCCTCCAAAACAACACTACAAAAAATATTTTCTCTCTCTGCCATGCACTCAGCTGTTTTCTTTGCCCACGAGGCTCTACACAGGTCTGTACAAATTCACCTTTTGGTCTCATCTCCTCCATCTCTGATATACTTATGTCTCTCGTCCCGGACACAGGTTTTTTGCCTCCATTCAAGTTTTCTGATACTTGCTTTCCAGACTCACTGCTTCTATAATAGTTAGAAGATTTGGAAAATATTACATTAAGAGGGAGGTTAGAAATTGTATTGGAGCTCTTTCATCTGGATCTCCTAGTATCACCCATCTATCTCTTCCCATTTTTTAGTTAGATGGCTTTTGTCCCGATCTGAGAGGTTTGGACCTAAATGATCTCCAATGCTTAACAAATAAATCAGTTGAGCAGAAAAATCTTAGAAGGAGGAAAGGCAGAACATAAGCAAGTAACAAACTGGGGACTGCTGCGTGGGCAAGGCAAATGAATGAGTATCGAAGTGAAGATGACAGAAGGAAATTGAGTCGTGTTTTAATGTAAGGAGAAGATCCCAGGCATCTAAGGGTAGTTTCATGTCTATTCTGCCTCTGCCCTAAACACTTTTTTAAATATTGGACTAATTGTCCAACCCATCATATGCTCTTTTCAGATCTTCTATATAGGAGTGTGTTAAGATCAGGCACATTTTGAATGCCATGGAGAAAGGCATACTTATTGCGGCTTTCTCAGTGTCAAAGGCTGCTCAGGTGACAGAGGTAGCTGGAGATTTCTAATTCATGTAACCAAGAAAATATTTTTAGATTAAATTTGGCTTACAAGTTTTAATATAAAATACCTTCCATTCAGTAAAATAGATTATGAACCAACATGATTCAAATTCAAGACTATAGCCAACACTGATAATATTAATATATGCATTGTGATGTAAGTTACTACAGTAATTTCAGTAGCTGTAGCTTTTGCAGATACATTGTTCCTTGTGGTTTCCTGGTCTTCGAATACTTATCATTTTGAAAACTGTGGAAGTTTCAGTTCCAAATAGTGGCATGCCAAGAATAACAACTTTGTGTGCTAGCCATCCTATTGTAACTCCGTTAAATAGGTTATACACAAGTCTTATAGGCACCTATATTCAACTATACAGTTTGCGTGAAAACAAGTTTTACAAGAGGTGGAAAGTTCATTTGAGGGCCATTTTGGAATTACAGTAATTAAAAGTAAATGGAAGGGTGAGAATTTGTGGGTGGAAGCAAAGGTTAATTGAAAACATATTTTCCATTTTCTTGCCAGCCTTGATGTTGGTGGGGTCAGGTGCAGTAAGGAAAGTGGTGCTAGGGACCCAGAGCAGGCAGTGGAAATGAAAGGGGTGTGCCAGGCAGAATCCATGGCTGAGATGCTATCAACATGTGATTGTAATTGTGTAGTGGAAGAACATGATAAACTGCACTGCGGGTGATGGGAGGAGTCAGGCATGCGAAAGAATTAAATGATATTGTTGTTTACAATGGTCTGTGTGGGCTTGGCCCCGTGCAAACAGAGGAAACTCAGCTCTTGGTCAAGGATTGTCTGTTGTAAACAGACCCTCTTACAAGCCCTAGTCATGGCAAGCTGCTCTTAGCGCATGGCTGTGTCCGCGAGTACGCTGGAGCTGTGAGCCTCTGATGTGGGCACACACCAGGGCACATCTACTTCCCTCCTTGCTTGCGTGGCCTTTAACAGAGTAAAGCGAAGGAATAATGCCCGCTCGTGCCTGGTCTCGGCTTGCCTTTGGGCAGAGGAGGGAACCAAGGATCTGAATTTTGGAGTGCATTGGTGCATCAGGCCTCCAGTGCTGACAAAGTCTTTAAGATACCAGGAACACATACAACTACGAAGTGCCATATGAAGACCTAACACAGAGTCAGAAAAGGTTTTTGAGGTGAACAATGTAGCTTCTTCCCCTGTGTAAGCCACTAAGTATTCTAATTTCAATGCAGTACATCTTCCTGCACACCTCTAGGTGGTTTCCTGGGAAAGCATTGGTGAAGAGGGCAAAGCCGGAAGCCTACACGACAGTACTGCTGTTTGCTGACATTCTCCACTCTGCATCATGGCAGACACCTAAGCATGCAGAGTCCTAAGAAGTCTCTCACAGCTGAGGTTTCCATAAGTAACACAGAAATGCGATAGTTAGAAACAAGTAATTCCAAACTTTGCAATATGCATTTAATGTATGATGATTAAATGCACCTAAATTACAGTGTATTTTCAAGTCATCCCTTGGAAGCACCCTGAAGCAAGCCCACCCTGAATTTTCAGCTGTTTCTAATCCTATTTGAGAGATAAATCTGGAGCATGTAGTTGGGGAAGTCTCTTCTGCCACTACTTTTAGACTGAGCATTGAAAATTAGACAAGTGGTTTCATTTTGCAGAGATGCTGAGCAGAAATCCACTGATTTGAGTTGGCTGCAGTTTGAGCTCACTGTGGAATACACCTAACAGCATTTTTGACAGACACCTGTTTGAACTTTGCTGGCATTTGGAGCTTCCCCTAAAGCTTCCCCAAAACCAGGAAGAACGTTGCAAAGCAGTATTTGTTGAGAAGAACTAATTTTGAAATGGATTACTTACAGGAGCACAGTACGACCAACAGATTTAATTGGGTCTGATTTGCCTAAGACGACTGTATCCAAACTGACTTGTTGACTGTGTAGACAGTGTCCAACAGTAGACCAGTAGGACTTGCACCCCTGGTTAATTATCTACTGTGGGCAGATGCTGTTTCTGGGGATCAGTCGTGCAGGTGACTACCAGGGTTGGCTCCATTTGCCTCTGCCTGCTTAATGAAAACAGCCTGAATTAATTACAAAAATAAAAGAGAAGCAATCCCAGTTTGGGCTGGCTGAGGCTCTGACGCACAATATTCAAAATACATTTTGTGGGCACTAGAAAAATTACCTTATTTTTGATCAAGACACAAGAAAATAATTCAGAATAATTGGTCATATATGCTAACAGCTCACCCATTAAGATCTCTCACTAATCTCTCTCTGTTTCAAGATTTCAATGATATGACATGATAATAATCATTATATTTCACTAATTTTGGAAAAAATAACTTGTTAACATTTACTAACTGAACAGGGATGCACCAGATTGCAATAAAATTTTCAGACAAAGCTTTTTTTCTTTACCTTCGAATATCAACATGGTTAGTCCTGTTTCAGCAAAGTCTGTTCCATGAATGTTTATTCTACTGAGGAAAATCTAAAAAAATGGATAAACTTTTAAAGATAAATATACTGACAGAAAATTCAGCACACAACATGAAGAACCCCATACTACCTAATTGTGCACAGGGTGATAATTTACCACTGATTAAAGAGTTTGTATTTTTTTCAAATCTTTTTTAAAGGGAAAATTACTTCTGAAGGTGAAGATGTGCTTAGACAATCATATTAACATATTCAAACAATTGCAATTTGCAAAATAGTAATTACAACTCACTATCTGGTAGCATTAATCAAACTTCAAGGTTTAATTCCATTTTAAATATTGATGAAATGTGATTCTCCAATCTAACCCTGGTGTTGCAGGGTTATGGAAGCAGCCAGTGACAGAAAAAGAGGAACGTGTAGTTAACAAGCAGCTGCCACAAAGAAGGATCGGCATCTGTGATTTAAATTGTTAGCTGCACAGTCAGGTAGAGTGTAAAAAGGGTAGTCAAGAGGCTGTTAAGTCCATTGCTGCCAATTACTAACAATCAGGGAGGAGCTTTAAGACTTGTTCAGTACAATAAACCCAGTTTGTCTTGTTTCAGGGGTTACTACTGAAGAGGTTGCAGCTGCACTGATTCAAATAGCCCTAAAACTACAGTAATTATCAACCAGTCTTCTTTAGTGTAGCAAAAGTATGTTTTACCATAGCTTAACTCTTTACATTCTAATATTTCCTCTTCTCACATAGCTAGCCCTGGAGCCATTCTTATCTCTGGGTTTGTGGTTCTTCTCCCAGTGCTGGATCAATTCTTTCATTTCCCCTTACCTAGACCAAGGACCAGTAGCATGGTATGCTGGGTCGGATGGCAGTTCTGGGGATTTGCTTTCGGTTATTTTTTGGAATACACATTTAGTCATTACATCTGTTTTTCCTTTTCATATACAAAGTTGAAATTCATATAGCTCATTCAGTTTTTACATCTGATTAGGATTACATACAAGTTAAGCAGAGCTTATGAACACGTATTTAATTTGCATGGGATCAGATCACTGCATGAACCAAGACATTTTGGAATGGGTCCGGGGAGGCTAAAATCTTCAGGGCAACCAGCCCTGCATGCTTCCCTAGGAGACCATGAAAACCCAGAGTGCAGAAGGAAACAATCTAGACAAACCAAGGATATGTTGGAAACCTGTTCTATGAAGCCAAGCTAGCATCTGCCTTTCTTGGTGCTTATACCCTTGATGCTCAGCTAAGTGAGTGCTGTAGATTTCTCACTAGGAAGGCAGGCTGATTATTTCTAGTACTCAGGTGAGCCACTTATAACTGTACACAAATAAGAGGTAAATAGTAGTGATGTATAGCATATGTAAGTTTTGTTTATTCCTTCACCGCGGCAGAAATAGATCAAGTTTCATTTTCTTGCAATTACTACAAGCTCTGATAAATTGTTATTATTATTTTTTTTAGTTAAGGCGATTCCAATTAAAATCACAGAGCTACCCAGGCTGGACAGTATCTGTTACAGCCGAGGCTCACGTGATCACATCATTACCATGCTGGAACACCTAGTGCATAGAACAAAAGCCAGCACATTGATTATGGCTTTGCTGTTGTTTTTAAGAAAGCTTAAGGACCACATTTGCATTCCTGCTGCAGCCCTCAGTGGAATCTCTGCCTCTGTACAGATTGCGTGGTCTTTAAGCATGCTCATCTTTTTAATTTCCCTTTTAACATATTTTTCAGCATTTTTTTTCTCCTCGTTTATACCCAGATATGTGCCATTTACAGGGTATTTCCTTATGGACCTATGGATTCATAGGCATAGGGAATAAAGAAAGAGATCATGTCAGTGAAACACAGAAAGAGCTGGACTTAGCTATCCTGTCCAAAAGGTAACCATTTTTCAGCCATTAAAGCGAGGCTACAGGCTGAGCTGTGGAACAATGGCAACACAAGTGTGTTCTCCAACCCATTCACACACCCAGGGTGCTGCTCAAAGGTGGGTGCTCACCACCAAAACTGAGCTTTGCAAGCCAGCACCCTCGAGTGAGAAATGAGGAGAGAGTCAGTAGGCACAAGCAAGCACTTTGTCTGGAAACCAGTGACCGTACGCAAAAAGCAGACTGGAGCGCAGGCTCTTAGCTAAAACCTCCTGTGAGCCACCAGCCTTTCTGATCACCGTCTGTCAGGGGTGGCAGATGAGTGCTGCCGTTCAGACAAGGGATAAATGCCTTGGCACATGCTTTCCCTAAGCCGTCTTTTACTAGGATGCCAATGGAGCTGTGTGTGAGCAGCACCTTACGAGAAGCAAGGGCATGCACTCAACTCACACGGCCAGGGATGAGAAAAAGGGGAGGCTAGCATGAAAAAACAAAAGGAAGAAAAAAAAGAAAGACAAAGCTGACCTGATTCAAACCCCACTGCAATCAAGAAGATTAAGCCCCCAAGCCTGAAGACTTGTGCAGACCCCGTTTGTCACATACCCTTCAGAGAACTCTCACTTCTTAGATTAGCCCAACTTCATTCCCAGGACCTTCCTACCGTTGCATTTCAAATGCTACTATGTCGCTTTAACTTAAAGGTGTAGTTCCACAGTCAAAAGATCTCTGTGAAGATTTGACTCCTTACATGCAACACGCTTCTTTCTCGATCTCTTTTGACCTACCAAAGCAGGGCCCTCAGCTGTGCAGGGCAGCTGTGTAAATAAATGGGATTTTGTGCTATGCCAAGCGATGGTCGCGGTACCGGGATTACAGCCCCCTCAGCTCCATCCTTCTCACAATCACCTATTCTTTCAGGTATTCTTTTCAGGCTGCTATAAACCCCTTAAAATTTAGATGGAGGCAGGTTACAAACACACATCACAAGCAGCTAATCTGAATTTGTTAAGACAGTGATAAACACAAGAAGCAGCTCTAATATATTTCATTTATATAAAAATAAACACAGGTATTGTTTTAAGTAATGCTTTGATTTTTTTCAAGGCTTTTTGAAGTTTGTTTTTCCTGGTCTACTACATAGTTCTCTTTTCCCCTACACAAACACAAAAGAACTGCAGAACAGTTTTTGGAGACAAGACTATTTAAATCCTTAGAATTAAGAAGCCACAATTTAACATTTACCAAGTTATTTTTTTGTAATCATACACAAAATTTATATTCAAACTTTGCTGGACAGTTGTTTTTCCCTACATTGTCTTTGATTTTTTTCTTTCCTCACTGTCATTATGCTCTGAGACTAAATATGACAGACGTGAATACTAACAAGGGACACAGAAGATGGTCTAAAATAGGTCTGTCAGCCACTATATCAGCTTATCAATACCTGCCATAACATGCATTTCAAAAAGAGCATTGAGAGAAAAGCTGGAGGACAAGAACCTAGGGTTTGTCTATAGATTTTTCTTTACCTTCACTTTTTATGAACTGACAAGCAACACAGACATAGTATTTAAAAAACATGTATCTTCATTTCTGATAGTTTCAACATATCTCCTGCACACCACCTGCCAAAAAGTAAAAAAAATAAAATCTATACATGTAAATCTCATCATTCCATCCAAGCTAATCTTATCAAACAGACAAATAATCAGAGTCATTGCCACAGATCCAGTACCCCTGCCCTGACAAATTCCCACACAACAGCACACAATCCTTTAAAGAAACAAACAAAAATGTGTTCTAAGAGATTCCAGTGGCTAAAAATGGATTTATTTCTCAAAGGAAAAATTGCTTGTTTGAGCTGGACCCTAGTGATGCAAAGAGCAGATCTGACCTGGCGATATTTGGTGTTCTCTTTATCTCCCTTTTAGATGATGATGAGCATGAATGGATCATTCGGACCTGCTGGAAAGCTTGGGATGAAACAATTGAACATAAACCAAAAGCATGAAAAGTTTTTACTAGACGATAATATTTCAAAGCAAGTAATCTGATTCACAATAAATCTAATTTGTCCTCGTGGATTTGTCTCACCCTTTCCCTCTACAGGAATATAATCTTTTTGTCATCTCTGTCAGCACAAACAAAAATGGAAATAATCATTTAATCAGTCATGCTGAGAAAAAGCCATGGAAAAAAAGCTGACTGTACTCACAATAATATTCCTGAGAGGTGTGTAGTGTAGTATATATAAATGTTATTAAGCCTGAAAACAATTTGTTAAAAAGAGTGCCTCAGATTCAGTGTTGAAGTCATTCAAATCCATCTTAATCAACATTATTTTCCCAGATTTTAGTTAGCTGTCCTGGTGAATTCCTTTCCTCTCTTTTTGCTCAGTACTTTGATATTGATTGATCATTGTAATAATGTACACCAGAGGTATTCTTTAATGACTGGTTTGCTAACTAGGAAATTATATCCATTTACTACGAACATTTGTTGAACTCTCCTGAAGCCAGAGTTTAACAAAATAATAAAAGAGGAAAACTGGGTGGGTTGCTGCTTGATTAGTAAGCCAGAAAGTATTTAAAAATAAAATAAAATGGAATTACATCATTTTCTGGATGTAAGTGCCAGCACTTCTACTTGCATTAACTTTATTTATTACACAAATAAGACATTTACAAAGCACAACATTAAAAGTATGTAACAAAACAGACATTGGTTTTACAAAAAAGTGCTTACAATTTAGTTTTACTTTTTTAAAATAAATATTAGTCTTGACTGTCCACTCATTCAGAGAATTTTTTTTTAACCATTGTAGCCAAGACATGCAGAATTGCAACATGCTACAACAAAATGATTGGTGGATGAAATAAAACTCATGTGTCTATAGTTGGCATCCTACAGATATATCACTGATAGTAGTGCAGGATTGGTTCCCACTCCCCTGTCCCAACTAGTAAGTTGTGTAAGCACCTTTAGCTCGGACATTGGGGTTCACCAGCATGAGCCAAAAAAAAAGAAAAAAAAGAATTGGTAATAAAACTGTAAACCATTCCACATTCAGACCCTAGCCATATTTAGTTACTTTAATAAACTTGAGTGAAAAGCATTTCACTGACTATCTTCATTGGGTTTTGTCTGCAAAAGGTTTTGTAAAAAGCAACTGGAAAAGTTTAGTACATGGAGTCTGCATTGCTGCACCAGAACCCATTTGGCAATTACTGAATAAACTAAGAAAATCAGAATTATTTTTATTTTATTTTTTTTCAATCTACAGACAGGAGATGAATGCAAATGACCTGAGATAAGGTTTGGTTCAGTGGCAACAGTCAGTGTGAAATATGTTGTGAAACAATGTATTGAATAAATTAGAGGATTTCTTACATTCTTGGTACAGTTGAGTATTTTCCATACACATAATTAGCTCTAAAACTGCACAAGCTGAATTGCTTCCAGTTTTTGCAAACAATTTGGGCTTAATATAAACAGAGCGTGATTTCTGAATTAGCAAAGCCGCTCCTGGCTACTTATGGGGGAGAATGCCCTGGAGCACGGTCTGTGCGGGGCACTTTGCCCCACAGGTAGTGGTGAGTCCGCTGCAGAGAAGCACCTACACTCCCTCGGCCTCTGCTTTGCACTTGGTCCTGCCAGCGGTTTCAGGTACAAAAACTTTGATATCCAGTAAATTTCACAAGTGGGGTGGTTTTGATCAGTAACTAAGTTGATATTTAGCAGATACATATTTAAGAGTTTCCCTTTCATTGCACTGCCGAGACAGAAGAGAAATGCATCAAACCATTTTCTCCCTCAACAAAACAGTTGTGGAAATCTCAAGTACTGTGAGATGTCAGGTTAAGTTACAGCCTGAAGTCTCTCCTTCAGTCTTAAATGAAATAACTACCCATTTGTTTATGGCACTAATTCCACAACTAAATGATCGTTAGGATGCGCGAGCACAAACGGAGAAGTCAGGCTCCGGTGACCCTGCTGACCACCACCAGCATCTAAAGGCTGTTGCACGCAGACACAGCGATCCACCTCAACCTTGCGATTACCAACACTCCACCAACGGCCAACAAAGGGAACGCCCGTCCTTCACTCATTGCTATGGAAAGGACAAAAGTGACTGCAAGGGGTGCAACCGGTGATGTCCCCTCCCCAAGGGGACACCTCTGCAGCGGTGGTTCCAGTCAGGTCAGGCCTTGTCACTGGCTACACACTGGAAATGGTTATTTGCACGCCAGGAGGCAACAATAATACTTTGCAGACTTAGTTTCCTCTCTCCTTTCAGATGTTATTTTAAATTGGGGATAGAGCTGCTAGCTGCTGGCTGCCATTAGACAGAACACTGGCCTAACTGTCCAAGGAATTACCATCACACTCTCTCTCTGAATATTTTTTTTTCATGTATATATATACACACACACACACAGAGGTATGTGTGTGTGTACATATTTGTTCCAACAAATATCAATGCATGCTTGTACTCAGTTACTTCTCAAAGCAAGAGATTTTGGTGGCCACCTCAGCAGACATGCACATCTCCTTCGGCCGTTCCCTGGGCGGTCGGAGCGGCGAGCCTCCAGCCTTGCAGTTAGCTGGAGCTGCGTGGCCAGCCAGCTGTGTCACACGGAGCTCGGGGGCACAGGCAGGGGAAGGCTTGCTGCGCGTGCGATACGGACTGGCCAAACCCATGGGATGACTGCCCACCCGGCCGATGTTGGAGATTGATCCAGGATCTCCCAGAAAGAAAAATACATGTATCTACAGTTTGAATTAAAAACAAGTTATGCAATGGATGGATTCCTGTCTTCCATTCCTCAGGCACAGTTCAGTCACACTATGCACTAACTGTGGCTCATAGTAGGCTTTCACATTCTTGGAAACGTGGCCTCACAGACACTTAGCAGCAAGACAAACCCATGTGCTTGCATGGAGAGAGGTTTCGTTACAGACCTGCTCTTGGCTTGGTGCAAACTGAGAAGGGCTGGCAAAGGTTACTTGTTTACTTTTTGTTGTTACCGTCAATGAAGGATTATTTCAGAGTTTTTTTCCTGATTTGGGGCCAGGCTGCTGAGCACTTCCTTTGCTGTTGCAAGAGCCCTGTGGTGCCTGCCCCACTGGCAGCAGTCCTCCTGGGCTGTGCCTTTGTCCGAGGACTTGGCAGGAGCAGCAGCCATACTCCAGCAAGGGAGAACAGCAGGAGGGCAGAGGGAATCAGAGCGATGCTGCCAGGTAAAGGAATGTGCCATCACCTTGCTGTCCACTCAGCTAGCCACTGCTCCTGCTGGCCTTGCTGTGGTTTTCACCTTTTTAAGTGGTCTCCAGTTTCTACCCCACTGTTTCCACTGACTGAATTTGGGTCCACAACAGGGCAGAACATTTCTATACCTTTACAGCCAGCTTCCATTGAGGATTTCCCAGTCCCAGAGTATGGAGTCTCTGAGAGTTTTGTGTAGGTACATTCTGAAATCACCCATTTGTGATGCGATATGACTTCAAGGAA
Organism: Falco peregrinus; assembly: GCF_023634155.1. Lineage (NCBI taxonomy): Eukaryota > Metazoa > Chordata > Aves > Falconiformes > Falconidae > Falco > Falco peregrinus. The sequence goes on from NC_073721.1 coordinate 51,017,042, forward strand.
ATAAAAGTAGCTTGTTAATAAAGAACAAGAGTAAAAAAATAAAAAAATAAAAAAGATTTGGCAGGTGGCTGTGAGAGGAGAGAGACGCAGTGTTCTAAGAACAAGTCAGCAATCAGAAACTTCAGGGTGCTAAACCTGGCTCTGCCACCAACCCCCACGGTTCCTCTCAGTTTAGGACATCTCAGTTTCCCCTCCTATAAAACGGGGGGAAAAACACTAAGGTTCACTTACCTTAGAGTGATCAAACGACATGTGATTCTAAAGCACTTTGAGGAGGAAGAAAAACTGCCTATTTCCAGCTGGCATCGTGTTTTCCACTTAGTGGAGTCTCAGCTACCCGCGAGTTTGGCTCAGGAAGGTCTGTGTATATATCAAGTTGCTGAGCCAAAAAGCCTATTTCAGATTTCACACATGCAAGTGGAAATAAGGAGGGATGTCCGGGAACCGACAGTGCTTCACTGGTGCAAAAAGAGAATCAGGCCAAACCACGTAAATTCCTCCTTTCTTTACGTTCACCGAGGTGATCATCGACCCCCCCCCCCGAGACTCAGCATGTTCTGGTTTGCTCATATTCCCATGGGTTTGAGAGCAAGATTTGCAAGCACAGTAGAGTCATTAATTTTGACTGTGTCTGGCATTGCCTTGGAGATACTCATGGTCATTCTACAAGTCCACAAGAAACAAGTGAAAAATGTAACTCTGCACTCAACACACACATACACAGAGTGTTGCTGGAGAAATAATAGTGGATGATAGATGCTGGTCAATGAAAATAACTGAGAATGCTGGATCTGAGTTTCTCCTGCATGAGTGATAACCGTTGCCTTGGGCTGGACGCTGTGTTTCAGCGGCTGAGGGGCAGTGGTGCTGGTAGCGCCATGGGCAGATGAGGAAGAGTTCGCGCCGTCAGTACTGAAAGAGGATGACCTAGTGGGAAAAACGTGAATCGAGCGTTAGCTGCTTTCAGAGACAGACAGCCCTCACAATGGACATGTGTTTTCTGCCCCGCTATGGCAGCCGCTTCCCTGCAGGAAATCCCTCTCCAGAACCACTGCCTGCCCAGGAGCCACCAGCCCTGCCCATGGCACAGAGCCGGCGGGGGACGGCACACGCCACAGCCGCGGAGCCCAGGAGGGAGGTAACGGGACCATTGCAGCACACAGCCTGGGAGAGGTCCCTCAGGCACACCATTAGCTGAGAAACTGTATTGTACCAGGCAATGCACCGAGACCAGCGTTTAATGTATTTGTTCTGTGACATGGCAGCTACCAAGACAGATGAAGGTCATTACCAAGTCTTGACTCTATCCCCCTCATTCGCTGATCAGCACAGGCTTCCCTCCAGCTGCTGCACCTCGCTGCCCTGCACACAGAACATCTGTCCTCGCCATGGTCGAGGGAGCACCTGCTGAGTGGGTCACAACACTGTTCACCCCAGCCGCTGTGCTGGGTGCCCCAAAAGGAGCAAGGGGTGCCCCACGTGTGGAGTGGAACAGGGACTTTGCATTTACATTGTTTTCCCAGGATCTCAGCTATCTCTGCTTTTAAAAAATTTTGGATGTTGAAAAAGCAGCTGCTTCAGGTTTCAGGAATTCAACATGCAGGTGACTGTTTGAAAAAGGAGCTGGCTGGGGGGTGTAGCGCTGTGTCCTGAGAACTCAGTTCTGCAACAGCTGCAGGCAAGTAACTGCATTTAAATCACAGGAGCTACTTGCTGCAGTGAAGTTTCTCTGAATGACAGCACCAGGACCGTATAATATTTTCTGAACACTCTCCAGCTTGCTAAATGGTAGCATTTAGACTAAAAAAGTCACTTTGCTGTGCCCCTGCTTGTGCTTATCGAAACAGAACCCAATAAGCTACCATTGCTGCATGGAATAGAGTGAGACTGGAAAAGAGAGATGCTGAGAACTTCTAACAGTAAAGACAAAAGCTAAAACCAGTTCAGGTTGCCAAAGGCTCAGTGTTTCCTCAAAATGAAGTCACTTAAATCGGGATCTTAAATTAAATCTTATAAGCCGGAAGTCTTGCCCCCAAATAAGCTGTGAGTTAGAACAGACAGATGCTTTAAGCACTGAACAGAAAAACACCAACATACAACACTGTTTCCTGGCCAGACATTGTGAAATAACATTCCCACTTCAGATACTGTAACAGCCACTTGTTATTTTTTTAAGCAATACTGGAATCCCCAAGAAATGAATCTTTCTTACTAACTCATGGAAAACTGGGAAGTTAGCCCATGCTAGAGGTGCCCCCTGCTCCACTGTTAACAGCCCGTGGCTGTAACACTGACCACGCGTGCAGGTGGCTGGGGAGCAGAGCAGGACGGAGCTCACTGCACACAGTGAGGAGAGACCACAGAGAGTTCGGGCAGGAGGATGTCAAAAGCCTTCAGCGAATGCAGGCACAGCATCCCAGCACATCACAACAACGAGGGGTATTTAGTGAAGAACAAAGTGATGCCATTTTGACCAATACTTGCTACGGCAATCTAGGGCCACCAAAATTAAGAAAAGACACATGAGTGGGTGGCAGCTGCCGGAGATCATGGAGGAGCAGTGATGCTGACAAGAGACAGCAGTGGCAATGACGTTACACAAAAATCTTTGCTAAAGTTGAGGTTTGGCCCCGAAGCCTGAAACAGGGACTACAATTACCTTCTCACCCCTATTAGATAGTGGTCCTTCCATGTCTGCTTTGAGGTGCACTGGTGGAGCAGTGTAGGGAAGTCTACAGTGCACTTGTCCACACTGTACCTGACCTGTGGATGAGAAGAGGCTTCAGCCTCTGTTACTACAAACAACACACGCCCTCCAGTCGGCACGGTCAGGCTTCCACCAGGGAGCAGCTGGGGACACACGAGGAAGAAGAGATGCCCAGTGGATCAGGCAGAGGCACAGCAGGAGCCACATTTTACCACAGCCCGTGTGGGCGAGGGAGGGGAGAAACCTCACAAGAGTCACGGAGCCAAAACCTCCATCCAGGCATGACCAAAGCTGCCCACCACTTGCAAATGATTCACCCATACTTGCAACCATCAGAGAAAGCAACTCTGATCTTCTGAGCAGCAAGGAGACCACTTGACCACCGAGCTTACCAGGGCACATTCACCCCTCTTCTCCACAACAAAGAAAACACAAGGCGGGCCAAGGACCAGTCAGGTAAAACCTGGGCACTGACTTCCCTGGGGATGAGGCATGGAGGGAGAGCCTGCAGAAGCCCCCTCCCCCCTCATTCCCTCATCTGGGGCTTCCTTGTAAATGGCCCTTCGGAAAATCCCAAAGAAAACGTCCATCAGACCACAAGGAGGAAGAGGAGCAGCAACATGTGCACCAGTCATGCGCTCACAGTACAGGGGCATTATTGACAGCACTCTGTGCTACCGCCTGCTCTGGGGGAGCACCCCGTGCCCTGCCATCCCCGAGCACCCCACGCCCTGCCGTCCCTGAGCACCCCGCCACACTCCTGTCCCCGAGCACCGCGCCGTCCCCAAGCACCCCGCTTCCCTGCCGCCCCCGAGCACCCCACCGCCAGAGCCCTGCGAGCCAGCACTTACTCTCTATGTATCCGTGCAGCGTCACCATCCGGGCCCGCTCTGGGCTGCTGAAGGGCGAGTAGTGAATGTCATCAGAGAGCGAGGAAGGGATGCGGGATGGGGGGGCTCCCGAGGGTGGCACTGTGTGCTGGGGGGTGTGTTTTTTATGGCGGGCTCTGCAGTTTTGAAACCAAACCTGAAACAAAAGCAGCAAACCCTGTGTCAATGGAGAGATGATTGGATTGATGTGAGGTCCTTCATCAAGACCCTATGACGGGTGTTTCTTCCAAGTATTTAAAAAAAGGGAATCAAATTTAGAAATCTGCATGCTGAAATACCTCACCAGCATTCCATCAGCTTGCACAGCTTTGTTTCGCACTCACTAGAGCAAGAGCTTGGTCTCAAGACAGTACATTCATCAGGGTGCCTGAAGTGGCATCTCTGCTATTGATTTGTCTTGGTCAAAACCAACACTGTTCTTTATAAAAGGAAATAAAACTACCAAGCTTGTTGCAGGAGTCACTGAATGAAACACCCTGACTAGGTCATGCAGAAACTTACATTAATGGTCATGCAGAGACTTACATTAATGGTCACACTATTTCCTTCCACACTAGAATAGTTTTAATGATAAGCTGCTCCCTGACCTTGAAGGGCTGTGAAAGCCCTGGGTAACAGCACCATACCAGCCTGGCAGAGACACCCCCGTACCCGAGCTTTGGCTGAGTTCATCCACCCCTGCACACGCAAAGCTTTGTCCCTGCCCGGCTTTTACTGCAAACAATGGGAGCACCTTTCAACGTCTTATTCGGATTTTAACCTTCCACCCCAGCTAGCCTGGCCTAAAAGCATGGCTGAGGTCAGCTGGGAAATGCATGAGCATTGGCAAGGTGAGAGACAAGGGGAGACAATACCAAGTAAAAGCTCAGAGTAGGAGAAGATGGGACTTTAGAGATGATGAAAACAATATTGCTTTAATCACTTGTGGTTTATTGTATTCAAAAACCACATTAGCAGAACATTAAAGCTAAGAAATGAGGGTACTGTGGTGGGATACAGCCCTAGTCCATATAAGTGGCAGGTATGAGCCCTCTGACCATACGTCACTGCTTTAATTCAAGGAATAGTTAGGGGATTACATCCCGAGTTAAAACGTGCATGGAAAAGGGGTTTTTTTATGCTAATGTGATGATTTCTTTCTTATGCTTTAATTTTTGAGAGATAGCTGGGAGTAAAATCTTCCTCAAGGCTCAGCGAAGATCAGCTTTCTGAGGCTGAGCACGCTGGACAGTCATAAGCATTTGACAAATTGTTTCCTGTTCAAAGTGCCTTTAAAAAATATCTACATAAAAAATAGCCCAGCGTGCAGACTGCTCGATCTTTAGCTAAATGAAGAATCTCAATAACTGAGACTTGAGCCAGATTTTCACACATGAAATTTAAATGTGTCGTTGGCAAAACAATCCTGGATGAAAGCTCCAAATTTATTTTAATCACTGGTGTTTTTATTACATGCAGAAAGTATGTCAGCAGAACATTAAAGTGAAGAGTATAAAAGTCACCGAGGGGTAGAGCTGGGCTGCCTACAGGGATGGCGAGCTGGGGGCTGCGGTGGGAGCATTTCTCTCAGTCCCGACAGCCCCACTTTCTCTCCCCTCCCAAACAGCACAAGCATGGGGACTTCCCTGCCACTGCATCCCCTGGGGCTGCAAAAATACCCTTTTTCTTTAAACTTCTTGATCCCAGCACTTCCCGAAGCAAGCCAGCTGTGCCTGACCCCAGTGGGGACGCTGCCAACTGCCAGGGAAGCGCTTTTGCTGCCGTGCCTGCTGTCAGGCCCGTGCACTAACAGTGGCTTTCCCGCTCAGTGATTTATTGGGACAGGCTGGGGCTGAATGGTTGGGTTTTTTCATTGCATCGTAAGAGGAAAAAACAAATAGAAAAGCCACAAGCAAGACAGAGGAAGGACAGTGCAGGCATCGCTATGGGAGCCAGTGAAGCTGACACGCTTGTGAGGCAGCACAAAGCTGCTGGATGCTGCAAGTCCCGGAATCAACGTATGGGAGCAAAGGGCTATGGGGATGTGAGTCCTGTTTGGTACCAGCCTTTTGGTGCACCCCCTCTACCCCTTCCTCTGCCCTGCCTGGGGCTGCTCAGCCAATGGTGCTCGCACCCTGCCCATCCCTGCCTGCACCCTGCCCATCCCTGCCCGCACCTGAATGACTCTCCGGCTCAGCCCCGTCATGTCCGCCAGCTTCTGAAGCGTTTGTGCATCGGGGTTGTTGTCCTGAGCAAACTGTGCCTGCATGACCTGGCAGGGAGAGGAGAGAGCAGGTCAGGATGAGGCCAGGGAGCTGCAGCCCCTCCAGCCCCCCTGGCCCAGCCCCACTACCTGCAGCTGCTCGGCGGTGAAGGAGGTGCGGGCCCTCTTGGCTGGCTTCGGCTGGCTGTCCTGCTCTGAGGGCACAGCCCCCTCCAGCGTGATCCCATTGCCTACGAGAGAGAAGCCCCATGCACCACAGGTCACAGACCCCCTGCCCGCCGCCCCTGCGTGCAACGGGGACAACACGCCTGGCATCGCAGCATGGGGCACCCACAGCATCCCTTGCTGCCAGCAGCAGCAGAAAGAGTAGAGCCAGTGCCACCACCCAGGACCCACCCTGGGCTGCTGAGCCCCTCCACACACTGGGGAGGAGACACTGCTGACCCTGATGAATTCACTGTTGAATTAAGAAAAATGCAGCAAATTGGTGGAAGCTGTGGGAAACGAGGGACGGCAGCGGGAAGATGGATGTCAAGGTGGTGCGTGAAGGAAAGCACTGATGTCCTGCTGGCCCTGACTCACAGCCACATCCTCCAGGCAGCTGCTCAGAAGGGGACCCTGTCTCTGCTGCACTCACGGACTTCCATCACTCCTGCCCCATGCTGCTCCCCATGACCCCATCTTCCCCTGCCGGTGCTGCCTCCATCAGTCGTTTCATTTGCTCAGAGCATTTCAGTGGGCTCTTTGCTCCTTTCCCCGGCCTCAAATCCTTCCAGCACCCCAACCTCTTCCTTCTCCTGGGTCCCATGCTCTGAGCAGCAACCACACTAAGGGGTACGTGCCAGGGGGACACTGGCCACCCACTTGCCAAGCACAGTATGGGGGACAAGCCTAACCGTTCACACAGCTACGGAGCCTGCCGGGAGGGCAGCCGGAGCCAGGGTCCCTCATTCCTCACTGGGGTCCCTGCTGCAGCCCGTGTTGTGCCTGGCCCTGCTGCTCTCGGCAGTGCGGATGAAGCAGGGATAAGGGATGGATGAGGGAGGATGCCTGAGCAGAGCTGGCGCTCACCCCACCCCCAGGATGCGCCTGCACAACTCGCCGCTCGCTCTGCAAGCTGGACCAGGCTGTGATTGTCTTGGCTTGAGTTGAAGGGCTTTCTCATATAGTTTGACTTGTTCTTTTCGGATGATGAATGGGACTCTGACTTCAGCAACATCTGTTTATTTTTCTTGTATGTAAAACCTCATGTGCAGAAGAAATTGCTGGGTAATTACTGGAGGGGGGGGAGCATGGCCCTCCAACTCTGCAGCAACTGCAGTTCTCCAAAGTGATCCCATCCCCTTCTCAAAACCAGGGAACACGTGAACACAGGTACCCACTCAGGACACTCACCACATGTCCCAGCACTGCCCGACACCGTGGGGCTCAGCCCACACCAACAGGTCCTTACAAGCAGCAGCAAACCCACCGCCCCAGCCCTCAGCTGGGATAACGGCTCTGCGGGACCCCCCTGGCACCAGACCCTGCCGGCCTCACACCAGCCTGTTCCTCCAGGGCACACGGCTTCTCCCCCTCCATCTCCACTCCCCACCGCCTCGCTCGCACCTCCACAGCGGCTGACCATATGGATCAACATGCTGCAAACCATGGCCCAAGCTGGGACCCTCCCAACCCAACTGGGCACTCTGTTTTCATCCTCTTACTCAAACACTGTAAACAGAAACACATTATTTTCACATCAGGTTGTTAATGGTTTCCACATGCTGCATGGGCCAGGACATGCTGTTTGCCTCCCCATGCCCACCAAGCACTAGCGAGGGGCACAGAGGGCTGGAGCCCTGCTCCCGGCCGGGGGCAATGCCCCAGCACAGCCCCAGCAGGGTCCCAGGAGTGCGAGGTTATGAGAAGGCAGCCCTGGACACTTCCCTCAGTGACTTTGTAGCTGCACAGCATCCCCAGGTACCTTGCCCGGCATAATGCCCATGTGATAAAAGCAAACAGCCTTGCAGCCGCCATGGCCATCACTCCCCACGGGCACAAGCACAGGAGGGAGATGAACCTGGTCTCATCGCATGGGCAGGACGTGGCTGGGCTCCCTCCTGCCCCAGGCACAGCCAGGCTCCTGTGACATCAAGCCCAGGAGGCCTCCTGCTCCCCTGAACCACAGTCGCTGCCATATCAACATATCTCAGGTGCTTCCTAATGCAGGACAGCCCCTGGCGCTGCCTGGCTGCCCTGTGCAGCACGTTGGACTAACCCCAGCTTGTTCCTCCGAGCATCTCTGGCCGCTGCCATGCAGCAGGATGGGGCTGGGCTCAAGGGGATGGGAGCTGAGGCAGCTCCTTGGTGTCACCGCCTTGACGGGGAAAGCAGCGGCCGACCGGCTGCTCACAGCATGCCGCCATGGGGACAGCATCGTGGCGCAGTCCAGCTGGGAGCAGCACTTCCCCGGGTGGGCAGGGTGGGTGGAAAATGATGGGAAGGTTTTGTCGGATGTCCAGCTTTCCCACCTTCTAGATTCATGACTCACAGCCTCACAATCCCAGCAGCTTCCTCGCACACTGCATGCCGGGCTCTGCAGGACTGGGGGCTTGTCCCGCCATTGCCTGGGGCACTCATGTCTGCCACAGCCACCGGTGCTGCCGGCAGATCGGCCACCCCTGCGCCTTGTGCTCAAGTGCCGCAGGGCCACCCATTACACCCTTTTGGCAGCCACAGGACCAACCCTGGCACCCTGCGATGGGGGTCAGCGCAGGGGACAGGGACAGCCCCACATGGTCCCTGGGGTAAGGCCACAACCATGGCGTTGGGTCTGCGTACCGTTTTCTGCCGCTCGCTTGAGGTTCTCTATCATGGTGTCGTAGTGAATCCGGCACAGCACCTTCTCCTCCACCAAGCCAAACTCCTCGCCGGTGGAGAGCTGCCGCTTGCAGGAGAAGCAGGCGAAGCAGGCGAGGTGGTAGGCGTTGCCCCGCGCTCGCCGCACCCAGTCGCTGGCGTAGATCTGCCTGCCGCAGCGGGCACACTTTGTACCAAATCGGCTGCAGAGGAGAAGAGACAGGGTGAGGGCAGGCAGGGCGAGGGCCAGCATGACACCGAGGGGCAGGCACTGCTGCCGGTCCCATTGCTCGCCCCGTCCAGCCCAAACCCCACAACAGCCACGCAGGGAAGGAGCCGCAGCCAAATGGCCCCGCGCGGGCAGCAGCGTGGGCAGGAGCGGGTGTGACTCGCTGCAGTGCCAGGCATGGCCGAGGGGCTGAAGCGATGCAGCCCGTGAATCAGCTTCCAAGCCCGTGGGCTTTTTATTTAGATAACAGACAGTGTGAGACTCAGATGGAAACTGTGTCAGAGCTGGTTGTCTCACATTGCCATAAATCAAAACATGTGTTTTCTCCTCACACGTACAGGCGCATGCATCTGCTTTTTCCTCCTACGAGGAGGTCTCCTTGCTGCGAGAGGATGATGATCACGCTTAAGTGAGTTACGCTGGAAAGCAGCTCAGCACAACGAGAGGCAGCAAGGGGGCCAGGATCCCCGTGCTGGGCACTAGACTTTTGCTCACACTTCTGAAAAAGCCCATTTCTGCCAGGATGCTACCGGCCGAGGGTGGGCGATTCACAGGGAGCCGCAGATGTGGTCCCTGTGGCCCTGCACCCCTGGGCCACGGCTGCAAGGAGATGCTGCCTGCGCACAGGCAGAGTCAGGCACAGCCTTGGTTATGCTTCTGCATTTTAACATTAATGCTGCTTAAAAATAAATGCAATGAGCAGCAAGCAGCAGAAAGAGCAGCAGGGGAGAAGTGAGCGTCTCCCCTGCCACTGCAGAGCTGGTGCTGACTCCGACACAGCCCTGATTGCATGCACTTCCCCATGCACCCCCAGGGCAGCCACTGCTGCCACCAGCACCGCCTCAGGCTCCACGGGTCCCCCCCTGCCCCCCCCCCAGCCCCGCACTGCCCGGCAAGCAGAGCTGCTGCCACCCTTGCCCAAGCAGCTCCAGCATCTCCCAGCACAGGCACAAAACACGGAGCAGTGACAGCCACACCGAGCAGCAGAGCCACCGTCCTGCCAGCCCCTCGAGCAGCAGAGCCACCGTGCTGCCAGCCCCTCGGCTTTGGTCAGCCAGAGCAGCCCCTGGCCACTGCAGAGCGGACACGGAGGGGCCCAGGTCAGCCCACCACCGCCAGCACCACCCGACCCCACGCCACAGCCCGCCATGGGTTCAGCGAGATGCAGAGAGACTGTCCTGTGCTGGAATTACTAATTGCAAAACTATTTGGGAGGAAAAGAAAGGTTTAAATTTTTCAGCCTGACCATAGCTGACCAAAAAAAAAAAAAAAAAAAAAAGCTGGTTTAGAACGGACATTTCTGTGCTGAAATTATACAGAGACTTAGCTAAGAGACTTCACTAATTTACTTCAGATGGGAACGTTGTAAACTGACTTTGTGCCAGCTAGTTTATATAAACGCACAAACAAAAGAACTGTATTAATTTTTTATTTAGAAGTAAAGATCATTCCTTTAAATTGAATTACTTTGAACAATGTGCTATGTAAACAGTCGTACTTACTGAACGGTATCAAACGAGGGGCAGGCTTACCAAGCTAATAGCACGTGGTAATCACTGCTCCCCGCTCGAATCACAGCCTGCTGCAGGGAGGGGGGAGCACAGCACGGGGACAGGCACATTCCAGGGCCGAGGGGAAACTGAGGCACAAGGCACCACACAGGAAAGGTCACACATCCCTATCACACCACCAGCTGGGATCTGGGGCAGACACCCAGTTGGGCCCAGACCCACAGCACCCCTAGTATCTCCAGGGGCCAGGTGGGTTCCCCAGGTTGGCAGGGAGCAGGGAAGGGGCTGCAGAAGGCACAGGGGCTGCCAGGGCCATGGCAGCCAGCACAGACAGGGGTGGACATCACTGTCTCCTGTGCAGCCACAGCATGAGCAGCACCCGGAGAGGGACTGAGGCTCAGCAGCCAGAACAGGCACGGGGGCTGCGCAGGGTGCAGCATTAGTGACTGCCGATGCTGCGCCTGCAGCTCTTGCCAGCACCTGCCCCCAGCACCGACCGCAGCGATCAAGTTTTACAAAAAACAGGCTGAGCCAGGGCTGGACACAGACACCCACTGTCACCCAACAGAGACTGTCACTGCAGGGACCACCACCACTGGCAACGCGGGAATGGGGAGAGAAATGCCTGCGAGCACACTGCCCTGACCCATCACTCCTGGAAATAACAGCTCAAAACCAAACCAGACTTCAGGTCACTGAGCTTGCAGGTCTGTGAGAGCCCAAAGATCCCCGTCTGCTCGGGGTGGTGGATCACCAGGCAAGGGGCTCCACATGGCTTCTGCCACCTGCCTGGTGGGGATGGGGATGGGGCTGCACTGCAGCAGGAGCCAGAGCCGGAGACATCACCAAGCCCAGCACTACAGCACAGGCCGAGGCACCACCAACATCTGCCCGAGCCATCAGCTCACACCCCACGCGCGTGGTTTGTGGTCGGGTGAGCAGATGCTGCCGGCACTTCACAACGGTTAACGCTAGGAGATGGAAACTGCCAACAACGTTACCAGGAAAGACTCAACCCAGAGAGACTCATCCCGCCTCCCCCAGGGGCGGCCACAACATCTGGGGTGCGGGAAGAGCAGAGGCAGAGGACACCCTGGTGCATCCTGGCTCTCACATACCCCTCATAGCTGGGTGCTGCAGCTCCCCGAGCCCTGTTGTCTGTCCCTGCCTGCAGGGGACAGGGCAGGGGCCACCCAGCACCCAGGGCCACCCGCAGCTCCAAATATCCCTGGGCCCACTCCATAGGAAGCCCCTAACACAGCCCCCAGAGGCAGCTGCAGCTTCCAGACATCGCTCCAAATCACAGCAGCCCGGCCATGGGTTGCCTCAGTGAGTCTGTCTCCATGCCGAACCACAGCAGTGCTCGCACAGGAGCATCATCCCAGCGGGGCATGACAGCGAGGAGCGACGGAGGCCACCTGGGCCACAGCCAGGCTGCAGGCGCTGGCCCACCCGCGGCACAGCTTTTTTGCTGTCCTGGCCCCCAGGGACACATGCTGGAGCCAACAAGCCCACGGTTGCATGCCCAAGGGCTACTGAGGAGGCGGGGAGCCGTGGGACACCGCGGGAATCACACGGGACCTCCCTACAACCAGAGCCATGGGAGCTTGGCTGTGAGCAGCCCTCGCATCACCCGGGAACACAATGTTCTGCTCAATGACCTCCAATTTTAATTTGGTTCTCCTCGAAGTGCTGGAGCCCTGGACGCCAAACGCAATTATTTGACAAGACACAGGAAACAGCAGCATTTGCTTAAAAACGCACACGAGGCAGCCCCTGGTGCCAGCAGGGAGGGAAGGGTCGGGCAGGGCAGGCCTGGACGCGCTCGCCATGGGCAGCGGTGCCCGACAGCCGCCGAGCAGCGCCCCTGGGTGTCCCTCCGACAGCCCCCAGCTCCAGCTCCCGGGAACCGGCGCTGGTGCCACAAAAGCTGCCGTTGGCGGCGCGCATCCCGCCGCCCCTGCCCGCCGGCCTCGGCTCTGAAGACCCGCACGGGTTAGAATGGGTTCCCTGCTTTGCTTTAAAAAAAAAATACAAAACCGCACACACTTCATCCGCAGCAAATAATAAATCCCCCAAAAGCCATTTCAAGAGTCAGGTTTGTCCTTTGCCAAGCGCCGGGTCCCGGCAGTCCCGGACTCGCGGCGGGCTGGGATGCTCACAGAGGCCGGGATCGGGCGAGCAACCCCCGAGCCGGGTTTACCGGGGGGCGTCTGCCCCGGCCCCGGCGGGCGGCTCCCGGCTGCGGAGCGGCCCCGGCGGCGGCGGCGGCTGCTCAACCGAGCGAGCTCAACCGGGCGGGCTCCGCCGGGGCCGCGCTCGGCGGCCCTGGGGGCTGCGAGAGGAGCGGTACCCGCCGGTACCGAGCGCTGCCGCTCCCGCCGCACAGCGTTTCACAAAAAAAAAAAACAAAAAACAAACAACCACAAAACCAAAAAACCCAATCAAACCAAACCAAACCCAAGAAACCCCTCACCCCCAAATCCCCATTTCTTTGTGCAAAAGGTAAGTGCGAAGCGCAGCCGGGGAGCCACCCAGCCCCCCGAACCGGCCGCCCCGGGACCGGGACGGTCCTGCGGCGCCCGCAGCGATTTTCGTTGTGGTTTTGCTGCGGCCCCGCCGGTGCCCGAGGGCAGAGACCCCGCACCGGCAGCCTGGGACGGGGCTGCGGGGGGGCGCTAAGCAGGTTGGGGTTTCACAGCTGTTATTCGCTGGGTTTGCTCGAAGGCAATTTAAAGACCCGGTCGCTGCTTTAAAACCGCCTTTAGAAAGTGCCGCTCTTAAAAAAAAAAAAAAAAAAAAAAAAAAACACCAAACAGAAAAAAACGACCAAACCCCGCAAAATCACCAGCATTAACGGCGTCGGAACGATTATTAGTTAACGAAAAAGCTAATAGTACTCGGAAGCAGCACAACGGCACGGCGGACCTCCCGAAACCTTTCTGCTGAGAGCGGAGGCGATTTTGGTGAAATCACAAAAAATAAAGCAGTTTTAAAAATAATCACAACGCCTATAACAACGGTCACAGCGGTGGTGCGGGCGAGGAGCGCGGCGGCCCCTCGGGCTCAGCATCCCCCGCCGGCAGCCCGGGGGCTGACAGCCGGTACCCGAGCGTTTGCAGACCCTCTCGATAAAAACCACCGGAGGAACGGGCAAGGCGTTTTGCCCCGAGTACGCCTTGCCCGCCGCACCTCTGGCCGCGAAGGCTCCCCTACTCGCTCCGCCGCGGCGGGGGGATGCTGCCGAGCCCCCCGCGCCCCCCGCCGGGGTCCTTCTCACCTCCTGCCCGGAACCCCCCTTCCCCCCGGGGCAAACAATATTGCCCACCGCAGCGGGATGGGGAAAGTCAGAGCGAGGGGCTCTGGTGTTCAGTTAAATCCCGGTGAAGAGCTCGGGATCCTCCATCCCCTCCCGCCGCTTATTCGGAGAAAATTCGTGGTTTAAGGTTTATAACCAAAACCCCGTAGCAGCCAGTGCAGCCCCCCGCTCCCCGGGGCATGCTGGTCCCGGCCGAACGCACCAGCACCCGGCGAGCCCTGGCCCGGCCGCAGGAGCTCGCGCTGCCGATAATTTGTTTCGGTTCTTTGCCGCACGCCCGGCACGGCCGCTTCGGCACCGCAGGGCAGGCGGGGACTCACGGAGCCCCCCGACCCCGCAGACCGCCCGGGGCGCGCCTGCCCTCGGGGCCGGAGCCGCGGCGGTGCCGCCCGGGCAGCGTTTCCCCAGGCGAGGGGGCCAGTCCCCGCCATGCCGAGGGGCTCGGCCCGACCCGCCCGGCCCCGGCTGGGGGCACCGGCACCCCGGCAACGAGGGGGGGGGGGGGGGGGGGGCAGGAACCCCTCCGGGAGAGGCTGCGGCTGCACCCCGGCTCCCCTTCCTCCCCGCGCCCCGAGGGGACGCCCCTCCGCCGGGCTGCTCCGGGGAGCCCGGCCGCTTTTTCAAGCCTTTTCCCCGGCAGCGCCGGAGCGGAGCCGACCCCTCGGCAGCCGGCGAGGACGCTGAGCCCCCCCGGAGCCGGGGATTGGGCGCGGAGCTGCCCCCAGCCCGTGTCCCCTACCTGAAGTAGTCCATCTTGCAGAAGATCTCCTTGTTCTTGATGTAGCAGCTGTGCTGCTGCCTCAGCGAGGTGCGGCACACGGAGCACTCCAGGCAGCGGACGTGCCAGATGAGGTTGTTCACCTGCGGCAGAGAAGGGGGCTGAGACCCGGGACCCCCCGGGGCCACCCGGCACCCCCCGCAGCCCCCCGCCGCCGCTCACCTTGAGCAGGTACCGGTCGAGGATCTCCAGCCCGCAGCTGGAGCAGACGTTCTTGCCGGCCGACGGCGTGGAGGAGGAGGAGGATGGCGGGGAGCAGACGGACGGCGTGGAGGGCGTGCTGGGTGCCGAGCGGGCGTCCTCCTTTTCCAGGGCACCGGGCAGCGGCTCCCCGTCGGGCTGCGACTGCGGGTAGAGCCGCCGCGGGGCCGTCAGCCGGGGCCCCGCCGTCCCCCGCAGCCCCGGCCCGGAGCGTCCCGACGGATCCCCGCGGCCGCCGGTGTCCCCGGCCCGGAGCGTCCCCGCAGCCACCGGCACGGAACGTCCCGGCGGGTCCCCGCAGCCACCGGCGTCCCCGGCCCGGAGCATCCCGGCGGGTCCCCGCAGTCACCGGCGTCCCCGGTCCCGCAGGTCCCGCGGGTCCCGCAAACCCCTCCCCGGAATGTCTCGGCGGGTCCCCGCAGCCACCGGCGTCCCCGGCCCGGAGCGTCCCTGCAGCCTCCGGCCCGGAGCGCTCTAACGGAACCCCGGCGTCCCCGGCCCGGCGGGTCCCCGCAGCCCCCGGCCCCGCTTACCATGGCGCGGGCGTGCGGGTCGAGGCAGCGGGCGCTCCCCTTGGGCAGCGGCTCCGGCGGCATCACCTTGCGGGAGAGAGCGGGAGAGGGAGGCTGCGGCTCCATGCGCCGGGTGAGCGCCGGGCACCCTATATAAACCGCCTCAAAACAATAAATAAGAACTTTCTAGTGGCCATTTAAATCCTTTGCAACAAAAGCTGCGTCTTTTTAATGAAGCAATTTGAATGTGGATTGAATTCTCTCCCTGCCTGCACTTAACCCGGGCCTCTTGAAGTAATCGCTCGGTTCCCATGCGAGCCAAAGCGCTGAAAAAACCCCACAAACTACCTGCAATTAGAAATTGCCGTAAATGCCCGAGATAAGAGGTACCCAGAGTGTCAATTCCGGCTGTCAATCAGGGAATCCATCAGGCCACCCAAAGAATTGCAAATTTGATTTTTTTAATGGTAGTAATTAAAAATCGAAATTCTTCCCCCTCTCCCTCCACCGAGCACAAAACGCCCCAGAAAACGCCGGGCTGGAAAATCCTCCCCTCGGGCGCGGGGGCAGCCGGCGGCCCCGGCCCCGCGCCCGCCCCGGGGTGCCCGGCCCGACGGCAGCCGCGGCAGCGCTCACCTTGCCCGCCTCGGCGCCGGCCGGGGCGCGGCGGCCCGGGCCCCGGGGCTGCCCGCCCTCATGGCTCCGGTGCATGGGGCGGGCGCGCCCCGCTCCGCCCGCCGCCGCGCTCCGTGCCCGCGGGCGGCGCGTCCCGCGGCCGCGGCAGGAAGGGCGGGGAGCCGCGCCGGCCCCGCTCCCCCGCCGGGGGCGGCCGCGGGCCGGGCAGGAAGCGGCGCCCCCCCGCCGCGCCCCGGGGGCCGCCCGCCCCGCCGGGCCCCGCTACCTGCGGCGGCGGCACCGGCACCGCCCGCAGCGGGGGTGGGGGGGTCCCCCCGCTCCGGCCCGGCGCTGCCCGCCCCGACGAGGCGCACGGGGCAGCACCGTCGGGCCCGGCCGCGGCCCCCGAGCCCCCCGCGGGGCGGGCCGGGGTGCGGCAGCGCGGATCGCGCCCCCCGCCGCGGCGCCGGGCCGCCCGCCCCTGCCCCGGCTTCATTAGTAACCTGATAATTCCCCGGCAAAGCCCCGGCAGCGGTTCCACCGCGGGGTAATTGCAGGACCGTAACGTGAGCTGATGGCGGCCGGGGATGGATCCTCGCCCTTATTGATTTTGACAGCTAAATTGTTAACCGAGAGGGAAATCAGATGAAAGCCGTTTCAGAATAAATACAAGACATTAGGTTTAAACATCGAGGTTGCGAGAAAGCCCGAGAAACCCCCAGGAAACTCGGCCCAGGGCCGGCCGCTCACCCCCTCACCCCCCCACCCCCCGCGGGGGAGCCTGGCGAGGGGATAGGGACAAGTGTGGAGCAGCGAGGCTGGTGACGGACAGGTCGAGCTGCTCGTCCACATCGGCAGGGTCAGAATTAGCTCCAGAAGAAACACGCAGGAGTTTTCACAGCCACAGCCATGAGAGGTTCCTGCTCCTCTGCGCAGCACCGCTGGGAATCAGGCGATGCGGATTTTGTTGGCATGCGAGCGCCACGCGGGGCCATGAGCCCCATGCACTGCTGCTGGCTTCTCTGCTTCCGTGCTTTGGGCCCCACACTCGGAGCAGGCTCAGGACCAGGCTGCCTTCAGCCCAGCCTCTGCCCTCCCCAGCCTTGGGATCAAGCCTCAGCCCTGCAGGCAGCGAGGGCAGCAGATCTCCCCACGCGCCTTACATGGCTGCCTGCACCAGGAACGTGGGCCCGGTGGTGCCTGGGGAATGCAAAGCAGCAGTCGCTGGGTATTAGCCCCAACTGCATCCCCTTCCTTACCCACCACGTGCTCCCCCCAGCAGCGCAGCAGCTCGTATGAGGCAGCAACAAGGAGGCTGCGCAGCAGCCAGGATCCCAAAATTTGGGGTTCAGCATGTTTCGTGCCCCCACAGGTGAAGGCATGATTTCATATCTGTCCTGGGAGTCTCACTGTAGGCAGGAAGAGTGTTGAAATACTGAGAAAAACCTGACACTGCGGACATGGTGAACATTGTCCCTGGTACCCCACCTTGTTTCCCAGGGATTTGCTGGAAATACAAGGAAGGAAAAAAACCCCACCACCCAAAACCCCAAACCCCTGGGAGGACATGACTGTATGCTGGAGGTAAGAAACAACCCCCAACTCCTCAGGGGAGCCAGGCACCAAGCCCCGGTCTCCTTCCCCCCACCAGCCTGCCAGCCTCTGTACTTACAGCTTCAGAGTCAGCCGCATCCTCCACAGAGCGATGCCACACTCCCCAGCACTTCCCAAACCTGCTTTATGACGGCTGATATGCAGAGCCCCAGAGCTGACACTCATGAAAAAACGTTACTGAGCATTTACCTCCTCCCAGCTCCAGGGTTAGAAAGTCTCTGGTTTTGCTGAGCTATCGCCACTGGCTGCAGAAGAGGCGCGGGGCCTTCGGGAAGCCACAGCATTCCTGGGAAGCGCAGGCAGCAGGAGCGCTGCCAGGCCAGCGGCAGCGGGAATGACCGACACAAACACCGACCTGCAATAAAGCTCCCCCAGGTCTGAGTCTGGCCGAAAGACAGACAAGGCACTTCTGTTAGTGACCGTGGCAGTGAAAAAAAAAATTAAATAAAAAAAGACTGATGCTATTGTACCCAGATTTGTATCAGTGGACTCCGGCCGATGCCAAGCATTTACCACCCTCACTTCCTGCTTGCCGCCCTCACTTTCCTGGAGGAAAACATGCATTTTAAATGTTTATTTAGAGCTGTATGAATTTCAACAAATAGTATTTAAATACAAATAAATATCAAAGTATGTTTCTGACGGGAACACCATCACATACCCAATTTGAATCTAGGTATTTTCTAAATTCCTAATAGAAAGAGAATTGATTGCTCTTCTAAATAACGTGTACAGATCCAGAGGACTACAAACGTTAGACCATGCAAGAACAAAACACAGGCTGTTCACAAAGGAATGTAAACGGGTGTTACTGACATTTATAGAGGTACAAACTCTGTGATACTACTTTTCTCTTTACTCAGGTACCCATAAACTAGAAAGCAAACATTAATATCACAAAACCTACTTTTGAACAATTCAGGCTTTTAACAATCCATCCATCACAGACATGCACCGCTCCATTCCAGATGCTCGGTTTGGAAGCAGGAAGCATGCTCTGCTGTAGGAATACAAAACTTACTTTGCTACGCCAGTGAGCAACATCTGCGTACAGAAACCAGGGGCTGTTTAAAAATTATTTTCCTCCTCTTGTTTCAGACCACTGTTAATCAGCTTGGAGAAGCAACTCGAGAGTGATGAATGAGGCAAAGATTCAACACTGACAGGACTAGAGAGAGCAGACATTGGCAAAATCAGACCACTATCTCCTGGACCCGAGTGCATGTGTTCTCCAACATCCCCCTTCCACACGCAGTCACAGCACTGTGTGTACTAAGGAGAAAACTCTGCCAGAAAGTGGTGTTTATTTTTCCCCCTCGGATTTCTATTTTGCAGATAACGATTAGGGAGAAAAACGTGCTGCAGATCAAATTGTTTAAGCAAAATGCCATCCATCAGACTTGTAAATTAAGCACCTAGTGCAGGTAATCCCCAGTACACAGCAGAACCATTTTGCCACCAACGCTAGTGCCACTTTACACCAAGAGGCAACCAACCACCTTCACCACTTCATCAATCAGAAGCTCGACTGGTTGATGGGCAAATGCTCAGGTCATGTGCTTGACAGATGTCTTGGAGGCCGCAGTGTTATTCTCACGCTGTCACATCTGGTTTATGAAGAGCTGCCACTGAAAGGGATTACTGAACACAGGCATTAGATAAGCCACTGCTGCGCTCTGAAGCTTAGGGTGTGCAAATACACCAGATCCTATATGGAGGCACACACCTACAGCCTAAGTGACACTGAAAACACCCATGGTGTGTCAATATTTTAAGGTTATTGCATCATAAAGTAATACCTTAAGTTTGTAATTTGAAATGCAAAATAAATTTGCTTTGGTGCATATAAAACGTTGCATGCACAGTTACTAAAAGTGTTGCAAAATCTATTTTAAATGAGTTTTATTGAGATGAAAAAGTCTTCCATGGTAACTACAGAATGTTAATCAAACCCAAGTGCTTCCCCTCCATTAAAAACACAAATCGGAATACTTTTTGTTCAAAAATACTTTAAAAAGTAATCAGTTAAATGGAGTATTTTTGGATGTGCTTTACTCCACACACTGGTTACTGTTTCTAATCTTGCTAATGAATGCACATTAACGAGAGGTTGTCTGCGTGTTCATCAGAGGCTTTGAAGAGAACAGACTTTTCTGAACAGCATTCAGCTGTGAAGCTGCACTGGCAGCAGGGAGCATTCGGCAGACCACCTAAGGTGTTACAGAACACTGCGCCACGTACAGCATTGCTGTGCTCAGGTGGCAGTATCCTTCTCACTCTACAAAGTACAAAAGCATTGGAGGACTCCAGGTATACAAAGCAGTGTTTCTTGCTACCATTATCCATTCATAAGCATCATCTTCTCGATTTCCAGGCAGCTCTAGAATAAGGAGTAGTCCTTTTCTTATCCGGAGGTTTGAAGTAAGAATAAACAGGTGCTGCTGGGTATTCCACGTCTGGATTTTCTGCCATCATTTTCAGCTTGGCTTCAATGGCCTTTATTTTTGCACTGACACTGGAAAGAGGAAAAGCAAAAGAGAAATTAAGCTTGATCTTACCACAGAACTAGACTAGAACAGCAATCCCCAGAGATTTTGCTGACATGCAAATACTTAGTCACACAAGGAGGGGCTAGGCAGCCCCCATTGCTGCATTCACAAGCTACGTGAAGTTGGGAGGCAGGAATCTACTGCTCTAAGCCCACGCTGCTTCATTTCAATCCTCAGCATGGATTTGCTCCTCCAAGATGTATCGCAGCACCACAAAAAAAACGGTCCTTGCACCTACTCAGCACTTTCTCGAGGACACAGAGCGAGACAAGCACACAACAAGGCTTCCTACTTCATGTAAAATGATGTCATTTAAAGAGGTCTGAGCATGTGCAGCAGAGCACAGCTCAGACAAGGCTGCTGGAAACAGCAGAGAAATGAAAGCCAGACTTCCTCCCAGCTACAAGACCGCTTGGGATGGGAAAACCCCAGCCTCTAATTAGGCCAGGAAGAAACATTATTTCAGCATTAGCAGGGTTTATCCCAAAGGGAGAAGCTATCCTAGGTTACACCCCAAATTCCTAGGGCTTTTGTTATTCACTGTCCTCCATTGGGTAGGACTGAGGAATGTTCCCTTCTCTGCTGGGGCTTCTTGCAGCATCAATCTTCACTGAAACAGCTCCTTCACACCACTGACATAGGTAACACTCTGCAGGACCTGAGCCTCTCTGCTCGTTACTTCTTAGCGTGTTACTTCTGAGTTCCAAGCTCATTTTATCTGTAGGCAAATTAATTATTATCCCCAGTCTTGGTTACTTATAGGGTTCCACTAACAGAACACAGAGGAAAATCACATACCCTTTCAACCAAACTGTGGATTAACAAAGCAGCGCTATGTGCTTTAGGTAAATGGAGGGGCTGGAGAATTCAACCAACATCCTACAGAGAAGGCCTACAATCCCTAACGCTGGCAAAAAAAAATAGTTTTGTGTGAAGTACTACCTGTAATTTTGGTTTTAATCTTTTTCCGCTATGGTAGAAATTCTTGCTCATAAGCATTCTGCTTAATCACATTAGTACAGCACAAAACCTCTCACTGAAATTCATATGAAGAAGTACAAAGCATATTCCGGTGAAAGGAGCTGCAACATGAAGACATTCCCAATTCCTCTCTTCGCCTCTTTTCCTTCCTACTGCCCTTGTAGCTTCACACATTAGAAAATGAGCTTCACGTCTGAAGTTTCCCACATCAAATGAGTTACTTTGCAGCATGCTGCCCTTCTGAAAACAGCTTTTCTGCCACATTAGATTTTTAGGACAAACATAACGACAACAACTCTAGACCTTACTGAAATCAAACAAGTTAGTTCCCTGCCACTGCCAGTCTAGTCACCTCTCACCCACCCCATCTCCTACCTCAGGTTAGACTGGGGTGGCTCTGTGCTGGAAGATGGCTCCAGACTGATTGGAAGGATCTTCTCATTTTTATTGTGATCATATCTCTGCAAACAAGAGACCAAGGACGGCAGTCAGCAAGAATTATGAATAAAGAAGCATTTGCCCACAGATACACTTTAAAGTTGGATTATCACCACCTCTGATCTTATGAAGCTTTTGCTAGGAATGATTTTGGCAGCCAAACACTGAAGCAAATCCCAACCATAATATTTGTTTAGTACCAACACGGAACATAGACTCCGATACCAAACATTTATGCGCATCGTACTATGGATCCTTGAACCTAATCCTGTCTTACCACTTCTTGCTCCCCTCTATATAAGGTATGAGGCAAAGATGTAAATTTTAAGGTAACTACTGTACTGTGCTGCTGTGCCCTTTATACAGTCACCGTGCAGACTCAGATTGTAACCCCAGCACATGGCTGCACGGAATCATGCAGTGCTGGGGGAAAAAAAAAAAAACAAAAAACAAACCAAACCAGTTAGGAGCCACCTCCTTTCTGTAGACAGCAGCTTATGAGTCTGTCATCTTTGTGGGCAACAGGCCTCCTGAACTATTTGCAGTGTTCTGCTTCCTTATTTCACTTGGCACAAAGTCAGGTTTGTTTTTCAGCAAAGCTGCTCAAACCAACAGTGTCTGGAAAGCCTTGGCCACTCATCTTAAAAGTTACTTAGCATGGTGCTGGTATTGTCTAAAATAAACACTTGTTACAATAAGCCAAAGTTTTGCATTGTTAAATCTTTCCATTCAATTGGAAAATGCCACGCAAACTGATTATTTATGCATGTTCTTCACCATACCCTGGCCAGCCAAGCTCTGAGCCACCCTGCTGAACTCCCAGCAGAGCAGACACTCACTCCTCTGGCTCAAACTCCTTTTATGGCCCCGATCATTCTTCAGGCATCCGGAAGCACGTGGCATTCTAGTAGCTACAAGAGCTAAAGAAAATGGAGGCTGGATTTGCACAAGCCTGGATGTGCTGACAAGAGCCTGGAGCCCTTGAAGCCAATAATTAAAACAATATGGTCTCCTTTAACAAAGATAACCTGGTTTGGGCTTGGGGGGGGGGGGTGGGGTGGGGTTAGCATCCATAACAGATGCGCTACTATACTTGGTAAGAGAAAGGGTAGAAAGCTGCTTGTAGGATAACTGACACGTGCTAAAACAGCAAACTACCCAAAAGGAAAACAACAACAAGCAGCTCCACCCCACCTCCCCCAAAATCCATTTATCTGCCAAGAAAGTTATTCAAAATAAACTGCTTTATCAAACACCAGATAGTAAATAGCTGCAGGAGAAACAAGGCAAGAATTTTTAAAAAAGAAGGACATTCCAGAAGGTACTGCCTAAATTAATTTTAAAAACTTGTTACTGATTGTTTTGTTGCATAGAATGAGTATTTAGCTTAGATGAGAAATATGTTGCTTTAAAGTCAGAAGTAATTAGAGCTGCTGCCGCATAAGTGCTTTCAGAAGTGGAACAAAGTAACAAAGTCCTTGGTAATTGGTAATTTCCATGCATCTCCTATTCAAAAAGGGAGCAAAACCACAGAGGGAAGGATTCAAACTTTCAGCCGATCACTCACTAAGTTTGGGAAAAATTAAAACATGGACATTTATAGAAGCAATCTGCTCACACAGCTCTGATCAGAAACTCCCTTACAAGTGACGTCAGGTTAAATGGCCTGTCCTTAACTCACAGCTAATCCGGCCCAGTTAGGTAGACAAGAGAAGTGGTAGATCGTCAATACTGCTTCCATGAAGGTTACTTCCTAGAGTAGACTGAAATTCTCTTGCCAGGCTAAGGAGGCCTTGGCAAGATTCGTTCCTTTAACATTAGCATTTTTCAATTTTGCAAATTAAAAGCAATCCTTATTCACAACAAAAAGCTTACCTTGACTTGTGCATGTGCCCAGCGCACCACCAATTTCTTGGAAAGGGCCAGCTTCCCATTGAGACATTGGATCGCCTTTTCTGCTTCCTGCACAGGAAGACAGTTCAATAAACAAACCAAGCCTTTAGTCAAAACCGACTCAGATGTAAAAAGCCTTTTTTCTTTGTTAGTCTTGTGCAAGTACAGCTAACTGACAGCAAAGAAAGTTTATCCTATTGTTTCCCAGTCCAGGAATATCTTTGGAAGACTCCAACATCTGAGTAACCACACACTTTTATCAGCCTTATCAGTTTATTCTTTCACTTGCTTTGGGGTAGGAAATGGGGAAAATTATCAGGAGTTTTGAAAATACCAAACAGAGGCCACCGGAACAGCATTCTGAGGGAGGTTTATGCTGTGCGAGTTTCTCTAGAAAATACTGTGACTCATGACAGTGATCACATGTGTCTCATTAACACCCATCTACGCTTATTCCAGACCCTGCTCATGTGCACCGGGAACACTACCCACTTGGTCCTGTTCTAGGCTCAGCAGTGGAATCTCAGTTCTGGGACACTCCCATAAAACTTGATTCACAGCAGTTGAAGACTTATGTTTCAATGCTGTTCCACCACCTTGCTATGAGTAATTTTCTAGAGCTAATGCACTGTGTCAGTGCTCTTCTGCCACCCTTACTGGCAACTGCACAGCAAAAAGATGAGGTCAGACAACCACAATTCACTGTTCTTCCTACCTTTTGAACAATTCTAGCAGAATCACGACAAAATAACTACAACTCTGATGTTGCAGGTGAGCATGACTTGCAATTTTGATTTGTAACAAGAGCTAAACCCCCAAACAGACAGCCAGGGGCAGTGTGCTCCAGGGTGCTGCAGATGCGTCACGTTGTACATCTGACAGTATCACACAAGTTGGTGTTTGTGCATTCATGAAGCCAAAAGAAAAACTAGGAGGACTTCAAAGCGGTCCTGGATTTCAGGTGGTCTGGCAGGCTGATCCAAGCAAGGCTCTGCATGGATCACAGTATCTCCGGTTCAACTCCATGAGCTCACTACCAAAGAACTGGTCCCTTCTGATTAGCATTAGAAAGCAGGATTCAGGAAAAGACAGCAGAGGAGAAAGGAAATCACTATTGCTACTTTCAGGAGCAGTCACAACGCGGCTGTCACAGAGTGGAGCTGTTAAGAGTCTGTGGGTTTGTGTAGACAAGGTATTTGATTTATCCCTTCCTGTTTCAGCTTTACATTAACATAAAAAGAGATGGGGGAAAGAAGCTAGTCATTTAAATCAGGATTTTAGATAAAAGCAACATACCTGTTTGGTTTCAAAGTTCACAAAACAGTAACCTCTCGGCTGCCCCTCCAGAGCACCAGACTTGTGAAAGAGAAAGTCAAATTGCTTTACTTTGCCAAACTTCTGAAGGAGTTTGAGTAGATGGTATCTGAAGGGGAAAGAAGACATTTATGACAATGACACCTTTCACCGCTCTGAAAGTGAAGAGATTGAAACGAACCCCCCAACACACACACACACACTTCACACTGTAACACAGGCAGTTCAGTTGTGTCATACGTGATCCCAAATACCCGCAGAGGTGTACTCCCTGTACAGCAACGCTTCACCGTCCATAGTTCCAAGCTGCGTTTTCAGTGACTGCTCTAAAACCCCCAAGGCACAAAGCTTCCCTCCCAGTGGTGCCAGCTGAAGGGCATGCAGAGCATCTCTTCACAGCTGGCTTTTGGACAGTTCTGCAATGGCTCCCTAGGGGTCTAGGAGGGCTTTGCCTCCCGCCTTTCTACATCACACCTACTTTCAAGCACAAACATCACATTTCTGCCTCCCTCGCCCTGATGCGACTGTCAGAATCTCCAAGCCCTGTATTCCTCCCCCTGCACAAGCAGTCCCAGCCCACAGTACCCCACATCACTCGGGATCCCCGCTATTCTTGCTGCCCTCCCTCTCTTCCCCGTGCCAAGCAGTACCAGTGCCCTGGTAAGGACATGGCCAGATCACACAGAAACGCAGCCGCTCGCCTGGCAGAGCTGGGGAAGCAGGAAGGCAGAAGAATAAGCAGAACAAACTGCAGCCAGGAATTGACAGCAGGCCAGGCAAAAAAAGACACCAGACAGACCTCAGTATCATCCAGGCCAAATCTGCCAGCGCTTCTGGCTCAGACAGCTTTTCAGCGACATGCACATGCAAGTCAGACACTTATTTAGCCAATTATCTTCCTGCCATCCAGTGGGGAGTGTGCTGTTTCCAATAAAACTGGAGAAAGCCAGAGTAAATCTGTCTGCTTAGTATCTAGTGCGCTGAGCAACTTAAAATAAGCAGCACATTTGTTGTACAGGCCACATCCAATCCTGAAAAGTTCTTTGCAGGTTTTTTTTGTTGTTGTTCCCTGGGACCGAAGTGTTTAACAACACTAGCTGACCTAGAAGGAAAATGACACTTGTTACTCTTTCACTGTCTGACCCCATCCCCAGCCTTTAAGAATTGTCTAAGGGTTTAATAAGGGAGTCTTAGCCAGGACTCATCTTCTCCTGATCAGCTGTACAGCGTTTGTCAGCAAGTCATCTAGTAGTCTAAGCCCAATCTTCAGCTTGCAAGATAACACAGTGCTCTTGAAAGCCTACCAGGATAACTCAAAATGGACATGGAGCACCAGGCACTGGATGAAACCCAGCATGTCCAGGCATGAATGGTCAGCAGTGGCCCAAGACAGCCAAACACACCAGGCAACTCTAGGGACAGTCTAAATAGGAAAGGCAGACAACATTTTTTTCCTAATAAAGCCTGATAGGATGTTTGAAAAGGGCTTTAGCCCTTTGTTAAGCTTCAGGAGCCAGGCAAGAAGGTTCCAGGAATGTGAGTCATCTGACAGGATGGGTCACGGTGGACATTCAGGATATACATTTTTAAAGAGGTAAAGGTGCAGCAAGTGCACAGATGAGCAGCACAGAAGGGCCAAGTTATCTCCCAGGGGAACAAACACACTGTAATCGATTATGGTAGGCTTCCTACGTCCTTCAGAATATAGACCAAGCACATGGTCTTCCAAGAGGCCTATGAACCCTCAGTCTCTACTCAGAAGGCAGAGGAGACAGAAAAGCAAGAGCGGGGGGGAAGTTTCACCACCACATCTCAAGCTACCAACAAGGAGTCACAGATGTACAAGTAAAACCACTAACTTTGGAGACATGTGATGTATATAAACCCCCACACTGAACTTTCAGAGCCTCCAAAATATGTAAACGCATCTCAGGTTTGTTTCTGTAAACATATTGCTACAAAAAGCACTTGCAATTTCAGCAGTAGGAAAATGAAGTCCTTACCACTAGAATGCTGTTCCCCTTTCGGCAATTACAGAGGCAGTGGAAGGGGAACAACGATTCTCATCGCATGCTGTTTAGCGACAACAAAACCCTGCAGCTGCCCAGTGAAAAGGAGTATTTTGTGGTTTTTTTTCCTGAGAACCTCTGCATTCAAATAATACTTAGCAGCAAAGTGGTAGTTGTTGCTTTGAAACAAATTTCATTAAGAGTCTAGTAACAGCCTACAAAATCTATTTTATTTAGAATCTTTAGATCGTACATGACGCAAACACTGTTTTCCAGCCATGCATGCAATTTTTACAACTGGAGGTCACCTACTCTCTCCATGGAACAGCTCGGAACTGAAGTCTTGTATAACTAAAAGTCTCAGGCTGCAATTATGAGTTGTTACTGTTAACATAGCGAGGGCATTAACAATAACTTGACAAGTAGTTCTCCAAGTCAAGAGAACTTCAGTACTGAAGGAAGATCCATTACAAAACGCCCAAAGCCTTAAAAAAAAAAAAAAAAGTGAGAACTTGTAAAAAGCTTTACTATGGCAACAACTTGGGTTATCCAGAGCTTGGACGTTATTCACACAGATGTGGCCCCACTGTGCTGTGCAGATCACCGCAGCCAACCTCCATTTCCACTTCCTGTCATCTGATGTCAATGCGAGACAAACCAGCAGCTCCCCCATTTCCTTTTCCTCCACTCTTCCTCCTGGCACCCCAAGTGCTATTCAAACACAGGCAAGGCTTCCTCTGAACAATGCTGTCCCAAGGATACCGCAAAGGTACCGGGCCACATGCGAAACCTATTATTGCGAAGAATTTTGCCCCACTGGGAGTCAGCAGGGGTCTGTAACAACAACTTATGCACACATTGTTTTCGAGGTGAGACTCATCAAGATGGGATCCTAGACAAGCGGCAGAACAGCCAAGAAAGTTGAACACCCGCTATTTCATACCCATGGAAAATGAACGGTCATTCAAAGGCTACTGGAAACTAGATAATAAGTATGTGTTACTGCAGAGCTGGAAATGAAGTTTTTGCCTGTCCAAAATGCTCAAAAATCTCAAGAGACTTTACAAACAGGAATGGGCAGAAGAGGCAGTACTACTCCACTTGCCACGCGGGATATGCAACTAACTGTGGGTTTTTCCAGCACAGGACGGGAGCACTGAGAGGCGATGTGAACAAAGGGTTGTGCTGCAGCACATCTCTTACTCCACTGTGCAGCTGGGGACAAACACTGCACCAGGCAACACTCACAGTGATGGCAAGGGGACCCCACAGCTTCCTTGTTCAGTGACAGCAAGCCCAGAATCAACCAGCTACTGCTCTCCTTGTGCATTGCCATGGCAGGCCCCACACCAGGGCACTTCTGATGCTGAATGATCCTGGAGACTGTCCCCTACACCATGAACAGTTGCAAGGTCCTATGGTGCCAGCTCACCTTCTTCCAGCCGTTAAGAAAACACTCAGTAGACTCCTAACACTATCTTCTTCCACAGGCAGAACAATCCTCTAAGGATGCTGGATAAAAGAAGTCACCCAAACAAACGTTATTGGCAAAGGAGGAATGCCCACCAGAGGACCCACTATAACCCTGCACGTAGGGTACATCAGCATTCAAGGTCCTCTGAGACTCCTGTTTGAGTCACAGTTACTCAGTACGTTCAGTAACCTCCTACAAACCATCAACTTGCAGGCTGTAATTTGTGGGCAGCCCTACATTTATAAATTCCCATTACCGCAGCTTGTGCTCAAATGTGTATGTTACCTATTAACTCCCTAGCGCTTGATTGCAGCTATAGGTTGCTCTCTAAATGGAAGTCTTGGATTAATTCAAGACTTTCTGAACTCATTTCTGCTCGAGAAAGTCACAACCACTTATTAACCCTGCTAACAACTCAATCAACTTTACACAGTCTTAAACAAATCTAACCTAGAAATTGCAGAGGCAGCTCTTTAAAAATCAGATAAAAGCAGCAAATGAAGAAACAGCTATGTAATTTTCAGGTATATGTTTTTAGTCACGTGATCAGTAATCTCAACAGGGATAATTCAGATGAGCAACTATGAGAAGAGATGTAAGTCCTCAGGATAAGAAAGTAAGGGTCAAGAAGCTTACAGACCTTACAGAGAACCGCACTCTTTCTCACTGCGCTGACAATGTGTTAAAAGGAACTTCCTCTTCTTTTATTCACAAGGAAATGGAGATTACAATATGGTTTGCCAGAGAAAATAGCCATTTTAAAAGCAAAACCAAAAGCAAGGCACAAAATTATAAAACCTGAAATAAGCAACTAGCATCTGTCACTCATCACTGGGCAAACTTTAACCGTTTAGTAGCATGGAAGTGCTCTAGGTTTGATGACACTGGAGAACGAAGGCCCTCTAACCAGCCCCTTGCCCATAGCTGTGATGCTGCTCTGGACACAGTCCCCAGCAGCGAGGGCAGCCGTGCCCCACACCCAGGCTGAACTCATGCAGCTGCAATAAGTTATTCAAAAAGGAACAGCCTGCCCACGCAAGAAGCCAAGTGAAACCCACAGAACTCATTTCACCCAAGCTATGAAAACAGTAAATTTTGCCATATACAGCTATTACTTGTCCGGCCTAGATTCAGAGGAACAATCTGGCCTGAAAAGGTCTTTAAAAACGCCACTAATGATCACTCTGGGAAGTGAAGGATCTAAGGCATTTACTAACACCCACTATTCTTCCCCCCACACTAACCCAGGTTCCTGAATCTTTAAGGACCCAGCAAACAACATGCTCAAGAACTCCCGTATATAATTTTACGTGGTCAGTGAATGTGGACAAACCAGAGTAACATAGCTGTGGGATAAAAATGGTAATTAATGCAGAAACCACCCAAAGCTGAATGGCTGGAAAGCACAATGCATTAATGATTCCATTTAGAGGCTATTAGAAAACCGCTCTGTTAAGATGAACCACATTTAGAATAAAAACCTAGCACCTGCACACAAACAAAAAGAAGCAGGAAGAAAAAGTATTCCATGAAGGACACATACAATAGTTAATCAAAAATGCTTGTTTCTTAGAAGTGTATAAACCCCAAAGTGTTTGGGTTTTTTTGTTTTGGTTGGGTTTTTTTATACAACCTACTGATTTCTCAGCACAGTATCCAAATATCGGACAGCAAGTTGTACTTCCTTGACAACTCAGCTGTTCAAATCGCATGTTTGCTCAGAGGATAATTATCTGCAGCCTGGAGAAGACACGGAGGGCGTACACACGCGTCTGATTCTTGCACTTACGCACCACAAGCGGCAGCCCCACCTCCCCACCACTCGCTAACTCGAGTCGTTCTCCCCCTTCAGCCTCCACCCCACTCCCGGCACCAGCACAGCCACAGAACCGGGCTCCTGACCACCCAGGAGGTCCTAAACCCGACGTTCCAACACCTCCCGAGCTCAGCCAACAGAGGCGCGTCCAAGCCCTGGACTGCCAGCCGAGCGGCGGCTCGGAGAAGGCTGCAGGTGCCGGCTCGGGGCCCCGAGCCCCCGGGGCACCCCACGTACACCCTTCAGGCCCCGTGACGCCGGGCAGGCGCGGGGCTGCCCAGCGCTGCGGGGGGCGCTGCTGGGCGAACGGGCAGGACCTGGGGGGGGCAGGGAGGGGCGCTGCGGCGCGGAGGGCGGCGAGGCCGGGGGGCGGCTCGGCGGGAGGGAGGCGGCGGCCCCGAGGGCCGGGGCCCAGGGAGGCGGGGCTGCCGGCGGGGGGGACCGGCACGGCGGCGGGGCCACTCACTCGGTGATCTTGGGGTCGAGGTTGCCGATCCAGAGGCGGTGGCCGTCCTGCAGCGCGCCCTCGGAGAGGATGGAGGCGTTCTCCAGCGGCAGCGCCTGGCGCCCCGGCTCCATGGCTCCGCGGCGGGCAGCAGTGCGAGCGCAGCGGGGTGGCGGGCGGGCGGGTGGGGGGCGCGGGCCGGGCCCGCACTCACCATGACACCGCGGGACCGCGCAGGCCGCGGCCGCTCCGTCCTGGCGCAGGCCTCGCCCCGCCCTCGGCGCCGCTTTGTGACGGCGCGGCGCGGTGTGATGACGTCGTCTGGAGCGCGCCGGGCTGCGCGGCGGTGAGCGAGGCGGCGGGTGCCCGCCTTCCCCTTCGCCGCCCCCGGCCCGGCCCGGCCCGGCCCGGCGGGCGGGACAGCCCGGCCCTCCGCGGGGCCCCGGGGGGCGCGGGCGGGGCGGGACCTAGCCCCCGCGGAGCGGGAAGCGGGGGGGCGGGGCCAGCAGAGGGGCGGGGCCTAGCACCAGGGTGGGGGCGGGGCGGGGGCGGGGCCTGTGGGCACGTGTGGCGGGGCCGGGACCCACGGGGGTCCCCACCGTCGCCCGCGGTGGGCAGCGACTTGGGGGCCGGGGGCTCCGTGAGTGGGGGGCTCGGGGGGCTTACTCGGGAAGCAGGGGCTGGGGGGGCAGGGGCGGGGTGTTCGGGGGCTTGGGGAGCTGGGGTTTCAGAAGGCAGGGGTCAGGGAGTGGGGGGCTCCGGGGGCTGGGGGCACAGGGGAGCTCAGGGGCAGGCGTTTCAGGGGGCCCACTCAAGGGAGCAGGGTCTCGCGGAGCAGGGGGCTCTGGGGGCAGGGGCTCAGGAAGGGGGAGGGAGGGGGGCAGTTGTACTGCCCCAGCACGGGGGCTCGGTACCCCCGGGGCTGTCCCGGGACTGGGGGAGCACAGAGCGAGGCTGGTGTCCCTCAGCAGCAGCTCCTGGCTCCCGCACCCCTGTGCCCTGCCCGGGGGGCACCGGGCCTGGGTCTGCGGTTCTGCCGCCCTGAGCCCAGCCTAGTAGACCCGGGGGGGGCCGGGGGGCTTCGGGGCCACACGCCTCATGGTGCAGAAATTAAAGATTCTGCTCAGCTGTCGCGCAAGCACCAGATATGAGTGGCTCCTGCTTAGCAGACATGGCCTGTGCATCACCACGTGCCCCCCTGGGCAGGTGTGCCCAGGCTGCCCACGAAGGGGCCCACGTAGCTGCCTTGCTCTGTGGCTGCCCCGCACCCATCGAGGCCGCTGAGCAGCACGCCGGGCAGCACCTTTTTCTCTTTTCCAGGTGAGCTAGAGAAGAGCTGTAAACAATGGCTACGTCACTGAGATGCTTCCGTCGCCTGCCCTCCCTGCTTTGTCGTTCCTCCTTCGCAGTGGCAAGGGCCCTGCCGCCGGCACCCGCAGGCTGTGGGCACGGTGTCCACCTGACGCTGCTGGCCAGGCAGCTGGCTACCAAAAAAGGTGAAGGCAGCAGCCTTTTTCTAGCGTTTGCAACCCCTCAGCCTGCTGCCAGAATCTCTTTTCTTATCCCTTCTATCGGGTGTACTGTATTGGTGTAACGCGGGCAGCTCTGGAGGAGTGGGGTTGCCTGACAGCGTCGCTGTGTACAGGAAACCTCAGCCCTTCCCATGGGAGAGGCACTGCATGGCACAGCCGCTGCCCTGGGCAGCACGTACCCTTCGTCACAGGCCGGGCTGGAGTCACCGCACACAGCGTGACCTACAGCTATATTTTGGCTTATGTGCTCAAGTGCTGGGATATTTCCTCATTAAAAAATACAGTTACTTTGGTTTATCTTAAGACTTCTGAATCTAACGGGGTTTTAATATCTCCTTTCTGCTTTCTAATGCAACAACCAAGTGCTGTCAGAAACAGAAACTAATTTTTTGTGTAATCTGCAGCTAAAGGTAAAGGGCAGAGTCAAACCAGAGTGAATATTAGTGCTGCCCTAGTTGAGGACATTATCAATTTGGAGGAAACCAATGAAGAGATGCAGGCAGTGGTAGAAGCTCTGAAAGAAGATTTCAGCAGAAACATCAGTGTTAGAACCTCAGCAGGTTGGTAACTTCGTTGTATGATGCTCGGTTGCCCTTAAATAAGGATACCAACCCTAGTAACACAGAGCTGGTTTTTTTCAAAATTTATTTCCTTTTTATTGAGTTATTCACTGGGCACCCAATTACTACAGCCTCAATGTCCCCAGCTAAAGGCTTTCTTCACCCTGAGCTTGACCAGGAAGGATCCATTTTTGTTAATAGCTTCCTGGAAATAGCTTTTGTAAGTGGGAGATGTCAAAAGTGTCTAGCTGAACTGTTTGCAGATGTGATGAAGAAGCAGGTTGTCAGCTAATGGTGCAGTAGGGCAGGAAAAATCCAATTGCCATTAAATTAGCCTTTTGGAAATTGCCATCAGGCTGGTGTCTGGCATGTGCAAACTTTTTTTGCTGTGCATCCTTGTGGTTGGTGACCTTTACAAGCCTCATTCACTTAGTGAGTTTTGTGCTTTAAGAAGAAATGTGAATATATTTGACTAAGCTACAGTTACTATAACACTCTGAACATACATATTTGTAAGTAGTATCAAGTTTCAGGGATAAAATTTAACATTAAACAATGACCAAATTTGAATCATTCACCACCCCAGCTCTGGCAGGGGCACTTCAGTCTTTAATGGAGTTGGAAAGCGAAGCTCAGTCTCTTAACTATTTATTTTAACCATAGGTATTTTTTTAAATTGCACTGATAAAGTACCTCTTGTCCCATGTGCCTTTTGGCCTGTTAACATTTTGCAGCAGAAACTAGAGAGCAGATTAAGAGTAGCTCAGGGAGAAACTGAATACTTTAAATTAGGCAGTGTACAACACCTCCTCTTGGGACTTGGGCGGGGGGGGGGGAAATGAGAGGTTTAAGAGAACACTGCTAAGTTAGACAATAGTCAATTTTTGTAGCAACGTTTTGATTTTTAGTTCTAAGAACCAAAAAATAACAATTTCCTTTTAATTCGTCACAATCTTGCTTAGTTTTCCTATTCTAGTAACAAAAACAAACAAGACTTATGTTTTCATGTTTTTGAGCTTTAAAGTAGCGTTGAAATATTTAGCTTGCAAATACTACAGGGGATGTGTGAACACAAACAGCACCTGAAGTCTGAAGAGACATACTTTTTTTCTTTTCTAACGTCTATATTTTGCATACCAGAAGGGAAGTGGGACAATCCATATGTGTTTTTTTCTTCAGCATCACTGTGAACTGCTGTATCATACTGAAACTCCCCTGTGTTTCGTTCTTTTGAGGGGCCCTTGATCACATAATTGTGGTGACAAAAGATGGGAAGTTTCCACTGAACCAGCTGGGGCAGATCTCACAGAAGTCACCGCAGCTCATTCTAGTGAACATGACCAGTTTTCCAGAGGTAAGGACACATTACCGAAGGCATTGCAAGGGGACATAATTACCACAGGAACAAACAGGTTGATGCTGAGCAAAGGAACATTTAGACAAAATGAGTTAAACCTGGCAGGGCTGAGAGCTCTGGCTGGGCTGTGTGTTGCTTCGCGGCTGACACAAACCAGAAGCACGATTTTGCTGCTGACTGCACGGGCTGAGTGACTCTCCAGCCCTGCCTGGCACATGGAGCATCGCACGTGCACAGGGTCAGATGAGAGTTACGCGCTGCCCGTCGGGCTGCGATTGCTCTCAGGGTCATATCCGACAAACGCTACGGTATGAGGGGGTTGCTTTGGAGACTGGCTTCCCGTCAGTGGGGTCTGCAAGAGCTGGGTTGAAAAGCCGTGCTTGTCACAGACCAGATGCCTGGATTAACTGTGCCCTGCCAGGTCTCCCCATTTCCCGTGCTTTGACGGCACCCAGCAGTCTTGAGCACACACACACGCTCTCTGGTTCACCTGAATTACACAGTGGAACCGATGCAGCCTCTGCCCCGTTGCATTTATGTCATTTCAGTTCCTTATGAAGACGTGGCCATGCACAGAACCAGACCTGTAGTGGGAATAGTGTGTATTTTTCCTGGGGACATCATCAAACTCCTCTAAAACTTGCTTGTCGCCAGGGCTAGCGACACCCCCTGAGAACAGATGGAGGGAGCTGCTGCTGGAGCCTGCAAGTCCCTGCAGCCCCCCTGGTGGGGCTGAGCCGGGCCCCTGCCCAGTGCTGGCTCAAGGCACTGCTGAGCTCAGCCAGCTCCTCCCCGGCAGCCTGCGGGTCAGAACCCAAAGCTGGTGCTTTGACCTGTCTTCTGGGAGAGCTGAGTTTCCTTAATTTTCTGCAGGAGCCTCAGTTAGACAGGCCTGTAAGTGAGGTGGCGAATCTGAACCCAACCTTGGGATCAAGCACTGTGGGTGCCCCGCAGGGCTCCCGCCGGGCAGCTGCGACAGGAGCAGCCGTGAGCGCAAGGTTGGCTGTTCATCCCGCTCCAGGTCTGGAGGTTTGCCAAAGCTTATCTCTATTTATTTTGCCAAGGCTTTCCCCAATTAATTAAGTCAGCAAAGTCTCAGAGGAGGTCAGTGTAAGGCACTTGATGCCTAAGTGTATCTTAAAGTGTATCCAGCGTGTTTAACGGCTTTGAAGGATAAAGGCCCCTCATCAGCAAGTGCACCGAGGTCCCTCGGGGTGCCGGAGCTGAGAGGGCCAGGGGAGTCCCTCCGTGACTTAGCCCTTGTCCAAGTGGGAGCTCAGGCTGAGAAATGGGCATGTGAGAAATTAAATACCACACTACGTAGCATTGCCTGCATTTGCCTTCTAAGCCAAAAGACCTTTTTTCATGTCAACTAGAGCCAGAACCATTTCTCTCAACACAGTTGTTTTATACAATAACTCTCCCATGGATAGATTGAACTCTTCAAATCTATTACAGACACATTTACTTGGTGTTATTATTTACAGCATATAGTCAGTACTTCATAGCATTGAAAAGCAAATAAAAATGCCTGAAGAGTCTGGGAAAGAAAATAATCATAAAAAGGAATTGCAGGGCTAAATTCTGTTTGCCCAAGAGTTATATAGCTAAACAAGACTATGGTTTTTAAGCACAGCTATTTCTTTCATGGACTGCAAGAGGATGGGGGCAATATTGCCATATTTTCTCCTTCCTCCATCTCCTCCAATATGTGTGTTAAACAACACAGCTTTTACTGAGCATTTCCTTCCTACAGAGCAAGCACCGTCCATAGAATAACACATTTACATTCCTGACATGCTGAGATCATCTTGGTTACATTTTCCTCTGCCCTTGTTGTGTTCTAGAGGACAGCAGTTATGTCTTACAAAACACTAGCAGAGCATTCACTTCGCTCAGTGATGTCACGCGTCGGAGACCTAAACAAATATGCAGTGCTTTAGTTTGTGCCTCAGTTGACAAAAGCTGAACTTCATAAATACAGTCTGCTGCAGCAGCCTGGAGCTGAAGTTAATGATGGGAAGGAGTATCAGAAATAGCAACGCGCCTTGTAGGAAATGCCACGCGAGCACCGCAAGAATAGAGACTCGCTTGGTCTTGTTATTGTCAATGTCAAGAATGAAGGAACTTGGCAGAGCTCCGTGGGAGCTGCCAGCAAAACTCTGATTTAACCGTAAAGCCTGACACTCTGTAAAGGTACCCCAGCGCCCTGGGGGCGGGAAGAAGCCTTTCAATCCCTTTGCAGTTACCAGGCAAACCTGTGCACCCCACCTTTTAAGCAGAGCAGAGCGTCAGCCAGCAGTAGTGGAGTTTTGAGAAGTTAATCTGAAGTAATAAACTGTAAAATAAACATAGACCTGGGCACAGGCGCTATTTCTCAGCCAACTGCTACTGCCCTGATGTAATGTGGTTAGGTTGTAGCGCTGAAGCGGTTAAGTTAGTTAACATTTCTAAATTGGCACTGTGTGATTTCTAGTGGGAAACATTCAACTGGAATTTTTAAATGCTCAGAATCTTTCATCTCCTTTGCCACAGTCAGGCTATGCCTTGGGAATTTATTGCGGTTTCACTCTGCGTTGCCTCAAACCATTCAAATAGTTTCAAAGAAGCAAAACAGTTTTCTTTTGTTGTTGCTTCCTTTCCTCTGTCCCCCGTTCCCCCCCCCCTCCGTGCCCCCCTACCCCGATACTGAGCGCAGCCGTAGTTTCCCACTCGGTTTGATCAAAGCTCTCCGCACCAATGTAACTTCCTGATCTTACTGGTAACAGAAGTAAATGTTTCCATGTTCCATGGAGATGGATTGCCAACTATTGACAGAGTTCTGGCATATGGGAATGATTATTTCCTAATTCCCTTTACCTTTTGATCTGTTTTACAGAGTACAGCTGCAGCTACGAAGGCTATAAGGGATTGCGGCATGAACCTGAACCCAGAAGTGGATGGGACAATAATTCGGGTGCCAATTCCTAAGTGAGTATTGATGGCTGCCTGAGTCCATCATCATGCAAGATAACACGATAGGTTGCAGTGGGTGCCCTTCAGGGGGTAAGCATGCATGACTGCTGTGATGTTGTGATGCAGCTGCTTTCCAAATAGCTGTATTTCAGGTTCAGAAAAAATATCTGAGCCCCTAAAAGCGTCTGGTGGAACCTCTTCCAAGTGTCTGAGCTCTTAAGTCACCACATGAGCTGATGGTTGGTCTTACTGTTCTTTATCTTTCCCCTGGAGGGGAAGCTCAGTCCTAGCTGGCTGCAGCTCTTTGCAAGAGACAGCCAGAGGCTTTTGAAGCTGTATTGCCTTTATTCAGGGGCTGATTCTGTGCTGCCTGCTGTAAAGTCCTTGAATTACACCAGCGCAGAGCAGCAGTAACGCAGTAGTGAACCAGTAGTATTAGGAGTGAACAGCACCTTGCTGCAGAGAACACAAAAAGGAAGCGATGAAAGAAAGAGGGAGGAAAATTGATAGCTTTGACTAAAAAATTCCTCTTCTCATGGAATACACATTGTGAACTGACAGCTGAGTTGAAATTTTGGTACAGGGCTGATAGGAAAGCAGGCTGCTCCTGGCTGAGGATTGAGCATCGCTTCCCTCACCTATCACAGCTGTGTCCCAACCCTTGGAGAAGGCAGGTGCCACTGCCTGAGTGCAGCAGTTTGGGTCAGGAGAACACTTCTGAAGCGATCCTGATGATCCCAGCTTATCATGCTTTGGGCTGCAGCATGCTGGGGTCTCTGCCTGCAAACGGGATTCCTTTCAGATGAAACTAGAGAGGTACCCTCTGGGAGCGCACAGAGCACTCCCCGGCTGCCTGGGACCAGGCTGCATCTCGCCTGGAGCAAGAGCTCCCAGTAGCTCCGCTTGTACTGTGCTGCACAGCTCGCCAGCATAGGCACAGGGCAGTGGCACTGCTCTGCCCGGGTGTAGGTGGTAAAATTCGCAAGGTCCTGTGGGTGCTGGAAACCTGCAGCGATGGAGCCATCTAAATACGCTGGGCAGACATGGATGTATGTGATCCTGGCGTGCTGTGAACAACTCCCTTCAAAGGGTAAAGGCTGCTCTGTGCGCTGCCTGTGCCCGCAAACACCTTGCACGTGTGTTGCATTTTACAAGTAGGTGACTTCTCAGTAAAGATGAACCAAGTATTTCTTGTGCTTTAGATCTTCTTTAAAAATTCTATAGAATTTTATCCAGCATTTTGATCAGAGAAGTCTTAATTGCAGCTTTCCGTTGCTGTCGGTGAGAGAGAATGACATTATCATTCTATTTGCTGATTTTCTTTTCCCCATGCTCCCTGCCCTTCCCCCATTCCTCAGGAGAGGAGGCAGAGGAGGAGGAGGGCACCATTATCTTCATAATTGCTGAGGCTCCCGGGTTGCTGCACAGTGGTTTGATTGTTAATGGGCACTTGGGTCACCCTTGAATATGAATTGCAGGGGAGGAAACTCCAAAACTGCATATCCCCATCTTTAAAAAAATACTGTTTTTTCAACAAATGTATATAGTCTGTCACTAGCTTTTGTGGTGCTGCAGAGCGACGACTCTCCTCTCCCCAGGGAGGATCTGCCCAGTGCGCTGCCTGGTTCCCAGCTGGGAAGGGTGGCAGCTCCTGGCCCCTTTCCCCGGCTGGTGGCAGCCTGGGGACCCCTGAGTTAAGGAGGTTTTTGGCCTGGGCGACGTGCCCTGCTGGTGTGCCCTGGCGGCTGCCCCTGCTTCTGCTTGCCCACCCGCTCTTCGGTGACACGGCTGCAT
The DNA here is from genome assembly GCF_023634155.1 of Falco peregrinus. Lineage (NCBI taxonomy): Eukaryota > Metazoa > Chordata > Aves > Falconiformes > Falconidae > Falco > Falco peregrinus. The sequence continues at coordinate 51,055,579 of NC_073721.1, forward strand.
CTTTTAGAGTTTCATCCGCTTAGCAAAGACAAGCAGCCAGTCTTTTAAAGCCAGCAACCTTTTAAAACCTAACACTAATGAGGATGGAAATAATCAAATTCTGCTAGAGGCCTCTCTTTAATATTAGATCCCTGAATTACCTTTTTTTGATTTTCAAAGTTTTTCATTTTCCCAACTCTAAAGATATTTATGAGAGTATACAACAGACAGATGCAGGGAAACTGCCAAAAGTATGGCAGGTGTGCAGAATGAGCAAACGAAGCCAAAATGAAAAGACAATATTGTTTCTGCAGAAATTGGTTCTTTCATGAGAGGAGGCACAGTGAAAGTAAAATCAAACCTGAATTGTCCTTACCTGTTATTAAAGGCACTTTTTAGCCTGACCTGTCAGCTGGACACACATACGTCGTTTTGCCTTACGAAGCTCCAGCTGTGCTTCAGTGCTTGAGAGTGTTTCAACTGAGCATTTTAAAACAGAGTTTACTTTTCAGTATTTATTCTGTTAGTTTAGTTTTCGCATTGCAGCTCTAACAGGAAAAATACACTCGCTTCGTTCATGTTTACTTCTGCTGCCTGCTAGGATCCCCTCTGCTCCCTAAGGCATTCGCCTGTTTGTGTTGCCAGCACTGCATAGGCAATATTTATTTGTATAAAAAGTATTCTCTGAGGGTTTAAAAAGAAAAGAAAAAAAAAAAAAAGCCAGCCAGCCATGGGAACATTTGTATTGGTTGATCTCTTGGCCGAATTTGACCTGACCTTGTGTCTTTTATGGTATTGCCTCATTTTTAGATTCATCTTTTTTGGACCCATTGTGTTACACTGGATATTGTTTGTAAATTAGTAATATTTTTACACATGCTTTACTGAAAACCAGATGACTCATTTGAACATTTAATGACTCATTGTGAGCTTTTTTTTCCTTTGCCCTTTAAGAAATATGCAAAGATACCTACTATGGGAGAAAGGACTCAAAAAATCTTATTCGAAAAACCCCAGAGCTGTTTCTAAGCTGTGCTGCTCCGGATCGCTCATCGGCAGAAGTCTCTTACATGCTTTTTGTCGAGCAATGTATGTTGCACCCTATGTTTATCTGCAATTATGCATGCAGAGTATTTAGTTAAGCCTGCTTTCCTTTAACGGAACCCTCTCGTTCACAGGAAATTCCTAGCATTTGAGATAGAGAAATTACTCTTACCCGCATAAATGTCTTGCGTTGGAGACGAGACATGACCTGCGTCGTGCTTGCTGTGGGTCTGCTCCCACTGGATGCGGGGAGAGGAGCATCCAAGGGTTGCAGTGCTTAAACCGCTGGTCGCTGGGGGAAGCGGAAAAAAGGATGTTACCCCTGGGGTGCTGTGCATTTCTGAACACCCTGGCATGTCAGTTCGCCAAGCTGTGCCCTGACCCTGGCAGGGCAGGACTGTCCCCGGGGAATGGCAGGATCTGAGCCCGCTGCTCCTGGAGCTGCCGGGGACGGCAGCATTCCCCCCAGGGTGACGGGAGAGGACACTGTCCTGTTCCCTGCTTTTGGCACCCCTTCCCAGGGTTCACCTCACACTTTTTTTTTACTTTAAAGAGGGAGCAGGGGCAACGGTTACTAGACAGAAAAGAAAACATACCTAAGAAGAGCTTGAAAGTCCCAGATCTGGGGGCAGGATTAAACAACTGTCCTTAGAAACCATGGGCCTGGCTCGTGTTGATGGATTCCTTAACCAGAAACAGCATCTGCTTGAAAAAGTGTCCGTTTCTGGCACTGTTGGTAGCATTGCTGAGAATTTACACACAGTCTGGCTGGAACATAAAACCCGCTGAGAAACTCCACGGCGCTGCGCAGTGATAAAAAGAAATTGGTGTTAATAAAGACAGACAAGGAGGCATGAAAGCTGTGACCCCGTGCCAAGAAGCATAGGAAATCTGGCAGCGCTGCATAAACAAAAACATTTCCTTAAAGGCTCAGCAGCCCCGAGCAGGCGAGTGATACCCTCGGCACAATTCACAAAAGCCGAGCGGGAGGCAGAGCTGAGGCGAGCTCCGTCTGCCCCGCTGCGCGCCCGCTCGCCTCACCACCCAGCCGGAGATGGGAGAGATTTCCAGCTCCCTCCTCCAAGTGTAGCAGCCAGGATTGACTCCCTGCCCACCCCACCCCACCCCCACCACCCCCCCCCCCCGAAAAAAAAAAAAAGCTGCCTGAGAACCTGACCTCAGCCGGACCTCTGGTTTCGAGCGGGCTTTGCATGTGCTGCAGGACCTCTGGCTGGGGAGCTCGAACATGAGAAGCCCTAAAGGCAGCGATGTTGGGATGCAGAGGAAAACGCAAGTAACGCTGCTCGCTTCGAATCAGGCATGCGGTCCAGGCTGGAGCCTGCACTGACCAGAAGTCTCTTGCCACATGTGAAATTCCCTGGCCACCTCCCTCCAGCTGTCCCTGGGCAGGGAGCGGGCTGGGCTGGGGGTGCCCCAGTGAGGGCTGTGGGGGCATCGGGGATGCCGGGGCTGGGGTGCAGCTCTCTAGGTCCGTCAGCTTTTCCGGCAATCCCAAATTCCTGCAATTACTAATCTGTTCTGGGAAGCCTGCTCCCTCTTGCCCCATGATACAAAGATAACTGGTGAGACAGACATCGACCTGGCTGCCGAGGGAAGGAGTCAGCGCGTGTCACCTGCCAGGCTGAGCAGGAGCCTGGGAAGGGGCTGGGGGTCCCATCGCACCCCCACAGCCCCCCATGGCGCACGCCCATGCAGGGGCAGGGCTCGCACTGCCCTGGGAACCCTCGCCCCAGGTTTCCTGAGCTCTGCAGGAAGAGTCCTGGCCTCTGTGTTTCAGTGACCCAGACCGTTGCAGCCAATTTCTAAATACTCCTGTGAAATGTTTGTTTTGCGATATCTTCTGCGAGCAGACAGGCGCTCTCCTGCTAGTGAGTCTCAGTGAGCGCACGGGGGTTTTTCAGTCTCGAGGCAGTCTGGAAACTTCAATAGCCATGAAAATAATTAAAATATTACTGTTGAGCACTAGCAGTTGATGCTGACAGTGATCAGCTGTAGGTGCTGGAGCATTACCGGAGCTGAGGTGACACATCAGCCACTCCTGTGCCTTACTCAGATGTCCAGGCTCCCTCATCACCTGCAGTTTTTAGTTTGGGATGGAAAGTTGAGGATTTTCTTGTGGCACCACCGTAGTAACTGGCCCCGCACTGGGGGAGGGTGCAGCTGAAGTTCTCCCGGCCGAGTTACCTGTGGCTGGCCAGATGTAGCATCACCTTCTTGCCAACCTGGGCATTCATGTCATCTTGATGGAAAAGCCTGGTCATGATGAGCTGGAATGAAGTTGAGTGAAGCATAAGCTCTGTAGCTTCCAGATACATAATTCAGGCTCTTCAGTTGCAGGGGGACAATACCAAATTTCAGGAAGGGATGGAGGTTTCCTCCTGGCTTTGCAGGATTATACTTTTCAGCTCCATCTCTCGGGTCCAGAGCTGGATTTTCCCTCTTCCCTGCAGATGCTTTGGCAGCAGAAACAAAGTCTGAACGTTTCAGCATGGCTTTCAGGCACGGCAGTGACAACTACACAACAAGATTCATTCCAAGTCCCTCAGCTTAGGACTGTGCTGGGAACTTTCCATTCCAGGGTCAAGACTCGCTTCGCTAGGCTGTGCTGCCCTGGCGGTGCTGTGCAGAGGTGGCTCATTCGCTCAGGTGGACCAAAGCAGCATAAAAGCACACCCTGAGCTAAGTCCCTCTGCTCTTGTGACACAGGACCTCTACACAGAGCGAGCTGTACCTTAACACAGGTGGCTTTTGGGTGTCCCTGCACAGCCCAGCAGCTCTGTCGAGGCCAGTCGGAGAGGTACTGCAGCGGAGAGGATCGCTGCATTTACCCAGATTCCATCACAGAAAATAAATCTTACTGTGCTACACATGACACTTATTTTCCTTTTGTGTTTTTTCTCTCCCCTTGCTGCTAGGGTAACAAGAGAGCACAGGGAGAACTTGGCCAAGCTTGCCAAGCAATCCACCAACAAGTCCAAGGATGCCCTGAGAAAGGTGCGAAGCAAAAGCATCAACCAGGTAAAGAAGTTCAAGAACAAGGTGTCTGAGGATACCATCTGGCTGCTAGAAAAGCAGGTAATTATTTTTTTTCCCCTTCTGCCATATCACGGTGTTTCACAACTCTGTGGTACGTTTGTCCCAGCCCTTGCTGACACATCTCCGGCGCTGAGAACCCGGCTGGGGAATGGGTGGTCCTGGGCTGAATGCTTGGAGTGGCAATTGCTGGTGTATTTGTTTTTCCTTTGTGAGATCTGGGGCTTCAATCTCAAAGCCAAATTTATTATATGAATCATTGTAAGCTGACACAGGAAAAAAAAAATATGTTCCCCAAAAGCTTTTGTACTACGAGGGATTGTTGCACAAACCAGCTGAACTTGGGGAACAGAATGACTGACATTCATAGCTTTACATTTACATTTACACAGGGCCTGGCCACTGCAAAACAGCTGGTGCTAATGAGGATTGCTCCAGTTTGTTATTAACGAAAAGGCTAGCGAGATTATCTCTGTTAGGAGTTTTTGGCTCTGATTCAGGAAAATACTTAAGCACATGCCTAATTCCCTAAGAGCAGATGTCACTAAAGTCAATTACTTGGGCATAAACTCAGGCACAAGCCTTAGTGTTTTGCTGAATTGATGCCTCTGAAGGCAGGCCATTACTTTTTAGCTGTTTGTTTATTAACAGCTAAAGTTAGATACATTGCAAATGCTTCAGGACAGTTCCCTGTGTGCTCGCAAAAATAAACATTGATATACAGAGCATTTGTGCAAGCGGGAAAAATGGCCATGCTATTGTAACTGAATCCTGTTGGGAAGCAGTTCTCCCAGAGCAGACAGATGGTTTTCTGCATTTGTAGGGGTGGCGTCTCAAGTCTGATTTTTGCTTGTACCCAAATTGTTCAGCGTGGGGAAAGGTCCTTGTCATATACCTTGGGCCTCGGGAGCCAGTGCATCTTAGTCAGTCCTGTAACACTAGTGCATAAACACACACATGCACTGATGTGCTCCAGCCTTTGGCTGCACTCGCTCAAGGTGTGCGCGCACCTTTGGTCCCATTCACATGCTTGCCGTGACCATCCCTGCTATCAGGAGACCGCTCCCTGGGCAGGGCCATAACAATCGCCATTTATTTCCTCATGCAAGATATAAACAGGTCTGTTACCTGGTGTATGAATTCTTAGCGCGTGCTGAGGCTGCGCTCCTGCTGTTACCTTGTTCATTCTAATAGTGGAAAGGTTGCAGGAGGTGATGAGATAAGCCCTCTCCTCTCTGGTGCCAACACCAGCAGATCTCTAACCCTGCCTTCCCCTGAAGTCACTCTGTTAATAAAGGACCTGACCAAGTCACGTGTGAAGCTCAGCCAAGAGGTTGTGTCTCTTTGCGGAGCCTTTGCCCCATCCCTGGTCTTGCTGTATAGATGCAACACCAGCACAGAATCACTGAGGGCTGCGGGGAGCCGCCAGGAAGAGTCAGTTATTGCCCCAGCACCATTTTGGGTTTTATTCGGACTCCAGGCTTTGCTTCAGGAGATGATCCCATCACTCCTTTAAACTTTGGCATCACCCAGCATTTGACTTGGACTTGTACTGTGTTGCCACAGATCCAGCAAATGACAGACAGTGCTGCAGCGGAGATGGACAAGCTGCTGGCAGCAAAGACCAAGGAGCTGCTTGGATAAGCACTATCCCGATGGACACGCTCTCCCCTCAAGCAAGACCAGACTGCCATGCAACCTGATGGCTGTCCCTGCCTGGAGTCAGTAGCCTCAGGGATGGGCAGGGGTGGCTCTGCCAGACCTCCAGAGCATCTCTGTGCTTTGGCTGCTCCCGTTCCCCACCTTGGATTGTACTGGAGGGAGGGGGAAACTCTTCTCACTTTTCTTCATGCAGGTGGCAACAGGACTGCATGAACTGAGATGAAAAGTAAAATGGCAGGAGATGGAGGAGTGGAGGCTGCTGGAAGGGCTCTCACACAGAAGCTGAGGAAGAACAACTGCCCTGCTCACCTTGCTGCTGCCGGGCTGCAAGGTGCTGGGATGCAGACAGGCTGGTGTGCAAGAGAAACCTGTGCTGTCTTGCTGTGAACCTTGGCATTAATTTTTGCTTAAAATAAAGTCAAAATGAGATGTGGAGGAGTGACCTTGGGACAGCCAGTTCCTGGTTGGTGTGATATTTTGGGTTTGTGCGTCCCAAAAGAAGCATTTGCCCGTTGCCACGGCCAGCAGAATTACCTGCAGCCTCACTGCCAGGAAGGCAAGAGAGAGCTCGGCACCGACTGGGGCAGGGTGGGCAGGGGAGATGGGCTTTGCAATTCCCTAGGCTTTGTGGGTGGAGAACTGAACACGGTGCAGTCGGCATGGCTGGTTTAGCCAGGAGCAGGACCAAAAGCCAGCACGGGAGCTTTCCACGGGCAGCACCTGCCCTCCCTGACCAGTTAACGAACACCCGCACAAGCCACTAGTGCCACATTTTGGGGGGGTGGAGGAGGTAGAAGCGGAGCAGGGTCCTGAGCACGTGGCACAGCTCAGCTCCTCGCTACCAGCAGGTACTTGGTACGGGCAGTGAACGGCCACCCCGCAGCCTGGGGCGGTGGCCGAGGGAGGGAAGGTGGCCAGCCCCGCAGACCTGCTCCCAAGCCGTTTGGGTTCAAAGAGCACTGAGTGCTCTACAGTCCTTAAATAAACAACTCCAAAAAAGTTAGGTTGGTGTGCAGTGGGGAGGGGGAGGAGGATGAAGGATTTGCTCTGCTAGGGCCCCACATGTCAACAATTTCTCTGCTTTGTGTATTTTGGCCGAGGCACTTACTATGATAAATGAATAAAGGAAAATGGCGAGCCCAGGGCGGTTGCATGGCTTGGTAAATTGCTTTCAGCCGATTACTGTATTTCTTTTGACATTTATCAACTACGGATTTTTTTTTTGCTGTTGTTGCAGCCTCGGCATCCCAGCAGCAGTGTGGGCTTGAAGGGTTTCCCTGGTACCTGCCCGGGAGCTGTGAGCTGGGTGTTTCTCAGCCAGGGCAGGTGGAAGAGCTGCCGCTGGCACAGGCTCAGGCGGGGCTGGTGCCCACGGGGGCTTCTCTGGCCGCTTCCCATTCCCCAAGTCTTTGAGACGGTGGCGATGGGATGGTGGAGGGCTGGGTTGGCAGAGGAGGGGCAATGGAGCTGCAGGGGTTTATTGCACGGAGGAATTTCTAAAGTGTTTATATTGCTATTCCTTACCCTATAGCATCTCACACCACCTCAGGTGAATTAAAACCTCGTGGTAAAAGTACACGGGGCTGGGGCTGGAGCTGCCTGTGCACCACGCAGCCGTGCCCCATGCCTTGGGAGGGGGTCCAGGGCTGGCCCCCGCTGGCGAGGCAAAACCACACGCAAAGCCAGCTTGTAACTGTGAAGGAAGGCAGAGATCTGTTCTGAGCAGCCACAGCCGACAGCCCCACGGCAGGGTAGAGCCTGGGGAGCCCGTTTGCCTGCGCCCTCACCTCGCCCCCCATGCTCTGCAACAGCCAGGAGCAGCTGCAGTGCCCACGGGTGCTGCTCTCGCCCCAGTACCGGCAAAGCAGCGCAGGCAGCGTGCGAACCCACGAGCCGTGCCACCGCAGCCCATCCCACTCGCTGTGGGACCCTGCGCTGCAGGATGAGTGGACAAAAGCCCCAGCCACAGCCCCAGCTCGCCCCAGTCCCACCCAGCCAGGTGCAGGGCAGGATGCTGGTCCCCCACCCACCACCACAAACCTCTCGGGAGAGGAGGGGACGGACCCTCACGGCAGGTGCAGGTGGCTGGCGCAGGGCAGCTCTGGACAGGGCCCGCTCTCCATCTTGCTGCACAAACGCTGTTCTGGTGCTCCACGCCAGGAGCCGCAGCACGAGGCCTGCCTGCTCAAAAAACTACCAGCACCAGCAGGAGCCTTTCACTGGGCTCCAGCCTGGATTGCACCCAGAGCTGATAAGAAGCTGCAGCTGATGCTGTTGGCGGGTGGAAGGAGCTCCAGCTGCACCCAGTAACCCAGCAGGGGAAGGGACCCTGGGCCAGAAAATGGCTGGGCTGGGTGTAACATGGGTCTGATGTCAGCAATGCTGCTGCAGCCACTAAATGCTTTAGCTTCAGCAGCACATGCCAGTGGGCAGTGCAGAAGGGCCATGGCCGGACCCCCTCAAGCTGTGCCTTGGGCTCTGGGCACCCTGCTGCGCTCGCTGGGAGCCCCCTCCCCACTGTATGTGGGTCTGGGGCACCATCGGGCTCCACCTGGCCGGCGCTGCCATGGCCTGCTGGGTTGGTGGTCCCTGAGGGGGTTGCGCTCCCGGCATGTCCCCACTCATGGCATAGACCCCTGCATGCATAGACCCCTGTGCATGTCCCCACTCATGGCATGCTGGGCCAAGACCCTCACCCTCTCCGGGGCTCTCAGCTCTGCCAGGGCGCTTGGGCTGGCTGCGAGGGGCAGCACCGAGGGGGCTGCGGCGTGGAGGGGGCGGCCGCCTCCCGGCCCGAGCACTGCGGCCGTGGGGAAACGTGAAGCGGAGGCAAAAGGAAGGAAAAACTCCAAGGAAGCTCTCGACATAGTTAAAAACCAACATTGCTCTTCAAATAGATGTGATTGCGCTCCTTGTGAGTCATCGAGCAGAGACACCAAGATTGCTTTGTGCCAGGGACGACCGGGCGCTGATTGTGTGCCGCCCGGATTTGTATAAAACAGACCATGGATGGCATGTCGGAGTTTACAGCTTGCATACATTTTCAACAGTGAGCTTTGCAAAATGTATCAATGTAATCTCTGCCTCCTATATTCCGTGTTGATTAGACACGATTTCTGGCTGGATTTTCAGAAAGCTCAAGTGCTTTTTTAATCACTACAGAGGCTCATTATTGCTTTCCAGTGACTCTTATGTCCTTCACTTCTCCTTTCAGATTAGAGTCTATAGTCAGATGAATATTGGATGATTTCATTACATACAAATGCAATCAACAGTTTTGCATAAATTTCTCCTCTTTTCTTGAGTTTCAATTGACCTCAGCACCCGTGGAGGCAGGCGCAATACACATGTAAATGAGCTGGCGTTGCTGCAAAGACACGGATGCGGAGAAACAAGATAAACTGTCAGATAATATTCAGGATTTTTAAGAGATCGAAAAAATACTTCCTCGTTCAGCCGAGCCGTAAAAATGGCACCTTCAGCTGCCGGGGAATTTGCTTTTGTTTTGCTGGGTGTCTGGCTGTGGACAAAGGCCAGGAGTGGCACCGGCCGCGGAGCGAGATGCTGAGCAGTGCCAGGCTGGCCGGCAGAAGCAGCAGCGTGGGGACAGGAGCAGGGTGTCTGCGGGGTGCAGGCAGTGATGGCACAGGGCTTCTGCTGGCAGAGAAGGCACTGGTGAGGTCTTGGCAGACCACCATGCCCAGGAGGTGCCCACCGCAGCCCAGTGCCCGCTGCAGAGCTGGGTTTGGTGGGCCATCCCCGGCTCCTGCTCTGGTGTCACCATCTCAACCAGGGGGTGCTGAGTTCACACCCTGTCTGGATCCCCGTCTCCCCCTGGGCAGCCCCAAGCACCAGCCCCACGGCGGGGGCACCTGCCAGGGCACAGGGCTCGGCCGGAGGCTGCCCTCCTCGCACCGCGCCGGCAGGGCACGGGGGAACTGCACCAGCAAAATATATTTAAGCTAACACTCCACACGAACAATCAGGGCTAATTTAAACAAACTGTAATTAAACATAAAGGACCTCTTGGTAGGGATGTCAGGGAAAACTGTGAGTGGTTACTTTGGATGCAAAGCCCTTACCTTTAAAAGAATAATTTTTGTGCTAATGTGAGCAATCCAGCACTCCCACACTCGCCTTTGGGTGCCAGTGGGGAAAGAAACTCCTGGGTTTCTTTTGATACCTTTATGTGCTAATCTTCTTAACAGATTTTTAATTAATGGGAACAGAGCACTTTGCAGCCGTGAAATCTATTGGTGTAATTGCCTGGTGGATTAGTCCCATTAAGCACACAAATTACCTGTCTCCAGGCTGCCAGCCCCACTGGGGTGCTCCCTGCACTGGACACACCAAGCAGCCCCATTCTGAAGCAATTTTGATAAAATAAACTCTCTAATCAGGTAAATAATTCCATAAGGGAAATTGCTGCCTTCCCACAGCCCCCCTCCAGCAGGACCTGGCTACTTTCAGGGGCACGCAACGTGCCTCCAATTACAGACAAATCTCCAGCTCAGAAACCGTTGAGGAGAAGCCCACGGCACATGGGACCCCCTCGAACCGCTGCGGCCGAGGAATTAAGGCATTTAAGCTGTCAGCCGGAATCTGGCCCAGCCCCTGATTACCTGGGGGGACGTGCGGCATATTTAGGTTCGTGTCCATTGCAATTTCCTGGCCCCCAGCGTTGATCCCGAATGACTCGCGTCCGCGTCAGGTTCCTGGCCGGGGTCCCTCCGACACGTGGCCCCAGGCTCGGGGATGCCGACCTTTGGGCAATTAAGGACATCCAGGCCGGCTTGAACCTGGAGAAGTGGAAATGTGCAGCTGCCCCTAAGAGCCATTGGGCGAGCGGAGCAGCCTGCACCCATTTCACCGCAGTGCTCGGCAAGGCTGTGTTGGCTGCCATCACTGCTCAGGATGGGTGCCCGGACCCTGGAATTCCTTCCTAGCGCCATCCATGGGTTTCCATGGTCCACTGTAATTTTGGACCTGAACCCGATGGAGACTCCCACAGCTTCCCTCTACTCGGACCCTGAGATGGAGATGTGCTGTCCCAGGGACACCGCTGGGACCCACACTTGGTTGGCACAGCCAGGCACCCGCATCGTGTCACACGGTGATGCACAGCCCCAATGTGCTTCCCACCACATGGTGACATGGCTGCCCCGCACCCAGAGGCTCTGCCAGACCCTTGGCCAGGGCGGCTCCAAACCTGCTGCACCAGCCGGGGCAGTGCTGCACCTTAGTCCTGCACCCGGGGCGCAGGGAGGAGGGGTCCCGCTGCACCTTGCTGTGAGCACATGTGATGGGGGCAGCCTGGGAGGAAACAACCTGGGGGAGTTAAACCCCAGCAGTGACATGCCAGCCATGGTGGGGATGGCCATGCAGTGAGGTGGCTTTCAAGCATCCCCTGAAACGCTTGGGTGGGTGATCCCTGCGCTGGTCCCTGACCCCAGGATGGAGATGCTCAAAACATGGGTGGCACAGGGCTGCTCTTCCCCCTGCAATGGGAGACGTACAACTCCCCCCTTGGCTGCCCCTGTGGCTCCTGGCACAGGGAGCAGAGAGTGACCCGTGGGGTCACCCCAAATTGGAGGGTACATGTAGGTGGCTGCACACCCCGGTGGAGGGGGTCAGACCTGGGCAGGAGGGCCAGAGCGCGGGGCTGCGGTGCTGGCGGGGAACCCTACACCACGGGTAATTGGCATCAGATGCTCCCTGACCTGCCGCATCCACCGGGAAGCTGGAAGCATTTATTTGTCTGAGCCAGCGGCTCTATCTGCGTGCGGGAGGCGGTGGCGGGGCTGGGCTGGGCTCCGTGAGCCTAATGAGCCTGAGCTGAAGATGATGAATATGATTGCTGAAAGCGCTTTCCTGAGTCCTCCTTTCCCGGGGTTCAGGTTACGGGTTCCCAGACAGCCTGTCCAGCCCCGGCTTTGCAGCTCTGATTTGTAGCCCCCCAAACAGTGTCTGTCAGCTCCCCGAGCTGGAGGAAACGCTGGGTCCTCTGCCGCCGTGCCCAGTGGAGCTGGGGAAGGGGCCACCAGCCCTGCTCGGCCATAGGGAGACCTTCGTGCCCTAGGCTGCCCCACCGCTGCCCCGCTTGGCCCTGTGCCCCACAGCCCCCCTGAGCCCAGCACTGGGCCAGACCAGAGTGATGCAGGGTCTCCAGCCACCGGCATCAGCTGTGCTGATGTCTTGGACTGAAGTTCCCGTGGCTGTTGGGGATCTTCCCCATGGTGGTGGTGGTGGGCGGGAGCGCATTTGTCACCAGTTGCCTCTTAACCTTACGGCAGAAAACCAGCGAGTTTGGCTTCCCTGTTCCCTGCCCAGCCCCTGCAGCCCACCGTCAAGGGTCCACCTGCCAAGCCACATCCCACCCAAACAGCCTCCCAGGGAAGCCAGGGACCATGGACCACGCAGATCCCCCCGGGATCAGGGGGACACACTCCTCCCAGGCACCGCCACCCCTGGAGCACTGGGCTGGGGAGCCCCGGGGTGCCCCTGCCCGGCTGTCCCATGGCTCTGCTCCCGGCGCAGGGCCCCTCACCGGCACCCCCGTGGCCTTTCACCTGCCCGGGGGGGGGGCACTGAGCTGCCACCTCACCCCACCCCACAGCTGTGGGGTCTCGGCATGGGGGGTCCCCAGGGCTCCAGCACAGTGGGAAGATGGGGGGGAAGGAGGTTCAATGCCAGCCCACCGCGGGCTCTCGGCTCGCACTGGCCTGCCCTGGTGGCACGGTGGCTCACGGAAGCGGTGCCCCCCCAGACGCAGGGAAGGGGTCCCGGGGGGGCGGAGAGGAGCGGCGGGGCACCCCAAGGCAGAGCGGCTCAGGACCAGCGGCGCTTTGTGCACCGGAGGCCCCGGCCAGCGCCGCTGCCATTGACGGTGTTTTGCTGCCTCCCTACGGAGCCCGCGGCCGGCAGCACCAGCTCCCGCAGCCGCCCCCGCTCCCCCAGCACCGCAGCCTCCCGTGCCCTGCCCGGGGCTCCGGGGGGCCCGGGGTGGGGTCACGCCATGGCAGTGACCTCTCACCGCTGCCTCCGGCCTTGCATTGTGCGGGCAGAGCCGCTGCTCCGCCGCGGGGGCTCAGCTGCATCCGAGCAGGGCTGCAGCGCGTCTCCAAAACCACCTTCCCATCCTATTACAAACTGCAGCAAGACCACCGGGGTAGCCCCCGCACCCATCCTGCCCGGCTGCCGCCTTGGCAGAGACCGAGGATGGCCAGAGCCAGGGGGGGCCACAGTCGCATCTTCCCTGCTCTGGAGAGGGGGAGAAAAAGGAAGCAAAACTCCAGTGATGCCTCCGGAAGGAGGAGGGAAACTGCTGGAGGAAAAGGGGTGAAACCGCAGCCCTGACACCCACAGCTGCTGATGCAGAAAGCAGAAGAGCAGCGTGCGACTGGCACGGGGCGGCTGGGAGCAGGTGCTCAAGAACATGTGGCATGAGGCACAGTGAGGCCCTTGCACCGAGCAGGAAGAGAGGGAGAGGGAGAGGGAGAGGGAGAGGGAGAGGGAGAGGGAGAGGGAGAGGGAGAGGGAGAGGGAGAGGGAGAGGGAGAGGGAGAGGAGCTTTGGGCACCAGGAAGTGCTCCGGCCACCTCTGAGAAGGTGTTGGGTGCTCTGGCTGAGCCAGACACCAGGGCTGAACCTGAAACCCAGAGCCCCCCCAACCCAGGCCACCTCAGCCACCCGGCCACACATGCCACCACGATGCCCTGCTAGCAGCTGCTGGGCAAGGAGTGCCAGCAGGAGCCACGGCAAGGGCATGTCCCCGCTGCTGCTCCACGCTCAGAGGAGCAGCAGCCACCCATCGCCATCCCCCTTCCCCTCATCCACCTGGCCCCGGGGAGGCTCTTGCTCTTCCCAAAGCTGCTTGCATGAGTTTATTTTCCCAGTGCAGACTCCAGGCTGTTCGTGTACTTTGGGAACTCGCACACTCCATCTCTGGCTCCATGACAGCAGGGCCACACACGAGGCCATGATCTGGGGTCAAAAAGCTGGAGGAGAGACCCTTTGCACCACTTAGCTCCCCCAGCCCCGCCAGCTCCTACACCAGGACCACCGAGGGCAGAGCTGGTGAGGAAGGGGGGAGTCTCTGGTTGCCTGTGCGGTGCTTGGTGCAGGGTGCTGCGGTGCTGCGGTGCCCGTGCTCCTGCCTGGGGTCAGTTGTTGCAGTGTCAGTGGCTGCCAACCGGTGGGCTCGGCTGTCACCCGGTGGGCTTGTCTCGGGGCTCCCTGGTGCTGGCAATGGCCCAGCAACCGCTTCCTCCTTCCCTGTGTGCACCACAGAGACAGTGGCTGCCACTGCCCCATGAGACCCTCCGAGGGGGTTCATCAGGCTCAAGGAAACCTTTATCCTTGCCTGGTTTTCTGCTGCCAGCCCTCAGGGCCATGGTGGTGATGCACACGCGGGGCCCGACAGCACCACGCTGGCGCTTCCCCTTGCTGCTACAGAGCAGCCAGGGTGTTTGCTGGCCAGATCCAGCCCCACACTGCGTGGCAGACTCCTGGCCATGCCCTCCGTGTCCCAGCTGGCCATGGGATCGTGCTTGTGCTGAGGGATGCTGCGAGGCTGCCATCCCACCATGATGCATGCCCAGGCAGCACCAGCTGCCCTTGCCCTGGCTGGGGACAGGGTCTCATCGGGGGTCTCAGGGCTGGCTCCCCCCAGGACATAAGGCCAGGCAGCCCAGGCAGCACTGGGGGGTCGGTAGCTGCCAGTTTGTGCTGAGCAGCCCAGCGTGGCACCGAGCACCTGGAGTGAGGGGTCTGGGTGGGGCGAGGGGTCTGGGTACCAGGTGAGATGCCAGGAGTAGAGGGGGGGTGGCAGGACAGCTGGGCCACCCCCTGCCCTGCAGCTGCCGGCGGCAGCCCCCTCCCTCGCCCAGCAGCTCATGGGTGGCCCCTCCAGGGCAGCCCCTCTGTGCCCTGGCCAGACAGCCGGCCTCGGGGCTGTTGCAACTGCTTCCCGTATTGTGCAAGGGAATGGTTGTTAAAAGCTGACAGAGGGAAGGGAGCGGAGCAGTGAGCATGGGAGTGCTCCTGGAGCTGGGACATCCCTGAGGGCTGCTGGGCTGGCTCAGGGGGGTGCGGGGGCTCGGGCTCAGCCACATCGCGTGTGCTGTGGTCAACAGCACAGAGCATGGAGTGCAGGCTAGGAGGCAAAAGACCAGAGCTGGGGCTGCCTGCAGGGATGGAAAGTGGGGCCTCTGTGGGACTGTGACACTGTGGGGCTGGTGGTGGCAGTGGGTGGAGGGACCCAGCGCTGCCCTACTCTTGCAGCCCAGGAGTGCACAGGCACAGGGCGGTGGGGACAGGGACAGGGACAGGGCAGTGCCTGGGGGAGTGTTTGATGCTGTCCTCCCCTGCTCCCACTGAAAGCACCCCAAACCCTGCTGAAATCCGTCCCTCTGTGCAAAACCACCAGCCTGCCATGGCTTTTCATTTGGTGCCCATCCCGGTGGCTCAGCCACCCTTTGCCTCCAAGGCCAGAGGACGGTGCAAGCAGCTGGGTGTGTGAGGGCTGCCGGCAGGCTCCGGCAGTGAGCAGGAGCAGCCCTGGCCCCGGCACACGCTGACTGCACCAACTGCACACGTACAGCAACACATGCCACTCATTTCCAACATGTATTAGTTACTGGGAGGCAGCTGCTGTCCCCATTCTACAAGAGCGCGCTGAAAGCCCGCTGAGCTCATGTTTGCATTCGTGCATTTGCCTGCTGAAGCTGGATCTGAGGCCCTTGTTCATTTTTTGATACTGCAAAGGCCACTTGCCCTGCGGGGATGCTCCCTCCCTGCTGATGAGACACAGCAAAGCCCCGCAGTGCTCCCACTGCCCCGCTCCCACCACCCTGCTCCCACCACCCTACTCCCACCGCCCTGCTCCTGCCCCATTCCTGCTGCCCAGCTGCTTTCCACACCACATGCACAGGAACCGTGCAGGAACCGCACACCCTCTGGCCCTGCTGGGGCTTCCTGCCACTCTGCAAGGAGGTGACAGCAAAACCCGAGATAATCTGGAAATACACCCGGGCCCATGCCGGGGTCTCTGCCACTGCTGCAGAGCAGCACAGGAGAGGGCGAGGAGCCACAGCCCCTGGGCTCTGGGTGCCACCCGGCTCAGGGACATCGCCTGAGGCTGTCCCAGCAAGGCCTGCAGCCCACCGTGCTCTCACCCACCCCAGCCTCATGCGGAGCCTCTCTCGGCTGACACACTTCCCTGTGGGGTGGCTGGTGCCTGCCTGGGCTGGGCTGGCCTGATCCTGTCCCTGCTTGGCTGGTGCTGGGGGGGCAAAGCAGCCAGGCAGGAAACACCCAGTGATGGTTTCACTGATAAACTCAGCTTTTCTGGCTGTTGGCAGCTGTGGGCAGTCTGGCTGCTGGCGCCAGCTGGGCATGGCTGCCGGCACAGCTTCCCACGGCGGGTCAGGTCGGAGGGAGCTGAGCCAGGCCCACAGCCAGCGGCTGCGCTGCCAGGGTGCTGCTGCTGCCCTGGCTGTGACAGGGTGCCCCAGGGCATGGGGATCCAGGAAGAGGGCTTGTGGCTCAGGGGATGGGCATGGGGGTCCTGGGGACCAGGCATGGGGATGGGGGTTGCAGAGGAGTGTGGGGACAGGGGCATGGGTGTGGGGATGCAGGGGAATGTGGGGACCAGGGCAGGGAGTGTGGTGATGCAGGGGGATGTGGGGACCAGGGGGACAGGGGGACAAGGGTGGGGACATGGGGACCAGGGCATGGGCGTGGGGCTGCAAGGGGATGTGGGACCAGGGCAGGGCGCACGGAGAGCCTGATGGGACCTGGGGACCAGAAGATGGGAATCGAGGTGCTCGGGGAGGTGGGGATGGGGAGGGACAGGTGGGGACGTGGGGGTGGGCAGAGGGCTCCTGGGGTCACAGGGCTCAGGGCTGGGGGTGCAGGGGCGGCCGCGGGGCCCACGGGGAGGGGTGCGGGGCCGGGCGGTCGGAGGCGGCCCCGGCCCGGCGGGGGCGGTCGGAGGCGCGGCGGGGGCGGGGGGCGGTGGGGCCGGGCCGGGAGCGGCGGCGGGACGCGGCGGAGCTGCCTCTCGCCATGGGCGGTGGGTGCGGGGCCGGGGTCCCGCTGGCCGCCGGGCTGTGCCAGGCCGGGCTGCGGCTGCTCCTCGCCCACGCCGTGCTGCTCTGCGCCGCCGGGACCGCCGCCACCGACGGCTCCGGTACGCGGGGCGGGGGCCGGCACCGGGGGGGACCCGGGGGGCGAGGGGGGAGCCGGCACCGGGAGGCGCGGGGGGGCGCGGAGGCGCAGGGGCCGGGGGCGGCCGGGGGCTGCCTCATGCCCCAGCCCAGCGCTGCGGGGACCCCGGCGCCGCGATCGCGCCCGTCGCCCCTGCCCCGGCGCTGCCCACACCCGGCCGCGGGGCCGCCGGTAGAAGCCCCGGGGGGAGGGCGGGCAGCGCGGGCAGGGTGGGCAGGGCGGGCAGGGCAGGCAGAGCGGGCAGGGCAGCCGGGCAGCCGCTGGCCGGGACCCCCGAGCGCACGGCCCGCCCCCGCAGCGCCCGAGCTGCAGGTTTTGGCCCGTCATGCCGGACTGGAGAGCAAAATCGCCCCTGAAAACCAAACTTCCCCTGCACCTCCCGCAGCGCTGTGTGGGGGGCCGCACGCAGCGCTGGCAGAGCCGTCGGTGGCCCCAGCACGACCACACGACAGGGCCAGGGGTCCCGCCAAGCCCACCGGCGTCCTGTGAGCCCCTGGGGCAGGATGGGGCCGTGGCCACCTCAGCGTGCTGAGGGGCAGCACCTGCAGCCTCCCAGCGGGGACGGGGCGCCTCAGGAGAAAGGGGGGCGATACCTGTGAATGCCGGCAGCCAGGGCCCTTCCATGCTCCCCCCAAACACAAAGCAGATGAATCTGCAGTGTGGGGAGGGTGGAGGGCTGGGAGCAGCAGGGATGGCTCTGGTGGCCTGAGCCATCGTCTTGTTCTCGTGCCCACATGCCACAGCGGTGCCATGTGTGCTGGCCCAGCCACAGTGGCTGACGGCTGCCCGTGCGCCCAGGGGTGTCAAGGAGTGATGCTGCTTGTGGCAGCCATCCATGGAGCGTGTTGCAAAATAAAACTGCTTCTTGAATCCCATCAGCTCCATCCCCAGCCCCTACAATGCAGTTTCCTCCGTGTCCTTAATGGGGTGACTCCAGTCCCTCTTCTGTGAAATGACCTTCCTCCCTGCAGAAAAACGCCATCTCAGCGTGAAGCTCGTGGCACTTTCCAGGTTTTACAGTTCCTCACTAAAGTGATGTCTCAGCAAAACCAGCCCAGGCACGTGGGCTGTATCCCCTCAGCAGGGCTCTGGTCACCTGCGTTGCAAATGGTGCCGATGGTGCCCCTGCCTCCAACAGCCTGCCTGGATTTACCCGCCGCTGTGGAAGTGATGTGCCGAAACCCAAGAGCCCCCAAAATGTGCATGGGCTGAGTGTGCAGAGCTGAGCAGGCACCTTGGAGGGGAAGCGGGGTCATGGGAGAAGTGGCTCAAACCAAGAAGGTTTGGGGTGTGCAGGCACAGACGAGTGGGGCATGTTGCCCTTCCCACTGCCCACACCCCATCCCTGCCACCATCCTGCTGGGAGAGGAGGGACTTCTCTTCACCAGAGCAGCCAGTCCTGTGCAAAACCAGTGATCCCGAGGTGGGGGCTTCCCTGTTTCAGCAGAGTGTGTCCAGAAGGGGAACACGACCTGGCGTTGCAGCACTTCAAGGCCCCATGGCGGTGGCTGTGCGGAGAGTGGCCACGCCTGCTATGTGAGGGACTCCGGGAGTCGAGGTCCGACCTGGTGGGGGGTGGCAGGCCCACCCACCAGTGACAGTGGGGCTGGGTGCGCCAGCGTGGCCAAGCCACCCTGCAGCCCTCTAGGCTCCTCGGCCTCAGGCTGCAGGGTCAGAGCAGGAGCAACAGGAGCGAGAGCAGGAGCAGCAGGGGCAAGGCTGGAGGAGTAGGGCTGGTGCTGGGGAAGTGGCAGGCACCCTGCTGTGGACGTCGTCAGCCATGTCCGCACAAAAGTAGGGATCCCATGGGATGGAACTGGCTGTCACCCACTGGGCTGGACCACAGGTGGTGGGGACAGACAAGAGACAGCCCCTGTGCTGTTCCTCCTCCACCTTGGCTGTCTCCCGGCATGGTCTCGTCTCCCTGAGAAGCTCCTCCTGGGAGCTGAGGACAGCTGGGAGCAACATCTGTCTGTCCTGCTGGGTACAGGACAGGGCCTGGGGACCCACGTGCTCCAAGCAGCTGGGACAGACCCACAGTGGGATGGCAGAGCTGTGACCCACCCTGGAGCTGACTTCTGCATGCCAGGATCAAAGCAAGTTTCACTACGTGAGGAGGGGGAAAAAAGATACCCAGGATATACATGAAAGGACGTCTGTCTTCCAAGTCTTAATTAGGGAGGGAGATATCTGATTGAGGAATTAGGGGAACTGCACCGTGCCCCAAGGTGCTGCAGCGCAGCCAGGCTCCTGTTCCTCCCCAGCGCTGCGCCAGGAGGACCACAGCCCTAATCTAGCCCTCGGATCTGCTCTCAAAGGCCAAATAACAGGATGTTGGGCTGAGGCTGGGATCTCCTGCTAATTTGGTGTTTGCTGCTTAGAGCACTTCTACTTGACTCCTTGCTGGCTGCAGCTTGGCTCCGAGCTGTGATGTTTGCTCTCTGTAGAATTTTCCTCTGGCTGTGAGCAGAGCGAAGCTGGTCCCATGGTGCTCCTCTGTTTTCCCCTGCAGATATTGTCCTTGGCTGCTGGCTTGCCTTCAGGGCTGTAGTTTTGTACAAGTGTTCTTGCAAAATAAACCTGAATATCCTCTCCACAGCCATTCCATAGCTCACTCCGTTCCACCCACTGGCAAATGGGAGGTGCGGCAGGATCTGGACATCACTGTCTGCCTGAGCTCCAACCACGGGGCAGGTTGGGCACGGACCCCGCTGAGCGAGGGCAGGAGGGGACCTCTGGCAGAACCACTTCGGATTCATGCCTGTTTCTGTGGCTCATGGTCAACCACCTCCCCCCAGCACAGCCCCTCTGCAGCGGGGCTCATGGAGCTTCAACCTGGGCTACAACGAGGAGCCTGCTGCCACACCGAGAGCCTTGGGGCTGCATCCCCCACTCCAGCCGCTCTGCCCGCAGCCCACAGCCCACCCTCGGGCCAGCAGCCTGGCTCAGGTGCAGAGAGGAGGGCTGCCGAGCCCCATGTGGTGCGCAGCTGCGGCCCTGGCACACTGCTCTTGCTCATGGTGCCGCCAGAAGTGGTTGCAGATGACAATCTGGCTGCAGTGCATGTACTGTGAACAGCTCCTGGGCCCAAGGAAACCTCGCTGAATCAGAAAAACAAATGTGTGAGTCTTTCATCATCTTCAAAGCCTGCAGCCACGGAGCCATGTCCCATTGAGCATGGCCGGCTCCAGCTGGGCCGTGATTCACCCCAGGTTGCTTTGGCTGCGGTTCACAAAGCGGATGTTGTCCCCAAAATCTGGCATTTTTCAGCAGTGATGGAGCACGTTCACCAGCTCTGCTGTCACAGAGGGGGCTGTGCTCCAGTGCAGAGGCTGGCAGCAGCTTTTCCCACACCTGGAGCCATCCTGGCAGGGCTGGCGCAGGATTCCTGGCTGGGGTGGGGAGAGGCATGAAGCCACCGTGGGAGGGAGGCTCCGAAAGGATGCAAGGGGTTGCTGTCATGGGCCAGGACATGCTACGTCCCCTCCTGCCCTTTTAGCTAGAACATGCTGCTCCCACCCCACCTCTGGGACCGCACGGCACTGACACGGCTGTGAACCGCAGGAGCAGGCAGCGTGGCCAACCCAGCATGCTGCCAAACCCGCCTTGGAGGAGTGCTCCGCCACAACATGCCATCGAGCCCTGCAACGGGGAGAGCCCCGGCAAAGTGAACTTCTCCTGACACCCCACATCAGCTGGAGAGGCAGGGCAGGACACGACCTGCCATGCCAGAGCTCGCAGTACGCAGCATCCTCCCAGCCCTGTGGCTGTGGCGCCTGCGGCTGCCCCACATCCCCCCCGGGCTGCATGGGGCACGGCACAGGGCTGCTCTTTTAGGTGTTTGCAAAGTTTGCAGCAGCATAGAGTGCAGAGCTACTGGCACAGGAATAGCCCGGAGGATGCTCCAGCTGCACTGCAACGTGGCCCCCTTTGCAAAAGTTTCCGTCTTGCAAAATACCGAACGGGTGGTCTGACCTTAATTTGTCTGAGATAAATAACCTGCCTACTGTCTCCCATCTGGATACATGAGAAGATCAGAGATGAAAGGCAGCCTGATGGAAGGGCTGGGAGCCGAACACGTCTTTGCAAGCCAGCCCCCATGACGTGAGGGATTTGGGGTCACGGGGCTGAGCGCGGCCGGGCCGGAGCTGCTGGCCAAGTCCCAATCTCCCGGGCAGCCCCTGCCCTGCCCTGAGTACGTGGCTGGCTGGCAGGCTGAGCAACTTTGCATAATTAGCTTTATTTCTCAAAGATGTTAATTTTTAGCTGCAATTTCCTATGGAAAAAATGTGGTTTCTATTCTGCATGCCCATCCCTCCTCCTCAGCGTTGGAACCTGTTCCCAAGTTCCAGAAGAATCTGAACCAGGTCTGGCGGGGGCCTGGTGAGCCCATGGACCACACAGAGCAGCCGATGGATCTGGGAGATCTTCCTACACCAGCCATGGCACTGGGCACACTGGGAACAGCTCTCGGCCCCTTCTGGTGCTCAGGGCATGCTGCCCATCCCCATCCCCATGGCTGGTGGCACTGGAGCTGTGCATTGTGTGCCGGTGGCACCACTGTCCCCGAGTGCTGTGTGTCCTGCTGGGGCTGTGACCGCTGTCCTGCCAACAGCTTCAAAGCCCTCAGCCAGGCGTGCTGTGGGAGGGCTTGTCTCTCCGCACTTTTATTCTCCTGGCACAAAGGTTCCTGGGGGTCCAGCCCAGCGTGGTGACGCTGGGGTTGCCACTGGTGGGGCTTCAGGAGGCAGCTGTGGCAGAGGACATCCAAAATTCCAGCCCACTCCCTGGGCTGGGGAAAGGCAGGGGGGGTCTCCAGCTGCTCCGGCTCCAGCTGCTCCAGCTCCAGCTTCTCTTTCTCCCCTGAGTTCTGCTACTCTTGGAGGGGTTGCCAGAAGTGGGGGTACAGGGGCTGCCTGCAGTGGAGGGACAGGGGCTGCCTGCAGTGGCGGTATGGGGGGGCTGCTTGCCTCAGGGTGGACCTGGGGGGCTTGGCGAAGATGGGTGCCCAGTGCCAGCCCAGCACCAGGGGCTGCTCCATGTCGGGGGGGTCTCCCTCTGTCCCAGGGGAGGGAAGGGGCCCTTATCTCCCGCCTGCAGGCTGGGGTGCGAAGGTGGCAGAGGAAGGGGCTGGGTGGGAGCCGGGGGAGCCCAGCGGTTGGCCCTTTTCATCCCGTTGGGGCAGTGAGGGCGGAGGAGCCACTTGCCAAAGAAAACTTCAGCCGTGACGGTTGCTGCTATTGTTGGCACCGGCGCTGTGTTTGCACGGCATTGTCCCGTGCCAGGGCTCTGGGGGCTCAGCAGTCCCCCATACATGAGGCTATGGCCCCGGCCATGCAGGGCACTACTGTGCCGTGGGGCACCAGGCAGGGCACGGCCACGGCAGCCCAAGCTCGCAGCACCCATCAGGGCACGGCTGTGGGGTGCAGGTGGGTCCTTTGGCAGGCCCGGGGGTTTCAGATGAGGCTTCCACAAGGAAGGAGGTGCAGTGTCAGCATGATGCTCCTGCCCAAAATGCCTCACCAGGGGGATGATAGAGGAGCTGAGTAGCAATATTACCGCAGGCCTGATCCTGCAGTGGCCAGGGCAGTGCTCAGCACCTGCGGCACCTGCCTGCCAGCTGCCTGCAGCGCGGTGTTTTCACCAGACTGGGGGGCTGAGCTCACAGAAGCAGCTGGCATCAAAGAGCCCCATCTAAGGGGGACCCCCACAGGTGCAGCCCCCTGAGCTGGACCCGGCTGGGCTGTATGTGGGCAGCGTTACCCTGTGAGGAGCAGGGAGCCACGGGACGCAGTGACACTGTGGCTGGATGGTGATGTCCCCTCTCTCTCCCCGCAGTGAATCCCTGTTGCTATTTCCCCTGCCAGCACCAAGGGGTGTGCGTGAGGGTCGGCCTGGGAGGATACGAGTGTGACTGCACGCGGACGGGATACTTCGGCATCAACTGCAGCTCCCGTAAGTCCCTCTCGCCCAGAGCAGCACCCGTGGGCCCCGGGCTGGCACGCTGCATCTGCAGCACCCCCCTCACTGGTGGCAGCGCGGGTGGGCTGGGGCTGTTACTGGGCTTCGTAGTGGGGTGAGTGATTTGTCCAGTCTGTCTTCCCCAGCCGAGCTCTGGACACGCCTCTACAACGTGCTGAAGCCCAGTCCTGCCTTCTACCACTTCATCCTGACCCACTTCAGGTGGGTTTGGGACATTATCAACAGCACCTTCATCAGGGACACGCTCATGAGGCTTGTGCTTACAGGTGAGGGGTTTGAGTGGGTCTTGGGGTGCAGCAGGACTCGGGGACCCCCCGAGCATCAGCAGAGGTGTGGGTGGGAACAGGATGGCTGCAGTGATGCTGAGCAGCTCCCATGGGCACCAGGCTTGAGTCCCCTCACTGGGAGACCCAGGGATGCTGTCACCCTGTCACTCCAGCACTCTGCCGTGCCGTCACCCTGCCGGGGGATGCTGCCCAGCCCAGCAGCAGTGGGGTGCAGGGGTGCGCAGGCTGGGGTGTCCCTGTGTCCCCAGCCGTGCGCCAGGCTGCCAGCCAGCTGGAACACACGAGCAGGCTCTTGGCATGCTGTGCTCTCCGGGCCAAAGGGCTCTTGAGCAGCTGCATGGAAAGCAGCATGTGGAAATATGTCCCCACATTCATCACTTTGCATAAATATTTAGGTTCCAGCTCTTGGAGCTGTAGCGACATGCTCAGAATGCTCTGGCTGTTGGATTTACCGTTCTGATGGGGTTGTCATCTCATTCATCATCCAGAAATCCACTTAGTGCGTTAGTACGAGCCCCCCTTTTCTGCAGGGAATTGCAGCCTTTAAAAGGCTGGGGGCAAAGCCCCAAACACCCATGTGCCTCCGCTGCTGGTACCTTTCTGGATTTCAGGGTGTCAGGGGAGGGCATCCAGCAGCACCGAGCAGGTGGGCTGAGGTGGTGGGCAGAGCCCATGGGATGGTGCCCCATGTCTCAGGCCCCACAGTGGTGACCCACCCTCTCCTTTCAGTTCGTGCCAATCTCATCCCCAGCCCCCCCACGTTCAACTCTGACTACGGCTACATCAGCTGGGAGGCCTATGCCAACGTCAGCTATTACACCCGCATCCTCCCGCCCGTGCCGGACAGCTGCCCGACGCCCATGGGGACCAAAGGTATGTGGCTGGCACTGGGGACCAGCAGTGCACAGTCCCAGGCCTGAGGCTGAGTTGCCGGAGCAGCACCCTGGGTCCATACCTGGTGCAGCATCGAGGTTTGCCACCCACCCACATGCCCAAGCTTTTGCTGCCATGGGCATGTCTGCAAGGCACTGCTGGCAGTGCCATGTCCTACTGCTGTCCTGTCCAAGGTGGCCTGCGGGCAAGGAGGAGCTTGACAGCACCCAGAACACAGCGGGGACATGTCGTAGCCTGTGTAAGGCGGCTGTAAGGTGCCTGTGCAGGCGAGCCAGTGTCTGGTGCTGCAGCAGACGTCGCAGTGCTCCTCAACAGCCCCATGGCCAGCACTGGTACCCAGCTGGGTCAGCGCGGGGCATCTGCCCTCAACCTCCATCCTTTGCAGGGAAGCAGCAGCTCCCCGACCCCCAGCTCCTGGCGGAGAGGTTCCTGCTGCGGCAGAAGTTTGAAGCTGATCCCCGAGGCACCAACCTGATGTTTGC
Organism: Falco peregrinus; assembly: GCF_023634155.1. Taxonomy (NCBI): domain Eukaryota; kingdom Metazoa; phylum Chordata; class Aves; order Falconiformes; family Falconidae; genus Falco; species Falco peregrinus. The sequence goes on from NC_073721.1 coordinate 51,080,192, forward strand.
TTTCTTCGCCCAGCATTTCACCCACCAGTTCTTCAAGACGTCCGGGAAGATGGGACGTGGCTTCACCAAGGCGCTGGGGCATGGGGTGAGGGCTACCGGAGCCAGGGTGTGGGGGCACGTGGGGAGCGAGGATGGGAACCAGGGGATGTGTGGCCTTTTGGAGCAGCCTTGAAGCCATGCTCTTTTGGCAGGTGGACCTGGGGCACTTGTACGGGGACAACCTGCAGCGGCAGCACCAGCTGCGACTCTTCAGAGATGGGAAGCTGAAATTCCAGGTATCACCCAGCATGAATGAAACATGTCTCAGCCCTGTGATCCAGGGTTGCTTGAAGCCCGTGTCCCTCTGGCAGCTCCCGGGAGACCCCAGCCATGATGCCCTGTGCAGCTGCTGGCCAGTGTCAGAGGGACAAGCTTTGGAGTGTCACTGTTCTGATGGCAGCAGGCGTACCGCAGCTGGGGCTGTATGCAGGAGCTGTTTCTGTCCCACTCACTGCTTGTAGGAGAGCAGCCGTGGTGCCTGCAGGGAGGCAAGTCCCAGCTGGGCAGGCTTTCACTGAGGTGGTTTTCTCCCCTCCTCCCTTTCTGCCATCTCGTTCTTGTCTCCCCAAGGTCGTGGATGGAGAGGTGTACCCCCCTACGGTCACCGATGCTCCCGTTCACATGGTCTACCCGTCTGCCATCCCCAAGGAGAAGCAGCTGGCGATGGGGCAGGAGGTGTTCGGGCTGTTGCCAGGGCTCTGCATGTATGCCACGCTCTGGCTGCGCGAGCACAACCGCGTCTGCGACATACTGAAGCAGGAGCATCCCACCTGGAGCGATGAGCAGCTCTTCCAGACAGCTCGCCTCATCCTCATCGGTGAGGACCAGTGGCACTGTGGGGCACAGGCATCGTGGACCCCCGTGTCGCACCTCCCTGGGCAAGCCCCAAGGACTTGGGTGCTAGTCGGTCTCTGGGGGTGGTGGCCGGGCTGGCTTTAGAGGCTGGAGGAGTTTCTCCGGCAGCCGTCTGTGTATTGTTGGCTTTGGTCCGTGTAGCAAAAGTTGGCTTTGGTCCATCAAAGAAATTACTTTTGAATAATTTTGTCATAATTTTGAATTATTTTGTTTTAATGGTCATTATACATTTACTATAATTCATGAAAAGCAATTTTTGACCAAAATTCAGAAAAAAGCCTTGTCACTACATTACCTCTAAGAAGAGCATCGAGGTCAGCTTCCTCAGGAACCAGCGTAGTTTTGGCAGACTGACCTTTGCTGGTGAAAAAATAATTTACTGAAAAATTCCCAACGAATTAAAAAAGGCCATAGTCAGAAGGAGCCCAGGTGGTGGTGGGTGGGTGCTGGGATGCGCTGCTGCAGCGTGTGGGTTACATCTTGGGGTACCGAGCTGGTAGCTCCTGCTGCTGCCAGGTGATGGCTGTTCCTCTTGCCTCCTGCCCAGGGGAGACCATTAAGATCGTCATTGAAGACTATGTCCAGCACCTCAGCGGGTACTACCTGAGCCTCAAGTTTGACCCTGAGCTGCTGTTTGGGACACAGTTCCAGTACCGGAATCGCATCGCAGTGGAGTTCAACCAGCTCTATCACTGGCACGGGTTGATGCCCGACTCCTTCATCATCCAGGGGGAAGAGTACAGCTACGACCAGTTCCTGTACAACACCTCCATGCTCATGGACTATGGCGTGGAGGCGCTGGTGGAGTCCTTTTCCAAGCAGGCTGCAGGAAGGGTAAGGTCCTGCTCTCCCCTCCCTGTCAGAGCCTGGGCGGTGGGACCCTGGGAGGGATGGTGGTGGTATTGTGGAGGCAGTGCCGTTACAGCAGTAACGAACATCCCTGTTAATGAACATCCCCATTTGGCAGTGGGTCACATGTCACACACAGCATCTTCTACCCAGAGCAGCACCTGACGGGCACATCACGAGTGGTCCCCGTGAGCAGCGTAGCAAGGCTGGGCCTCGGCAGGTGCTCTGCTGCTGGTGGATGGGGTCAGCCTGGCATCCTGCTGCCGCAGGCTGAGGTCTCCTAGCCCAGAGGGCGGTGGAGCAGCCTGGGCACAGGAGCAGCTTGCCTGGCACTGTTCTTTGCTGCCATCACATGGATGTTTTCTTCCAAGCAATTACATCTACGTTTCTGACCCCCTTTGCTTGTGCAAAGCAGCAAGGTGGAGATGCAGACCCGCTGCTCTTCAGGTGTTTGGGTTCTCCCTGTGACCCCAAACCCCTGTAATCTCTCCCCTCCCCCCAGGCCAGGAGGTCACCATCCATCCAGGGCTTCTCCTGCACCGTTCCCGGACTTGCCCTGGGAATGGGAGTGGCTAGCCCAGGCTGCTCTACAGCTCTTTTTTGGCACTGTCCAGTGATTCCCCCTCTTCTTGCTGCTGTGATGATGTGCTGGTCTCTGTGACGCTGTGCCCAGGACATGGATGGTTCAGTATGGTGGCTCCCCTGGAGGAGATGCTGGTGCCGCCTTGTGCCTTATGTGTGTTCCTCCTTGTGTTCCCGCCCTCCAGATCGGTGGGGGACAAACCATCAATGCCAATGTCTTGAAAGTGGCCATTGGGGTCATCAAGGAATCCCGGCAGCTGAGGCTACGGCCGTTCAACGAGTATCGGAAGAGATTTGGCATGAAGCCCTACAGGTCCTTTCAGGAGCTGACAGGTAGGGCTGCAGCGCTGCCGCAGGCACTCGGGGGGCTGCACTGGGGCATTGCAGTTGTCTGTGCCCGCAGGTGGGGTACGAGACCACGAGCTGTACCCCTGCCGCTAGGCTTGCCCAGAGGAGAAGCCACTCCAGCCCATCCAAGCCTTGCCTGGTCGTGACCCTCGCACTGGGTAGAGGGCTGATGCCTTGGCTACAGGTGTCCTTCCTCCTGGGGGGCTGGATGAGTGGTCCAGAGGGCAGTGCTGGCCTGGGAGCCAGGCTCGCTGCTGCCTGGGCTGTGGGAGCTGCCATGTTCCTGTTCCCCACAGCAAGGCCAGTCCTTGCCAGAGGTGATTCCCTTGCTAAAGCACTCTGATGTTCACTTGACACAGGAGAGGAAGAGAATGCAGCAGAGCTGGAAGAGCTGTACGGAGACATTGATGCTCTGGAGTTCTATCCAGGCTTACTGCTTGAGAAACCCCAACCCAATGGTATTTTTGGGGAAAGCATGGTGGAGATTGGAGCTCCGTTTTCCCTGAAGGGGCTTCTTGGAAACCCCATCTGCTCCCCAGAGTACTGGAAACCCAGTACATTTGGCGGAGCAACTGGCTTTGAGATAGTTAAGACAGCATCACTCAAGAAGCTTGTGTGCCTCAATGTGAAGAAGTGCCCGTACGTTGCGTTTCATGTGCCGGATGCTGCGGAACATGACAGCCCTCGGGCTGGTGGATCATATACTGAGCTCTAGCACCAGGACAGCCTGCCCAGGTAGAGACCATCCTTGCCCAGGCACCAGTTGAGCTGAGCTGCTGGCCTGGCACTGAATATCCCGTTCCTTCCCGCAGGGGGTGGTGGGGACACGGGGACCTGCCCACCCTGTGCCCAGCAGAAGCAGGACAGAAGATGGTCCCATCCTGGGCATCCTCCCCAGCAGCCCTCCAGGAGAGGCTGGTACCAGCTCTGTGAAAAGCTCAAGTGCCTCAGGAGCGTGGCTGCCGCTGCTGTCCTCAGCAGACCCAATTCTCTTGCTAGCGAATACATCGCAACAAGCCAGCTTTGGGGTTCCCTAGGGAATGTCCACCTCCCCAGGATGCTCTGGATTTCCCTGTGCTTTGTCACCTTCTGCCCTCCACTGCCTTCCAGCACCAGGCCACCAGCAGCCCCTCTGCGGGGCTTCCCCCCTCAGAACAGAGGAGCAGAGAGCCCGGGGAGCCCTCACCATCCTTCCTCCTCTGCTGCACCTGGTAAGGCTGCGCTTGCAGTAGGAACCTGCCCTGATCTGCTTCTCCTGCAGCTGCTCTGCTGTCCACCCCAGCCTGCCCAGCACACGGGCACAGCTGAGACACAGCCAAGAAGGAGCCAAAGCAACGTCTCTGCGGCAGGAGACCAGGGAAGTATCAGATCACACCTCTCAGACCTGCTGTGTCTTCCACCTGCTGGCTAGGGCCCCGGCACGCACCACCAGCTGCCCACGATGGCCTGCTTGGAGCAAGATGCTACCTCTGCGCAAACACAGTGATGAAGGCTCCTCCGTTCTATGATCGTTACACTCCCCTGCAGTAATAGCTCAGCAAACGGTGTCCACAATGCACATGGAGCCTGCCTCCATCCTGCTGCAGAAACGCACACAGATGTCAGCCCTCACCGGCATAACCAAGTAGTAGCTGGCAGCCACTGTCGCTGGCCTTGACCCTCATCCGTTCCTGGTTGACCTCCAGGAAAATGGACATTCAAAATAATAAATGATTTTTAAAAACTCTTCTCATTTCCTCCAGCCAGTTTCCAAGCTCTGTCTCACTAATGCCAGGCCGTGCAAGAGGACACTCGGGAGGCAGCAGGAGCTGGGACAGACAAGAAGTCCTGGAGTGTTGCTGGAAGGCTGGTGTCCTGCTGGGACATGGCTGGGCCATGCAGCCGGAGCGGGATGTGCTCACTGGCGCTGTGCTGTGTCATTGCCAACTGCATCAGAAGAAATAAATGGAGCAACCCTTCTCCTTGGAGATCCTTCGGTGGGGGTCTCTGAGCCTGAGTCTCCCATGAAGGTTTGAGCCCTCCAGCCACCACCCCACAGCCTGTGCTGTGCTGCTCCGATGCCGGTATCAGCGCTTACATCCAACATTATGTATTTCTATCTCACATAAAATCTATCCACACGTAAGTCTTGCTGGCCAGGTATTTTGTAGGCATGAGACAGCCACAGTCTGTAAGAGAGCAGAGGGCTGAAGTTTCGTCCTGTGCTGAGCTCCTGGGCTCCTGCTCCATCCCAGCAGGACTTCCACCTGGCATGGTGACTTCATGCCATGAGGCTGTGGGGGCTGCGCTGCCCCTGGACAGACCCGCCTTGCTGAGTTCTCCATCGTGCTCCCCTGGGCAGTGCCAGCTGCTCCTCTGCCCATCACACAGAGCCACGGGAGATGAGAAGCTGGGCAGGGAGTCCTGGTCCAGAGCACTGCCCTGAAACCTGGGGCCAGGCAGCGTGTGAGGGATGGAGCAGGCAGGGGCAAGGAGGACAACAGAGACGGTATCTCCAGGTAGATACATCCACAGCCCCCGCCATGCTCTCTGCTGCCATTCCCTAGGGGGGTGAGGACGGGTGGGGGTGTTGGGCATTTGGGGAGGGAGTGACAATTCTGTGATGTCCCACCTTCTGCCCTGGAAGTTTCAGTCATTTCTTGTCACACCAGCTGATTTTTGTATCCCTGATCAGCCAAGTATGTCATGATCCAAATGCCTCACGAGAGGGTTGTGAGGCACTTTCAGTCAATAATAAAAGCATTTACAGGGTGGTGTTACAGGAATTTTAAACCAGGGAGATACAAAGAGCTGGTGGCTTGGCAAGGACATGTTAGGAGGACGTCATAGCATGGGAACATCTGCAAGCAGAGACGCCCAAGGCAAAAGCCTTCTCATTCGCTCTCTTTAACCCTTCAGAAATGAGATGGTTTTACCTGGATATCATCTGGATTTTAGTGTCCTAGTGGCACACAGAGAGGCAGAGGCAGGCCCAGCCCAGGAAGGCACAGTAGGCAGGTTTACCTGTTGCCTGTTCACCTGGGTTGGCCCTGCCCTGCCTGCCTTTTCCAGCTGTCCTGGCATGTGGTGACGCTAGTCCCGCTGTGCCCACGCAGCTCGCAGCACCGTGTAGTGCAGAAGTGCTGAGCAGCAAGCCAAGAGGAGGACACAGTCCTTTCCCACCCTACAGTTCCCTCTCCCCTTCCCTTCCCCTTCCGCATCACACGGAGGTGATGCTGTGCCCAGGTACCAAAATGTCCAACACCTGCCGACAGCTTGTTACATGGCAGTGGTGGGGGTCTCTCCCCCAGGGTCTGCCCCATCACTGGCTGTACCCTGTGCTGTGACCCTCCTCGAGGACTGTGACCCTCGCTGCGCTTCCCTCACTCAGCTAGCAACGCAACACTCAAGAGAAAGGCAAACGGCAGCAAACGGTGAGTGATAGATCATCCAAAGGCTGTCAACATGTCACACACACTCCGGGATCCCTGCACCCCGGGTCTCCAGCCAGCTGGAGCACACTGCCAGAGTGTGCGTGTGACTGCCCTCACCCCGCGCGGAGCTGCTCCAGCCCCCAGCGCCCTTCCCCATCTGGCTAGAGGCACAAGCTCAGCTTGTTTCAGTTAGACCACAAACATCCTGCTTTTGTTTATAGCTATCGAAGGCTGCCAGCACTGTGTTGGTAGCAACTGATATGCTTAGGAGAGCCCATCAGGCGCACAGAGAGCTGCCTGGATGCTCTTTGCCACCAAGAAGGAATGTTTCACCAGGAACTAGCTCAGCGGAACCAACATTGGCAAACCCGACACCTCTTCCAGCCATGCCACCAGCTCCTGCACAGCAGTTTGGGACAGCAAAGCAACTCCCTCCTGCACCTCACCCTTCTGCCAGCGGGAAAAGCTATGAAGTTATTTCTTTGTAGGACCAACAGGTACCAACCCCAGGTGCAGCATCCAACATGCCATTGAAGCCTCCTCCTCCACACGCCTGGGGATGCGCAGCCCTGCACATGGAGCTTCCCCCCACCCAGCGCCACCAAGCCCTTGTGTTTTCTTTGCTAGTCTTTCAGCCACGGCAGTTTGTAGAAATTGCTCACAACCTCACCAGCTTGTCCATCACCATGCACAGCCAAATCCAAGGTAGAAGGAGGTAGTTTGCGTTATCTAAAAGCGGTGTTTAGTCTGGTGCATCCACCAGCATCACCCAGCCAAGGCAAGTGCTCCAAGTGCCCCCTGCCACTGCAAGCTCTGGTGACAGCACAGAGGCCAGCGCTGCCAGATGCACCCTCTGTTTGAGCTCTTGGTAAACACAACTCAGAGGATGTCCTCTGATTTTTTAAACAAGTGCCTCTGAGGAGCTCAGCCGCAGCTCGCCTGTGTGGGGACAGACATGGACAGGAGGACAGCACTGCCTGCATTCGTGCAGTGTGAGCAGCAGTAATGAAAACATCTGGCTGTGGTTGTGCGACCTCTTAAGCACAATGATTCACTGAGCAGGAGGTTACTGCCGACCAGAGCAGACAGCACAAGAAAGACCAATTCCCTGCACTGCTGCTTCACGCAAAGCAGTCCCTGCGGCTGGAGGGAAGGGCAGAAGTTGCAGCTGGGTTGCAGCTGCTTTGGCGTTTCCCTCCCTGGGCACCCTGCACCCCTCTGGCCCCATGCCTGATCAAGATTCACCATGGAAAGTTATCTAAACCCCGTGGTGGCAAAAATCAGCAGGGCACCAAGGCTGAATGGAAAAGCAATCCCCCGTCCGAGCCCAGCAGGCCCCTCGGCAGTGAGTCATGCCAGCCATGGCACAGGAACACTTGTCTGGATTTTCAACAAAGGCCTATTTTGAACACTTTAGAAAGAAGAGGTAGATTGGAGGCCAAAAAAATATCAGTATAAACTTAACTGTTCTAAATTCTTGTTCCTTACTGCCTGGCAACCGGATCAGCACCATGATTAAATGCCCGTGTTAAGCTCATCAACTGTGATTTCATTCCTGCCCTCACCAAGCAGCCGTCTTCGTTTCCTTGAGCATTCGCATTCTGTGGCCAAATTCTGCTGTTTGTCTTGGAACATCTTTAAATGTGAACAAACCCAGGTGATTTTACACTCCTCTCTCCCAGTGCAGAATTACACCCTCCTGTAAACACCATTGTTTCTGGCTGCCCTCTCTGCAGCAGGCTGCTTTTTCCAAAACAGAACATTTCCCAGGGGCAACACAACCTACCTGACAAGTGTTTTTTCAACTCCTATTTATAGCACTTCTTGAAGATTAAAATCAGACACAGAGATGACTTGGACTTAGTACATGTACCTTCTTGATTTGAAGAGTGTATCACGTAAAGCAGACCAGGCTGCAGCCGAGGTGACGCACAAAACCAAGCAGAGAGCCGCTACCTGCAGGAAGAGCCAAATCCCCCGGGGCCAGCCTGCACCTCTGTCCTGCGCTTGAGAAGGAGCAGGTAGAAAATGGAATGGAAATAGGGCAGGCGGCAAAGACAGAGCACATAACATCTTGGTAGGAAGGTCTTGTTTGTTCAGTCTTAACCACGTGTTAACTTCCAGTCGTGGTTTAAACATAGAACTAGTGTCAGTGTCTCAGAACATTTGAAGGTGATAAATACCAACCTTATTTTCCAGGACCAGCTGCTTTCTTTCTGAGCTCTCTTGTCCTGTTGAAACTAACAGATTTTGAAAAGTTTGCTTTGATGTGTGGCTTTTCGATGCTGGCAGAATTGCATCCGAAAAACGTTAAAGCATGAACAATACCTGCACAGCTCTGCCAGTATGAGACAAGGTGACTCCGGTTGCTTTGCACCAGGACTCCAGGCTCCCTTGGCCTTTCCCAAGCGACGTTTGCATCTCAGACCAATTTCATCAGGTGCACTAAAAAAAGCAACAGAATTGTTGGTGAGGCGACGTGTGGGAAGAAACAACTGGGAGATGTCAAGGGACAAACTCAGAGGCTGGTACCTGCCCAGGTTCTCAGCCCTGTGCTGCCTCGGAATGCTCCTCCCTGCAGTTTGCTGCCTGCGCCGCCCGTCCAGCAAATGTCAGGAGGTGCACAGGTGGCCCAGCAGCCAGGGAGAACAGGTGGGCAAATCTTTCCTAACTTCAGCTGGTGTCTAGCCACACGCAGAATGCTTGGCCAAGGCAAGAGAAGGTCTAGCGACAAAATACTCAAGCGTAGTCTCCTCAGCCATCAGGGCTGAGTAATTTCTACCACGTGCCACACCAGAGCCCAGCACAGTACGGAACTGTCAGCATGCACACTATCACAACCTACCAGCTTTCTACCAACAACCATGTTACGTGCTAGGGAAGCTGCCAGAAAAGACAGACAAAACATCTTTGACAAAATTAAAAAGCATCCTTTATTCAAGTCCAAGCCATTTAGTAGGAATGCATCAATTTAAATGAAGTTCAGACAGCGACAGAGTACGATGGCTTTGGGGGAAGGAGAGGCACCGGCATCAAACTGCAAACCTGACACTCTCAAGGCCAAGTTGAATGTTTCAAAACAGTTTTATTTTATGTAGCTGTTCATACAATTTCATTTTCACTTTGATCCCCTGTACATGTATATAAATACACCCTAATTCTTAACCTGCAGGTCGTTATGACATCTAAAATTAGAGAAGTAAAGCAGACTAAAGAAAAAACACTTCCACCAGAACATTTACAGATAACAGTGTTGGTGTGAGTTGTGGGTTTTATTGGTATTGAACAGATAGGGGGCACGCACTTACAAATTAGTAACTAACCTGTTATACATTAGTTTTATTGCTTAATGCACATTAAGAATGCTGGGTTTTTTTGAGGGCTATCACCTGTTGGTCAATTTGGAAGGATTTAGCTTCAAGAATGGATAAAAGCAGCAGCGCCCAGTGCTGCCAGCAACAATTCTCAGCAGCCACTGTCAGCCTCCCCTTACTTCTCACATTTGTGCTGCCTGTGCTGAGAACGAGAAGCAGCATTATAGCGCATCCTCTCCCTACCCCTCTCTCCTTTGTGCTTATTATATTCTTCCAGATAAATATTTAATTGGATTCAGACCTTTTTTCTTTTCCTTTTTGCTACTGGCACTGTAAACCATCTATCATATACCTGAGCACTGGAGATTAATAGCCAGGAGTCACCTTGCTGCAGGCCATCCAACACAGAGCAGCAGGAGAGGTTTTGATCCTATTACAGTTTTGCTGCCATAGGGGGGAAAAAAAAGCACTTCATGAAAAAACTTCAAAGCAACTCAAGCAGTCAGCTCTCCCCTGACACCCTCTCCAAGCCCGGTTTTATTATGATGCTAATAATGTACCCTGTCCTCACGACAGATTTCACTGAATCTCATCCTGAATATAGATTAAAAGCTACTTTTTTTTTTTCTTAAATGTGCTGATATCCATGCTCAACGATTTAATTTCATTATAACTTTCGTGGTTTTTTTCTGCAATTCTGAGATGAAGAGAAATAATCTCTTACCACATTTTAAAATCTGGATTCCTGCCAGTTTCCTTAAAACAGCTACAATTACTGCCAATTCAGTGATTTTTAATTACAAATTATTTTTCTGCTTATACTACTTGTTAAAACACAGTTCAAACAGATACAATTACAAATTCTTCTTTTTCTAGCCCAAGATCCATTCCTATTAAGAACCTAGTATTTACACAGAGACATTTGCATTTCTTCCTGGTGTTCCAAAGTGCCTTACATAAAACTTGCAATTAAATTTAATCATTAAACAAGGCATTACATTGGGTCACACATTTAGGTAATGACAGTCTACTTTCCCCAAAATTAAAAAATAACAAGCAAAATAAGTAAAGCATGAGAAAGCAAACGTAATACCAAATTAAGTACACAGACAATTATTCAATAATAACGAAGGACAGAGCGCACACATTTCAGTGTGCTTGTTTGTGCTGGGTACGTTGTTTGAGCAATTCAGCCACACCATAATCTGGCCGGTAACGCCTTTACCTCGCTCTGCATCCTCGGAGGTTCTCATGCCTGCATTTGCTATAAACTGCTACTGGCGTCTAATGCCATCTTGCATTAGGTTATCTTGCAGCTACGTAGCACCAGCCTTGCTGGAGGCAGGGTGAACTTCAATGTAATAGAAACCCTGAAAATTACTTCCCCATATTATGATCTGATTTATGAAGGAAGTAGAGCCCAAACAAAATAAACACACCTTAATGAAAATGTAATCATGACAAATGGTAATGACAAAGGTGCTCTAGGAGGGAAGATTAATATGCAGCTGCTGCATTTGGTAGCAATAATGTTCCTAGACACAAATGGGCTCAGCCAGCACAGGCTTTCATTCTGTGCCCGAAGTGGCAGTCACCCTGTGTTTTTGCAGAAGATGAGAACTTTAAGATCAGTGTCACTGGGCAACTGGAACAGCTGTGGCGATGCTTCCGAGGAAGCCTTTGTTATTTCTTATGAAGGACAGAGGGAAAAACTGTGATGTCCACACAGGTTTCAGCCCCACCCCACAAGATTTTTTTCTGAGTGAACTCCACTGATGCATGGTACAAAAAGGGTGCTCTGACAGAGCTGCCATCAGAGGACAGCGGCAATGTTTTTGATCCTGCTGAACACTGCAGAATACTGAGCTTCAGAGAAGGGAATCAGCAGTGAAAAAATGGGCCGGCCTCCGAATACCTGGATTGGTAACCCAGTCTCTTAGCTCAAGGCTGCTTTCCCTCAAAGCCATCCAGTCATCTCTCAGGTCCAGGGGTTATTAATATTCAGAATACATCTGATGACCCAGCTGAGGCAGATCATATGAAGGCAGACGGAAAAGAATTTTTGCACTGATTTAGTAATTTTAGAAATGAAATTCTGACGTTACTCAATTCTTGATTCTGCATTTTGCCAGCAAAATTCTCCTGAGGCTGTTCAGCACACATGTTGCCGTTCTTTTTATGATAAGACAGTCTCTCTCTTAAGAAGCTGAGAACATTTTCTGGTGAAGTGACTACTATGAACTCTAAGGGTGGGTATTTTAAAACACAAGAATGTATTAAAATTTGCAACTGAAAAAGTATTTTCTCCTTTAAGTCTCAGGCAAGATTAAAGGAAGAACTCTTCTCTCCAGCTGAGAAGTAATTTTCCGGGTGAAGTCAGAGGCTGTTGTTATTTGTAAGTGACAAAGGGACAAAAATTTGATGCCAGGTGTCAGAACAAGAAGGTGCTTCCAAGAAGGGGACTGCAAATTAGGGAATGGAAGGTGGGACCTTGCACTGTTAATTGGCAGCAGTTCAGCTGCAGGCTACTAAGTCTTGAATGCTTAAAAACTTCTTCATTTGCAGTCTCGATTCTTGTCCTAGCGAGTAGGTGGCCACATCTCAATCCAACTAGTATTTACATTACAATGTTCCAGAAAACCTGTAACAAGGCTGACCATAGACAGCTGATAGAACAAAAACATTTTAAAAAAAGCAACTACGTGCTTTAGAGAACAGAGATGACAATACACAATTTCCTAAACCTACTGAGTTGTGTTACAACTTCATGTTCAGTAAAATACATCGGAATTGCATAAAGCAAGATTGTTTTAGTGTGCACTTTACTGAATTAATTTAAGAAAATGTTAGGAATTCCTTATGCTATTTTTAACAACTCTCTAACAAGCAAAATTCAAAGTACATGAAGGGGAAGCATACATACCCACACTACGGAAGAGAGCAGTCCCTAGCACAAGAACATCCCACAGTACAACTACACCTACTGGCCCTTGGCATAAGTGGTTCAGTCTATTTCCAGATCACTGTCCTCACTGTAACATGCAGATGGATTATGTATGGAAGTCAGGAGCACTAGGTCTTTTTCTGGGAGCAAACCACATTCCTGCAGAAAAGCCTCCAGGTCTACAGCAAAAAAATCTTCTCCAAGCTGGTCAGTGATTCGCACAAAATTGCCAATGAGCTCGCCTGCCTTATAGATCAGCAAAGCTGGCAGCGCATTATTAGTAAAGCGAGTGCTAGCACCAATGAGCGAACTCTTCACTCTGCAAAATTTAACTGTTGGATACTCAGCAGCCAGACAGATCATACACCCGTTCAGGGATTCGGTGCCTGGGATATCATCTTCATAAATATGGATCACGATCAGTGTGCTCTTATGCTCTTTATCAACTGTGTCCAAAAATGCTTCTCCACTGGTAATCTCAAAAACCTGTTTAAACTGTTGCCCACTGTACAACTGCTGCCTCATCTCCTCCATTCGCTGCTTCCTGTATCGCTGTAGAAATTCCTCATCGTCTTCATCATTGTGAATCATGTTATATTCTTGTAACGTCATCTAAAAAACACATACAAAGATACATGAAAAAAGGATCTGCATCACTATATGGGTCACTCATATAATGAGAATTTAAATTAAGAGGATTAATGTGGGTTGCTCATCTTTAATAACAGCAAAGTGCAACCAATGCAGGCTCAAGCACCCTCTGTATTACACTCCATTTTGATCTAATTAGAAACCATGTCCAGTGGGAACAGCATTTCAGCCCTGGGTATTCTAGTTTCCACGAGCTGCACTAATAACACAAGTGGATGCTCCATGCTGCCACTTTAATTCAGGTTAATGGTGGCTATGCGCTTTCACTAAGCTATGAGCACTGATTTGGATAACGTGCTTGTCCTAAGTCTAGCTTCTTTTTCATTGGCTTTTTCATTTAGTTTTTCAGTTAAACAAATGCGCTATCTTGTCTGTACAATTAAAATTAACAAATTTTATATATCCTGCTACTTGTTCACTTGCTTTATTAAACGTATTTGCCATACTCGAGGTATAGGACAGTGTGGCCAACTTTCATCATCTGAACGCAAGAAAGCCTGTCTGCTAGTTAGTAACTTCTCTGACTATAACTGTAAGAGCCAGTTATACAGCCCAGTTGATTAAAACCATTCATCACATCCAACGCCTTCTGTCTCTGGAACTCAAAGTCAAAGCTAAATTCTCAACATCCACTTACTAATACAAAATCAGTAAGGACTCCCTCCCAAACTCATGTTTTAGGCTTGAGACTCAGTATTCACAGGTTTGCTGTACAACTCTTCGTACTAATCCCCTGAAGCTGACTTATTTAATAAACAGATAAGGGAAGTCTGGGAAAAGGATTTGGACTTCTTCAGTACAGCAGCTAAACTGCTTATCTCTTAACACAGGCAAACACAATGCTTCTGGAATACCACTAAAATGCACGATAATCAAACTTGACAACACCTGGCAAATACAGTTATAACACACCTCTTATAATGCTGATGTGTTCCTGTTTACTAGGGAGAAACGATACCTATCTACTGACAGAACAAGGATTCCTATCTGCTTCGCATACACAAATAGTGAAACTGAAAATGTTAAACATTTAAATTCCTTTGTGCCATGCTACCTTTCCATTGATCTTTTCCTGAAGCTCTTTCTGCTTCTGCTTGTCAGTCTCTTCATCTAAGTGAGATCTACATGTCATAGATAACTTTTTAATGAGTCGTTCCATTTCTCTGCGCTGCTCCTGTCGCTGTTCAGTTTCCAGTTGTTTAAATCTTCGCCAGTCATTAATAACTCCTTTGGGACCTAGAAATTAAATACATAGGCATTTCCTATAAAAGGGTAATAAAATTACACCTATCATTTAAAATTCAAGTAATAATTTGTAAGTCAGCAGTAAAATAGTGGCCCTGTCATAAACTTTTTGTTTACTGTGCAAAATGTTGAAATGAAACAAAAGAATTTAGCTTTCAAGGACATGGGAATTTTCCATTTACATGTCCTTGAGCTTCTTTTTTTTTTTTCTAAGATGACTAAAGGTTATCTAACTAGGCTATTCTCATAATGGTCCCAAAGTTTATTCCAAAGATTAATATCTGTGCGCTTGAAATAGAACCACCAGCCCTCAAGAATTCCCCTACTGTTAGCACAGCTTTTCATAAGAACAAAAATAATGATGGGAAGGTATAACTAAGTTTGCCAGTGCTCTTGTACAGAAGTAAATTCTGTGATGTATAATAATGTTAATTCTTACAGACTTCACCTTGCTTCACCTGGCTGCTGGGGCCCAGAGGAGTTACTTTTTCAGGTCCTCTCTAAGTATGCCAGTTTAGTACTAGAATTCTTCCATTCTTGCTACAGATGAAAGATGTGAACACACACAGGAAGATTTTTCATCATTCTTAAAGAGAAACTGTAAAATGCAGACAACTAGTCTTTCATAAGAAATACTCTCTGGATCACACCAATGATCCATGCAGAGTCATACTGTATCTCTGACAGTGGCAGTAGAGAACCGTATTTTCAGAAAGCCTGGCCACATTCTGTCTATTCCTCATGTACTTGCTCAGCACCTAGCTATTAGTGGTTAACAACAGGGCAGCTTACAGGCAAGAAACGTATGCATTATTAAGCAATTGTACAAATCAGCTTTGCATGCAAAGCCTAACTGCTTTAGATATAATGCTGAAGTGTCTCAGAGAAGTCAAACATTAATATAAAGAACCAGGTATTAAAAATAAGGTTAGACTATAGCCAGGAAATGATCAATCTCTGACCCAAGTATGCACAGAAACAGGACTTCTATTTTGAAAAATTCATTTTAGAAAAAACACATGAATCTTCCAATAAACAAAGTATTTACAAAACAATTAGTTTGGTAAGAGAATACCTGTGTTGACTGCACTGCTGTCGCTGGTAAGCTCTACCTCCCCAACGCTCTCAGGAATGGTGCTCTCCCCTTCTTTATCTTCTTTATCACTGTCTTCATCCTCACCCTCACTACTGCTGTAATAATACTGGAGTTTCTCACCAAGCAGTTTATCATCCAAAGTAGTCATTATGTTCTAAAGAATAAATTCAGAAAACAGAGAATGTATCTCTTATTCAAATATGCAGTGTAGGAAACAATTTTAAATGCATGATAGTCCTTTAGCTGCTCAGAGCAGTTTTTTAGCCACGTACGAACCGTTTACAGCCCACTACCAAACAGACCACAGAGCAGTCAGTCATGTGAATTAATTCTTACTCACAATTTCAAACTCACTTCAGTTAAAAACCTAAACCTTTACAAACAGAACTGCTTTGAGGGTCACTAGTGCAGAAACTTTATGTGTTCTCATTCATGGAGACAGAATTTGCTAACCATGACCTGGGACTCCAACCAGCCTCATTCAGACAGCTCCATGAGACTGATTCCCCAGTTACTGAAATTTAAATTATTTTAAGAATGATTTATTTGAGCTGAAAAATGATCAATGTAAGTAATCAAATTAAAATGTTCTGACCTTTATTCCTTTCCAGTCTTTCAAAGACAAGCTTCTATCAAAACCTGGAAGAAGAAATTTCAGATTATATTAATTCAAATTGCCAATGAAAGACAATCTCAAAAAAACTTTTGCAGAAATCTGGCACATTTAAATAATGTCACACATGCAAGGAAAAAGTTTAAAGCAAATGTGACCATGTTTGCTGTTTAATAAGAAAGGTCACTCTCAAGCACAGAAAACATACTTTCTAAGCACTGAGAACATACAAGTCCATAATGCAGTTAGTGCTACAATTTCATGAACATCACCTCCAGGCTAAGAAATAATACATTGAAAGACAGACCTTCACGTCTGTCATCTTTTCACCTGCCCACTGACTACATCGGCCATCACAGAAGTCAATAGCATCTTGTTTGTACAGACAACATTGAAAGTTAGATGCTGACATACCGATAAAGTGATTGCAGCTATGCTCAAAATTCTTACTTCTATTGAATTAAACATTTTATTTATCCAAAACATCTTTTACTAAATGGAACAGCAGCAGAATCGACCCGCTAAAGCTACTGACAGCATCAGCATTTAGAGACTTGGTAAGCCTCTTGCATCAGAACAGAAAGATCAAATGCTTCTAAGCGATGGAAAGCTAAAGAGCCACGGAGCAGCTCAAGAGTCTGTGGCTCTCTTGCCACTGACTCCTTCCACCACCATCTTCTAAAAGAGCTGCTGACTGGATCTCAGCCGGAGAGAGGTGTAAAATGCCTGAGAATATTCTTCTCTTAGGTGAGGGGCAAAGGGCGTAGAAAAGAGCACCACTACGGTCAGATATGTGCCTGTGGATGCACGAACTACGTTTAAACGTCCACAGAATCTCATTTAAAAAAACCGCACAATTCTAATCAGATCAGTCAACACTATTAATGCCTATTTGACAGAGCCACCCCGAGCAATGCACTAGGGGACAGAGCAGGGCTTTCAGCGTTTCTGCCAACCGCGAGCAGGTTCTGCAGAGTCAAGGCCGGATTAAGCACATGTCCGAGGCGCGGGCAGAGGGCCCAGGATTAAAGGTGCCTCCCCGGAGCCCCGCGGGGCAGAGAGCCACCGGCACCGCCGCAGCCGCGCCGGGCCGCCGCACGGGCCTCCACAGCGCCAGCGCGGGCAGCAGGTAAAAGCGGCCGAGTTTCAGCAGAACAGCACCAACTTCCCCGCAGGTCCGTTCCCAGCCCGCCACCTCGGCCGAGCACCCCGCGGGACCGCCCGCCCCACCCCCTCAAGGCGCTGCCCCCTCCCCGTGGGCGCGCTGCCAGGCCCGGGGCCGCCGCCTCAGGCCGCGCCCGCCACCCTTCGGGCCCACCCAGGGCACGACGCGCTCGGCCCCGGGACGAGACCGGGGGCAGCCGGCCCGAGCAGAGCCCCGGTGGAGCCCCGAGCGCGGGCCCCGGCGGCCCCCGCCCCGCCGCCACAGCCTCCTCACTCACCGCTCCCTCTCCCCGCCGCCTCAGCCGCCACCTGCGGGGCGCGGCCGCGCGGAGCATGCCGGGAAGGAGGCGGGCCCCGCCCCGGGAGGAGCCGGCCGCCTGCCCACCCCCCCCACCCCCCTTTTAAAGGCAGAGAGGCGCTTTAAGGTGGACAAATAATTTTTATTCGTGCATGCAAATACATGTCAATACTGCAAACTTCTTCCATCAAGTCTCTCAAACACTGAAAAACCAGGATGCTCTACTCCGTGACCAGCCAAAGCTACAACCTCTTCACTTCAGTGCTACAGCAAACACAGCAGCGCCCCGCCGCCGGGGCCCCCCTACCTCTAACACCAAGGGACGTTACCATGGGAACTCAAAACCGAAATAAACGGAATAGAATTTACTCCCCCATATATCCCCATTTCATTTTACAGATTATTTTTTTTAAATTATAGTTTTAAATAGAAGCTGAGAATGCGCCATAAAAATGAGCATTAAATCCATCGTAGCGATGGTGCCTGCTTTATACATGATGGGTGTACACCATCTTTTATTTCATTTACATTTCAATCGAACAATAGATTTGCAAAGAAAATGTCTAATACAGACGTAAAAATATTCACACTAGAGCTTCACAATCGGTTGTACAATTGACAAACAGGCCTCTTTTCCCAAACTTTCCAGCTAAGCAAATTTATAAAATGTAATCAATGCAACAAGAAAAAAAATTTTCTTTAAAACTTCCAGGGAAAAGAATACGCAGTAAACAGTATAAATGCGGACAGCAGATGCTGCAAGCTAACCACAATACTTCTGAGTGGCTGTACAGTGGGTATGTGCAGTACAAATAAAAGCCACATGTGTTGTATCACAACTACTGTATAATGTACTTGTTTGCCCAGCTAAGAAAATGCATGCATTTCCATGCCTTGGATTAACTGAGATCTACTCTGGATAAATTGATGGGCTATGTGCAAATGACCTTGGCTTTTGGCAGTAATAAATGCAGCCAGGCTCTGTTTTATTTTCGCTTTTACAGCAAAAACTTGAGTGATTAAAAGCTTCCACAAGCATCCTTCTTAAATAACGGGGTGTAGTATTATGTTCACCTATTGGTCATTTTGATTATTCAGATTTGTTTCATCTCATCACTGACAGTTTGGGGTTTGGTTTTTTTTTTTTTCTTTCCTTGTTGTGCTCCCTTGCCAGCAAAGAGATGCATGGTGATGACTACTGCCAGTCAGCTGTTCATTTATACTGGAAAATTGGGTCATTTAAAAAAAGCACATTTATTGTGTTCTGCTTGCAGAAGAGGTCCCTCAATGAGAGGGAATTTCCTAACAAAGGGATTAAACTACAACATAAAGAATGGACTTTTACATACTATAGATAATCCGATCATTTCTCATTTTGTTACACTCTCAAATGCCACATCTTCCTTTAATAACAGTCTAATAATAATGAAAAGTCTGTTCACAAATATGATCAAGGAGCTGCTGGCATACAGTGTTTATGTACAGCAACAGGTACAACTTGACAACTTGTGCTTTAAAAAAGCAAAACAAAAACAATGTTTGGAACTATTCTGAGTTTAGATCAAGTAATTTTAAATATTCTTTCCTCAGCTGTTTCTGACCACTGTGCATTATTTTGTACCTCATCCAGCCTAGTACACTATTATACACGAACAGCATTCAGCTCTTGAGTACAGGATAAATTAAAATTTCAACTGTGTTATCAAAGCACTAAAACCTTCCAAATTAGGCTTCCACAAAGAGCAATTAAGAGCTTATTTAACATAATTAGCTGCATACAGCTTTTTTTTTTTCTTCTTTCCTAAATCAAATGCCAAACTTTAGTGTCCCTGTACTAGACTACCAAGAACCAATGCCAGTTTGCTTTGCAAAGAGTCTAACCTTTCCTTTGAAGGGTCTAGTATACATTCTACAATGCAAAATCTGCATAAACACTAAGAATCATTTCTTGTCACCTGTTTACAGGAACAAAATATCAGTAGCAGGGCAATCACTCTGCTCTAAGTATACGTTAAGAATGTACAGATAATTACTTTCTCACACAAGCATTCTCCCAGCACAAGCATTAGTCTCTATTAAGACCTATGTGGGAAATGAGGCAAACCAAGGAATGAATCCAGGTAGTGAGGCAACACAATTAACTTAGATACTAATAATTCCTGTATCTCTTGCATGTGAAATCCCTGCTGTACCCCTAGTGGGGGAAAAAATTTCAACAAAATAACCCAACAAAAACCCCCACAAAACAAAAAAACAAACCAAAACAACCCAAAATGCTTGTCCAAGCAAAGCAAAAGAGCCAATCTCTTTCCCCAATCTGCTATGGGCCTTTTTTTCTGACAGCACAGGTAAGTTAGGCCAAAACCTACATGGGAATCACTGCTATTAACACACAAAGATGTCACTGTATCTCAGTGCCAGAAAATAAGCCCTTCCCTAGCCCAAAGGCACCTGATTTGCAACTAGACAAATTGACACATCCTTGTTTGTGTAGGGTCAAGGGCTGAAACTTCAAAGCCAGCCAGCACTAGGCTCCCACCCATAGCTTCTCCTTGTCTGGGCACTGGAGGGCCTAGTTTCATGGCAAAAACCACACAGTATTAAAACTGTAAGACAAAGCTGGCATGCTGTTAAAACCCCCAAATAATTCTTTTGCCTGTCATTCTATATATAAAAAAAATTCAACTAAAAAATCCTAGCCTCAGTTAAGAACCAACTTTCCATATGAAGTGTATGGTCATACTAGAGAACTGCTATATCATGGGACCTCCTGCTGCAGACGAGTATATAGATACATCTCTTCTTAAATATGCCAAAATGGTTGGCAGGAATATGTTAGGCTCATGTAATTTCACTGGACAAACAGGCAAATGTGTGTAAGCAGCTTA
This sequence comes from Falco peregrinus, assembly GCF_023634155.1. Classification (NCBI taxonomy): domain Eukaryota; kingdom Metazoa; phylum Chordata; class Aves; order Falconiformes; family Falconidae; genus Falco; species Falco peregrinus. Next base: position 51,100,491 of record NC_073721.1, read on the forward strand.
TCCCAATCCCCCTCCAGCAGAGCACAACCAAGTTTTTAAAATTGCAATTTTAAAATTAAAAAGTTAAGGTAAATACACAATCAATTTATGTAGTATATATTCACCCTCAGATCATGCTGAAGATGTTCTGTGGAGTTCTGGTGCACAGAGGGCTCTTTCCCTGAGGGCAAATAAGGACTTCTCAAACCTTTATATTTTCTCTATTTTTGTAACAAAATAGCAATTTAAAATTTAAAAATCTTTTAAAAAAATTACATCACCTTCAACATGGAAGATCTCACTGTTTAAATATCCATGAAAGAGACATACTTGTTTGCATATCTGTTTTCGAATTACATTGTACAGCAAATAATAGTATCTCAGAAGCATTTCAAAAGTAATATAAATTCATATTTACAGAATGGTCTTGGTATAAAATATACAACAATCATATTTATGTCTAACATTCTAAGTTAAAGTTAACATCAATAGGAAATAAGTTAAGGTGACAAAGGTGGTCTGGTTCTTGTATCCATTCACTTCAAGTTGCGAGTGAAACAAAGCATCAGTCTAACCCTAGCTATGAGGTGGCACTGGCTATAGGAAGGTACAGCAACAGCCAAAGGAAACTAAGAAAAGACTACTTGACTGTTTTTCTACATACATTCCTTTACATTTGAGTATTAAATAGATGTGTAAGATCTTCCATACTGACACCAGAATATCAAAACTAACCCTTGGATTTTCAGGTATATTTACAACATAATTATTTCATGGACAGGTTCATTAGGAGAGATATCAAACACCAATATTTACTTAGTCTAATCAGTAACCCTCAGGGAAATGCCAACCCCCACCCCCCAGAAGCGTGCACAAAACAATTATCAAAATCTTACCCGACCACATAGCTGTGATTTTGTAAAATAACAACTCAGACGACCAGTAACATGATCCTCTTTAAGCATTTTGCTAGCAGGAAAAGCCCTTACATGCAGTACACCTGGTGAAAGATCAGCTTGGCTTAAAATATTCCAGTACAATTTTCAGATTAAACAACTTCACAGAAGTTAATAAAAACATAAAAAAAAAGTAAAACTTGTCACAAAAAAAAGTAACAGGACAAAGAAGATAGTAATCATCAGGAGAGAGAGTCCTGTTTTCTTTTTAAAAAAAAAAAGTGGATTTTTCAGCTTCTCAAAAACATACGCCCAGGGCTCTAGTTTGTGTATAGTTACAAAAAACAATTTTCAGTTGACATGTCTAACATGGTTCTGTGTCACATCTTAACAGGGCATAAATTCATATATTTTTCAGTACTCTGAAGGTCAGATAATGCTATATTATTGTATTTTCAAGGTCTTTGAAAATAAGTTGCCACTGAACAAGCAAAAATTAAACCTGAATATAAAATTATGATTAACAACATTTAACAAAGGTAATACAACCGCCTTAAATTCCCAATATTTAGTTTAAATAAAAAAAACAGTACAAAAAACAGCAACACCATCTTGTTAGTCAGTGCAAACACTACATACAGGGTTTTCAAAGGAAAGCCAAGAGCACCTGATACTTTTTGCCAAGTCATCTGGATTCTATAATCTCCAAGTTGAGAACTATTAATAAAAAAAAAAAAAAAAGAAAACCCAAAATTGCTGTTACATTAGTGCATAACCTCTCAAAATGGTTGAAAATTGTTTCACGTATAACTTGGGGAAATCAATACCTAGTACATCAGCTGGAGGACTTAGGCACTTGGTTTACTTCTGATAACTTCACTTGGACAAGTAGCCTGTGTATGTGTATCTACAGTACTAAAGCAGAAATTGGGGGTGGGGTGGGAATGGAAACAAAAAGCTGCAGCAGAGCACTGCACCACAGACCTGCAAATAACGTAGCAGTGCAAAGCTAATGGTGTGTTAACCCTGTAAAAGTCTTAAGTCCAAATCTCCACCTCTCAGTCTTCAAACAGGAAACAATACTCCATGCAAAGTTCCACAACTAAAGAAAAAGCAGCTGCAACAAGACACAAGTTCTTCTCTCATTAAACAAAATAGAGACAAATAAGTTAGTCTTCCTTTCACTAGATGTATCATCGTAGGATCCTGCTAGTTTAAATAACTGAGTTGTTAGTTTTCTACAGAAGCCATTTTAAACAAGAATGGCTCAGATACCGCACCGGATTGCTACAAACTCATAAAAAGCTGCTTTAAGCTTAAGTAAAACAATGTCCAAATTCCATTCATTTGTGGAAAGTGAACACCTTACCCTAGTAAAGTAAGTTTTTTTTTTCTTCAGAATGCTAATGCGAGAGGGGCTTGAAGTATCAAAGAGTCCACAGGAAATGCATGACCCCAATATTATTTTTTTTAAAAAAAATATACATTATATAATATATATTATATATATAAAAAGCTAGTGTAAATGCTTCCATGGTGTGGTCACAAGCTGGAAAGATGAATGCCTTTCAGCTGTTAACCATCCTGCCATTTGCAACAGGCTTTAAAAAGTCATTTTTATCCTCAGACATAATGTGAGCAGTTTTCAAAATGAGGCTGCCAACACTGACTGATGTGCTGATGGGCAGGCAGCTTGCATTGCTAACAGATGTTGTGATCGGCTGACTGAAGCAAGAAGTTACGGGCAGGATTGTTTTCTGCTCCTCCCTGAGGAGAAAAATAAGTTACACAAATATTAAACAAGGACATGCACAAGTATCCGCAACTGAATTGTGTGCATTAAATAAATAATGATATAAACTCATTTTTAGCAACAGGCTAAACATCTTACTATGGAACGGTACGCTCAAGATGTTAAATGTAGTCTGCCTCATTTTTAAAGGCTGCATTATACATTAAAGACTACAGAACGTATAAACCTAAAATAGTGTATTTTAAAAACTACCTCTCTATTGAGATTTGTGCAAACAGTATGACATTTAACCTTTTGAAGTTTTTCTTGATTTCTGTTAACTATAAAAATACTTTTGCATTTTTTGCTTACTGAATGTGAAAGGTATTTTTAACAGCTGTGACACGTTTCAGTATATATGATTACAACAGTGCATACGAACAACGGTACCATCCTGTGACTTTCATACTTGTCACCTAATTCTATTTCTTAACAGGTTCTTCTCACTTCACCATGTACACACAATGCAGATGTCTAATCCAAGTCTGAGTAGGTAGGCAGTTCATCCTTAAATAATCTTGCTTCAACTATTCTGTTGCTGCTGTTTGTCTAATACTGGCAGACACTGCTGTTTTGTCTAACACTCACAGAATCACAAGGTCTTCACCTAAACTTTGTCTCTTCTGTTCCATAGATTCTTTCTGGTGCTGCTTTAGCAGATGCCCATTCTCTACAGTTGTTCCATTGAGCAGCTGATCATCTTGAGAACTAATACCTAGCTGTATATCCAGAATCTCCTACAGAAGAAAAGGAGAAAAGTCCATCAATACTGTTGCTACCAACTTTAAATTTTCCACTACATAAAGCTGATGGAAATGGGAGTCTCATCAGAAAACTCATTTTTATTTCATGCTGTTGCAACGTCTACCACATTTTACTATAGGAAAAAGAAAAAAAACCATAATTCAGAGACAGCAGTGAATTACAACAGCAGCACAAATGTCAGTTGCTAAAAAATTATTTATCAGGTGAGATATGAAGGAGACAAAGACAGTGAGAGTTGTTTCAATAATTAGGGGTAGAGGAAAGACTAAAAATAAAGGTCCTTCCACCCATATAATGGCAATTCACAATTCATACTACAGTACTGCACCACATGCCACGGGCAGAGCAAACAAAAACTGTAGCCAGTACTTGTAAGCCAGTATTGGACTGTATTATGGAATATGTTCCAGATAAGAAACTCGATTTTTCATAAGTGTATGATGCTTTACAAAGAGGACAATTGATCCTAATGCTTGGAATGAACACCAGAATATTTTATGACTGTACAGCAAAGGAGGAAATAACAGAATAAACTGGGGCAGATGCACAGAATTACAAAACAAACAATGAAGGAATAGGCAAAAGAAAAGAACAATCATTTAAATGACTTTACTATTAGAATCAGGTGAGCATAAAGTTTAAATTACATGATCACATTTAAATGTAAACTTCAGTGTAAAACGTTCTTAACTACAGTTTCGACACTGGAGAGGAAAGGGAAAGAACAGACTCCACATCATTACTTGCTATCGAAAGATGAAGAGCAAAAACCTCAAAGCTACGTCAAAGAACACAGTGAGCTGTTTTTAACTTTGGTAGTATTAACCTCCAGGTACCTGAATGAGAAGTATGAGACCCCTAGTGTTAAAATAAGGCAAACGTCTGGTATCACTACAAAGACTAAAACCAAAAGGCTTTGCTATCAACATTATCTACTAATTCACAAAGAAATTATAGAACTGTTTTAATAACTAATAAAAGGACCCAGTGACCTCTTCAGACACACAGATTTTTGTACTTACTTCTATTTGTTCACCTTGCCCATCAGGTTCATCGGTATCAAGGGCTGACAGCTCCAGTTCAATGTCTCGATCTGGCTTTGTGTCTGCACAGTCTTCAGTATAATCAGTCTAAAAAAAGAATTGGTATGCTCTGTAAATATCAAATTGACTTTTTACCTGCTTCACGCAACACAAGTACCAAAGGGAAAACAGAAGATGCACTTCTAGGACGCAACATTTCTACAATACAGAAGAACTAGTTAGACACAAATAGAACTTCGTGCATAGACAACACAATACAAAGCTAAATCTAATCACATTTAAGTACTGAAACAGAGGGGTAAAATGAATACTGAAGCAGAAATTTCTGTGGAGTACAATGGCAGAATGTTTATGTTTATGACACGTACAAGTAGAATGAAAAGTAACGATAGCACAAAAATGGATTGTCACGTTCTTCCCGTTTTGTAGATGGATGATTGGAGCAGCAGCATAGCGGGTGCACCTACTTCTTCTCAGGGAAATAACTAGGTGAAACAGCAGTGACTTAACTTGCACAAATGTGTTATAAATATTTGGGAATATTAAAACTAAAGAGTTTTAATTCTTAGTTAAAATGCATGCACTTATGGATACATGACAAACCTCAAAAGTTTGTTCCATCCCAATTACCCCTTTCTTTACCTCACCATTCCTCAAATCAATTTCCTTGCTTAAAAGATTTAAGGTAAGACGACTGCCTTCATCTAGAGAATTCCACTTCTGCTGCATGGCTAGTGCATTTGCCTCTCTCTGAAGTAATAATGAGTTACTTTTGGCCTATAGAAAGAAACATATCAGTTACCAATAACCACACTTAAACCATGTATTGTCAAATGGCAAAATAAATCAGCCTACAAAAAGAACAGTTCTTTTGCTATATGGCTAACTATGCATTCTTTTAATGCATAGCATTTATTTGGTTCCACATTTGCTCACATGTATCAGTACCACTACCTTCTCCCAAAAATGGTCTTACTGATCTCAATGGAATAGCTCATATATATTAGCAGGCCTTATGCATCATATTAAGTGTTGCAGGACTAGCACCTACTTAGCCCTTATTGATCATTTCGTTAATTGCGCTATTTTCTGTAGGCTACACTAAGAAAAGTTATTTAAAATCACTTTAATAAATCACTTTTTTTTAAAATTAAAAACCCCCAAGTGGTATAATATCTGATCTTACCTGCTGTAATTCAATACTCAACAGATCTCCAGTGCTGGAATGCTTTCTGTGACCAGACAAATCTGTAACTATGAACCTGTCCCTTTAAGAGAAAGAAGGTAAAACTAGGAATTAAAAACAAGTTATCTAAATCAAAGGCCCCATAAACTTCATTAGTCTATCCATGTTCGCTTTTTGGACAGAAATGATGTGGCTAAGATAAAGCGCTCTTCATCTTCATTGGGGCTCACAACACCCCAAGGCATTACAGGACGCAAACATCCTTATTTCACATATGGGTAAGATGAGGCAAGAAGACTTGAGAGAACCTACTAGAGATCATAGGTACTGCCATGCTGTAATGTCCAAAATCTGACTCCAATTCTTTGATTAGGTCTCTCAAGGGATACGTTACTAGTAATTGGGTATTATTAACTGCATTAAGTATTAAAGACTACACAAGTTTTAACCTGGTTTTTCCAAGGCTTTATGCTGGATAGGAAAAAAAAAATCTTTTACTTTAAAGTTAAGAATGTCTACTAATAGTTCCAAATTTCCCCCCTCCCCCACATTAAGGATTTAGAAGAACAGCTAGCTATAGAAAATACTTCTTTTAATAGAGCACGGGAAAAAATCCATACCGTTCTGCGTAACGTGCAGATGAAGTAGAATCTGAACCATAGGCACTCCATCTTGAGTCAACAGCATTGACATAAGGGACATAATCTGCAACAAATTAGGATACCTTTCATTATCTCCTCTGTTCTTAAAATGAGATATGCAGGTGTTTTAGGTCTTTGCATCTTCATTGCTGTGGTAAGCACGAATAGGATGAAATGCTCGTGACGTATGCTGTATTGTCATATGAAGCCTGTACTTGTACCTGATACACTGATGGGTTTAGTAGCACTTCCTTGGGAAGCAGTGGCCTGAATAGGATCTGTCGTGTGATAACCCGTGCGGGATGACCTGGAGATTGCACCCCACTTGGAGATGATCGGTCCATCGCTAAACGGGATTATAGGATCTTCTTCCTTTGCCCGTCTCTGAGTTTCAAATAAATGCACTCTCCTTTTAACATCCCCGCTGTCCAAATCCTACGTATTTAGGAGACAGAAGATACACGGACTCATTTGAGGTTACTCAAGATTCCTCAGTTGACCAATAATTTTCTGATTATTGTTGCTGAATACAACAACTGCTGAAAATCTGTCCAACTAGAGAGCCAAGAAGGGCCTCAATGATTTAACTACTGACCTTTAACAGCAAACTTACCACGAGAAAGCTATTACCAGTGCTAGAAAAAATAACTTTCCTTTTCCAAGCCTGTGTTTCCAGGCGAAAAAATGTTTCCAGTATGCTTTAAGGTCCTTCAGTACCCTTTCCCATACTTGAAGGGGTCAAAGGCAGCTTGGGATGAGATTTGATTCATAGAACATACAAGTAACCTACTACACTGCATAGCGGAAAGTCTCCAAAAAGCATGAGCTCTTACCCCTCCGGAGGTAAGCTGTGTTCCATGATTCATACTACAGATTTTTTGTTTCTTAAAGTCTTTCAGTTAGCCTTTTTTTCCCTCTCATGGCAATTCAGTGATAAAAAATAAGTTGTATTTTTTGTTCACAGATCTGTTGCCATTAAACTGCTTATTAGGGGAGAACGTGCCTTCCACCCAAATAAGAGGTAGGCTAGGAAAATAGTTCACATACAGATTCTCTGTGGGTACAAAGCAGTTGAGATAAAAGTTTCTGCAGATTCTCCTGGGTCCACAGCATTTCAACTTTTCTCTGTGAGTGCACGTTGCTCTGGGGATTAACTTCAAAATAAAGATTTTCTGAAACAATGGCAACATAACAAATCCCAGAATCCTGAAAAGGCCAGTGATTCATCTGTACAAGATGGACTACTGCACATAAGCCCAACAGGAGATGTGTTTCTGCAGTGGAAACACCTGTCCTGAACTGACCACGGTGACCCTGCATTAACCAGTCAAGTCTGCCACTGCAACATATTCTGAGACTATTTTAGATCCCTCAGAAATTCTAAGGATGTATGTATACACATATACTTTTATACAAAGAACTCTGAAGAGAGACAAACAATTAAAAAGTCAAAAATTTGTATCCCACTCTTAATAATCAGAGAATACATTTAAAAACTAATGATTCTTACCAGTTTACAGACCACTGACTCAAAATATTTTGGCTTCAAGTTTGATTTACAGAGATCTGTTATTAAAATAGCTGTTTCAGACATCGGAGAATTGGCACTACATTCTGTCACTGAAGTAAATACATGTTTATTTACAAAACTGGGAAAAGATATTCCAAATAACTTCAAATGGGCAGAACCACTTTAAAAATACTAAGAATAAAGCTATCAAAAAAAAAAAAAAAGGCTTGTTTAACTAAACAGAAGACACTTCAGCATGTAAGTATCATTACAGTAATGAGATAACATGCAGAAAACCCCTACCATTAACACGGCATTTGAATTGGCAATCACATCCTTGGGCTCTGAGTCGATAGCATTTATACAAGAGCCAATAGTGCCACAAGACCACGGTGAATAGTGAGAGAGATGGTCTTCCTCAAATTTAGTTCCACTCAAATCACTGACACTCTCTGAGAACTATAGAAAAGGGAATAAATAAGCAGTGAATAATAAAACCAGGGAATTCAGTCTTAAAATAAGAAAAAACATTTACTGCTATTTAATTATCTCAAAAGTCAATCAAGGAGTTCTAGTCACATTCAAGACTTGACTTAGGGACAACGTAACTTATTCCATCAAACTTAAAACCAGTGCAGCTGATGGCTGTCAAAGGCAGGCAAGCTTTGCCACTACAAATAACTGCCTGGTCTGCCAAGATGACAGATTGAAATCAGTGTCACTATGTTAGTGGCAGGTTTCTTCAGGCAAATACCTACAGTAATTAAACTGAGAGGAAGCCATGTATTTTCCTTTAAGATACAAGCCAGTGACAGATAGAAGTATGACTTGGAACCCTCCAATTTGGATGAAAAGGACGAAATCCTGATCTACCTTGAATGCACCCATAAGGGATTTCAGCTACATCTTCCTTACCAGGTCTTTTCTGAATAACCCCTTAAATATCATCAAGGGAACTGTCAAACCACAGCAAAGAGTACTTGGCACAATGGTTCTCAAACTAGTTTCTTGGATGCATTTAATTTACATATATAGAAAATAAATACCACAAGTTAGCGTGCTTTTGAAGAAAAAAAAAATAATTCACTTTTGAAGAGTTTCCATTCTTGTTTACAGAACTTATCACCCAAGTACACAATGTTCTACCAACACCATTTGCCACTTTTAAGGGATATATATTCTTTAGGACTTTACAAGCATTTGCAGCTTGATTCACTCTACTCATCATGTTGTAATGCCATTTGGAGTATAAAAGGGATGGTTCTTCTTAATGGAAAAAAATTACTGTTCCCTACACAAAAACCTGGAATTTCACAAAACTCAACAAAATTAGATTTCCTTTAGTGAGGGTAAATTGAATCACTTCACTTCTTGACCTGTTTTCCACATCACCTTAATATCAAATTAAATGCATTACTAGGTATTACCTTCCTTTTGCTAGAAGATTAAATTAATTTTATGAACAATAGATGGCAGGTAGAAAATCTTTACTAGGAATATGAAATGACATCTCAGAGAAACAGGGAGGGAAAATAAAGTTGTTCTCTGGCTTCCCACCTCTGTGCTGAAATCTACACTGAAGAGAGGAGAAGGTGGTGTTGGAGATGGTGTTGCCATAGGAAGGGCTGACGATACCAGAGGAGTTTTCTGCGTGTGGTACTGTGCCCATTGCTCCGGCTTCCGTCTTAATTGCTCATCATAACCAGTCTTCAAATGACCACAAGGCTCCTAGCAATAATAAATATAGGACTGTATATCCTACCATGCTCTAATCAGAAGGCAAATACTTGCAGGGAACACACCTGGACTGCCAAATTCCCCTGGGTCTGTAAACTTCCACTGACATCACTAGAAGAATTTCACAAGGATTTGGAGAACTTGGCCCATGTATGGCAACTCAAACCTTAAATATTTAATTAAGTCAAGCAACATGTATGGGAATTAAAGAGGCAGAGAGGCTCTCATCCTAATGCAAATTTGAGTGGTCTGTTTTACAGGCTCATTTTATTCAGGTTAACAACAAAACAAGAACTCTATCCAGGTCACATGTCCTGATCATGTAACCCCAAATAAATACAACAGGTCTGTGCTGATTATTCACCAACTTTTCAGCAATGACCTTCAGAACCAAGACTACATCCTTCCCTTTCTGGCTCTCACTCACCCTTGGTAAAGGCACAGTCCTCTGTTCGTTTGGAGGCTGACAAGCCACAGAGTAATACCCATCTAAAGAGTTGTATCTCTCACGTAATGATGTCTGATAGACAGATGAGTGCATCACATCCATGGGAGGTAAAGAATTGCTCCTAATAATATCATCTCGTGGGTACATCTGTGGGCGCCAGATGCGCCTGCTGTCATAAACTGGAGCATACATTCCAGAAGGGACAGGAGGAACTGGTCCATACGGCTGCGGAGGAGGAGGTTGGTAAGGAGAATTCAGTCGATCTCGAGGGGGAAATGTACTGTAATGATCGGCATATGGCACGGAAGCAGGTGGGAGGGAGGATTCTGGAACATTATTGGACCTCACAAAGCGAGGAACACAGGGAGCCACACCAGCTGGTACTGTTGGAGGTGGTGGATAATATCCTTAAAAATTGGAAAAAGGCATATTTAATGTAACCACAAACGACCCAGAATTTTACACCTTCTAAAACTGTAAATAGTGTTTATAAGTACCTTCAGAGAATGAAGTCACAATTTAAAAAACTGTTGCTGACCCTATCATTTTTCTGTGGAATATAATTTCAAGTATGACAATCGTATTTGCAGATGTAGTGCTGACCCTTTACCACCTTGACCCAATTTGGAAAATGGGGTTTCTCTGCCATTGCTCTTCTGTACTATGGTATAACTATGTAACTGAAAAGACAGCATCCTACGCTCTTCTTTATGAAGTTAAAATAGTTACCTCCAATATAAAAAGCTATATTGCTAAACCCCCCCGTAATTTCAAAGGTCCATAAATAACCATTTCACACTTGGCTTATTCTTTTTTCTTTGGAGAGAACTGTCTGAACACCTCTGCCTTCTGATTTGAGAACTTGTGAATGACCTGATGCTATAACACCTAATGGTTTGCTTAATTTAAACATGTGCACTGCAATCAAAAAAAGTGACTGAAACTTTTCAAAAATATTTGATCAGGCACAAAGATGTATAGAAGCATGCTATGCCTCTGGGTCTGAATCCTGTCTATGAATACCCTCACGAACAGGGCATGAGATGAGCAAGCCTAAATAAATGCAATTAAATGCTAATGTAAGAAAAAGTAGATGAAAGACCTTGAGGTTCAAGTTCTTCTGGATGCTGAGGTACAAGCTGCACAACATACAGCACACAAAGACAAGAACCACCAACACTGAGAGCAAACTACAGGTCCCTCCCATAATCAGCACTGGACTGGATTAGTATTCCGTCAAGTGAAGATTCAACTGATATTTAAGAAACATAATTCACAAAACTGAGATAAGTTACTTCTCGGCATTCAGGCTTACCTAGAGGAAAGTTCAGAGCTATTTTTATTCAGTGCTATTCTCTCTCACCTGTCTGCGGGTACTGTGGAACTTCATATGACAGCTGAGTCCTGGGATCTTGGAAATATTGAACATTATCAGAATGTGGAGGGTAGACAGGTACTCTGGGAACAAACGGGCTGGATTTTGGAGGCACAGAATTAACTTCTGTTCCAATATTAGGAGGACCAGCTGAGGTAGCTGCTGCCTGGCTTACAGGAGTCTTGGGTGGAGAACCAATTTTACTGAAAAAGATTATCAAGAAATCATTAAGCAGATCTTTACTTATTTCAGTTAATCATCTCTTTGTGTACATTCTCATGTAATGTGGAAATTTGGGCCATGTTATTTCCTCTGGAATTTTGCTTTTCATACCCCAAACTGATACTATTATTATATCTTAGACTTTCTTGTAAGAGAACTCAGAGGCAGATATAAATGTTTTGGCATGTACCCAGAAGCTTACGTACCACTTTAAGTGTATTCTGTTAAAAACAAAGGCTTTGAAAAATTGTTTAGCGGCTCAGTGCTTCCTGGAGAAGTATCTAAAGTTTTAAGGGGAAACTCCAAAACCAGAAGGTTTCCAAGATCATTAAGGGAGTACTACGTGCACCCTTCTTGGTTTCAGGAAACACCACATTTTGAGTACAAGTTTTTTGTTTTATTTGTATGTAATAACACAACAGTAAGAAAGATACCAGACTGAGAACAACAAAATAAAAGGTAAAAGAGAGACATTTACCGTTTTATCTATATTGCATGGGAGCATTCAACAGCTAAAACAACCAGTGTTGTCTCCAAGAGCTTGAATCCACAAACACTATATAATGGTATCCGCACTGTCTTACACAAATCTGCAGCCAGTGAGCACCAGCAACAACTGCAAACCAGGACCAGAACCCAGTATCTACTCTTTGCCATTCACAAACTCCATGATAATCCAAAAGCAAAATGTTGTGCTTAGTTATATTTATGAAAAAAGTTACCTACTTTTCAGGTAGTGATTCTGTAGGGGATCCAGAAACATTCTGGCCATTGGCTCCGGTCTTCCCTCCCTTCTTGGTGTTCTCCAAAGCTCTCAAGGAGGTGTCTGCACAGCGAGGGATCAACTGGGGAACACCACTTTCTAGATTACCTATTCCGTTAGTACTTGGCACCATTTTCCCTGTTGCTTCAGGGCTTCCTATGACAGAAATTACATTTCCTGTTGTGGTTGAGACAGTGCTATTTACGCCAACTTTATTTAGAAGGGGGAATGTTCTCACTGTTGCACTGATTTTTTTGTTCCTCAAGCGATATCTATAAACACATGTACAAACACAGACAAAAGACAGACAATTTAAAAACTGCTTGTTGTAAAGTTTAATATATTTGTAAAACTAGAAGACTGAGAAGAACATGATAACCAAAAACTAAGACTTAAACCCCATTATTTTCAACAATCCGCAAATAGAACACCAATGTCTTCCTTGTAACCACAGATCATCTCTCCTCTTAGAATATCCACTCCTGCAGTTCTTTGAAAATGGATTTGTGTGAAAACACCTTCAAGAATGCAGATGTTACAGACTGTTCAACTAACTCACTTTATTCCTTAATCAGTTAAAATGTAATTAACATTCACTCTCTTGTAGGTGATATAACCAGTCCCTGACAGACACAGCCTAGACTCAGTTCCAGGAAAGGAAATTTTACTTCATATGGGGTAAAATAAAAAAACAAAACTGGAATTTATTTGCAGACATTGCTTTACTGTACCTTCAGTTTCACGTTAAGAGTTGTCACTTCAAGAGATTCACAAATCCTTCCGAATGAATAAATGTATAGAAGAGACTGTTTTCAAAATTCTATGGAGATTGCTTAGATTTAAACTGGGGGGTTGGATGGGGGTGGGGTGGGGTTGGAAGGGGGGGGAAAGTCTCCCACACTCACTTTTCAAGCTCTTCCTGAGAATGAGCAAATGTACAGTTTGTTCCTCTTGGACATCCCCCTTGCTGTCGAAGGTCTCGGCACATACTTGTTTTATATTTGCTATTTGGTTGTGGCTTTAAAAAAAAGCAAAAACACAAGACACTGCTTTTACGATTTAAGAGACATTTACATAAGAACAGGCTTAAAATATACAGAACAGCCATAATACGTTTTTACATTTTGCACCTTTAATCAGAAAACTAAGAAAATTTCTTGTTGATGAGCTAAGTACTACACCACTGTAAGGCTCTCACTACAGCAAGCTCTGCTGCATTCCATATTCAAAACAGTTAAGTTCTCAAAACCTGAATGCAGTAACAGTATCATCAATTATTCCACAGAAAAGGTCATAAATATTTCAAATCAATAGTAAGTTTACAAAGTTGCATCTTTCAGTAAATGTACATTAAGACATATAATGCAATGATTGAATCCAGTTACCTGTGGAGTTTCATGGCCTTTTCTACTATAATTCTGAATGAAATCCACCAGCCCATGTACCACAGTCTTTACAGCGACCATTGCATTTTCCAGCTGCTCCCATGTTGGAGATGCTGCATCTAAAATAATTAAAAGCAGGCTAGTCATTCTGTCAATAATTTCAGTACTATCATAAATAAGAGGCAACTCTTCTAAGTACTTCAAATCACCAAGTACTACAACAGAACTCAGAGAGCCCTGAAGAAGAGTTTATGATATACTATATTAATTAATGGGAATTTTGAAACCAGGAACGGAGGTTAGACAGGAAAATATCAAGAAGCATTTAAAAACCTTCATTTATGTACCTGGATTTGGATCTATGTTTGCCAGGAGCTCTAAATGAGGCCTCAGCCTGTTTAAGTTTGCAGGATCGCCTGTGCGCTGCAAGACAATTGTCAATTCTTGTACACTCTTTGCAAAAGATTCTGGTGACTGGAGCTGAAAACAAAGTGAGCATTAGTGTGCTGCATCTTACAACTGTGAACTACTAATCTTAAAAATATTTTCATTACACTGGTTTCTAAACACAGTATTTAGTGTCTTCAGATGGCATATAGAGAGTATCAGTGAAGAGAAATTTTATTTCTCAGCTCAGAATCTGCCCTATGAAGCTTCATCATAAGACACAAAAAAGGGAATTAGCCTTCAAGTACTAAAACCAAAAATGTCTTCATATGAAGAATACACGACAGTGAGGAAAACTCTCTTCATTCTCGTTTTAATTAATATTTGATATGACTAAAGACAAAAAGTTAACTCAAGCAGTTCTTGGATTTTTATTATAACATTTAATAGTCAAATCTAATCCTACAAAGACAGTAAACCAATTCCTTTGACTAACCTTGTCAATAATGGATTGCATGTGTGATTTATGTGCCAAGTCACCATAAAGAAGGGAAGACCATTGTTCTGGTGATATTCGAAGTCCTGCTTCCATGGCGATGTGAACTATTTGGGCATCATGCTCTCTCCGCAAAGCCTCATAACTCCGAAACTCTTCTTTAAGTTGCATCAGAGAAGAATCTTCATCCCTTTTAGTGACCTAATAAATAGTAACAATTTAATACTACTCTTTTAACAAAAAAAATCTCCAAGTCCATTAGAAAAAACAGTTACACATGACAAATCACAGAAGTACTGCTTTTGTATATGTAGCATATACTTTGTTTTCTTCCATGTATTCATCCACTTAATTAGCAGTGCACAGGCAAAAAAGCCAGCTCCAAGTTCTTACAGCATCACAGGTGCAAAACTATACCAACTCATTACTTCCAACTAGGAAAGTAGTAAGATTTAGTTAAGTCACAGGAGATATATATTTAGCAGTTCTACTATTGGTTTTTGCTACACAGTATTAGAGAGTGACTTAAAGAAACAGGAAAGTCTCTAGAAGTGACAAATAACAAAAAGGAAGAAAAACCTTAAGATATCAACATTCAAAGAACAATTTTTAACTGAGAGTCCACTATAAATAAGTAAAACTCTTAAGTTACAGAAGACATTAGTCATAAAGGAGAGCAACAGGTCTTGTTATTTTAATGTTTAGTGATGTTGTGATGATCATGTTTTTATCTGTGATCAAAAAAAAAAAAAAAAAAAAAAAAAAAAAAAAAAGACTCATGGAACCAATTTTTCATTCTTCTCCAGACTTGAAGAGTTGAGAATATTCAGTTTAAACAACCCATCCCTATATCTAGAAAATAAAATGCCTCTTCAGTGCAAGGTAGTTAGATACAGACAAAAGACAAGAGTGACAAATGTGTGGGAACGCAATGTTTGAGTTCAGGCTGACACCAATCTCTGTGTATGGTGCCCCCCCTCTCACACCTGGTGTTGGGACTAAGAAAGTTCCCAGGACTACAGTATTTCAGGTTTTCTTTAGAATGCTGGAATTGGTTTCTAAGCTTTGACAGCATCCAGGTCAGTCTGGCATGTCTGCCATGACCAACTCTTATGAATCTAAATAAAGTCAGAAGTGTCTATATTAAAACATTGCACTTTTTCCTGAAGCAGGCTAGGAGTGCCTTACAGAGGCAGGTTTCATGCATCTTTCGGGGCGATAATTTGCAGATGATGGGCAGCAGTTACTAATGAGGGCAGTAATTTCAGAATCTGTTCCAGCTAACTCCACACGTGACAATTTATTCCTTTTGCAAGGACTTTTAAATATCAAACAGCTACTTCATGGCAGTTCTGTATAAAATTTTATATAGTCTACGCTATTTGAATGTGTAGAAACTGCATTTACGTAACATTTTACAGGTGAAAGATACTAATCCTAGGTCAGGTTCTCTGGAGCTCCACTAGTTCACAGTAACAAATTTCAAGTATTGGTATTTTACCTTAAAGCACGAGGCTCTATACAGTAGCTGCACAACATGACCAATGCTTGTTTTAGAGGCCTGAGGAAATCTTGGTTCTAGCCTTTGCACAACAAAAAGTACCAGAACTTTTCTTGAGAGTGCAGAGCCATCTTCCAGTGCCAATAATACAAGTTTCAGTGCCTCCTCCTGCATAGCTTTAAGACAAAAAAATTTAAAAGATAGTAAGTTAAATATATTGCCAAAAAATAGCAAGGCTATCATATATAACAGCTAAGTAGAAGCATCTGAATCACCTTGAACATAATTCCTTATTACTTTTTATTTCACTAATCGTAAGAAAAAACCCCTCTGAAACATTTTAAGAGATCTTCTAGTATTCAGAAGCACTCTAAGCACAGCAAACTTGAAGAGCTAAGACTAGTTTCCAGTAATAAACACATCAGTAAGTGCAGTTTTTATACTCTTCTCCACTGTGTAGTCCTGTAGCTTTTTTATCATTTTGGACATCTCATCAATGCTACACCATGAAACTGTATAAAATAAATACGGGAACAGTACAGGAATGCTATCATCAGTTATTGTAATCAAGCGAGGCCTACTTCCAGTTTAAACAGAATTTCCTTCTCATTTCTGTGCTTGCTTCCACTGCATTCTTAACTAAGAATTTGCTGTTTCTATCAAACAAACATGATCATTATAAATTTTAAAATTCAAGTGTGCCGCAATTAAAGTTAGGCTGATTGTATTTACAGCTGAAGTATGAGCAAGAGAGCATTTGCAGTTTCCTATCCAATTCTAATCACAGGCAGCAGTACAACCAGCCTTTGTTACTGTTACACTGCATTACAAACTGTGCAGAAAGCATGCTTATTTACTCTTCTTTGCCCAGATTTTTTAAATGCTTCCTCACAATTTTGAAAAACATTTAATAAGCAGGAGTGAGCACCCAAAAACTTTAAACCTGCAGATTTTTACCAACTTGTCTGGCGGATTTTTTTCCCCCCCTTCTCCTTTCTTCCTGGCAAAAAATTTGAAAACCAGAAGTAATTACATCTTCAATCAAACAGAATAAATTTCCAAAGAATTTTTTGTTAAGAAAAGGTACAGCTACATAGACGCTGTTGCAGATTCTACCGAAACCTCACCTGGTCCTAGAAACTGGCATCCTCGTGCCCTGACAGCAGCCCAGAGATTGGCAGAAAGCTGCTGAGGATTTTGGTGCTGCAAGATCAGTTCTGTAACAGTTCTCTCTCCCAGTGATCGAGCTGCCCTCATAGCTCTAACGCGACCCTCTTCCTCCACCAGCTGACAATTCACCAGTGTCACAAGCTTCCTTTGCATTGGACGGCTCAGTGCACTCTGATTCAAGCTTGCAACACCTTCAAAGAAAGAGAGAAAAGGCAAACTATTGCTTCTAGCCAAATTCTTCTGGGTAACACAAACAAAAAGGTCTAATAGTATGTGTTTTTCTCTAGGACTTGGATACTAGTCACAGGTATCTTCCCTTCTCCTAGGCAGCTCTATGTAATTACCAAAAATAATTTTAAGTGTTAAATTGACATCAAACCCATCCTTGGAGGAAAGTTCAGCTTTACTACAAAGTTAGCCCCCAGGTAATATTATTAAATTAAAAAAAAATCTTCTGTAAGCTTCAAATAAAACAAAAATAATCAAGTGTCACAGGTGTAAATAAGCTTTTAAAGACATAAAGGAAATTTTATTACAAAAATGAAAGGATCATCTCACTGATGTCTAAAATGAGTGCTGAAAACACAATGCTGTTAAAAGCAAGCTACATCAAAATTCCGCTGTTGAGCAAACTCACCTTTTCCTCCACTTAATGGCTTTAAGTAGAGTGCCAAATCCTCAACACATTTCTTTGCTACTTCATAATGTTTGTTCTCTCCTACATTACTCAACTTTACTGTCTGATGATCAGGTACCTAAGAAAATGCAAAAGGGGAGCAGGGGGAAGAAGAATTGTATTTACCCAGCTGACCTATCTGATATGCCTGTGATTGTACCAACATCACTACTATTAAATTACATAACACTGCAGATGTACGGTTAGAGAAGTGAAAGACAGGACCAACCCAAGGTATGTAGGATGTAATAAGGAATAAAAATAAAGGACTAAAAATTAGGATCAGGGTGATGAAAGACTATTTTGGTTAGTACTCAACACATTAAGAACAAAAGTAGGATAGAAAACAGTAACCAAGGTTTAATGAGAAGGTACTTAAAAGATGAATGAAGAACACAAGATTTGAGAGGATGATCAGTGTACGAGATCAGCACAATTTACTACAGACACACAAGCAAAGTTTTAAGACAAAAATAACTGGCAAGAAAAGAATATGAAAAAGCAAAGTTAAAAAATAATTTAAGCGTAACTTGGGGTGGAAAAAACTCATAGAGTAACAAGGTCAGAATGAAAACAGAGAGTATTAGTCAAAATACATTAAATTGAAAGATGCTGCAAGAAGTTAAGAGACAAAGGAAAATGAATGTTGTAAGATCAAGTCAGTGATTTGACACAAACTTAGAAATAAAAAAAATTAAAGGAGCATGGGAACTTGTGAGAAACAAAACCAGTGAAATAGTGTTATTACCAATAGCTGTATCAAGGCACATGGTAAGACATTAAAAAGCAAAGTAAAAAGCATCTTCTTACTGCATCACCCAGGTGTTATGATGAGAGTAATATGTAAAAGCATATGAATCAGCATAAGGTAAACAGACTTTATTTAGTCTCCATAAAGCACAGTAGTGATTATGTAATCGCTGTTTTGCCACTGCTATGAGACAGCACAGGGAACATTCCTGGCCTGATTAGGCAGTGTCTGAAAATGCAACTGAAAAGCCACCATCATGCACATTTTTTTAAAAAATAAATTATACACACACACACACACACACACTTCTGAAACTTGGTTAAACAGCTAGCTACTTTCGAACATGTGACATGTAGAAATGAGATTCCTTGCAAGAGTACAATGAACTGAACGGGTGCAATCTGCAGGTCCACTTTTCTAATGACAACTGTGACAGATAATTGTCTATTTCCTAATGGGTATTTTTCTCCAGTCACAGTTCAAGAGCCTTTTTAAACCAGAATTAATCTTACAACTAGAACACATTTTCATTTTATGAGAAGAGGACGGTCATGAAAACAGTGTGGTTGCTTTTAGAGTATGCATGGACTTCTAAATATTACAAAGTTACAGTCCTACCATTTATTTTTTTAGACTAAAATGAGGGAAAGTGATCAGCACACGTATTGCAACTGGCATGTAAATGGTAATAACATGAAGTGGCATAACAAAGAGCTGCTTAAATCATACCTGGGCTCCAACTAACTGGAGGAGTGCAAAGTTTACAGGAAGCACATCGATGTCTGTATTGATGACAGTCTGGTCGAAAGGACATGCCTTGCGATGAAGCTTGTTCAGGCAGGTCTTACAGACAGTGTGAGAGCAACCTAAGCTGATGGGTTTGTGCACATTCTCATCAAACTCGTTGTAGCAGATTGGGCAGGACAGAAATTCTGTCCACTGAGCTGCCTGCACAGGCATTGTGGAAGCTGGACACTTGTTTAGCAGGCTAGCAGACCATTATTTCACTGTACTATGTTTTGGCAGCTGTAAGTGAATAACACAGTATTTAAAACATGCTTTCTGGTAATTTAGAATGACTCTTAATTAAAAAAAACCCAAAACACTATTTCAATGTTTTACAGAATAAAACCAAATCCTTATGCTGAAGTACTCAAAAACCCAACTTTGTGTTAGTTCAATAATTGTACCAAAAAAGGCTCATGAACGGAATTCATGCAGACTACCGTAAGCTGAAGTTGAACCTATTCACAATAAATGGCATTAAAGTTCTTCTCACAGAATTAAATACACCTTTAGCGCAGGAAGAGGAAGACATTTATTGGCACAGGAAACAGGCGTGAATCACGGTAACCTTCTCTCACACTCTCCCATCTAACCTCAAGTCTTCAAAACCCTGAAAGCACTCCCTGGTTGTAGAATGGGCCTGGGGTGGGGAAAAGACACAGATATTTGTGTTTTTATTCTCTTTGGGGGTGGGTGAGTTAAAATGTTATTTCCATTTGAGGTAGAACAATGTCTTCCTTCTGCATATCTTAATCAGACACCAAACTAAAAAAAGCTTTGCTCTTTTTTTTAAAAGACACATTTTCTCTTTCTGTAAAAGACAAATCAATTAACAAAAGTTAAGAATCATAAGAAAACACTAAAAGAATGAGAGATGAGTTTTTAGTTATATGATTCTCTTGGGTTACTTCCCCCTTTTCTCCCAAGAACGCAGTGGAACACTGAAGGGCACAGGTTACTGTATTCAGTTTTGCTTTTCACAGCTGTACCTTACACAACAATGCAACTCCACTTCCTTGAACTCACAGCGAGAAAATCTCTAATGTGTTGAAAATTCAGGTATTTAAGACAAAATTTATGGAGGCAAGCAATAACTTCAGCTGTCTTGCTATTGAGTCTTTTCTCTTGAAGCATCTCACTGTGCAGGAGTACCATGTAAATCATAAACATATACATGTAGTCCAAAGAAAACACTGAATTGTTCTGAAAGGAATTGTTCTGAAAGACATTCTATCTTCTAGAACTTACGTTCCTGAAAAAGATAACAGACCTAAGAAGTTCATCGAAGCCATTTACATTCAAGCTTTCATCATGAAGATTTAAAGTCACGCTTCATCTAAGAACCGAACAGCCCCACCCTTTGGTGCAATGATGTTGACTTTCTGTGCAACCTAGAGACCTGTTAGTTCACTTCAAGGCTATGAACAAGCTTCTCCTAGCTGCTTGTTAGAAATACAAACACACAAATGTTTTAATTACATGTTTAACATTTTTTCCCCCCCTCTCCAATGACAGAAAAAAGGTAATTGTTTTGAGGAAGCTGAGATCTCCCCTTCGCATTTGAATTCAGTAACTCTTTACTGCAATTCCATTGTTCACAGTGCTACAGTTTAATTAATGTTAAAGTATTGGACCATTGAAATAATTACTAGAACACCAAATAGACTATCTGTGGATGTATTTTATGTTAATTATGACCATCTGTTTAGAAATTGTATTTAGTTCTGTGAACATTCAGTGCCCTTTAAGTAACAGGATACTCGTACAAAATGTCCTTATCTCAGTGAGCTTTTCAATATAATGCAGTGAATTTTACCCCAAACGAATTCCCATAGTAAGTGTAAAACACAACCACCTGAAAGCTGAACCTGTCCCTTCGAAACCAAACTGCTGAGGTAATACTTTCAACACCAGCCAGAATATTCACATGCATTGGATGAAACAGATTTTCATCCAACTTCAAGGAAAGCACAATCAAAGCTCTTGCAAGGATGAAAAAAACCAGCAGTCCTCTTTAATTTGCTATTACTACATGTGTCTTTTAACCAAGGAAATTCAAAAGCAAAACAAATAATAGCAAAACCAAACAATGAGCCAACATGCCTAGAAAGATTTTTTTAAAATTCCTCTCTAAAGAATCCCACCATTTCCTTCAGCACACCTCCTTCAGCTTCCCTGCCAAAACAGCAGTACGAGATGCACAGAATTGCAGCGTAGACCCTTGCAGTAAACACTTCAAAATTTTTGCCAGCATTAACAGAAATGTCAAGATACTAACACCAACACTGCTGCTGACCTGGGAAAGATATTGGTGCTTTTTCACCTGTCTGTGTGACACAGGTAACAGCACAAATTAGACCACTCTGGGATGTGTGCTATTATTATGACTCACATAGGGAAAAGTTTTAAGAAAAGGCTAGCACACACACAGCTCAATTGCTACTGTCACTAACGATCTCCTAATAAACAGTCTCTATTTCCACACTGCTCATTAATTATCTCCAACACAGGAATCTCTGCTCTGAAACAGTACCCACATTCAGTTTCCACAGATACTTCAGAGACTTGCAAGAAACAGCCACCTCTCTATTTAGCAGCTTTTAAAATATAGTTGGTTGTTTTCCTGACCAGCATAGAAACAAATACAACAGATTCTTAAAAGTGTGCACCACTGATTTTTAAAGATCTATTTCTGGGTATTTAATCATCATAAATGACAGATTCTACTAAGCATGTGTTGACCTTCAGATTTCTTGACAGGAAAAAATCTAATTAAATCAGCAAACAGCTGGGGAAAGCACTCAACTCCTAAAACTTCAAGCAGCCATACACAGAGAAGTCTCCATCCTCTATTAAGCATGCCAGCTAGCCTGCCATTCTTGCACTCCAGCGCGTTAAGAAAACAATCTCAAATCTCCTAATAATCATGTCAACTTCTACAAAAACTGTGAGCCAAACATTTAATATTCTTGCTCCTTGTCAGAAACAATGTATTTCAGGGATGTCCTCTTGAAGAACAAATTTCTCTAGTGCTCTAAACTGAGCAAACACAAGGAGGAGAGCATAATAATGAAGGTAAACTAGAAATCATTTTGGTTTTGTTTTTAACAGGCAGTGAACTCAGTCAGAACAATTACCCTTGGTCTACTTGTTCATTCTGGCAGATACACTATCTACCTCTACACATGCACAGGGCATCTCTTCCCCGTCAAAGCTAAAGAACCCTGCAAAAAAAATCCCAAGGAAATGGCTGGTACAGAAACTGGCCAAACATACAAAGCAAACTGTTTGAAGAGACACAGCTATTTTCACTGAAAAGATCTTTACATAGTATAGTTAAAATAAATTTTATATTATTACTATTAGAAGCAATACTTCAGGTGACAAACTGAACACCACACAAGCCTAAGTTCAGAAATTACATAATAAACAGCAACTATTACAGCTGAATAATTTGTTTCTAATACAGTAACATCTCCCCACTGCAGTAATGGTTGCAATGGAGTAGGAGTAGAGTAACAAGGATAAATGACTGATTTTCCCATGATAATTTTAGAGCAGAGTATTTGATGAAATTGGGAAGTGGGGTGGAAGGGGAGAAGGGTGAAGCACCAAAACAAACTTCCTCAAACAGCTGCACCATTCACACATTCTGGAAGTTGTAAGTTTTAGATGTTCTTATTTTACATTGACTTTTAGCTTCCTAATCCCAACTGATCCAAGTCATTGTACTTAGCTGACAACCTTTGGACATGATGTATCATTTAATACTCACTTTCTAAAGAAACCAAGCTTAGGTGATCATGCTGTTCTATTAGTCTGTTCCTCTCCCACATGAACCTCAGGTCCCCTGGACCACTTTTGAGCAGATGTGGTAGGAGATGCATCATGTCTGAAATGCACGTCGATTCCATGAAAACTGGTATGTGGAAAAACTTCCAAATTCACATGCTTCTCAGGAAAGGCTTCAGCACCAGGCTCAGCAGTTATCTGCCTGTCTACTTTTCTGATCTATCAGCATAAACGCACCTGCCAACCAGAACCCAGCCAAAAAACATCACATTTTGTTCAGATACAATAAAGGGCTATTTGGAAGGCAGAGATGTGACACATCTGCAGGAATTCCAACAAACCTTTAAAGACAGAGGGCTTGATTTATGAAGACAATGTCAAACCTTTGGCACTTGGCCTCTTGAGTTCAGTATCAGTACTCATTAAGCAAGGCAAGGAGAGGTTTCAGAACCCTGTGGCAGGATACTGAGCCAGCATGTTGAGCTGAATGTTCCGTGGACTAGCTAATTAGAAATTCTGATGACAATGCTTTATCTTAAAAATCTACCTTTATCCAGGGCTTAGAAGCCTAACACCAGAAGGAGATCTCCACACAAGTTAATTACATCAGGAGTTCAACAACTTTACACAAACACAGGGATTTCTTTAGTTAATGGTCTGCCTTTACATCTTAATTCACTGACTAGATTTCTCACCTACACCAAGAGATACAAATTCAATTACTTTTAAATACTTTTAACCTATGTTTTCATCTTACAAAAAAAGCATCCAAACACATACATTTAGAGACAGGGCAATTTCAGTCCCTCCCCCTTGAAGCTGTTCCTCACACAAAAAAGGACTGAATAGTCAAAGACAACTGCATCCTCACCTTCAGCTGCCCAAGCAGACAACTTGGATTTTGCTTCAGGTTTAAAGATCACTTTGGTGTTTTTACTGTTCAGATATTGGATAAAAGCTAGGTATGGTTCTTTGAACAAGGAGCAAAAAAATTCAGTGCCTCCTCTCCAGCTGCATGCCCCAGTTCCTAGGCAGCATGGTGAGCATGGGTCTCAACCTAAGAAAACTTTCTTCTCTTCAAAGGGAAACAGGTTCAACATGAGGCAGGGAGCGATCCCCTTCAAAGCTGCACACTGTCCAGAGTCAGGGCATTTACCAAAATGTGAGATAAGCAAGTTTCATCCCTTTTCAAAGGAAGAGTTGAAGGCTTGAACTCAGTTCCTTCCCAGCCTAGGCAAATGCCTAGGGGAAAAAAAAAAAAAAAAAAAAAAAAAGCAGCAGTACCACGAGCAGCCATGTTTCTGAACAGAAGTGGTGGTCTTGCAGCTCCATGTTAGGCCTGCCCTGCTCAGGTCTACTTGATCAGGTCCCCTGTGGGACACCGGCTGAGGAATGTCTAATGAGCAGAGTTTGTATGAGAACATGACATTGAATAATTCTGTCAGTGCTGAACAAAGGCAAGTCTTCTCTACAGACGAAGAAAATCTTGAAAAACTTGTGAAATTATATGGCAATTTCACAAATTAAGGTAGTTCAATTACAATCTCACTCTGGATTTAAGCCTTAATTTTAGAATTCAATTGATTTTTAATCACTAAATTGAGGAGTCATTGATCCTCACTTGCGCTTAATGTTGACTGCAGAGATCATGGTATTTTCCTTTTTTTGAGTTATCTCCATTACAATTCTCCATTTATGTAGATTAATTGTTTGTTTGCACTACAAGGAGGTAGTTTTTTCAAGTCTTCCTTCGTAAATTCTATAGTTCTGAAAGAATCCTGACTGGGTCAAAAACTTAAGTGTCCATGCAATCAAATTATCAGTATTAAATTATTCTCTGAAAGGGCTAGAATATTTTTTTCATTTCTCTTCGACTGCCATCATCTACAGATCTAAAGAACTAGCTTCATTAAAGGCTTAGAAAAGGGCCATCCCCATAACAGCTTTGCATCATTCAGCTATGACGGCTTGAAATTAAAATAAATCCTCTTTACAGAGCAGACTTGCTTATTTCTGTATTCCATAATACCTGTCACATGTAAATCTCTTTATATCACATGCAAATTCTATATATAAAGCAGACCATTAAAGATAGTATTCCAATGCAATTTTTTTCACTGAACATTAATGCTACTGGGAGTATCTACAGCCCAATTCAAATTCCAGAGAAGTTATCATCAAGAGAAATCTTGGTGACATACTAGAATCATAGTATTTCTCAAGTTAGATGGGACCTGCAAGGATTATCGAGTCCAGCTCCCTGCTCCTTCGACTACCTAAATCTAAACCTTATGTATGACTAGGAGCATTGCCCAGACGCTTCTGAACTCTGCCAGCATGCTGCCGTGACCGCTTCCCTGGGGAGCCTGGCCGGGGACTGACCACCTTATCAGTGAAGAACCTTTCCTACATCCAGTCACGCTTCCCCTGACACAGCTTCATTCCATTTCCTCATGTCCTAAATATATATGAATACATATGTCTATCCAGACTATGTCTTGCCAACACACCTACAGGATGCTTTACTTGCTATCTTCTTAACGGAATTAAAACCCTAGATCCCCTCTGCCTCCTTAAAACACTGAAGAGTAATTACCTATTAACAGTGGTACAATTAACTAATACAAAATAAAGTTCAGGGTTGCTCTGTGACTGCCAAAGTTCAGAGGTAAATCACCCTTCAAACCAGCACTACTCAGTGTATCCTCAACAGTTCACACCTGCTCTTTCCTGTTCAAGTGTTGCTAGCAGAAATCCTGTTACTACATTTTAAAAGTTTCCTATATACTTATGTAATGGCACTGTGGTGGTTGGTTTTTTTTTGTGTGTGTTTCGTAGGTGTCACTGAAAGGAGAGTTTGTCCTTGCCACAAGCCTGATACAAATTCAGCTCCTGTAACAGTATTGACTTTTCAGGACTAACTGAAGGGCAAAAAAATGAAAAAATTTCTTTGCCACCAAAACCAGCTGAACTTACGCTGAATGCAAAGAAAGGCATCTATTTCTAAGCAGATCTATTTTGACATAATTACTTCAAGAAGATATACACTGAAGAATTCCTTACTCCTCACTAATATTTTCAGAGAATATGGAGTCTTGTGTATGGCTTAGCTCCCCATGCTTCTTAAAAAAAAATCCATGACCTCCACACTTAAAGTATACATTTTACAGAAGAGAAATTCGATATTCTAATATTTTCCAAATAATTTCAATGAAATACTAATTCCATTCTGAGACATAGGCGAGAAACAGAGGGTTCCATAGGAGTTGGAAAGTCTTTTTGAAGTTCATAGAGAATAGCTCGATGTGCCCACAGATAGAGATTTTTTTTCCCCTTTCATTAAGATTGTCCAGTCAGTAAGGAGAGACTACTTCTATTTATCCCATTAAGAGGCATACAAAATCTTACCAAACAAAATGGGATGCACACCTAACAAAACAAATGCTGCTGATTACTACCCTTTGGATCCTGAAAAAATTCTATCTATTGTAAATCAACAAAGCCTTAAACAAGAGATCAACACTCAAGACTAGGACTTAACTTTGAGGTATCTCAAGTACCGACACTAAACTTGTTGGAATTTATTATTTTGGAGATAAATGGCCATGACCTCAAAAAAGACAGGCATGTGAGTTAGTAAGAAATCTTTTCTTGTGGAAAGCTCTGCTTACATTGCAGAAACAAGAAAAAGTTCATTAAAGAGACATGCAGGTTTTGGGAAACTGATTAATTACAAAAATTAAAAATTCAGTGTTTCATGGAACAATACTTATACTAGCAACACAAGCTTCAATTTCTGGAATGTCTACAGATGTTTAACACAGACCAAAGGGCAAGTAACAGTATTTTGGTTCAGAAGATTTACAATTGTACTTGTTGGTTCTCCTTTCAAGTAAGATCTTTTCTGCCACAACTACAAGTTTACACCCTTGTAATCTGAAGAGCTGTTTTTCATTTTCGTTTCAACACTGTGATATAGCGACAATAGGCATGAAAGTACGATCACAAGAGCGGGCACAGGAATTATAATTAAACCCAAACAAAATCTTAAGTTTGCACTTACAGGGAAGGAGACCAACATCAGAAATTTCCCTGGTTGTCAGCCCAAATTTTGTGATTATTTTCTCATTAAAGGCACATGCCATTCACAGTGAACCCTGCCTGTAACCGAATACTCATCGCTCCCCAATCACCCGGCTGCCCTTTCCTACGCTTTGTGCTGACTTCTACACTTAACTTCAAATCCCCAGTGCACCTCAGCATCAGCAGAACCAAGACACGCTTTTCCTGCTCAGTTGTTTTGGTTTTTTTTTTTTTTTTTTTTTGTTTAAGACACTTTAAACGTGACACGACGGCTGCAGTGCTAAGGCCTATTTTCCACCGTGACTCTTCGCCACCGTCACTCAAGCCCAGCTCCGCAGGAGGGGGCACACTGCGGGCACCCCCGCACTGCAGGACCCCGCACAGCGGGCCGCTCGGCGCCCCGGCTCCCGACAGGGCTGCGGGCAGGTAACCGGCGTCCTCACCTCCTCCCGTTCGCCGGTGCCAGCGCAGGGAGCGCGGAGCTGCCTCGCCGGGCCTCGCCCCCCTCCGCCAGGCCGCTGTCAGCAGCCACCGGCCGCGCACCTGTGCCCGGCCATGGCTCTCGCCGTCATTTCGGAGCGGCCACCAAATGGCTGCCCCGCGGCCCCGGCCGGCCCAGTGGCCTAGTGGCGGCGGGGGAACCCCGGCGGCCCCCTCCCCCGCGCCGCGGCGGCGGCCGGTGCCCGGCGGGGCGGGGGCGCTGACAGGCCGCGCTCGGCGGGCGAGGCCCGGCCCCGCTCCCCGCCCGGATTCCGCAGCGCCGGGACCCCGCGGGGCGCCGGGAGGCGGGGGAAGCGGGGGGGGGGGGGGGGCGGGGGGCCGGGCGGGGCCCCGCCGGGTCACCGCGTCCCCCTGCGGCGGCCGCCCCCGCCCAACCCCGCTCCTACCTGCGAGGCGCGGGCGGCGGGGCCGGGAGCAGGCGACGACCCCGGCCTCTCACACGCCATGAGGCGGGCAGCGCGGCGCGGCCCGGCAGAGGCAGCGGCGGGGGCCTCGGCGGCGCCTCCTCATCGCGCTGACAGCCGGGAGCGCCGCCCCGCCCCCTCTCGCGAGAGCCGCCTGCCGCCGCGCGAGAGCCCAACGCCCGCGCCGCGCCCGCCGCCGCCCCGCACGTGACCCCGCGCTGGTGAGCGGGGAGGGGCGGCGCGGGGCATTGTGGGAGCTACCATTGAGACGGCGGCACAGAGTCGCCGTCGCACCTGCCCCGCCGGCATAAGGAAACCATCGAGACAGCGCGGCAGAGCGGAGGCCGCCGCCGTCAGCGCCCCCCCCGTGGCGCCCCGGGCCTGGATTGCGACTCAACGGCTCCTCGACGCACAGCGCCCGCCCCGTACCGCTAGTATCCATTGCTTATTTTCCTTTGCAAATTTTAAAGCACTGAGAACCATAAGAGGACACACCTCTTCCCGTCGCCCCCCCCCACGGCCTCCCGGGGCGGCGCGGGGGAAGGGGCCCGGCCAGGCCACCCCGGAGCTCCCGGTTTCTGCTGCCCCGCACCCGCCCCGGGGACAGGCCCGGAGGCACCCACCGCCTCTCTCTGCTCACTCGCAACGATGAAACCTGTTTTCTTAACACGTTGCTGAAGGGCTGGCACTTGCATGCTGTTATTTTGTTCACAAAATCTTGTTTACTCACCACAGCAAGCCAAAATACTAAGGTATGCACACCATTATTTAACTGTGATTAGAGGAAAGCATATGTATTCCCAAAACAATGTCTTGTTTGCATTTAGTTTATTGTGTTCTGACAGGATGAGCGGTTACATGTATGGACGGGGAGAAGAAACACCTTTAATGTGAACATATGCACAAAACCAGTTTTTGTTCACAAATCTTACCAAGACACTCTAGCCACTGAACGGAACATGCTGTTGGCCCATCACACGACACAACTCCCTCTCATGTTTACATGCAATACAACAGCAGACCAAAATAACTCTCAGTCCTGCTCCCACTGAAGATGCACTTCAGAAGATCAGCCTTTGTTTCCCCTTTGACGCACAGGGAAATACCCATGCACCTATAAAACCCAGTCAAACAAACAAAAAACTAGGCATGATCTTTTGAAGTGTTATTAATGATGATCATACACCTGTCAAAAATGCATATTAACTGAACAAATTTAAGCACAGTTGAACCAAATCTGTCCCATAAATGCACAATACATTTATTTACTGAACTACAATAATAGCAGCCCAATGTAGAAAGAAGGAGGCGAGGGAAGTAAACTTTTTCCTTGTTTTATGACATATAAACATATAGGACATATGCCCTTATGTTTAAGGGCAAGTGCAGGTATTAGCATGCTTCTGAAAACCAGACTCTTAATTTTTATGCAATTGGGAACCAAAAATTAATGGTAGCCTGTGAGAACCAAGTAAACAAAACTAATCACAAGGTCAAAAAGGCTATAAATAGCAACAGACTAATGGATGCAAACAGAACACGGTGCTATAAAATGCAATTTTTTTGCAAAATGTCAGGCAGTCACACTGTAAATGACTCCCAAACCTTTTAACAGGAACTGTCATGACAATTACTATAGCTGAAAATCACCAAAATAAATCAAATTCTTAACTTTTAATATGAAATAGTAGCAGAGATTGTAAAAGGTTGGGCCTTATGCTTAAAGTACTGTATTAAAAAGGTGATTTTAATTCACAGTTACAGTAGCTACTTACTCAGGGGGTGTAATTTCTGTCATTATTTGTAGGGACCATTCTGTATGCAGACTTGGCACGCACACCTTTCCAGTGATCCAGCAGAATGGAGTTCTTCACAAGTCAACTGTCTACGTAAAATCAGACATTTTTGTGAAGTTCTTGAGGAATATGACACTAGTGGCCAGCTCAGCTTCAGAACACGTGCCAACCTACTTAATCGGTTTTTGAGGAAAACATATGCTGCCTACCACAAGGCCTAGCACGAACGAGGACCTGCAAATACTGCTTGCAATCCAACGAATATGTACTTTTAAGTGTTAAAAACATCAGATGGAGAGCTTAAAAAAACCTTCATGAAACAAGTTTTTACATAGTCTTCAACTGAAATTTCCAAGAGATGAAGACTAATAACGCTGGCACAGCTGACCATGCCTAATCATAGATAACAGGAAACTGCATGGTATATATTGTACACACCTAACCCCTTGTGTAACTGATATATAAAACCCCAAACAACAGCTGGTGCGCTCACAGAGACAGGGAAGGAAACTAACAGAAACCTGGTAACTGCCATTAAAAACTACTGTCTTAAAACCAGCCAGGTTATGAAGCACACGGGCCAGACTTCTGGACTGAGAGCAAGAACTTGGTAACAGCACTTCTGAAACTTGAAGGAAAGCATACCCTTGTAATAGACAGGATGAAGAACTACAGCTTTTTGCTAACTGGAGGGAATCTAATGTAAGTACCATTATCTCATATTAACAACTGAATTGACTCTTTATTCATATCACATTAAGTGGAAGAAACACATACCAGTCAAAGACAGGTACAGAATAAAGATTCTGTGTTACAGGGCTTCCGATGCTTGTGATGAACCTGAAATGACCTTTGACAAAGTACAAACACGCCTATCCAAACACACATTGTTACTGTTTTACTGTATCACAGAATTAGAGCATGAGAGGACCTCTATGTCTAAGCCATTTCTAAAAAGATACAAAGGATTGCTTTTCAAAATTAAAATAGAAACTGCTATTATGTAGCAGCACACAGCTTAATTTTTCACGTTAGTGTATGTATCTAAACTCTGTAAAAAATGAACACAAATGTTACAGCTCAACAAACAGGACTAACTTTACTGGAATTAAGTCAAATTCTGGTGCAAAACACTGGTATGGCAGAAAAAAATCAGAAGAAAGAAGTTCAGAAAAATTCAGAACTCATTCATAAAACTGAAAGCAAGTCTTTCTAATGAGACTATCCAGTTAAAAAACAAACTGCAAGGCAATACTGTTTTTTTCTTTCTCTTTTACGAATTGCCTATTTGAAAGAGGCAGTTTGAAAGCTTCCTTGATTATTTGTGTGCTCTTTCTTAAATATCACGGATTTGAGTATGAAAACATGCCTCCTTTCTGCTGAAAGATCTAGCAAAGTTTGGGCAAGTAAGGAGATAAGTTTCACCATAAATGATACATGAACTGGGTGGGAATGACTGACTTGCTGAATACAAACATGCCTTTTCCTTAGCCATTACAGATCACGAACATCACAGCTCAGGCTTCAGCTTATTGTAGTATCAGTAATAGTTTTAAGAACCAGCAGTGCCTTCCCTTGAAACAGGGGAGTATAAAACATAACTGGGGGGTTGGGGGTGGGATGTGAAATCAGAATGTGTCCAGAATAATAGAAGAGAAGCATGAAATTATTTCCTTAATTTGCAGTTTACTCTGAACTACTAAACACCTTTTTCACACTTACAGCAATAGCAACCTTAACACAGCAGGAAAGTTTGCTGCTTGCAAGGCCTGTCTTTGATCACCAGTCAGGTATTTGTGCTTCTCTCCATTCTCCGGGGATCTGTATGTATAATTTCATCTAGAATATCACTAGGCAGGAGCTTTTTGTGGAGCCTGGCTCCGCAACCACCCATCTATTAATCATAGTCTATTTTAACTTTTGTAATAGTGTTCAGGTTTGGTTTGTCACTGCTACTCCTTCCATGAACAGAAGTTAAATGCTTTTTAAGAGCAGACTTGTGTTTAAAGTCCATGTCACAACAATGACACTTGTAGGGCCTGTCACCACTGTGTATATTCAGGTGATCCTGAAGCGTACTCTTGGCAGTGAAGGTCTTCAGGCACACCATGCACTGGAAGGGGCGGATACCCATGTGCCCCCGGATGTGTCTGTTGAGATTCTTCTTTTGCGTAAATGTTTTGCCACACTGCAAACATAAGAAGAGTTTGTGCATTTTTAGATGTCTAAGGTAGTTCTCAAGATGCAGAAATCCCCTCGGACACTTTGGACACTGGTGCCGCCACGAGCTGCCAGAATCATCCAAGCTCTGGAAGCCATTCATCAGACTAGAAGTTCCTTCTGGATTGTCACTGACAAAAGCCTGAAAGTGATTTCCTGACATTTCTGTATTCCTGCTTTCAACCGTAGAATTTATCAAGGAATGCTGGGTTTCTGGAAAATATAAATTTGTTTTAGAGGAGGTGCAAGGCTGAGGAAAATGATCATTTTCTACATTCGCGACACTCATGGAATCCATTCTGAAGATACAGATTTCATCGTCCTTATATCCAATTTCAACTGTTGATATTTCTGGGGTTTTCGTGTCCTTTCTTTCTGAGACCAAGCTCTGCACTGCAGGCTGCGAGACATCCCCCTTCTCCTGCTTCACAGGGTATTCTACATTCACTGGGCTGTCTTCAGAGATCTCAATTATTTCACAATCTTTATCTAAAACCTCATCCCCATTTCCCAGTTCTGCATCTGAGGAATGACACCTCTCTGCAGCCTGGTTACCGTTCTCCATTGAAGCATCGATTTCCAAGTATTTTGACAAAGCTTCCGTGCACTTCTCCACAATGTGAACCATCTGGAGGTAACTCGCGGCGGTGAGGTATTTCAGCAGCTCCTTCTTTTTGACTTCCAGCGCGCCTGTGTAACAAGACAGCAGCAGCTTCCTGCCCACCTCGGCGCTCTGCAGGATGGTGATCCGCACCTGCCTCGACTGATTGAGCAGAAACTGATCCCTCATGAAGGTGGAGCAGGCGGCGAAGATCACCTTGTGCCCCTGGAACTCCGTGTCGTTGATGTAAATGGAGACGTCGCAGAAGAGGTTCTGCTGCCGCAGGAGGTTCATCTTCTGCAGCACGGCATCCCCTTGCTGCTCGAACTGGAAGTGCAGCACCTCCGAGTCCGCAGCCATGGCGCCGCTCCTGTGAGAGGCACCGGCGCCGCCGGGGACAGTCACGCCGGGCGCAGGCCGCCCCCGCCGGCAGGGCCCAGCCGCGGCCCCGCTCCCCCCCTTCCCACTCCGGGGCGGTTGGCAGGCCCCGCGGAGCCTCTCGCCGCCCCAGCCCGGCCGCCCCCCCACCCCACTCACCGGCCGCGGCCCGGCCGGTCCCTGCAGCCGGTGCGTGCTCCGCCGCCGGTGCCGCAGCGCCCCGGAAGCGGTTCCCCCACCCGCCCCTTCCTGCAGCGCCGCCGGAAGCGGCTCCACAGGGCCCCGCCCCGCCGGAAGAGCCCGCCACCGCCCCCCCCCCCCCCCCCCCCCCCCCCCCGCGCCCCCAGGGCGCCGGTGCCGCGGCGGGAAATGAGAAGCGGCGGGAGACAGAGTTAGCAGCACGTTTATTAGAAGACTTGGCACTGCTACAGCGGCTGCCGCCGGGGGACACCGCGCCGCGCCGGCAGGGGCGCGCCTCGCCCGACGTCCGGTAGAGGTAGCAACGTACGGGCCCGGGGCGCCCCCGTAAGGCCCCTCGGGGAGCGGCTGCCCGGGGGCTCCTCCGCCCCGCCGCCCGAGCAGGCGCCGTCAGCGAGGCCAGGCCGAGGGCCGGGGCACGAGGGGCGCTGCCCGCAGCCGCTGCCCCGCCTGCTTTGGTAACTACGCGTAGTGTAAGACCTTCGCCCATCACTGAAGAGGTAGCTAATGCTGGGCCGTGGTTACAGTCCCGGAGGAAAAACGTCCGTTCCGCCTTCAGCCCTCGCCCCGCGGGAGGGCCAGCTGCCTGCCCCCTGAACCAAGATTTAACGTGACTTTAGAATCCTCTCCACAGCCTCAGTTGGCAGCACATTCGGATTCTCCCTCCTCGCCTTTACTCCTCCCAACGACTCCAGAACCAAAATCAGCCCCACACAATTCAGTTATTTCAACAAAAAATTCAGCGGCAGCTATCTAAGTTTTGCCAAAAAGCTAGGGGAGAAAAAAGACTGACACTTCAATTTTATCAGTTACTAACTTGCAAAACAGGTCTTCTAAAAGAAAAATAAATTAAGGAAAGACTCATCCCTGATCTAGACAGGAGGCTGTGCAGCTGCACCGTATGCTGCCAGGAACACACGCTACACAAGCAACCACCACTCAGAAAAGTGGTGAGCCTAAACCTCTGGTAAACCTAAAGAGTTCTAAGATTTTCTTCTTCTATATAAAATAAATAAATAAAATGCAAACATAAAAAAAATCCTAATATATTCAAGGAGTTATTAAAATATTTTTGTAATAGACTTCAGTTATTTTTAGAATATGCAGGAAGTTGTACAGCACATAAAGTTGTGAGACTATCCACTTACCAGCAAATAGTATTCTACACATTAACACACAGATTATGATAACTGCCATAGTCCTCATCTGAATATGCAGCATCAGTAGCAACAACCAATGGATCTAGTCTTTCACTAATCGGGACATTGCAATGAAGACAACATTTTACATACATGGACAATTAAATTCATCTTATTCTATAATCAAGCTGCCTCTGTATATTCCATTTATAATAATTCTCACTCCATTTTAATCTATAATTCAGAGAAGAAGCATTAGCCAGATTTTTCTAATACCTCTTCTATACTTTTCACTTGTCTGTTCCATATAGGGGCAAATCTTGGATGAACTCTACCACCGACGCACACCGAATGCACCGACAATGCACCGTGCCATCAGTGCATTGCCCTCTTTAGATCTCCAGTGCTTCTGGAGTCACACAGCTGTCTCCTGCATAAATCTTTTGGTCTGCACCCTTTTGCCAGGCCAAAAGCACATACATTAGTAAGAAGTCACTTTTCATCCAACAGATGCGTCCATTTTCATTGAAGAAGCAGTCTTCTGCACTCCTGCTTTTTCCTACTTATTTCTGCCATGGTCTCACCAAATGACCACAAGCAGGCTTTTAACTGAACGGCCTGCAGTCTCAGCCTTCTCAGACGTTGACATCACCACAGCACAGGGTGGATTGAAAACCTATATATCTTGACCAAATCACTTTTTTTGTTTCTTAGGAAACCCCTTGTCTCTTCATATCAGCTTCAGGTCACCCACAGCTACTTCAACAAACTGTATTCTCCTTACAGTAACATTACAGCTTCATTAATTCCACAAGAAAAAAAAATAACTTCCCAGACAGACAAAGCTTTCAATACTGTCCATTCTACTGCCACTTTTTCTAGCACTTGTACAGTTTTATTCCTTTCTCTGGCAGAAAACCATTTTCTTTAGCATGTCCATATTCATATCTGGTCAGATTATTCACTAGTCCCTCACAGCACATTGACCTGGCTCTGCAAGCTCTTATTCTCCATGTCTATCTTCATTTTGATATTAGCACTACAACTTATTTCCATATAGTGAATAATAAATTACCAAAATGTTTGAATGATATGGAAGATTCTGCCTGAAGACAGAATGCAAGTGTCAGATGCAACTGTCACGGTCATTTTTAGCTCAAAACTATTCTGAAAGCAGGTGGCTTTAAGAAGAAAAAGTTTTTCTTGCCATGCAAACCTATCTTCTGCCCCATGAACCTGAACAGTAACTTTAAAAAGTTCCAAATAGTTAGATCTTAGGCCTAAATATATTTGCTACAACTTGAAAGGTATAATGCCCTGACTCCGTTTCCATTGCTTACATCACAGCTGTCCATGTAATAGTTCATGTAACAGTCAAGTACAGTAGTTTAAGAACTCAATTGCAAAAAACGATTCACAGAATCACCTTCCTTTTCTACTTGAAAGTACGTGGATTTCTGAAAGCGTTCTGCAATATTAATGCTTTTTATCGTCCATCAGTGTAATGTCTGTGTAAGGAAATCCTGGCTTCTACACACACATATCTGAAGATCAAAACCAACTTTTGCTAATTACATACAAAACATTTTTTGCTCTAACACACCTTTGGTCATACCTGTTTAGCATTTTTAACCATACAATAGCAGCCGTACACCCCCACCCCCTCACTCAAACACACAAACAGTACTACTTTTAGGTAGGAAGCATAATCTCAGCCTCATGGCAAACCTTGTGGAAAAGAGCTGCACTGGAAGAAACACTTATTCCAAATACAAACAGCAGTTCTCTACCGAGGATCAGCCATTTGATTATTAGTCTATGCTACACTTCAATGTAATAAGAGTGCTGTTCTACTGGGAATGGTGTTCCTCAGATAAATTAGTTTCTTTCAGCCTGATTGGGATGCGGATAATTCCACGGCACTTTTGAGAAGCCATATGGTGTAATCTCAGAATCCCAATTAACACGTCATTCCCGCTACATTTGATGTTTAAGGC
Organism: Falco peregrinus; assembly: GCF_023634155.1. NCBI lineage: Eukaryota > Metazoa > Chordata > Aves > Falconiformes > Falconidae > Falco > Falco peregrinus. Next base: position 51,137,109 of record NC_073721.1, read on the forward strand.
GGTATACAAGAGGTATTGCTGAGTACAGTCAATAGCTGATATATTAACCTACAGAAATTGTGCTACCTATACCTCATCCTAGGCTCTGTAAAACACTAACGGTCATGAACTATGCAGGTCACTTAAAAAAAATAATAATATTCTCTGAACATCCAAGAAATCAAAAACCTTTGTTGTTAATGTTCTCATGGCAGGTATTTTTGATCCTTTTTTTTAAGTTAACTGACATGTGGCCCTTATTAGATATCAAGAAGGAGAGGTAAAAAAGAACTAAATGGCAGGAGGTTGGGGGAAGAAAAAAAAAGCAAAATAAAACCCAAAAGCAAGCATGGAGCTGTTACACATTGCAGCTTTTGAAACAGATTCTATTCACAGTGTCAAAAAAGCAGTGTTTCTCCACTCCAGCTTTGCTCTTGAACCAAAAACTGTTGTGGCTTATGTGATACCAAATTTATGGAAGATGGATGGTTATTTTTAGTTTTGAAATGTTTAGCTTGTCTTGGTACGTACACTGGTAAGTGGCCTTTAAAAATTCTAAGTATGACAGCACAAGAAATAGGTCATACTTGCACTCCAGGCACCGGCCTCTCACATTCCAGAGCTGCAGTTTATTTTCATTTTGAACAGTTCTATGCAACGATCAGCTAACCTTGCCAAATCATTTAGGGTTTTGTCTTTTCATAATGCATGTCGAGGTTAAAAACCCTGAGAGCTTTTATGATAGCATTGATTGGCAGCAGAAGTTTCTTGAAAGAGTTTAGAAGGGCAAAAAAGCAATGCAAAAATACTTCATTTCAACTGTAGGGGTCTAGGGGTAAGATCAGAGAAAGATAATTTTAAGAGGTAAGTTTAAATTTAACTATATGGAGTGCTTTCGGTTATCCAGTGCTTTAAAAAAAAAAATTTAAAAAAATTGGGTTATCTCACAGACTTGTCCTCTTTGCTCTTTCCTCCATCTGCCCAGACACAGAGAGGCCTCTAACTGTACAGCAGATGGTTTACTTGCAGCCCACAGCAACAGTCTTTCAAAAGGTCTTAGTCTTGAGTCTCCTAATCAGAGAGAAATGAAACAATTAACCCCATAATCCACAGTAGAGACACAGACAGAAACCTGAAGGAAGATCGCTATTCACAGAAAATATCAAGTAAGACTAAGAATGATGGCTGAAGACCTGCCAGGTTTTGCAATCCAACCCGCCAGCCATCCATCTGTAGCCTTGCAGGGCATACCACTAGTTTAGGTAAGAGCCCAAACCAACTGTTTGCTCCTCTCAGTCACAATCCCTATAAAGGGCTGGTTTTAATTGCTTAGTTGACGCAGGTACTATCATTTCTTAAACCCAGCACAGCCTGAGGCAGCTTCCCTGCATCCAGTACCTGGCTTGCATCAGCTTGCTGACAGACCTTACTGTCTGTAGCAGCGCTGCACGTGAATGAATCGAAGTCCACGGTTATGTCTTGAACGTTTCTTTCATTAGCATTGTCAAAGCTATTTTTACCATGTAGCTGTTTAAGATGTTTCCTCAGAACAGGTTTATGCGCAAAAACCATGTCACAGTAGTTACATTTATGGGGCTTGTCCCCACTGTGCAGGTTGAGATGGTCCTGTAAGGAACATTTCTGAGAGAACGTTTTCCCACAGATCTTACATTGGAACGGTTTGATGCCTGCATGCACTCTCATGTGCCGGTGAAGATTACCTTTCTGAGTGAATGTCTTGCCACAGAGTAGACACATGAATAGTTTATGCATCTTTAAGTGATTAGCATAGTTTTCCAGATGCCGAAATACTCTTGTGCACTTTGGACACTGATGGTGCCACTGGAGGCCTTTGTCTATACCTCGGTTGTTAGGCCCAAACATATCTTTAGAGGCCAGAATGATGTTATCACTGCCAGCATATGAAAGGGCATAGTTGTGGAGGTGATTTTGCTCTATTTCACTTGTCCTGTTTTCAACAGTGGAGTTGATAAGAAAGTGTTGAGGCTCTGAGGAATGCAGTGCAGTTTGTTCCGAAGAAATAAACTGGTTCTGATCCTTCTTATTCCTAACTTCTGTTACCTCCCCAATGGACTCCACCTTGATGATCTGAATATCGCTATCCTCCATGTCCATACTGTCTTCTGAAGGCTGAATACAAGGTGAATCTTGCTGCAGAGAGTCATCGTCTCCTTGATGTTCCTTCAGCTCAGAGGAGTCACTTTGCTGTTCACACTCCTTGCTCTCCAATGGCTGCTTCGGTTTTATAAACTTCCAGAGGGCCTGCGTACATCGCTCAACAATGTGGCTCATCTGCAGAAAGCTTGCGGCAGTCAAGTAGTTTACCAGTTCCATTTCGGGAAACTCCAGAATGCCACTGTAACAGGAGAGAAGCAGCTGCCTTCCCACCTCTGAACTCTGCAGTATAGAGATTTTTACATCTCTGGAGTCATTTAGTAAGAACTGATCTCTTAAAAAGGGAGAGCCAGCAGCAAACACAATTTTATGCCCATGAACTTCAACGTCATCTATATGAACCACGACATCACAAAATTTGTTTTCTTCCCTCAATTTGTTCATTTTCTGTAACATCGAATCCCCATAATTGTCAAACTTGAAGTGAAGAATATCTGATCTTTCTGACATTTTGGCACACCTAAGGAAAAGCAGCAAGAAAAAAAAAACCAGGTGAGAACTTTTTTGTTTTCTAAAATGCAAGTTAGAAGGGTCTAAAGTAGTAATATAAAGTGTGTTTAATCAGATGTTTTATTCTAGATACATACTAAAGTCCATTACAAGCTAAAAGTAAACAAAAAAAAATATCAAATTTACATCTTGCCTTACAGTATCTTTTACCTTTTTTTTAATTTAATGCAGCTTGAATATAAAATAGAGGTGATGTGAAGCAGTATCCTAAAGAGTTAAGATGTTTTCCAAACTACTTGTCTGGAATTTAAAGGGAAACCATAGAAGTATTTTTAGCAGTGTTTGTTCTCATTAAGCTTTGCTTCTACATTAAAACTCCTCAGAGATTTTGTCTTTACTAGCTAAGGAACGTTCCTTTAGCTTCTGGTTCTTGATTTCCTTTAATGCCTAAATAGGTTTCATAACAAATTAATTCAAAGTGAGACAGAACCCAGCACTGGCCAGACATACAAACATCCCTCTTTACCTTCTGTATCTATCCATACAGTGCTCCTAAGACTTACACTGCAAGAAAAATGGCTACGGTTACCCTAGGACACCCCACAATTTGCAGGAATATTGATGTACAACATGTCTCATCAGCAGTAACCGCAATTTTGACATGGCAGATTTTAGCAAGAAGGCCTGTGCGAGCTTTGCAATATCTGCAGCACTGGGTTTAACGCACCGTGTTAGATTGTCCTTTTAAGTTTGGGTTGTTTTTTTTTTTTTGCAGGGGTTGGTTTGCTGTGTGCTGTTCTGTTTTGTTTTTTAAGATGATCACAGAAAAATCTTCTGTATGGCCCCTCATTATATAAATCATGCCTTCATGGCTCCCCATTCTGAATAACCAGGGAATGTAGGGTGTCTTGTTTCTTGTCTTCTTCTTTGGAAGATCACTCCTCTAGGAAGTTTCTTCTTGTTTGATAGTACATGGAATGAAGAACAGTGCATCTTCCATAAAGCAAGTATCAACCTTCTGTCTTTCAACAGTTCTTTCAAGAATTTGTAAGACTACACTGATTGTTGATGAAACACTGCTCACGCAACCCTGCCAGAGAACTGGGATTGCAGGAAGTGAAGAAATCACAGAAGACTAAATGATGCAAGATTTGGCAAGATAAAATAACAAAACAAAGCAAAACTTACACCTCACAACTACTACAAACACCACATAAAGCTTGAAAGGAAGCTTTGAAGTTTATAGATAAAAGCAGATAATGCTCTCTTGGGCATGAAATACCAGCTCAGTGTACATAATGGGAATGGAGTCACGCCCAGTGAAAACGAGTGAATACACAAGGGTTCAAAAAAGAACATTTTTAGAAGTACCTGTTAATAAACAGGGTTCTTTAATTTGATGATCAGTTATCATTTGGATCAAGTATATCTTCCAGTGTATGGCAAGAAAAAATTGCTGAAGGATTTCAGAAGCCTTCAGAAACGAGGGGCCATGGAAAGTTCTGAAACAGGGGTAGCATCGTTCCACAGTACAACCAGTTCTGCTGAATCTACAGAAAATAGATCTGCCAGTTGCAGTCATCCCGTCTTCAGCACTGCCTGACTCATACACATTCCTAGGGCAAAAAGTTTAACTTTATGAGGCAGTAGCCTTTGGCAGACATGAACAGCAGCAACAGATCTCCATGAAGTATCTTCTGTGAATTTCAGGCATTACCAAACAGTTTCTTTGTTTTCTCTTAGAGGTGACAAAGGAAGCCTACTGGTAAGCCTGTGTTCTCTGCCTTGGGCTACTACAACACAAATGCAGTTACAGGGCCCTCGCCAAGGTGCCATGACACTGCGCCGTTAAGCTGGCACAGCTATTCCAGCCACTCAGCCCTCCCGGGCGGTTTGCAAGAGCCACATCGTAAGAAGCCAAAAAGAGAAGAGACTTGCCTTGGCACTTGTTCAGCTTCCACTACTACTGATCCCCAAGGGAAAAAAAAAAAAGGTAAAGAAGAAAAAGCCCCCAAATGACCCCCAAGCCCTCTTTCTGGGGAGGGGGGCAGACGCAGCCACCCCCCGGCTGGCCGCACCCCACAGGCCGGGAGCCCCCCGCTAGAAGCAGGTGCTGTCGCCGCCGTTACTGCCCGCGGCCGGCCACCGGCTCCCGGCCCCGTGCTTCCCAATAGCCGGGAAAGTGATGCTCCAGGAGAGCTCCCTGCTTCCAAATAGCCAAGAAAGCGATGCTCCAGGAGAGCTCCGTACTCCCGATAACCGGGAATGCGATGCTCCCTCCAGGAGAGTTCGGCCGAGTGCCCGCGCCGCTGTTACAAACGGCGCCCGAACGCGAAGTTCTCTGCAAAGGCGGCGGGAGGCCGCCTGCTCCCGCTCCCGCCGCCCCGCGCCCGGCCCCGCCGCAGGGAAGGGAAGGGGCAGGTACCTGTAGCGCCGGGCCGCGTCCCCCCGCTGGCACCCGCGGCCGCTCTTGCCGCAGCGCACGCCGCGGCCTCCGGCTACGGACCTAGAGAGGGGAGGAGAGCCGCCGTGAGCCGCCGCCCGGGCCTGGGGTCGCGCCGCCCCCGCGCCGGGCCTGGCCCGGCCGCCAGCCGCGCCCCCCGGGCGGCCCCGCGCCCCGCCGCGCCCCCGGCCGGGCCGGGCCGCCCGCCGAACCCGGCCCGCGGCAGAGGCGGCGGCGGCGGGGGCAGCGGGAGTCGCGGCCCGTTCCGGACCCCGCTCCGGGGCCGCCGCCCCCGCCCCGCCGGCCCGCCGGGACCTACAGCCGCCGCCGCAGCCCAGGACGGCGACTCGGAACCGCATTGTTCGGCCGCCGGAAGCGCCCGCGCGCCCTCCGCCCCGCACCCGGAAGCGCCTGGCGGGGCGCCCGCCCCCTCCGCCGGTCACGTGGTGGGCGGCAGCGGCGGCCCAGGCCCGGCACCGGGAGGCGGCGGCGGCGGCGGCCGGGGTAGGTGGGGCTCGCGTTGCCGGCCGGGTCTCGTCCGCCCCATTCTCCCCCGCCCTCTGGGACGCCCCTCTCCCGCCGCCACCCGGCGGCCCCGGCCCGCTCCCGCGGCGCCTGCGAGCCGCTGTGCGGGCACTGCCCCGCCGCCGCTCCGGGGCTCTGCCACCGCTCCCCGTCCCTGGTCGGCGAGGGGCGTGCGGCAGCTGCGCCCCCTCACCGGCGCGCCCCTCCCTCGCCGTCCCGGGCCGCGTCTGCCCCTGCCGCGCTGCCCTCCCGCCCCTCCAGGGGCCGCGGCCTCGGCGCGGGGCCGTCCGGCGGTGGGAGCGGTGGGAGCAGGGCCGGGCGCCGCCGGGTCCCGGGGCGGGCGGAGGGCGCCGGGCTGGGCCCGGCCTCGGCAGCCCCGGGGGTTGGGGGCGCCGGCCTGGCCCCTCCAGCCGAGGACACACTGGTGCCCCAGGGCCGCCGCGGCGGGGCCGTGCTGTGTCGGGCCGCGGGGGGCGGCGCTGAGGTACCGGCCGGGCGCCCGGTCCCCGCTCCGCGGCCGGGCCGTGCGGCTTGGCGCCTGTTGCTTCCATATGGATCCGGCGGTGTGGCGTTTCCCTGCGCCCAGACCCCTTTCCTGGCTTCACGTGCCGTAACGGGTGTTTCTCTCGGTAGTTTTGTACCTTCCCGGTGGCCGGGACGTGTATCCCACCGGGACCGCCCCCAGAGGAGCAGGGTTGGGGCTGGTTGTATCCGGGTGAAAACTGAGTGTAAACAGGCTGTGCTAAGTTGCTTTAAAAACACAGATCAGCAAGAATTAAGTGAAGGTCGGAGCGGTGGAAGTAGAGTTGGTGGGTTTTGTCGGTGTAGTTTTGCATGTTCTGGGCATCCTGGGGGAGAGAGGAGGAGGAAAAACACTCGGGAGAGGTTTGGAGAGAGGCAGCAGGTCATGGCTGCTAAAGACAAGTCAGAGACCCATATTGCGCACCTGTTTTGTTGTACAGTTATGGCTTGAGCTGTATTCCCAGTTTTATTCCTTTTGTTAAAGCACAACTTGATAGGATTCCTGACATTTTTGGCTACTTCATCAGAAAATGCAAACCTGCGTGGGCTAACCTATTGCCAGTTAAATTTCAGAAACATTGTATTTTCTTTAAAGGCCTCTGCTTCCCATTAAAAGGTCAAGGACCTGAGCAAACTTATTTTTGTGTACACAGTAAACAAATTAGCAAATGGAGCTTGGCACAGGAGTTTCCTTTCCTTTTCCAAGCCCACGTGCAGCCAGCTTTCACCAGCCTGCGCCCAACGTAACTCGCCTTTTTTCAGCTCTTTCACAGCATGTCTTTGCAGTGCTGTGTTTGCCTGGTGAGCGTAACTCCGTTTCTGTTTGAATCCTAATGAGAGAGGAGCTCCAGAAGTGTACAGAGCATCAGCTTCAGAGTTTGTTTAGCCGCTGGCCGTGCTGCCTTTATCCCAGCCTCCAGCCTGTGTTGTGTCCTTGTGTGTCCCAGCTCCCCTGTGCAGGCAGCCCCTGATGCCCATGGAGCGCCAGCGGATGAACCAGCCGTTCGGAGTTAATTCATTCCAGTGACATTCTTGTGATGGGTTAGCTAAGGCGGTGTCAGCATTTCTTTTATATACCATGGTTTCCCAGGACCTGCCGCGTGTTTCTGGGATTACAAGAGCCTAAAATTAGACTTTTGTCCCCTGAGCAGATAGTTCAAATTAAAAGCAAAATTATTTTGGCAATAGCTATGGATCTGTTAAGGACTGTTAACAAAGATTGCATTAGCTGAAGTGTTTTGTCTGGTGCCTGGTTTTGCATACAGTGTCTAATGATTCACTCACTCCTCTGCTCTTAGGAGGGGGGTGGAGGGGTGACATTTGAGGCAGCATATCTCCAAATAATGATACTGCTCTTCTGTCTGGCTATTGGGGTTAGCAAGAACATTTCTGGCTGTCAGTGTGTTTAAAGTGAGCAGAAAAGTTAGTATTGTGGTTGCTGTTTTTTATTAATCACTCTCTTTAGTCATCCTGAATCTTTATTTTCACGTGCAGTATTTCAGTGGCTTTTTTGCTTCATCTTGAGTGCAAAATACTTGTTGCATTCAAGGGTGAGTGTTGCACAGGGAAGGTGGGTAAAATCAAACATGTGATTATGCAAACTAATCACATGATAGGTGAGTTGCAAGTGATTGATCTTTCTTGTGTATTTGGGTTTTTTCTCCAAAGCCGCTGTAAGACACAGGCGGTGTGTATGTGCTCAAAAAAAGTCAAACTACAGCTCCTTTCCCATGTGTCTGTCAGTGTGACATCGCTTTTGCTCTTATGCTGCTCAGACTGAAACACCTGGCACGACTGCCTGTGATGACAGTGTTGTGCTGTAGTATTTTCCAGGCTTTTTTTCAGGATTCGCTGTGAATTTGTAAAACAGTAAGTGTACACTATGTGAATTGTGGAGGTAAAAAAGCCATAGGTGTCAAAGACTGTGAAGAGCTGAGTTCTAAAGAATGCTGGCTTATTTGTCATAACACAGCTTTGCAAAGTACGTTGGAAAGCTTCTGAGCTCTGCTACAAATTCCACTTGTCACCCACGCCAAGATGCTAATGATGAAAACTAGGAAAGCAGAACTTTGTAAGCTTAGATTGAACTGTACTGGCTATTATTGTTAAGCTGTGCATAAAGCCAGAGGAATACAAACAGAAAACTTGTTATTTTCAGTGAATCAGTTTGTATTGAATCAGTTAGCTCAGTGTCTTGGCTGCATGCTACCTCCTTGTTTTCCATGTTTTTTAACGTTACACTTAATGGTTGTGTATTTTAGGGTATAGAGGATCTAAGTTTATTTTGCATGCCGAGCTTTCTGACTTTGTTGTTCAAGGTAGCTTCTTGAATTATACTATTCTTCAGTAATTTAGTTCCTGTTGTTATATTGTTCTTCTGTATCTGGTACATTCTTCATCAGATATACTGTTACTTTGGGGAACTGCTATAGGAATTGCAGCAGAAGTATAAAAGCTGAGAAATATGTGAACAGGGAAAGAAATAATCTCTTTTCCTTTTTAGTTTGCATGCCTGTGCTCACGCTTTTTCTCTTTTCTACCCTGAAAACCCGAAACTTAAGCGTATTCTGTGTTGTATTCCCCTCTAAATTCACTACTAAAATGCATTTGCAGTTGACTTAAAGGTAACTGCTGTTTTAAACAGTCAGAAAAGTTCATGCTTGAAACACTGGGTTTTTTCTGCTTACCCTCTGGCTTTTAGTGTGGCTGTGGATGTTCCGAACACCAGAAAACAGGTGCTCCTTGGAAATGGAGCGAGACCAGCCGCAGTTATGAGTGCCTTGCTTCACTTGTTGCACGTCTCAAGGTGGCATTCGAGCGTCAGTCTCTTACAGTAATGTAAAATGGAAGGGGTTCTGGGTTTTCCTTATATACTGTTTGTTTTAAGCTCTTTTAAATTCATTCTGGCAGTACTTAAAAGGAAAAATTTGATCACAAGTTGCAGGTCAGGTGCCAAATACTTCGGAGAGGATAGGAAAGTAAAGGATAAATATTTTATAAATCTGTGTAACTAATCTTGAACTTTGATAGGTTTGTTTTCCAGTTTGAGATTTTAGCATGATGGATGGTGTCTTTGCTGTTCCTTTGCATGTTATCTTGAATAGAGTAAGGTAGGTTGCTGCTGTTTGGTTGCTTTAAAGGTAAATGAGAACAGTCCTTTACCAGATAGTTTGATTATTGCAGCACTGTATAGCAGCAGCAGTGAGGGTGATTTGCACTGAGAATTAGATTTTTAAATAAAACTGAAAGCAGTGACCCAAGAGCCAGCCGTGTTGACTTTCTCATTTTGCAGCTTTTTCTCATGATCTCTTTTGTGAGGAGAGGCTAGGGATACCCACTTATTTCTGTGCTCACCCACGTAACTAAGTTGGTAAAAATGTGCCTCTTGGTGTGCATTTTACCTAGATGCTCCATCTCCCGTAGAGGTGTAAAGGTGTCTTCCGGCAAATACTACGTTATTGTGGTGCAGTTTTATGTCAGGAACTAAACTATGCTGAATTCAAAAGATCATATTTTATTTATGTGGAAACCAAAGTCTCTTCCCATGTAAGGGATGAGACATTGGCTTCTTCTGAGAAACATTAAAACTTGAGATCTGGGGTCTTTTCCCCTACTTCTCTAAACTGGGGCAACAGGAAAAACTTCACATCTTAGGCAAGTTACAGGTATTACTGCAGAGCACTGTTACTGTTGCTCTTTGTTCTTGCTTTTTGATTCCAGAGGAGTAATAAGCCTGCCACACTTAATTGCTCTGCTGGGCTTTGATGTGTGCCCTTCTAGGCTGGCCCACATTTTAACGAGCTCATGGGCTTCCTGTTGTTGATTCTGCCATTGTGAATTTTCTGATTCAGGTAAAATGATCCGTGCAGTAATCTGCATGGAACAAACTGATAACAAGCAACAGAGGAAATAAAATGCATGCAAAGCAAAGTATGGGGATGTGGAAATTTTCATTAACTTCAGGCAATATTTCAGCATTTTTAGTGTTTTAAGACCTTGCTTTTGTACCTCAACTGTTGGAGCCTTAATCCAGCGAACCTCTGTGACTGATTCCAGCACGGCTGGGCCATTGAGCCTTGCTTGCTGGTACATCACTAATAAATAAGAGCTCCTTAGAGTAGTCTACTAACATTGTCCCCTTTCCTGTGCTCTCTTATCTTGTGTAATTTCAGTAAGAGTTTTGCTCAATGTTGGCAAAGTTGGACTAATTGAGAGCTTTTGTTGTTGCAATGCTGTATTGTGAAACCACCGTCGGGGTTAGGCTAAGCCAGCTGTGCCGCAGGATCAAGCGTGGTGTCTGTTTACACCGTGCTGCTAGAAGGAGGAGTATGGAAAAGCATGGCATGCTTTTTCTTTAATTGAAGTTAATGTTGGTGAAAGGTGTCAGATTGAAAGACTTTGGATACAGCTGAAATTAACACTTGGAGATGGATGTACTATACCAAAATAAATTACTAAACTGATCCTTGCCTAGATGATCTTTACAGCTGCTTGCGATCAAAGTCCGCTCTTCTATTCATGCCGTCTTTGTGTGGCATATAAGTTTGCACTGTTTGAATGGAAACAGTAAAGCTAAAGGCATCTTAGGTGTTTGAAGCTTGTTTTTAATCTGTTTCAGAATATTTGATTTAGTAATTTTCAGGTGATCTGTGTATTATATATAGATGGTGCAATAGGGAATTAGAAATGTTTTAATATGAATTCTTTTAAAAAAAAAAGCATCTTTAGAAATGAGAACTCTGACCTATCTTTAAGGTACATGCAAGTAATACTAGCTAGACACACACAGTGAGTAAAACTTTTCAAAATACCTACATTTCTCAGCCAGTAATTCTCATTTCAAGTCAGTGGATCTTAAAATGTTTTTTGAAAGGTTATCTAAATAACTTAAATGCCTTTGAAAATGAAACCCAATAATCATAGGTATATTGTTACTCATGAACAACCCACATCTGTGCTTCCTCTTATGCATTGCTTCAGTTGTCCACTGAAACACATTTCAGGACCACAGAGTGACTCAATTGGTAAAGTAATCAGGTTAAAAATAACCCAGAGGGGAAAAAAAAAAAAATTGTTATCCTCCTGGCAGGTTTCATTTCATATTAGTGGCTGTGGAGGGAAGGGTATTGATAGAAATAAAAGCAGGCTTTGCTATTTTTGGTGCATTGTTCTTGGTTGAGGGACGAATGCGATGATTCTCCGCTGTTTGGTGCTCTGCTGGAAGCCAGGTTGGGACAGGGCTCCACCAAACGCAGGGCGGAACCTCAGGCTGAAAAAGCACTTGGGTTTGGTCGTGCTTGGGAGTATGTAAAGACTCGAGCCATTGTGATAAGGGTATATTTGGGTTTCTGGGAATTTTTGTCACCCATTTTTATCACAGCAGTCTGTTTTGAGCCATGGATTCTGAGAATCTGTGCTGTAGAGTTCAAGGTGTACAGATGAACTTCACCTTTTGTTCCTTTCTTCACATGCCTCTCAGTGCCAGTTCCAGCTTTTTAAAATCCTCTGTTGGCTCAGATTCTCAGTACTGATCCAGCCTACGCTGTTCTTCCTGCTTCTTGGAAATCTTTTCTTTTATTGTTCTTTACAGTACAGAAGATTCAGCATGGATTCATAAAATTCTGTATGTCCCAAGGTTTTAGAGCATCCTTCCACATCTAATTCTTGTTTTGGGGCAAAAGAACGAGACCGCAGCATACAGCGAGATCTGATAGCTACAAAAGTCATTCTTGCATGACCATAGGTGAAGGCAGATTATCTGAGGAAAGTAATGGACTCTATAGCTCTGGCCTTAACACGAGTCCTTTGTCAGCAGGTGTAGTGTGTGTTCCAGGGGCCTGTTTGGTGCTGTGTGTAGAAAGTGGTGCCTGACATAATAATGAAATACTGCAAAAAGGTCTATTAACTTCCCTTTTGTGGGCTATGGAAACCAGTGCTCTGATAGTGGCATGCTTCTGAGCAAAATCAGAGCAGGACTGTGAGCGTACACTGACAGAAGAGCTGCCACTCGGTTATGCTGTCAGATGTGTTACTTCTTATAACTAGTTGGCAGGTTTCTGAAAAGAGCGTTTTAGGATGAAGTTTTATATAAGTATTTTTATGATTTTTGTTTTTCAGGAGTTTATAACATATTTAATCTCATTCATGAATCGAACTTCCTTTTTAAGTCATGGATGACAAGGCTTCTGTTGGAAAAATCAGTGTCTCTTCAGACTCGGTATCCACTCTTAACAGTGAAGATTTTGTCTTGGTTTCCAGGCAAGGGGATGAAACACCATCTACAAATAATGGTAGTGATGATGAAAAAACAGGACTGAAGGTAAGAATCAATAACCTGAGTTTCTTCCCTATCCTTCTAAAACTAACCATAGAGAGCTTAAAGAGGGACTTCTTTATTGTGGAAAACTTGACGGAAGGGAGAACTTATTCAAGAATTGATTTTGCCAGTAATTTTTGCGTTACTGTTGCTGATGTCAGAGGTGGTAATTAGGTTTTGAGTAAAATCTCTCTCCATCACTACCTGTGGGGTTTTTCCCACTTGGCAGAATCGGTCATGAAGTGCTTAGGATGAAACAGACTGATTGTCAAGAACTTGGAACCATGATTTTGTCACAGCTTTCAGATAAGCAATGCTGTCATACACTTGATTTGACCATATCTGTTAATTCAAACATATATTAAAGTTTTCCCCAATGTGAAATGTTCTCTTTAAGAAATGTAGAGGTGGAGTTATAACTAACAACTTGGCATGAATCTGAGAACACAAGCCTACATGGTAGGCTTGTGTGAATTGGAGGGGCATTGACATCTTCTCACTTTTAAAAAGTGCTGTTCTGAAAAGAGACCTTTGTCACTCTTTTTTTTTTATTCCCCTTTACTTAAAGAAAATCTTTCATCCCAAATTGTATTTCAGCAGTCTTTAAGCAAAGCAACGCAAGTAAGGTGAACACTCCAAATTCCATCATTTTAATGCGTGGAAAACTGGATCTTTCCTAGAGTGAGTCAAATTAGTGTGGTCTTTGTGGGAGATGGAAAGCTATTCCACCATTGCAAGAGTCTGATATTGACAATCACATCTATGTCTTAAAAATAGTGTCTTTAAAGGTGATAAGAAATTGCGTGTTCTGCGTGTTGGACTGAGTGTTCCTCTTTTCCTTAACAGCAATTGTAACAGAGACTTTATTGAACGTTTCTTGATGCTTTTGCTCATCTTGCTTTTACCTCCCAGCTGCTTTGTTTTTCTTGCATTCCTTTGAGTCCTGGACAATACATGCCATTTCAGTGGCTATTTTCTTTTACATAGGACTTCAAGCTAATTCTATTAGTTAAGAGTCTCAAGATCTTACTTTCATTTAATCTGGCAAAAATGTTCCCTTATGTTTTATTGCTAATGCAGAAGATTGCCACTTTTACATTACAGGATAGTCTAAAAAAATTTGAAATTTTCTTGAACAATCACAGGTGATCTGTGAAAAAAGACTGTAACCTCATGCTTGGCTTTCTAGATGCTGCAAATACTAGCAGCTATAAATACTTAAGAATTCAGAATAGTCTCCATGGTGGTGCTTACCTTGGGAATGCTTACGTGGCAGTGTATGTAAATAGCTCCCAAAGTTGTGATGCATCGTTTGAGACCCCAGGAGAACAGACACAGTCAACCAGATTTTCCATTCCATCCTGTTATTCCCAAGGAAAATTTGGAAACATGGAATGCTGTAGTCTGCAACACTTCTTGCTCCACGGGGGAGCTATTTGTATTGCTGGTCTAATGATTGCCTTGTGGCTGTCCTGCAGTGTTTCTAGGACATGCTATATCTTGTTTAGTACAACCAAAGAAATTGAAGAGACTTGTATATAAAGTCATCTTCATAAAGCTTGTAAATATTTCAGAGAAGAATATCCTTAATCAATTTCAAACTGACTCCTGAAGCTTATTTCTTAAATTTTTCTCATGTGTTTGCTTCCAAAGTGGTTTATAAAATGCTGGCTACAGGTATGCTCTTTCTCTTGATAAAGAAAGAAGAATGTTAACGTTGCTGCCTCCTGATCATCAATGATTGTAATATAAAGTTATGCTGTTCCCTGATTTGGCACTGAATGTCACAGAGCTTTGCAGGTCTTAAAAGATCAGGTGCTTTATGAATTTGGTGCCAAGACTGAGCACAGTCCTTGAACAAAGTGATTCCCCTTGAGCCTTTCAGTATCGTGGCATTTGAGAGTATGTGTGGTTTGAGTATGTGCTCTTGGGCTGTTGGCTGCAGTCGGAGCAATGGATGGAAGTGTACAACCTTGGGTACGCAGGCTGAGTTCTCCCACGCAGGGATCTTCCTGTTAACCTCCCTCCTTCTGCTTAAGGAGGTGAAAACTTGTAACAGAGGAAACAGGAAGACTTTTTAGCTGTTCTTAGGGACAGGCATTGTCTTTTGGTATTGTTCTACAAGAAGAGAGACATACTGCCATAGAACATGGCTTTGTTCTTGGTGTCTTTTTTTTTTTTTTTTTTTTTTAAGCTTGCAAATAGTGATTCAGTAGTCAGTTGTACCCTATTAAACTGTTTGTTGTGTGTGTGGGTAAGTGGAGTTGTGAAGGTTGTCAGAGGTATGTTAAAAGTACTGTCACTGTGATATCTAAAGCTGTTTAAATAGTATATGGAAAATTAATATTAACAGTACAACATGAGAACTGAAGTTGTATATTTCATAGGAACAAATGAGATGAGTTTTTTCCAGAAGCAATTGCTTTGGTACTTACAGGGAAGTCAGTTTGTTTGTATATGTCAAAACCCATTTGCTTTGATGTACCCACTAAGAAAAGCAAACTATTTGAGCAGGTGTCCTCTTCTGGTGTTTTATTTGTTTAGAAAAGCAGTTTGAGGATCTTTCATTTGCTAAGCGCAGTCTGAGGATGGTGCTACAAGTTTAGGCTTGTGTTTGCTGAATGCCATAGGCTGTGAAATTTGTATATCAAACCTAAGGCTCTCACTTCAAATTTGTTGATATGGTATGGTTTGAAGTAATAGTGCTGTGAACTGAATTAATGCATGTTTTTATTTTTGTCCTTTCTAAAGTCCAGAGAAATATTTCTTTTAATAGAATCAGGAACTGTGGGTTTTTTCAGTTGGTCATAATTAATAAGTGTGTTTTTTGCTTTTTGTCTGTGCTGAAGTACTTGGTTCAGTTTGAAGAGGAGTTGTCAGTGGTTGTTTTCCAGAAATACAATTTGCTAGCTGTCTCTGCTTTCTGGTATTGTGTCCCTGTCTGCTTTCACCCCCACCAGTGGGACTGAGCTGGGTTTTCGAAAGCCTGGCTCCTGGAGCACGCTGTTGGAGTTGCTGAGCGGCACGGTGCAGTGAGACCTCTCGCAGCCGAGGCCAGCAGCACGTGCATCAGGAGAACGGAATAAACTACACTGCTAGTAAATCCCCCATGTAGCTGTAATGGAAGTTTGCTACATCTTATTTAAAGGTTCAGTAAAATTATTTTTCAGTTTTATGAGAAATGGAGAAAACAATGATTAGGGTAAATGGTTTCTCTCCTCTATCTCAAGCAAACCTATGTGATGTGTTGCCTGGGGACACCTTGTGTCCTCCCTTCTGCCCTGAGTTCTGCACTCTGTTCTGCTGCCTGTTACGGGTTTTTGGGTTGCAATAAAGTTCTGAGCATGTTTACGTCTTAATGTACGCTGTTCCCATGATGTGGTGAATTTATATGGTTGCATAAGGGACTTTGGTTGATGGAAAGTCAGTCTTGGTTTGTGTTTTAGGCCTCGTTTCTTGGGCAGCTGCTTTGTTGCACTTGACTGTGAGAACAGCAGAGCTCCTCCAGCCCAAACGTGCATTTACTGTGGCTCTCAGAACTCTTTCTGAGGGTAGCCTGGGCTGAGAAGGAAGGCTTTCTTGGAAGGATCCTTTTAAATTAACTTCTTAAATTAAGATTTTGATGAGAAGGTTTTAGAATATTTGAGACTGATTTTTTTTAACAAGTATTTATCTCCTGTCACACCGTAAAAACTTGGACTCGTATTTTACCTGTCACTACTGTTTTTGGGAGCTTCTATTTTCAAGGTCATGTTTTATAGGGCAGTATCTAGATAAAGTAATTGATACAGTTTAGTTTACCAAATACAGTGGATCACCGTTCAGACTTTTTTGGCTTGTAATCTTAATGGAATAGAACATTTTTCATGTGCATTTTATGTTCATACCATTACAACATTTAATTCTCACTGGATATAAATTCCTCCCCTTTCTTTCCCAAACCCAGACTGACATCTGTTTAATCACTGTGCGGAAAAACATATGAGATGCATTTTTGCCAGAACGAATTTTAACTTCAAGTGTCATAGAAAACGCGACCTGTAAACTAGAAGTTGCTTTAGGGTTTTTATAGATAGGCTTTAACAGCGCTGGCAGGACATCATAGTTGATTCATTACATTTTGTTGCAAGACATGTAAACTGTGTGCAGTAAAGTAGTATGGTGCATCTTCCATCATCATCATCACCTTTCTGACAAATGCCTGCAAGGACCTGAGTAATCAACTTGATAGTTAAAAGGATTATGCCTTTGACCACATGCTTGTACAAGATTTTCCATTGCTTCCATGATGAATTGTGCAAATGAATACTAAAATTATTGGGAGGAAAATGCAAATCTGTGGAATCCTATAACTAGTTATTGATGCTTCTATGGATGTACAGCTGAGTAAGGCAATTACTCTGTCCTGCTCCTGGCAGATGATCCCAGATGGTACGTGGATGTATTTTAATCCATACTAAAAAATTACTTTGAGCATGAGTTTCAAGAGCATAAACATCTCACAGGTTTTTGTTGCTGCTGTTTAGATTCTGTAGTAAACCAGTTGCTAGGTTATTACTTTTTTAATGTCTCTTCTGCCTCTAGGATCTTGTGTGCTTGCTGTTTTTTTTTTTTCATGACTTGTGAATTTCATGTTATGCCTACTTTCTTCTGAAGAATAGGGATCTGGAACTTCTCTTCTCTTAAAGTAATTGTATTTTGCTCTATTCTAGAGTAATTCCAGGTCAGAAGTTTCTGTTCTTTGTTAATATTCTTGTGCATTAGTTATTTTTCACCAGAAAACTAATATGCAGTTTGCACCTTTAGTGCAATGCAGATAGAGGCTGCAGATACGGATAATTATTTGGAGATTGTGAGTCTGAGTGTGAAAGAGAAGACAGTAAGTAAGCTTCATGTTTCTTTGTTTTCCCCTCTAAACTGAGAAGTTTGTCTGTCTTTGGGGATGTGAAGGATGTAACCATATGTCAGAATTCTGACTTGGCTGAGAAACCTCTAATCTTACTGTAATTATTCCTGAGATATGCCTGGTGGAAATGCACATACAAATATTTAAGTGACATCTGATGTTTTACTCGGTACATTTAATTATTTGTAAGGCTAATCTGCCTACATGAAGGCGTTCTATTATCTGTTCCAGTGTTACTCCAGCTATCTTAGCTGGACTTCAGGTTGATATATTTACAGTTAAAATGTGAGAACCTGGGTGGTTCCTTTAGGTACTTTCGAGTTAATTTAATTTTCTACCGTGAGATGCTAGTTTTGAGGCAGATGGAATTTGCTTTAATACTGAGATTGTGTTACGGGCAGGTTTCAGTCTGCTCTGTGTTCTTCCTCCTGTTTTTAACTACTTTCTTTCTTTACCATCCTATTTTACAGATTTTTTTTAAAAAGAAAGTTTTCTTTAGTAAGATTTCATTGACATTCTTTTTAAGAACTTGGGCTAGTTGCACAATTTGGATTTTATTAGCTTGCGTGTAGTGTCTTAAGTCGGTAAGCTTACAGATGCATAAGGATATAGAAATGCGTATCTGCTCGTAGGGTTGAGGTTTGGTGCCAACAATAATAACCAGCAGCAGCTCAAGTGTTGGAACAAAGTACCTTTCTCTGACTTCCATCTGGTAAAACACTTCTGTAAACTCATTTCCATGTGTGATTTCTAAACTACGTAAAGCATCAGTCACTTCCCAAATAATTGCAGAAGAATAGACAAAGGGTTTCCTCAGATACAGTACCTAAGAGTTTCCTGAAATTAATGTCTTCGTGCTCTTTTTAGCTTAGGACGTAATTTTGCACCATTTAGGTTGCTTCATGCTTTCACATTGACTTCAGTGAGCCAAGTCAGGCTGTAGATGAGTGTTAGGAATTAAAACACTACCTCTTCTCCTCAGCGTGATGGCAGGATCCTGTTCCAGATTCTTCTCGTCGTGAAACCTTGCTATCTTGCCCATGGACCACATAGCATATTTAATTATGTTTGGCCCTTTCTGGTACTGTTCTGAGAATTGTTATGGACCATTGGGCTGTGGCCAGCTCTAAGTTTCTTCCGTCATAAGCTAGTCTTTGTAGTTGGTGATTAAAGACTACTTTGAAAGTAATCTCACTTTTCCCAGTGCTAGAAAATTCCTGCTTTGAGCTTGTTGATTTGTTAAAGCATGTTACAGTTTGTGTTTACAGTTGCAACTACGTTAAATTTGTTAACTGCTGCTTTGGTTGGCAGAAAAAGCCATATGAATGACCCTGTGCCTGAGGGGGTTGTTTTTCTGGTTTGGTGTTTGTTTGTTTTTTTTCATTTGAACAGTCTTTTTTTGTGTCCCAACTCTGTTTGTGGCTCTTAGATTGTGGGGAATGGAAGCGAACAGCAGCTGCAGAGGGAGCTTGAAGACGTGCTGATGGACCCACCCATGGAAGATCAGTCAAGTGACCGGGACCATGGAGAAGAAGTTAGAACTGATGGAGATGGGGAAGAACCTGTTGTCCTTGAAGCTTCAGCATCCTCTACCATTAACCCCGTGTTGGTGGCAGGACTCCAGAAACCAGAAATGAGTTTGCCAGTGAAACCATCCCAGGGAGGTTAGGAAAAAAAAAAGGGGGGGGGGGGGGGAAATGCCTGGTGGTATCAAGAATGAGCTAGCTTTCTGTGGGGAAAGGAAGGAGAATGTAGGTATGGGTGTGTCCACCAGCCTTTCCCCGTTTTTCCCGTTATAATCACCTAGTGTGGTAAATGTCACGTTATGTGATACAAGAGCTAACATATGCTGAGCTGTCCTCTCCTGAAAACACTTGTACTAGCCTTGAGGTGTGTGCAGAAATGTCATGGTTACTTGCCTGGCTGTGTAAAATACTGGTCTGTTTAGCTCGTCTGTGCAATCTTACTGCTGTAATGAAAACTGGTGCACTGATACGTAAAAGAAGGCCTCTGAGTGAACTGGTTGTAGAGTTGGGATAGCTGCGTTGTGCTCTGCCACCAGTAACTGGCTCTCAGGCAGGGTTTCCCTGCAGTGTATTGGCCTGACCTGACTTGCTGTGATGTGTTTCTTGGTTGCTTTTGTCGTTTAGCTAGTTATGACTCAATCTGATAATTTCCTTATGTATGCCTTGTCTTGCTTCTTACCTTCAACTTTGTGTCTCACCCTAGACTGTGAGGATTTAAGCCCTTTTACACCTATGACAGATGAGGACAGCGTGGTGTTTAGTAAGCTCACCTACTTAGGCTGTGCCTCTGTGAATGCTCCCCGCAGTGAAGTGGAAGCCCTCAGGATGATGTCCATCTTACGAAGCCAGTGCCAGATTTCTTTAGATGTGACTCTGTCAGTGCCTAATGTCTCTGAAGGAACGGTGAGGTATGGAGCTCCCTCAGGTGTACTCTGTGACTGTGTGCATTTTAATCTTACTTAATTTTAGCAAAGGAAACAAGCTACCCGTTTACCTGGAAGGAGACATGAGCAACTTCGAATTTCATTTAGAGGAAAAAGCAGGTTGTAAAGAGATCTGAAAAAAGCGATGCTTTGAGTTTGTTTACCAAAGACATTTTTTGTCCCAAGGATCAGTATGAAATATTATGATGATCCAAGGTGTCTCCAAAGCTGTAGTGGGAGTGCTTATTGATGAACACTTTGGAAATAGCCTTGGAAATACTTAGTTTGTAGAGCTGGAAAATGGCTGATAGACAAGGCTTAACAGGGAGGAGGCTATCCACTGCTGCATATTAGTGTAGCTTTTGGAACCCTGTGGCCTTAAAACTTTGGGGAAATTATTTGTGGAAATGACTGTTGTATTGTACTTTTTTATGCTGTTCAATTTAAATATAATTATTCTGGTCAAGCTGTGCAGTAAATGACAGGAGCTAGTTTCTTTGTGATGTACTTTCTCCAGTAGTGCTTGAATTATTAAAGCTTGCAAGTTAATATCTGGCTGAAATAATTCTTATAAAGGTGCAAGCTTTGTTTTTTTCCCTCTCTCTTTTAACAGACTTTTAGATCCTCAGACAAACACAGAAATAGCAAATTACCCAATCTATAAAATCCTTTTCTGTGTACGAGGGCATGATGGAACCCCTGAAAGTGATTGCTTTGCTTTCACTGAAAGCCACTACAATGCAGAACTCTTCAGGATTCATGTCTTCCGATGTGAAATCCAAGAGGCTGTAAGTTGAATCTTTTTGTCAGAGGATACTTATGTATATGTAAATGTTATTACTGAAATGAAGTATTTCAGGCACTTCAGAAGTAATGTAGTTCATCACTTTGGACTTGTTTCTACCCCAAGTTAATTATAGAAACCTATATGATATGAATATAATCATATTATTATGATTATAATTATTATTATAATCATATATGATATGAAATAAGAACACACATTTAATAGTTTATCCTTCTAAGAAGTGTAGAAAAGCAGTTAATTAGATGCTGAAAATGAATTATTTTCATATAATTACTTCTCATTCTATTTTTCAGTGAAAATTCAGGTCGGTTTCAGCTGCTGCATTCTGTATGTCTGTAGTTTTCTGATCTTTCTTTGGTGCTGTCTAAATGTAGGTGAGCCGAATACTGTACAGCTTTGCCACTGCCTTCCGTCGTTCTGCCAAACAAACCCCGCTTTCGGCCATTGCCACCCCACAGACTCCAGACAGTGATATTTTCACCTTCTCTGTGTCACTGGAAATCAAAGAAGATGATGGGAAAGGCTATTTCAGGTATAGCTTCTTCATTCCTGTGCATACAGTGTCTGATTCTGTTGGAGAGTGAGTGAATAGAGAGTGTGAGCCTGCGGTGGTCCCTAAATCCCCTTTTTTAAAGTTTCTTATTCTAGTTTAGAGGAATCCCAGACAAAACATTTTTGGGAAGTAAAACAGTGGTGACCGTGTGGACTATTTCATCTTGGTTGTTGAACTGAACCTGGTGCTACCTGCAGAGTGCTTTTTCCATTTGGTATTTTTCTTTTGTCTTTAAACCCTTTTCTCTGCAATGCTTTTTAAGTTGTGTTCAGCTAAATTGCTGCTGAAGCTGAAAATGCATCATTGTGACTGTGCTCTCAGATCCAGCGTTGTGTCTGTTTTCGGCCAGATTTTCAAAGGTGAATACTGTGTGAATACTGCAGGAGGCGTAAGCATACATGTTTTTAATAATGTCTCATGAAAGAAGGTGTAGAAAACTAGAAACTCTGAAAAATTCAAATTTTTAGATAATTTTTCTGATCCTAAAAACTTAAGTTACTTTTCAGAGAAACATTCAGTCAAATCTGTTCATCACAAGTCACGTTTACTTTTAATATCTAGTGCAGGGCTATTACTGCTTCATCAGCTGAGAGCTTGATGATTGAAATCTCAAACGTCTTCCCACATTGCTCTTCCAGAACTAAATAAAGGTGTAGTTGTCCATAATGTGGTTTTTGTCTCCAGACATCTGGGTCTGTATGCAACCCGATGTCAGAAAACAACTATACAGTCATGAATTTGTGATAATTGAATTAGAGACACTCTCTTATAATAATTCAATATTAAAATTCAAAATATAAAAATTCAATAATAATACTAAATAATATTAATTAAACCCTTTTCTTAAATAGTTGTTTACTTACAGTCATAGGAAAGATATTTGTGTAGAGGCAGAAGGTTCTAATATATTGGAATGTAAAGATCACTTTGCATTTTAGTTTTGGTCATTAGGTTTGCTTTTGCTCCGTGAATGGGATAAATTCAATTCAGCCTTTCTTAAATATGTTGAACAAAGAGAATTCTCTAGGGAAGTTTGAGAGCAAAGTGTAACAGAACAAACCATCCCTGATGGACTTTTTCCTCTTTACATGATGGTGCCTTGGTATTATTGCAGTTGCATAGTTCAAGCTGAAATCTTCCAGTGCTGCCCAGGAAAGGCAAATTTCTTGAATGGCATTCCTTATGTAGATGTGCTGTTGTTTTTATCCTAGTAGAAACCCAGCTTGCTGTATTCCTCCTTGTGATTGCAACTTCTAGTTACATCATACATTTTAAGAATATGAAGGATAAATCCTTCATCTGTACCCATTTCCCTGTGATGTCTTAGGATTGATCTCTGGATTAGTTATTAAGAGCAGAAAAGAAGGCAGAATTCCAATTTATTATCAAAGATCATCAATACTAGTTCTCCTTGGGTTTGCTATGATTGTTTCATTAAAATACTCAGCTGTTCTGATCTGTAAAGCAGTGTTTCTTCATCAGTATCAAAAAAGCTTTATGAACAAAGCTTGCCTCTGTTTCTAATGGGTTCTGTTTCCTGACCAAGTTCTCAAAATTTAATTTAATTTTTCCTCCATTTTTTTTTCCTGAGCCAGGTGTTACTAGCAAGTGGTGGTGTAAGTTGAGAGTATTAGAGCAGATTTTCACATTGTATCAGCTAATGTTTTCATGTTAAGTCTGATGCTGGATAACCTTGGTTTCTAAAAAGACCTTTTTTAGTTTATGCTAAAAAGATTTTGTCTGCTTAGCCTATACATAGTGCCCTTAGATGTATTATGTAACCATTTATAGTGTTCTGTAATTGCTGAAGTGCCTTTATTTCAGTACAGCGTGTCTGCCAAATGCTCTGACTTGTTGAGCGCATTGGCTCCTAGCCACAGCTTCAGAGATGTTTCTCTTCTTGGATTTACATTCAGCTCAAGTTTTATTTATTAAATAAATAAATCCCATTTAACAATCCAGTATTTATTCAGCACTCCAGAGGACTGCTCAAGTGTTGAAAGTGAAAAACGATTTGGCTGAGGCTCTGAGGCTGAAAGGTGCTGATGGATCTGGGGCTTGGGTGCAGCAGCAGCTGCTGGGGTCTGTGGTGGGTGGGAGCGTGGCTGTGGCGCACAGGGATGCGCCTGCTGAAGTTCAGTCTTGCTGGCTCGGTACCAATGTCAGCATGGCCACAGTGGTGCAGCCTGCGTAAGCCAGCCTGGGATCTGATGCTTACATGGTTTCCAGAAGGAAGAGCTGTTTCAGTTCTAACCAGCCTGGGTAGGCTGAACCACAGCCTTTGCTGTGGGGATGTATCTAAAGACCTTTTCAGCCACAAAACCACAGTTGCATTAGGGCTGGAACAGGGCATTTGTTTAAAAACTATGTACCTACCCTGTACAAGGTGAAGAAACGCGGATGTTTGCCTCCAGCTAAGCAGAATCGTACCCACGCTGGGTGTGCAGCACAGGGTTTGGTTCAAATAGCAAGCTTGAACCAGTTTGACACTGCCCCTTGGTGTGCAGACCTGGAAGTTGGGAGAACGCTTTCCACATACTCAGTCTCTGATCTCAATTCTTAATGTACCAGAACCTGTCTCGGCTCATCTGCCTTCGCTCATCACCCTGGGTCACTACTAGTGCACTTCTGCCACGCCAGGAAAATGAGCTCTGACCGCACGTACTGGCTGTAAATGTGGAAATCCATGTCCTGGCCACGCAGACAAAACTCCTGCGGCCAGTTAAAGGCAGACTGCCATTCCCTGGCTGGGGTAAGCACCTGCTGCCAGAATACAAACCCAGATGGCGTTGGAGGTGTTAAACTATGGGCAGTGCTCCACAGTCCGCTTTCAGCTCCTGCGAGGGACAATGCGTAGTTTGAAAGTCTGAAATAAAATAAGGATTATTTATATATCCATGGGAAAAGTGAACATGTGGTTGACTTAGAAAGTCAAAACCCAACAGGCTGAGTTTGTCCAGTGTTTAGTGCAATTACGCTGCTCAGCAGGCAATGCTGGTGCTAAAACTTTAGGGTGCATATTGGCATTCAGGGGTCTCTTTGCAGCATTTAGGAGAAGGGGCTCTGTAGAGAAAAAATAAGGGAAGTAGTCTAAAGGCTGGTGCGCTCTCTTGGCTTGGTGGTTTATCATGTACCATGGCAGATGCGTCCCTTGTGAAAGCAAGCAGTATGGAGTTTCTTATAAGTAATTGCTTACAGATAATACTGGCAGGTTACATGGGGAATCAGTATTTAGAAACTTTCTTGAAGTGCTGCTGGAAGTCTCACAACACTATGCCACGCAGTAGAAAGTCACAGTGTATGTTTTGAAAACTGTCCTTGGTTTTCACCTAATTATGTTGCACTTTCTTTCATATTGCTGGTTTCATTGTGCAAGGAAGGAAGGTCTTGAGTGCTTTTGTGTAAGAAGCTGGCTTCACCCAAGTGTCTGATGCTGGTTTTGATGCATGCAAGGAATACAGATAAATGACGATCTGAGTTTTTTTTTCCTTTCCTGATAAATAACAGTGCAGTTCCCAAAGACAAGGACAGGCAATGCTTTAAACTCCGCCAAGGAATTGATAAGAAGATAGTGATTTATGTCCAACAGACAACTAATAAAGAACTTGCTATTGAGAGGTATGTTCGCTGATTATTATTTTTAATTCTTTATCGGTTTGATGTTTTGCGTTCTTTCCTCTGAGGCAGCAGATTAGTAATTGTTTTATGCACACTCCATTTGTATAATTTAACGCCGCCCATCTCTCTTGAGTGGGATTGCGCAGAAGATCAGATTGGTTTGTTCAGCACATGTGTGGCAGGGGACACAATGCAGGCACAGGCAAATCTTCCACATATCTGGTTGCAGAATCAGAGGTCACATCCCCTCTAAATATCCATTTCAAAACCTTTCTTAAAAAACATACATGCTTTTATTTGCAGTGGCCAGTTTGTCTTAAATGCTGAGGCTTTCCTTGTGGCATCTGACAATTAAGTGCACTTTGCACCTGCCACAGTCTGGAATTCTGGAACATGAAGCATCTGTGTAGGGAAGGGGAGAGCCCAGACTTCAAGTCTTTCACTGCTTAAAAATAAACAGCAGTTTTTGACTACTGACAGAGTTCAGTGCTGCTCGTACTATAGAGAAAAGGTGCCGCTTCTCCTAGCCTTTGCTGTCAGAAATGTAGTGCAGGACAGTGTGGTACACTGGGGGCTGGGGTGCAATACATCACTGTGGGCCGCAAGTTTTTGCAGAATGAACTCAAAAAGACAGGTCTTTGTGCTTCATCTAATTCTTGTCTGTATCAAAGGGTAAATCTATGCAAATATGTCTACCAAAAAAAACCAAAAGGGAAGAAGAATGCAGGCCAAGGTGTCCTGTGGGGTAGGGAGCCCTTGTTAGCAGTGTTGGTTTCTTGCAAACAAAGATAATGGAACAACTTTCCAGGCTGTTGTAGGCAGGGTAAAATCATACTGTAAATAAGCTTATGAAACCTTACTCAATGTTTGTAATACTGGCTTGACATTGTTTTGCTTGATGCTGCTTTCAAAAGTCAAGGTTTGTTGACATGTGTTACTGGATTCATGGGCTGGTTGTGATGTATGACAGCGAATATTTAGACGAGGAATGTTAATAGTTTGTTTACGAGTAAGTCTAACTTTTGCAATTTAATTTTTTTGTCTGGGTTTGCAGATGTTTCGGCCTTCTCCTTAGCCGTGGGAAAGATGTTCGGAGCGGTGACATGCACCTTTTGGATTTGGTAAGGATCTTTCATTAACAATATTCAGTAATAATTTTTATTATGATTGTGCACGATCTCAGGATAGACAAAAAAGATTTAGACGTTTAAGCACACTTGTTGATGGGGATTGATGCTGTAGCTTATGCTGTGGAGGGTGAGGCTTTGGGCAGCTGGGTTGAACCCCTGCCTCTGCTACGGAATTAAGAGTATGTCCTGATGCTTGGTCAGGGGAGTTGCCTGGTTTTGCAGTCAGTTATGGCTGGTTTTGGTTTGGGGCCTAAAGAAAGAAACATGGAACCTTACTTTTGGAAGTGCTGAATATTGAAGAGCCGTACTTTGAACATAAAAAGTTTTACAGCGTACTTACTACTATAAAAGTTGAGGCCCGAGTGGCTTCATATTTAACACTGAGAGTTAGAGAGCTCTACTTTATGACTCACTTTGCCATCTATAAAATGATGATAGAGATCATCTGACCACACGTGTGTTGTGAAAACAAACTTGCTGATATTTATGAAGTACATGCTCGTTACAGTTGTGAGTAGCCAAAAAGGTACAATGCTACGTGAAAATTGTGCTTTATACCAGGCTTTGAATTGCCCAGAAAATGAGGTTGGTGGGAAAACAGGCAGGCTGAACACTAAAGATAAAACATTGACTTGATTCTGAATACCTGAATAACATGTGTTTTTAATGCTGAATAAAGCTGGATCTCAAGATGTTTTAGAATAAAATTTATTTTAGAAAATAGCTGCTTAGGGTAAACTGAAGCATGTCTGGGTATTAAAGTATGATAGCGAAGTAGAAGGTGTGTTGATGTGAAATATCTGCCAACTTTACAAGTTCAGCAGCTTGTAGGAGGGTGTTCTGATTTAATTTGTTTTCTTGTATTAAGAGGCAATGAACTACATCCCTAAGTTCATGATTAAAGCCTTATATGTTTAAATGCTTTACCGCTCAGGCAGCTGTCAGTCAGAGACTGAATGATGCGAAGTGAGACCAGAATGAGTGGATTGCCTTGGGTTTTCCAGAACAACTTAAAAGAAGCGTGAAAAGGTGTTTCTTTTCTTGTTTGTGGGGACTTTTTCCCCCTGATTTTTTTTGTTTGGTTTTTTTGTGTGGTTTTTTTTTTTTTTTTTTTTTTTTTTGTCCCAAACAGCAACAAAAAAGCAAAGCCTTTGTAGCTTGGAGTCCTGTGCTTCAAAGTACTTGGCTGTGATCTTACCTACGCCTCTGTGAGCTGAAAGTTGTGTCAAATGGGCACCTCCAAATTGAGCTATTGGTCTTCAGGTCTCACTAGACACATGTTCATACCATATACATATATATAACAATTATTATGAATTGGCCTTTTTGTGTTATCAGCAAGGAGACCAAAGATTGCATTGGAAATCTGTTCTTCAGAAATGATGTCTGTTACAGAACTATGTCACATGGATTTCAGACACTTCCCCTTCTCTTGCCAGTGCAGTAGCTGTTTTTTGGGGCTGAGACTTCATAATATAGAGATTTCTTTCATTTAAATAAAAATACATAAACTTACCTTGTTTCCAGGAGTCCATGGGTAAAAGTTCTGATGGGAAATCATATGTGATCACTGGGAGCTGGAATCAAAAATCTCCGCACTTCCAGTTTGTAAATGAAGAAACGCCAAAAGGTATGAACTGTGCCAGATGCTATCCCTAGCCAGGACAAATGACTCACACACTGGGCATCGGATCAATTCTGTCTTTAAGATGAATCCTGCAAAAAGACTTTCTGAGAATCTCCCATAGTATGAAAGTAGGATGCCAGATGTAACGTGAATACCTAAGCAAAACTGAAGGCTGGAAGAAAACTCCTGTGTTCAATAATACCTTGTAGCAGTAACTGTATCCTAGTAGGAGGCTGTGTAGGTGTGAGGACAGGATGCAGATGCTTTGCACACCATTATGTCTTCGTAAGAATCCCATCAAGAATTGTACTGAATAACTACTGCAGATTTCTTTGCTTAGTTTCTGTGGTCAGTTCAGATTTTTCTGAATCCCAAGATACTAATTAAAAAAGAAGGATTCCCGTACCTTTGAAAATACAGTTGGGAGTGTTTTAATCTGTAAATAGCTGATGCTGCATTGCTCTTGAGCCCTGAAACCGATCTGTCATTGCTTCTTTTAAGATGTCAGCTGAATTATCATCTTTTCAATCTATTGTCACAGTTGCATGCCAGAGATTGGGGAAGTTAATGGGAACTGGGAAAAGTCATGGGAGTCAGCTGCTGAGTACAGCTGGGTACAATCTATTACTAGATTGAATGCCATCCTGCCTGAAGGACACCATTTATCATTTAGGACCAGAAGAGATCTCATAGGTCACTGAATCCAGTTGCCTCCTTTTGGAGCATCATACTGTATAGCCAACTTTCTGAATCTCACAGCTGAGATGGTCTTAAATGCTACTTTTAATATGGTGGGACTTAAATGTCGTCACAGTAACTTCTAAAACCAAAAAACAATTAGAATGTAGTTAGGTTATATGGCAAGAGATCTGCTCCATGGAGTTAAGTATATAGACCCTTTATAATGTTTAATTAAGATTTTTGATACATTTCACTGGGATTTGAAAAAGTAAAAATTTTATTCTCTTTTAACAAGATAATTTTCTTGGCTTGAAGACTTAAGTTTCCTTATTCTCTAGGGTATAGTGCTTAGTCATCTTATTTTACTGTTTTGAAACTTCTAGGTTTTTGAGTTGTTAAATTAGGGGGGAAATTGTATTCTGCAAAAGTTTCTTTTGTTCTTTCATGTTAGTAAGAAAAATATTGTGAAATATTTTGTATGAAATTTCTTTAATACTATCACTTTGGTTTTTTTCTCTAGATAAAGTATTGTTCATGACTACCGCTGTGGATTTGGTGATAACTGAGGTTCAGGAACCTGTTCGATTCATTTTGGAGACTAAAGTCAGAGTTTGTTCACCTAATGAGAGATTGTTCTGGCCCTTCAGCAAACGTAGCTCTACTGAAAATTTTTTTCTGAAATTGAAACAGGTAACGCTTTAAAAAAAAAATATAATCTACAGTTACTTTGGCATTTGGCAAGTTTATTTTTCAAATATAGCTGTGGTATGGTCAGTTATATTGTTTTGATACTTGAGAGGTAGGTTTGTGGTGTAATACTGAATAAATACAAGTGCATTGGTGGTAAAGATAAATTGTAGTTATTAGTGCCCATTGGCAGATCAGAATTTCACTCTGGTCTTTTCCTCTCTATGACTGGTAAAATGTTTACTAATGTTCATATTTCAACATTTTGCTTCTGGGTCAAAGAAGTACAATAAATGCTTTTTAATTTTAGAAAAGCTGTCCTTCATTATGCTAATTGTGGTGGCTATCTAAAGTTCCCACAAAAAGCTGGGTGTCCTCATTTCAAAGCAAATTTTGGTAGCTTTGATGAGGTTGTGAAGTTACGTAGAGGCTTATGGATTTCCCAGCCAAACCACAGAAGTAGAAGGAACAGAGGATTTATCTGCATACTGGGGTGATGCTGAGTAGCTTGCAATAATGGTTTAGTAGGGTAAGTATGTGAAAATTAAGGGTTGAAATTAAAAAACGCTTTAATATAATCCTGGTGACATTATATCTGATATGTCACTACATTGATTTTTATCATACAAATCCAACTTTTTTTTTTTTTTTACATGAACAAACATCCACATGAAATTAGGAGGTAAAAGAGATTTTTGGTGGAAAGCTATCTTCCCCTTTGCACGTGGTTGGAAGCAGAGATTTCACACACAGCCCAGGTTTGCCCTGAGGAAAAAAAAAATCCAAGCAACCACAGAAAATCCCTAGAACTTTAAAAAAAACCCTGTACTGTTTTTTCCACCTTACTTTTTTATCCTATATACTGAAAAGTAAAGGATTATTTCTGTCCAGGATATTCCAAGTAACAGTACAAAGCAATAACTTACTCTCAAAATAAGGCTGGAAAGTTGAAGGTCCAAGTCACTAAAGAGATATACTTGAAGTAGCTGCCATCCTCCTGCTTTAGAAATTATTGTTCTGAAAAGAGAGTCCTTTTTAAAGAAATAGAAATACATAGGTAACAATGTGGATGTTACATGCACTCTCAAGATTGAATAATTCTGGGCGCAGCCCAAAAAAGCGAGGTTGGAGTCCTGATTTCTTGATAAATTCTTTTTTTTGAGAGAGAGGTTTTGAATGAAATAAGAGGCTTTTCTTAGTTCTTTTTGCACTTCTCTGACAGTGCTAGCAAATAATGGCATCTTGGTAGTAATAAAGAGTAAAGGTTTACTAAGGATTCTTTTTTGTGTATGTCCTAGTCTTTATGTAAAGCATGAATAAACATTTTGGAAACTTTTCTTCAGAATTTCCTTCAAAATTTAAGTTAGAAAAATTCTTCACAGATTAAATCAGTCTTTTTGTTTAGGATATTTTTGAGGTGAACAATGGAGATGTTGAACAGTGAAAGTTGTTGGGCTATAAATATTCTATAGCCTCTAAAAGTTGCTTTTTCTGTTTGGCAGTTTAAAGGAAGCTTATCTTACTTCGCTAATTCTGTATCTTTTGTCTTACCAAATTCACAGGCATTGTGACTTATCTTAGCTAATTCTCTTTTTTCCACAGGCACTGTCAGGTTATCCAACTTCCAGTGTTTACTAATGGAAGATTATCAACATTCATAGTGGAAGTAACAAATATAGAATGTACTGCCTGATAAGCCTGGAAGGGAAACCTGTTTCTATGGAGTCATGATTAGCCTATTAAAAATACAGCTGTGTAGAATTGGCTTATCTTTCTTTGGCAGTGTTTCTTTATTCGGAAATGGTGAAAGCAGAGGGATTTTATTTGCTCAGATTACATTTAGTGATTTAGTCATTTTTAGTTTTGATGCATTTCTCTTCATTTTTAATACTCCAAAGGATAAAATTGAGCACTGAGAGCTTAGAATATAATTATAAATCTTCCCTCTTTTCTTCACCTTCCCTCTTCTACTCTATTTTTATTCATTTATGAAAAAAAAATATAAATCCTTAGACTATATTAAAGTTTTAGAACCACTTCACAAAGAAAAACCTTCCTTGAACTGAAAGGAAGGTATCAAGGCATTGAAAATTAAGGAGAAAACAGGGCTGCATGATAAACTTTGGGACTCAACAGCTTGTGTTTCTGCAGCCATGTGTATACTGACAGATGACTTAGAAGCATCGCTAAAGACAATTGCCATGGTGGGACAATAAACAGCTTTTTAGTAAAACTGTCCTTTTCCCACCATCAGTATCCCCAGAAAGTTAAAGAGAGAAATCAGACATAATTTTAAAGGTTTTGCTTTTAGTTTTCCACTGATGTTTAAAGAAAGGCAGAGTTGCTTCACGTTGAGGAGCCTTCCTCTCTTGAGGCTGTTTGTTGTACAGATGCTTTTACAGCTTTAGGAATCTTTGTGTGTGTCCAGGCTGTTTATGGTTGAACAGATGAGCTACCCATGGACGGCAGCCCCGAGTAAGGCTCCTGCTCCAGCTAGAACAGATCTTCCTCACGCCTCTGGCGTGGAAGTGTGCGGCTTGTTCGAGGGTGTGAGGGGCAGAGGCGCTTGCAGGTGTGCGCGATGCCTTGGGTGCTGCAAGGGTTGAGCGTTCCTCGCTGGAGGTTGTGATAAAAATTATTTCTCAGCTCTCATATGCCAGAAAGAGAAGGCAGAGCCTTACACGCACTAATCTGAGCATTTGCACGGCTTTTCTCAGGAAAATGAAATTTGTTTCCTAGATAAAGCAAAAGGACAGAAAGAACAACTCCGACACATTGTATGAGGTTGTGTGCCTAGAAAGTGAATCAGAGAGGGAGAGAAGAAAAACTACAGCAAGCCCCTCGCTTCACCTGCCCCAGTCAGGGTCACAGGGCTCCATGATTCCTTCTCCTCCAGAGGATGATGAAGAGGAAGGTAAGGAGTGGATTGTATGCTTTGCATACTGTAAGGGAAAGGACGGTTGGTAAATAATGTAGTTATGAAACAAGTTGAATCCTTTCCAGTTGGAATCTGGCCTGCTGATGTTTTTTGTTTGGGGTTTTTTTTTTTCTTGCTTTAATGCTGTTAAGTATTCAATAACCAGTACCCCCGCATTCCTGGATCAGCCTCTCCCTTGTCTGACACTTCTGTGTCTGTGCTTTTCTCAGCCCAGGCCTCTGAAGCCTCCACTCTGATATATTTGGAACAATGTGAAAAGAGGCTGTTAAAAATTTGGGATTATCATGTAGCTTCTGCCCCTCCCCGAGTAGCTGTGAACAGATTTGAGAGTGAAGATGAGAAGCTGGTATTATTTGGAAATATTAGCGTGCATCATGCTTTAGTGAAGGGGCGAGTATAGACATCTGTAATACACAAAACTGTACCAGGACTTACCCAGCTTGAAACTTCATGCATTTTCAAGATCTGTATTCATTTTTCTAAAAATTCTCTGAAGCCAAAATATGGGCTAGTTCTGAGTATATAAACATCTGGCCTTGCAGCTCTGAGCTGAAATGCAGATGACTTGAGTTTCTGCTTGTAACTTTTTCTACTGGTCTTCTATGTGACCTTGACTGAATTGTTTCATTCCTGTGCTTTAATTTCCTTTTTTCTTTTTTTTTCTTTTTTTTCTGGGGGAGGTGGGTGGCGGGAGGAGGTAGTGGTTTGAAAATTAACTCTTTTGCAATGTGTGATTCATAAGCAATTTCTAACCACGACACTAAACCACCATGGTATTCTCTTCTAGACCAGGAACACACACATATTTTGTTTACTGTTGGTATGACTTGCAGCATTGCAAGAGTTTGCTGACAAGTTCAGGTGTCAGCTGAGAAAGATTTAATGAAAAAGAATGTATTTCCTCAATAGTGCAGAACCAATGTTGACTAGTGATCAATGAGATATAGTTTTTATATATGATACTTGCTCTGTTTAAAAATATCTAGGAGTGCATGAGTTAGTATTGCTTTCAAACAGAGTTAACTGTGATTATGCTAATCCTCCCCCTCCACTTAATTTTTGAACGCGTTTCATTCAAAAAGCTGTTTAATTTAAGCCAGGGGAGTTACCAAAAAATGCTAGTAAAGTAAAAGTACAAAACAATTAAAAGTAAAATACCTTGTGGACTTTCATGGATGTGCAACAGCATGGCAAGTCTGTGGCTGCTCAGTGGCACCACATGGATTTTATTGTCTTTTTTGCTTCAATGAGTATTGTAGCTTTTCATATACAGAAAGTTCTGCTCTTTGAGAATTTTTGTAGTCTTCCAGAAGTTGGAGGTAGGAAAATAGTCTTCAGTGGGAAGGGACCTCTGGGGGTCTCTCTAATCGTGCGTCCCACTCACCATGAATCCAGCCAGATAGATTCAGGCAATTCAGATAGCTTGTTCAAGACCTTGTGCTGTTGGGTTTTGACTGTCATCCAATGATGAAGTTTCTAGAACCTCTCTGGGCCCTTGTATTGGTTTGGCCACCCTCATGGTAAATTGTTTTTGTGAGATTTTTACCCAGAATTTCACATGTTGCTGCTTGTCTTCTGCCTCTCGTCACATCTCTGTGCGCCCCTGAGAAGGGGCTACTCCTGCCGGTCTGTGTCAGGCACGCAGTGCTGCACCCCCAGACGAGGGGGAGTGAGCTCTTGCCACACAGTGACACAGCTGAGAGCAGCATTTAAATCTGCAGAGGTAGAGTGATGACTGTTGGTCTCATAGATCTCCTCTGTTCTGTTGGCAGACAATGATGAACCACTCTTAAGTGGTTCTGGAGATGTTTCCAAAGAGTGTGCAGAAAAAATTCTCGAGACGTGGGGAGAGCTGCTGTCCAAATGGTAAGTGGCAGTATCACATGCTGAATGCTCGTGTTCTGTTTGCTCCTTCTGCTTGGACTTTTTGTTGCTATTTCCAGAAGCCAGTTGAGATGAGATCAGTATGGATTTAGTCCTCTCTCATCCCCACAAACCCCCTTATTCTGTGGCTTTGTGTTTTCAGATTTCTTCAGAGGATATTGTGAGTATTTTAATTGTTGAGTGCATGCTTGAATAGAAATTTACTTGTGCTGTGTCTTTAAGTGTTTCTCTATTCAAATCAGCATTTTACTTTTCTGTGAGTTTCACTGGGATTTTGTTAAAGAAAAACTTAACAAAGTATAAAGAAAACATAGCTCTTCCTTTATCTTTATTTTGCATAGATCACTTCCATTCCTCTTTGTAATTCTGATTTAGTTCGCAGCCAATTTTTCCTGCAGCTGTCATATCTTAGTAACTGTAGCTTAAGAATATGGGAGATCTGTACTTGGATAGTGGAGATGCTTTTCCTCCCCTATCTAAAGGAAGATGGTTCCAGAGCCTGCCAAGAAGGAAGTATACGAGCTCTTCTGTTTTTTTTCGTAGAAAATGCCAATTTACAAGAAGAGTGTTTTTTGACAGTCAAGTTGCTAATGCGACACCTGTCCTCCTTTCAGGAAGGCTCCTTTATTCATCTTGAAGTAGCCTGAGCAGTTCTAAGAAAGCGATGGTGTTTATTGCAAAATTCAGTTGTTTATTTGTTTGGGGGTTGGTTTTTTGGTTGTTTTTTCTGTGAAGTGGAATGACAGGCACCACATCAGCTTGAGCTCAAATATGCTGCATTTTGACTCTGGCTTTAGTTGTTACCTTGTGTTTCTTAACGTTGCTGAGGAGCAGGGCAGGTGGTGTCCAGCAAACCAAGGTCTGAACAGAATATTGGATCTAAGGAGTAGGACAGCAGAGATTAGTCTGAAGTCGTGCATTTTGGATGAGGAAAAGTATTGATGTGACCACTTAGCCAGGATTCTTTTTAAGATTACAACAATTTAGCATTTCTTATTTTCTGCAGTTACTTGGTACTTGTTTGAATAAGTACTTTTACTTCCAGTTTGGTTTTGAACTAATATATGGCGCTAATTTGGTAGTAAGAAGGGGAAGGCTGTGGTGAAATGATATATGATCCCTTTTCCCTCCCTCTCTTAGACTTACAGAAACATCTTTAACAGATGAACTCTATGCATCTGCTGCTGTGAGAAAGTTCCTTTCAACTTGAATTTTTTTGTGTAATTCTTCCAAGGGCTCAAAGATAATTAAGCCACCTGACTCCCATTGAAAATGTTTTGGCAGCTCTAAGAGGATGTGAAGTGCTTCTGTGCTAATGCTGGCAACAACTTTAATATGTGTTAAAGGGCTTTCCTTCTTAACTAAAAATGAGTATTTGGAAGTAATGATCCTTGAGCTTTTAACATAAGAGGATTGAAAATCATAAAAAAAATCAGAGTTCAGGTATTTTCGTGCTAGTTTTTAAAATTCTGTCATTAGATTTGTATAGTAATTAAAAATGCATTGGTATGTTGTGATTTCGAAATAATATTTGGCTCATATTTTGTAATTGCTGAGTCACACAATTTTCTCATTTCGAAAGAGTTTGGAAGAACCTACTAGTGTGGGGCTTATAGTCTGCAGCTTTACAGTTCATGTAGACTATTCATTGGAATTACTGTTGTACTTGTTCTGATCTGAGGTCAGAAGCAGTTTCGTAGGCCTTTACAAAGAATTTGGGTATTTGGGATATAACAAGTATTTTATATAAATTTTAAAATTAATTATATATTATAAAAATACAATAAATGCTCTCTAAATATATGATCTTTAAGTCTATAGATATGAATGTACATTGGTATAAATGTAATGATTATATAAATATTATAGTTGATTCTGTTTAGAGAAAACGAAGTGGAGGAGGACATTATGGTACCAGGTTCTGTGCAATATACAGTGATTTAAATATCTGCATCGTTAGTCTCTAGATTGCTGTGTTGGAACACAGTAGACTGGAGAAAGGCAACAAGGGGTCATAGTCTGTATAAAATTACCATCCATATATCTATTATGACTGTTAACAAACCTTATTAAGTATCAGCTTATTGTTAAGAAGATAATGTAGTTGATACAAGTTCAGTTTTTTGCCTGGCTTTGTCTATCAGTCCTTGTAATAGTTTTACCTAGAAGGTATTTTTTTCATAACTGCAGAGAATTTGAATTTTCTTTAAGGCCTCTGTCTTTTGGGGATTTTATGTATAAGCAACGAATCGACTGTTCAGCTTAACTTTCTGTAACTGCATAGGTTATATGTATGTTTAGTTTTTACAACTTAGTGCTATAATTTATGTGCTATCACCAGTCTCACTTGAAAAAGATGTTTGGATGGGACTAGCTTGTACAGTGGAACCTGCTTGGACATAGTTAGATAACCATGTGCAGTTTTATTTTAATTTTTTTTAATAGTTCTGTTTGCCTGTCTTCTCTCCCTCTCTCACCTAGAAGGTTACCTGCCCGCTTGGGTGTAGGAAGTCTAGAGAGCAGTATATGCCTCTGCAGATTAATTCTTGTTTTGGTGCAGTTTGAGCTCGGAATCTTACCCAGTGTGGTATCTGTCCTCCAGTTATAGTTTATGCTGGAGCATTTTGGTTTGTTGAGTGTTTTATGTATTTATATTATGTTTAAATGGAATGGAAATTAAGGAAATAGATTGGAAAATACTTCTCCAAATCTGGCTGGTTTTGTTTTGGTTTTTTTTTTCCATAACTTGAATTTTAGTTGATGCTGGCAACATATGGACTGTCTTGGAATTCTTGCCATTTGTCATGTTTGATGTTACACATCAGTTGCTCATGTACTTCTTTATTTGTATTTGGACAACAGTAACAATGCCTTCCCCTGCACCCAGGCATCTGAATTTGAGCGTGAGGCCGAAGACATTGTCAGCGTTGGTGAGGAGTGGTGTCCCCGAGGCCCTCAGAGGCGAAGTGTGGCAGTTGCTGGCAGGGTGTCACAACAACGATCACCTGGTGGAGAAGTACCGAATTCTCATCACCAAGGTAGAATGCTTTTTGTCATCTTCCCCCCGCCCCCCCCCAATATCTTAAAGAATGGATATACAGAGACTTCTGAGTGTGTATCCTCATGTTAAAGGTTCATGAGTGAATGTAGTGTATCAGCTGGCGAGAGTAATTCAGTCCTCCCCCCAACAAAGAACGCTCTCAGCAGAGCTATTTGTGGCATTATCTGCTTGGAGTGCTTTCTTTTTAACAGTCCTACTTCTGTTTCACTGGGATGAGTTCTGAGTTAGTTTGTCAGAAGCGGGTATTCTATTAATTGCTTTCATAATTGACAGAGATTTAGGGAGCTGATTTCCTTTGCTTGTTTAGAGCAAAATTCAGCTTTCATTCAGGAAAGCCAATGTCTTAATATTTATGTTAAAAATCCAACATTAGCTGAAATTGCAGCCTTTTTTTCATAGAAAAATCCATTTTGGACATTCTTGCGCTAGACAGCAGTTTTTTAATTTCTCATCTTGAATGCTGACCTCAGTAACATAGGAAAAGAAAACAAAATTCTATATATAGACATCACTCAGTATTTCTCTAAGTTCTAGAGTAACAAATGGGTCACAAAATGAAATGTCACTTCCTTATCTAGAAAACCGATGTGTTAATTTGGATTTTACCACTATCTGTACAGATATGTCGTATTTTACGGCTTTAATCAAATTTGCAAGTGTAGAAGATCACTAATAGAAATCAATGATGCAACTTAAGTACAAATATAACAGAAATTAATTATTCGCCAGTTTAAAGCAAAACTGAATCAGCCTTTGTATATCTATGTTCTGATGGCATGGATTAGCAAGGAGCAATTAAAGACCTTATTCTGAGGGCAGGAGAGCCCCTGAAGTTAAGCTTGGTTTCTCCTGAAATCATGCAGGAAGGATCCTATGTGATCTGAATGAATCACATTAGATTAGCTAAAAATGTTCTGCCATAAGTACTTTCACATACTTACTGAATATAGAAGAAACTTGATCTGAGTTCCTTAATATTAGTACATGCATTGTAGAGCTATAACTTGGATTTTATGGTGAATAAATCATACAAATAATGTGGAGGTTGAGTGCTCTGGCAAGGAGAGTATCACAGTTATTCTGTTGTGTTATTTTAATTGCTTTGTGAGTAGTTGACAGCATCGGTTGTTTCTCTGTTTCAGTGTTTTGGTATCAGAATGGAAAAGATGATCTCTTTGTGGCACAGTTGGTGGCACTTACTGCTGCTGTCTTCGTAAGCTAGAAAGGAATAGTGTAACATTTCACTTAAATCTGTGAAACTTCCGCTCATTTACATTTGGCAGAGACAAAGGAAGTAACCTGGATCTAATGTGTTGGAAGCATCTCTGGAGTTCAAGTGAAAGGCAGAGTAGACTGATCCCGCACTGCGTTCTGCAGCAAGAGGACTGGCTATACCTGCAGAGGTCACTCAGCCTGGAAACCAATTAAGAAATTAAACAATGAAAGAAAATGAGTACTCCATGTCCATTTTCAGGCTCCGCTGTAGTCATATAAGATCTGTAGTATACTACCAGCATGCTACAATAACCAGCTCAAGCAAATGAAAATGAGGTCTCCTTTAATGTGGAAGTGCCTTATTAGACCGTTAGCAGTGGTCTAATAAGGCTGTTTGCCTTATTGTGACTGAAGTATGAAAATGGCTGTGACTGTTCCTGTACCGTGGGCAAAGGCTGGTGTATTGAGGGCAAAAGTGGTTCACGGTGGAACTGTGATTTCTTCAATCTGCAGGCAATGGAAGAAGTGTAAGGTTTCAGAAAAGGTTATCAGTGGCTGTGTGGAAGTACCAAAGATGAAAATAGGCAAAGAATGCAAAGATTGTTTGGGAGGCTGATGAGAACATGAATTCAAGATCCAGGAAGATAACGTTTGCAGATCCATTGTATATGGGATATGCTAACAGTGTAATAATGCTGGACTGCACTCAGACCTTAATTTTTTATTTTCATATTATTCAATCTGTTTTTAGATTATTTGATAATTTCAGAGTTCTAATGTGACAAATTTGTACTGCTCTTAAAATAGCAGCTCAGTTACAGTCAGTATGCTGTAGTGCAGGAGTGAACATGTGTGGGGGAAAAAGGGGTTAATTCTGTGAAGGTAGGGGTCCTTCATAATATGTTTCTTTGCCATCCTTGTAATGCTTCACCACATTTTGCAAGTCACTAATACAAATTTTTCTGTGGCAAGCATGCACTTATTTACTTATTTACGTTACCACGCATTGCAATGGTTTATCTGAGAATAACTGCTGTGGCACAGTGCAGAAGCGCAAGGCATTGGTGTAAAACCTTTGCTTTTCAGTGCGAGTGGGAGATGAGATAAGCCTGTTTGAGTACTCCTAATCCAGTGCCCCTTCTCTCTTCATGCTGACCTCTATTCCTGTAGCTGCATCTGATTTCTGTCAAGTTTTGCATGACCCCATGCAGCAGCACAGTCCCAAATTAATAAGGATCTGTGTTGACAGCTGCTTCAAAAGCTTCTGGCCTCTTCCAGGGATTCCCCCCCCTTCCCTTGTGCACAGGGTGCTGGATGCAGGCGCCCCAGTAGTTTGTCTAGTGTTTGCTTTCCTGTGAGGTTCTGGCTTCTGATGCTTAGTGAATCTGTGGGGTTTTGCTTTCTTTTGCGAGTTAAGTGGTACAAGGATAGTTTTTTGTTTACTGTTGATATGTGGCTACTGAATGAGTGAAAAGGATATGTCTTCTGTTGTGTTCTACCAGTGAAGGCTGGGTCTAGGTCTCTTCTTGAATCAGACTTGTACATTAAAAATGGCGTTGAAACTGCACCTCGAGGTGTGCTTGTTGCATTCCAGTAATTGTGACAGTATTTATTAATTATTTGCACCTTATTTCTTCGATAAACACTAGCTGGATTTTTGTAGTCTGTGCTTTTGTTATTGCGGTAGTGCCTAAGTTTCACCATTGTGGTGCTTCCACAAATTACTTTTGAGAATTTGCGCACCATCTGTGTGCAGTAATAAAGCTTTTAGCGACTCCAGATTGCCGTGCCTTGTGGTGGGGAGTGTGGCTGAAAGCCAGCCCAGTGAATTAAGGTCATGTCCCTACCGGGGACAGAAAGCAAACTGTAGGTAAAACTATCTGGACAATCCTTTTGAGAGGCATCTGTTCCTGGTAGGACTTTGGCAATCACGGCTACGACTGTTAATCTTTGGGCTTGCAGCCACTGAAAGGTAGGAAAAGAGACATGGGCACTCACTCTGGGTGTTAATGGACACTGCAGGAAATCTGCTTCACATTTTTGACAGTTGTAGGTGGATGGAAAGTATTAAGTGAGCCACATAGGTTAAAAAAAAAACACCCCACCCCCCCAAAAAAAATCAAAAACCTCATACAAAGCAAAATAGACAGTAGCCACTTTTCAGGCAAGGTTTTTAAAAAGGATTAATACAACTACTGTATCTCTTAGATCAGTGGTGATCTCTCGGTGGAGAAGTACTCAGTAATACCAAAATTTTAAGAACCTGACATTTACAATATTTAGGAGAAAAGAAAAGCTTTTGGATATAGGTCTGTGTGGGAGGAAATAATGTTGAAAGGAAAAAACCCATGAACTGTTGTGCCAGATAAATACGCTATATTAAGAAAATTACGACGTGAGAGGGACATCTTGTGGCACAAATAAAGTTTAAAAAAACCCAGTGGCAGGAGTATCCTGGAATGTTACCCTGGGGTCACCATTTCTGGTAAAATTCTAAGGCCTGATAAGAGATTAAGTTGTTCCAGTTTTTCTTACAGCAGGACTCTTGCTACCCACTTTCTCATCTTCCTGCTTTTTTGTCTCCATGAGCAGAGGATTACAGTACATAGAAGTTCTACCAAATATACTCACCTGTCTTGGTGCAAATGATAATAGTTTTTAATGAAGAAATAGATGAAAATGTCACTACCATTATTTGACTGAATGTGTTGCTTCTTCGGTGGCATAAAATGTAACAGTGCTTTAGCTGTGGGTGGTTAACTTACTTTCCACTTGTATCACATTTCCATATGTTCATATAAATTAAGAAGAATATTTAATTTTTGGGAGTAGAAAGGGCCATGATTGTGTATGATGAACTGAAATTAAACCTGACATACATCTGTGAATCACTGTATAAAAAGTATGACATAGCATAGACATGCTATCAGTGTGCCCGAACATCTAGATCCCTGGTTTGATTAGTTTTGATCACGTGATGATACAAGTTTAATTATCTTTTACAAGCATTTTCCCAAGAGTTCTTGTTGTAACTTTGAATGACTTCTTGAATACCTTTTAATAGTCATGGGTGAGGTTGTATTGTATCACTGTGTAGAGTAGGAGACGTCTCTGCGACACGGAAATATTTTCCTTCTCTCGCAGACCTGGGCTACCCGAAGCACACATGTGCACACGTTCTCCTGTTTCTTAGAGGTGGTTCTCCTGGGCAGGCTGGCTGTGCTCTAACCAGCCAGCTGGGGTGGCTGGCAGGTGTATCTTGGCCCTGGTACCTTCCAGTTGCAATTTACACCTTTTGTTGGCCGCTTCAACTTGGTGCAGGGGTGCTTGAGAGAATTAACTTTGCAATATTGCTGGTTAGGGCTTGGGTGTTTTAAGCAAGCGGGAGTAAGTTTGCCTGAACTTTGAACAGAGTTATTACTCAGATTTGGAGAAACAATAGGATGTCAGTTAAAGATAAAAACCATCTCTGTTCTACAGAAATATTGGTCAGCTATGGGAGTTTAAGCTTGTACTTCTAATAGAAATCTAAACATTGAGGAGTTTTTGATTTGGTGATGCATCTTCTGTTGTGAAATTTCAGTGACCAGATGTTGTTTTGGTCAGTCTCAGGATTTCCAGCGCTACCTTGTTTTTATATATCTGAGATATATTTAAAGTTCCATGTATGTTGTTTTCTTAAGGATGTTATAATGTATCTATTCATGCCTAAGGATCCAGAAATACTATTTGAATCAATTGGTATGTAAATAATTCTCTGCTTTGGAAAGATAGGAGATCATTTCTCCAGCAGTAATTCAATCATAGCTTGTTTTTTGTATAACCACAATACCCTTGCCTAAATTTAATTCAAAGTTTATGTTTCCTAGCTACAGTTCTAGTACTTCGGTTGCCATGAGTAGAAACTCCATTAAACTGTAACAAAAATGAAGGGTAATAGTAAAGGGATCTTTTCTGGGGTAAAGTTAGGGCAGAAGGAACAAGTCTTTGTTTTCAGGCTTTTGCACAAGACTGACTAAAAATCTGCCAAGTCATGCTGTTGTCCAGCACAGATTTTTGACCAACACAAGTGTCTTGTGAAATGTTTTTTCCTACTTACAGGTCAGCTAAAATCCTGAGCGTTGTGGCATGACTACTTTGAGGTCTGTCCCTTTGGCTGCAATTAATTTTCCATTAGGTATTCCATGGAATGACAAACGTTTAGCTCAGGTTAACCAGAGCCTTGGCTTTGCTGGTGTTGGTTGAACTCAGTGGCGCTGGTGAGGGTGCCAGCTGCACGCTGTCATTTTTGACAAAAGGCCTTGAATTGCTGAAGTCTTTTGCTGGTGCGATCAGTTCAAATCCCAGGTCCAGTGGTGATGGGCTGGTCCAAAGCAGTGGCCGTGGAGCAGCCTGCTATCCAGGTGGGAGAATGAGCTTCCATGTACCACAGGAACGTATTTTCCAGAATGTCGAGTGGGTAAAACATTCCTGACCAAGAACGAGGTATCAGTATCCTGTTACGGCATCTTCGCCGTGTACGCATGGACGTGGCGTTACGGGTTAAATCTGTACGATGGGTTCTGTGTGGCGTGGGTACGGGTTCGGGGGGTTCAAGGGCTGCCTTGTGGCTCTTGTGCGTCTCGGGGTGTTACAGGGTTTCCGGTGTGTCTCGGTGGCGGCTGGTGGGGGGAGCCGTGCCTTTGCCGTGTGTGTGCGCACCGGTGCGGGGGGGTGCTACCCTGCCCGGGGGGCTGCGGGGGGAGC
Source organism: Falco peregrinus (assembly GCF_023634155.1). Classification (NCBI taxonomy): domain Eukaryota; kingdom Metazoa; phylum Chordata; class Aves; order Falconiformes; family Falconidae; genus Falco; species Falco peregrinus. Next base: position 51,179,843 of record NC_073721.1, read on the forward strand.
CGTGCCTTTGTCATGTGCGGGGCTTGCTGCCCTGCCAGCAGCTGGCGGGCTGGGGAGGGCCGTGACTTTGCCATGTGTGCGCACCGGTGCGGGGGTGCTGCCCTGTGCGGGGCTCTCAGCTTTGCTCCGGGTTTCAGGTGCCTCCCGCCAGCAGCCCGGCGGCCGGGGAAGGCGCCCCTGTTCGGGGCGGATGCTCCCCGGACGGGCTGGGGCGGCACCGCGTTACATTGCGGCGCAACGCGGGGTCTGCGCGTCGCTGCCCGGCCGGGCCGTGCGGTGGGGGCCGCCCGACGCGGGGGGGGGGGGGGGCGCCCGCCGGGATCCGCCGCTTCCCCGGGGGCTGCGGGGCCGCGCCGGGTGCGGCGCCCACCGGCCGGGCGCGGCCGCTGCGCCTCCGCCGCGGGAGCCCGGGCTCCTGCCCGGGGGCGGCCCGGGGGGCTGCGGCCCCGCTCCCCGCGGGTCCCCGCCGGCGCCGCGCCCTCCGCCGCTGCCCGCCTCCCTCCCCTTCCTCCCGCCGTCCCCTCCCCCCGGCTCCGCATCGCCGCGGCCGGAGCACGCGCTGCCGGCGCCCCGGGGATGCCGCCGGGCTTTTGTTCCCCTGCGGCAGGTAGGGTCGGGGCGGCGGGGGGCGGCGGGCCGGGCCGGGCCGGGCGGGGGGCGGTGGCGGGGGCCGGGGCGGCGGGCGGGCCGGGAGCGGCGGCGAACAAAAGCGTCGTGCAAAATGGAGCCAGGCGAGAAGGGCTGGACCCCGCCGCGCATCCCCGCCGCCTGGCTGGCCGGGGCCCGGGCCCGGGGGGGGGCGCTGCGCGGCCCCGGGGGGCGGCGGGGAGGGAGGGAGGGGGTGGCGGGGCCGGCGGGTCTGTAAAGCGCTTTCCCCTTCTCTTCTGCCAGCCGCGGGGAGGACGCGCGTCCTGGCTCGGCGGAGGTGCCCCCCCCCCCCCGCGCAGCCCCCCAGCCCCGCCGGGCGGGCCGGTGAGGCCGGGACCCCCCCCCCGTGCCGGGGCGCCCAGCGGTGCCGCAGACAATGCGCGGCGGGAGCAGCCCCGGGGACCCGCGCGCCGCCGCCGCCACCGCTGCGCGCCCGCAGCAGCCGCAATGACAGCAGCCGCCTGGGGTGGCTGCGGGCAGCGGGCGGGAGCATGAAGTGAAGAGACCGCTGCAGTGCTCAAGATGAACTCCTCTCTGGTTGGCAACCAGAGTGGCCGGCCGTTCTGCCTCCTGGCCGTCAGCTATCTGGAGACCATCAATTTCTGCCTCCTGGAAGTGGTCATTATTGTGTTCCTCATGGTGCTGATTATTTCTGGCAACATTATCGTGATCTTTGTCTTTCACTGTGCACCTCTGCTGAACCACCACACCACCAGCTACTTCATCCAGACTATGGCGTATGCTGACCTCCTGGTGGGCGTGAGCTGTCTGGTGCCTTCTTTGTCTCTGCTGCACTATCCTATTGTTTTAAGTGAGTCCTTGGTTTGCCAAATCTTTGGGTATGTGGTATCGGTGCTGAAGAGCGTCTCCATGGCCTCTTTGGCGTGCATCAGTATTGACAGGTACATTGCCATCACAAAGCCGCTGACCTACAACACGCTGGTTACCCCGTGGAGGCTTCGGATCTGCATACTGATCATCTGGCTCTACTCCTGCCTGGTCTTCTTACCCTCCTTCCGCTGGGGAAAGCCTGGATACCACGGGGATGTGTTTCAGTGGTGTGCCAATTCCTGGAACACCGATCCCTACTTTACCCTCTTCATTGTGGTGATGCTCTACGCCCCAGCTGCGTTCATCGTCTGCTTCACTTACTTCAACATCTTCCGCATCTGCCAGCAGCACACCAAGGAGATCAACGAGAGGCGAGTGCGCTTCAGCTCTCAGGATGGGGAGGCTGGGGAGGCACAGCCCTGCCCGGACAAGCGCTACGCCATGGTTCTTTTCCGCATCACCAGTGTCTTCTATATCCTCTGGTTGCCCTACATTATCTATTTCCTGCTGGAGAGCTCCAATGTCTATAGTAACCGCATTGCATCCTTCTTGACCACTTGGCTTGCCATTAGCAACAGTTTCTGCAACTGTGTCATTTACAGTCTCTCCAACAGTGTCTTTCAGAAGGGGCTTAAGCGTCTCTCGGGGGCTATCTGCGCCTCTTGCGCTAGGCAGAGGGTAGCTAAGGACTCCTCTGCCTCTAGAAGCAAAAGATCTTCCAACGGATGTCATGTTTAAAGACGCCTATCAGCTGGACTGGGAAGTGCAGGGACAATTCCGTGAATTACAAAATAAGTTAAATATGATTTTAAGATGTCCAGATTTGCAAAAAGGTTTCTGAGAAATGCTGCTGACATAGAAGAATCAGGAGCACATATCATTGTGGTTGCGCTTTGAAAAATTATTGCTGTGGAGGAGGCTGTGGAGTTTCACCTCCATATTCATTTTTAAGAATAAAGCTGTATCTTGACACTTACCTCTCCAGCTGGTGTGACTGAATGGAGTGGGTGTCTGAGAGCTTCGGCAAAATGTAGTCTTTCTTACAGCTTTACTAGGTTCTTTCGAGATTCGTGCTTCACATGTAAATGATAGATCTGAAGTGGAAATGTCACAGTATATGGTATATTACAGGGATTTTTTTAATACATGCCAAAGTATATTGACACAGTGTTCCAGCATCGTAACAGAAGGGGCCAAACAATTTGTTTTTCAGTGCTACCTAGACAGGACTTCTAGAACTGTAGTGAACGATGTGAACGTCTTAGTGTGAACTTAGAGTCTTATTGAGCCATGAGTGCAGCGATGTGACTCGGAACGATTGTAGACTTACGAGGACTGGTCTGGCTTCTGTGCCCCGTTGCTCTGGTGGGATGCGTGTGTGCGATCAGAGTACGGCATCTTCATATTCCTGTTTGTTGTGAAGTAAGAAGAAAAACTTGGATCAGATCAAATTTAGCAGTTTAAATAAAATGTGTTTTGGTAAGCTAAGAGAAAAGACATGTTGCTTTGTGATACCAGAGTTGTGGCAGCCACTTGAGGATGATGCCAACATGTGAAAATTATTCGCAAACCAGTGGAGAAATGCCACAGTTTTCTATGTGGAAATTTTCTCAAGAACAACTTTAAAAATAACATGTCCCCTTTTTTTTTTTTTTTTTTTAATCTAAATTCTTCTGATATTTTACATACTAGAACTTAAGGGGAAAGGAAAGAAAACAATTGTCTTCTAAACAGCTAAGGGAACTATGCTGTAAATTTAACTGTAGTATTTGAGTTATTCATAAGTGCACAGAGCTAAATCAGAGACACTTTTCTTTAGCCTTCGTGGGATTAAAGATAGTTCGAATATAGCAGGAGCTAAATCCTGTTGGCAAACGCATATCTAACTGGTCAAACAAAGTCAGTATGTGAGAAACAAAATCTCATTGACCACAGCTTTTTCAAGCTCGCTTAGATTAAATATTTTTGAGTGCTGTAATGCTGTTAAGAAGGCAGTGTGGCCCTCAAATTGATTAGTTTTTCCTGAAGGATATCCTTTCCTTTTGACTGATGCCATATTGGGAAATGAAAGTGAACCAAGTATTCCTGTAATAACAGATTACAGTCTGTGTCAGTTTATCTCCCCCTGCTCCTGGTGAGGGCTGTGTCCCCACCACAGCCGCTCGGGGAGTGGGGTATACACCGTGGCTGTCCACAGTTGGCTTCCTTCGTTGTGCTTCCAGGCTGCTGGGAGCCTGGGGAATTCTGTGAGCTCGTGTGTTACGGTTGGTGTGTGGCATAGTGGGAATGAAAAAATATTTGGGAAAAGTAGTTTGATTTATTTTTGTTTTTGTTTTAGAGTCGGGGTAATTCTCTTTGCCGAAGGGGAGACTATATTTTCATTAAATGGTTTCGCGCCTACTGTTGTTATAGATCAAGATCATCTTTTTTTTTATTATTATTATTATTATTATTTTTATTATTGCACACTGTCCCTCCCCCAAGCACACACATACCCTCCTGCCGGGAGCCCCAGCCTCTTGTCTTCCAGGCTTTGCCACCGAGGGTGACGGTTTGTGTCTCTGTGCTGTCACATGAGACGATTGCTGCAGCCTGTCCTGCTCGCTGCCCGCCTGCATTTATGCCAGTACAGCCTTGTGGGGCTGCCGTGGAGGAGAGAGAAGAAAAGCCAGAGCAGCAGGATGCAGCGCTCCTGGCATGACTGGCCCTTGCCCGCACTCATTGCCGACAGACATGAGTTCCTCTGATGGGTATGGATGTGCCTGGCCCTGGGGAGGATGGGGCAGACCCCCACTGCTGCGGCCCCATTTTTGTTTTAAACCTGTTGCAAAGCGCATTGAAGGCATGTTTTGGTTTGCTTTCAACGTCTTCTATCCATAGTCCAAACCTCTCAAGGCAAACTTCCTCCTTAGTTCATCTGAAATTCTAGGAACAAAGGTTGTCTGAACCCCGATGCCTTCACAACGATGTTTCTTGTTGTCTTTTGTAGTAAGACGGTGGCTGGAGCAGGCATGGGCGGCGGAGGTGGTTTACCCTGCAGAGCTGCTGCGCCTGACGTCTGAGGCACAGCCAGCTGTGGGGGGAGCGGGTGTAAGAGCGTCCTGAGTCATTTATGAGTATAATAAGCTCTTAGCACATCAGCTGGCTAATTGTTCTCAAGTGTTTTGTAGGTATTACGGCAAAGGTGGGCTTTGGGGAACAATTTAAGGGCTTTAGTCACTAATATCAAAGCGTGTGTGTATGGGATTTTTGGAACAGCCTCTCAGGTAAACTCCCAATAGCTTTTCTCTGACTCTTCACCTTATCTAACATTTCCAAGTCTTTGAAGTGATGCAATCTATCATTGAAATAGTATTTGATAAAATTTAATAGAAGAAAAGAATCTGCTAGGGCCTAAACCCCTAAAAATGGCAGTTTCAGGTTTAAGTGGAAGCTGGAGAGCAAAGATTGTTGCTTTTTTTCTTCTTTTCATAGCATGAATAGAGGGTTTAACTAGGAGCATTGTATGCTAGTTTTTGAGAATATGGAGAATTTTAAAAAGTGGTAAGGGGTCTGAATCATGGCATAGAGATTTAACTCGAAGTGAAGCAGTTGCTACTTCAGCTGTAAGTCTAGAATTGTACTTGAAGTGTAGTAGTCATTACAGATGCAGATGCATGCTGTTGTTGCTTTGCAGCTAAGATTCAGTGATAACATTCCGAACAGCCAGGCTTTTGTTCAGTTGCCTTACTCATCTCAAAGTCTTTATCAGCTCAGATGATTTCTGTGAGAGGTGAATCTGGGAGCCTCCAAAAGATGAAGGCAGAGAGGAGCTGCAGCCAGTTGGTGCATTCAAGTTTCATCCAGTGTTTATACAGACACTTTTAAGTGTTGCCTCAGTAACGTAGTTTGTGTCAAATATTTCTCTTTTTGTCTGTGTTAATTTATTGATTATTTTTTTAAAAGAAGTAAATTACTTTTTTTCCCTCTAAGTTAATTTAATGTTGATCTAGGTTTGTATTTGATTAGATGTTTTAAATATTTATAAGTTTGAGTCTGTTGTCTTCAGTGAAATGGCACAGGGGTGCATCTTGTTCATGGTGCGAGCTGTGGAAGAAGTGATTTTGAGAGGTATTACCTTGTTTGCTCAGCAGATCGTTTAGCATCCTCTGTCATGTAGTTCACATGAGGCACAGGAGTCCTCTTCATGACAATCTGTGCTATGAATTGTTAGGCAGCAAACTTTCCAGTTGGATCACTTTCATCATTGTGCATACGAAACTACTCCTTTTTTGGCTATATTTGTACCCAAGTGTGCCTAGTGCTTTAGAAATCGGTGTCAAGAGCACAGATAAATGCCACACTGAGGAGAGTACAGAAATCAAATTGCATCTTCATAAAAATTGTGTGTTGTGATATGATTAAATGAACTAATTTTGAAGTTCCATGTCACGCTATACTTGTTTTTAATTATTTTTTTTAAATTGGGATTATCTGCCTCACTTTCAAATTAAGCTGCTAGAAGGTTCAGTTTGCAGGATGCAATTCAGTGGCTTTTTTTTTTTTTTAGTACCATGGGAAGGATCTCTATATGCACAACTTCTCAGAAGGTGATAATTTACTTCATTTAGAGCTCTTTATTATTATTTTTTAAGTTTACTGGAAGTTTAGGTTATGATTATATTGTAATTTTCCAAAGACTTGGAGAAAACCTGTGAAATAATATTTTTTTATAATCTTTAATCAAGTGACAGTATTTTTTAACTCAACAGATATCTTTTGTGTGAAACAAAAGTGTTGCTGTTACCTACTGTTAGTTTTTTTTAATTAAATGTTACTAGTTTCTACAGTCTTTGTTTGCTCTTAGGGGTTTTGTACTTGTTTTTTAAGAACTCAGAAATTTGATTCTACTAGTTGGAATTCTGACCTGGCTCAGTGTCAGAGTGCCAGAGGGCAGTCTTGAATATTTGTCACAAATCTTTGACAAGAAGGAAGTGGTACAAAGTACCGACACACAGAGCATCGCAAGGTAGCACGAGGTTGTGCCGAGAGTCTTTCTTACAGCCAACTCGAATGAGAATTGCCAAATTTGAGTTTTGCACGGCATCTCTATGGCGTGCTTCCTTTCCTGCTCATGTAAAGGTTTTACCTGTAAGAAGTCCTAAATTTCAGTAGTTTGTTGCTTCTGATAAAGACACTTCCAAGGCCTGTATGTGATGTGAGATGGACGCGTTCAGTATACAACTTCAATAGGCAGATTTTTTGATATTTATTGTGGTGTTGCCAACTGCTGTGATGATAATGGATGCACTGAACCTTCATGAGTCGGGAAGTCTGAAACGTTTCAGTCTGATCTGACTCCATGTCAGGGTTTGAAGGTGACAGGACTTCTCATTCGGGTCAGTGCTTTAAAAAACGTATTTCTTAGGAACTAATACCTGAGCATAGGAGCCTACCTTTAGACGTCTACCTTCTAGACATTACAAACAAAAGGCCTGGTTAAAATTTTTCCTATTACTTGATTCATCTGTTGCAGGTAATTTTAATTTACTAAGAGGAGGTGGAGGTTTTGGAGGGCTTTTGCTCTTGTTTTAACACATTTTTGGCTCTGGGTACTTGAAGCACCTGCTAAAACATTTGCCTGACCTGGCCCTTATTTCGTTTAGTTTAGAAACCTTTTCCTTCCCTTCTATGACTTTGCAGAATATGACGATGCGTCCTTTTGTGGTGTCATTCAAGATAAACTTGGATTTTACCTCACTACCAACATGTCTGAAGTTGGCAAAGCACATGTTTGTAACGGATACTCTGCTGAGATCTGAGAGATGTAAAAGACTGTAGTTTTTATACTTAAGTGGAGGAAGAGTAGATGTCTTCCTTTATGCAATTGAAGGAATGGACACTTTGCAAATGCTGGGCTTGTTCTGTTGAGGCTTCCAGGAGGGGAGAGGCTGGGACATAACGACGGTGGAGAAATGCCCAAGCCGAGCCAGTTTGTTCTCCCCCTGAAGCTGTGCTTCTTTCCTCCTGTCTCAGCCCGCCTGGTCCTTTCAGTCTTTGCTCTGCTCTTCTCTTGCTCTTCCTATTGCTGAATTCAGAGCTCTTGTGAGCATGGTTAACATAGGGCTGTTTTTATCTTTCATAGTCTTTATACTATGAACACTGTTGTTTGTATGTGGCTGTGGTCTCAGGTCAGTATATTAGATGTGTTAGTCACTTTGGGACCCCTAAGACTTCGGAATCATGTGAGCTTGAAGTACATTTGGCTGAGGTTGGGTTGGACCTTGGCATGAGCTGCAGGTGGTCAGGCTGTTGGGCCGTTTAGGTTTTATAGACTGTCTCCATGAAAGTAAACACCCCTCCTTTAGGATGATGGGAGAATCCCCCATCACGAAAACAACCTATTTTGCACTTGGAGTGTTCTCCTGACTTCTGGAGGCTGACGTCTTAAAGCTTCTCCGTTGTAAATCCCTTATTGCCTGTGCACTGCAGAGGTACTGCTTTGAAAGACATTTTCTGCAGATAAGCACAGGCAGAAAATTCAATGCTAAAATTCTGTATGTAAAATTTTTATGGAAGAGGATAGCTCTTCAACATTAAAATTGAGTATGTGTAAAACCAGATACAGTTGTATTTAGAGAAAGAAACTGAAAGTTGTGGCCAGTGGAAACAAACAAAGGAAACCGGCTGGACAGCTGTGCCTGCATTGGTGGTCGGATGGAAATTGCAGTTCTGTCAAAACAATGGAGTATTTAATTTGGGTCATAGTCTTTACATTTTTTTTTTAAGCGATGGAGTTTAACCTTCTAGCTTTTGCTTTGCTGCACTCTGAAGGCAGTTGGGCTGCACCTCGGGCTCCCACACCTGCAGCAATTGGATTCCCTTCAGACCCGGAGCAGCAATCCAGCCCCTCCATTTCAGTTCAGGTAAAATGGGATGATACCAGTCTGCGTCATGGTTGACCATCTGAGGTGTTCTAGCAACAGGGAAACAATCTAATGTGATATGGTTGCTGTAGTCATCTTTTCAGTTTATTTTTTCCCATGAGACGGTGTTTTCCGGACAGGTGAGGTGTTCTGCCTGGGCAGGCAGCTGGTGGCTCCACTCTGCGCTGGCTGCTGCCACTTGGCAGGTCTTATTCCCATTGCAGAGTTAAAACAAGCCATGGTCTGTGTCTGTTGCAAATGCATTTAGTGGTGGTGGCAAACAGGAGTGTTTGCGGAGCTCGCCCATAGCATATTTGCATCTCTTGAGCTTTAGCAGTTAATGAAAACAGAAATGTAAGTTGCGTTCCTGTATCCTGATCCAGGGTGTTTGGTTACAGCCTCTGATGTACTTTTGCCATCTGCCCAGTCAGAACCAATTCTTTAGCTAGAGAATATGGAAACTGAGGGACAGAAGTTGTTGAAGTCCTCTCTGTTGTGCCCTGATGCTGTTGTGGGGACGTTGGATTGCAGGGTTGATAGAGGGGCAGGCTCTGCGCCGGGGGGAGACCAGCGGCCAGGTCACTGCGGGGCTGTTACCTGTGCGCTGGCTGGTAACTGGTAGCTTCATTTGCGGAGGAGTTTTTAGAAATGCTGGGTGGGTGCACGTTGTCTTAGGTTGTATTTGGAATCTGAGTTTTGACAGCAAAATGTGTGCTGAAGTCGGCAGTCGCCGCGTTGCAGAGGGATGCTGTGCCGGGGCAGCTCCTTCGCATGCTGGGAGGAGGGAAGGGCGTCCCAACTTTCTGTTCCAACTTCTTTCTTTTTATGAATTTGTGAGATGAGGATAGCAATTTTGTAATTCAAAGCTTTGGCTTCTCTCTGCTGGTCGTTACTGGAGATCCTTTAATTACGAAGTTCAATAAATTCAAGTAGCTCCTTGTAAAGATGAACTCAAATCTTGCTGTGCATATGTGAATCATTCGTGAGTGCTACAAAGGTCACGTGATACAAGCAATCAAATGCTTAATAAACCAAGTCATTACTTTACGGTAAATTGAAAAAAGTTCTTTTGGGATTTCAACTGTAAATGAGTCCTTGAAAATCAATAATTAGATTAGTAAAGGATGACATTTTAATATGCTGGCAGGAATATAGAGGGATTTGTCAGGGGAAGCAAAAACAGACTTTGCACTAAAGTGGCTTAGGTATATTTATAGTGCTAGTGATTTTGTGTGTGTGAAATCTTTGGACTATTTTAATAATTATATTAAGTAAGGCTTTGAGCTTTAGCTAACTCAAGTTGCTTGTTTTATGAAGTTACATTAGTACCACACTGTGAAGTATTTTTAAATATTAGCATTACTGAGTATTAAAAGTATTTCATAAAAACATTTTTTTAAAATGTTTTCTGTAGATGCTGTCAAAGAAATTGATGTTTAGTGTACAAAGAAATAAAACCCTGAGGGCTGTAAGGTACCTGTATGTTTCTGATCACCTCGGTTTTTGAGGGGTTTCAAAACTGTTCAAAACAAGAATGGTATTTCTTGAGGTTAAATTGTCATTAAAACCTACTAAAAATAATGGTGCAGTTAATCCTTTCAGATCCCAGGAAGCAGCATTACCTCCAGACATGCTTTTGAACTGTCTGAAAGGATTTGCAATCACGTATATTGTCTTCACAGACTTAACGTCTTTAGAAATGCTGTAGAGCACAGTGTTTTGCGAGTTCCTATACTGATAAATTTCTCTCCGTGTGTAATCTTTGAAACTAGTTTCTATTGTAACTCTAGCATGTAAACACTAGATTCAATTTTGTATTCCTCTAATGAATGCAACAGGATGGAAACGAGTTTGCAGTTGCTAATGATGAGCTTTTTTACTGTTCTTAATACTCGTGGGTATGTCTTTTTCTTCAGGGATTTCAAAATTGTATTAGTACCTTTTTTTAATTGTTGTTTTTTCACATGCTGTTTACAATTAAACTGCAAGCATGGGAGGCTCTGCGTGCATGTGGCTTTTAGGTTGCTTTGCTGAATGAAATAACAGTGGAGCAACCTTACTTTAAAGGATGCTCGCTTTCCCTTGTGTCCCACCTGTCTCCCTGTGCCCTCATGGTAACTAGGACAGCAGAAGCCACTGGTGAGATGGTTTCAGTGTGTTCTGTGGTGATTTGACATTTGTCAAAGGGTCGTTATGAGGAGTTTCGTTTGGGAGACAGTCCAGCTCCTTACACAAGTAGTATTACAACTGGTAGTTTTTTTCCCTGAGTGTCAGTGTAAAGACCAAGAATAGACAAAATCACAGGTAAGAATGTGTGTGCGTGTGTTTGTAAGAACTTTGTGCACCTTTTAATGCTGGACATTTTTTCATATTAAAAGATGAGAAATACGTGCGAGTGTGAAACCCCTGCTGTGAAGAACTACAGAAAAAAAATCCACCAAAGCAGATTAGAAAAGCAAACAGGTGAATCAGAGGCAATCCGATCCTTTGGGGTCTAATGCCGTGTGTAATTCTGACACAACAGGGAGTATCGGGGTGCCAGCCTGTTCTCCTCGCCGTCCCTTGTCTCTGCCTGGGTTTGCTCTGTTTTGTTCTGCAAGGGGAGGGGGCGATGGTGCAGGGGGGTGTTTGTGATGTGCAGGGCAGCTGAGGGAGAGTTATTGTTGTGGCTCCAGAACTATGTACTTTGTGCCAACTCAGAATTGCTGTTAAAATACAGGGCAGAGGAGTACTTCTACCCCATTGTTTTAATAGATACTTCTGTAGCTGATTTTTCAGCTAAGACTAATAATAAGAAAAACTACGGTTGAGCCAAAAATGACAAATGTTACTGAGTTAAAATAATACTTGCATATTTTTAAATATTAAATGGAACTAGATAAATCGGAAGCATGTAAATATCTGATTCTAAATCTTTGCATAATTATTTCCAAGAGGTAATTTTTGCTATGAGTTATTAAGACTCAAAGAAATGTATTATTCCCTTTGATCTGTACCCCAAGCTGTGTCACACATCTCTTGGCTTGTTTCCTTTTTGCTGTAGGTGTACATACATATATATGTGTACTATGTGACTGTACAGTTACTGCCGTGTTAAAGTGCTTGTTTTGAAATACATATATGTATTTTACATATGTATGTGGCTGTGTGTGTGTATATATGGATTTTAAAACAAGCAGTTTCATAGGGCAGTTATTGTACAGTTACAGAGCTTTAGGGCTTTGTACGGTATGTAATTTTAAGAATGTCAATGTGGTTCTTAGCAAGTTTTATAAACACTTTTCTGAATCTGTTATCAGCACTTGCCATCCTAAGAGAAATTGCACATTTTTCAGTGATTGTTCCACTGGTTACATTTTTGTCTGCCATTTGTTCTGGATTGATGTAATCTTGATACTACTAAAATTTCAAGGGCTGTTGACGCATTTCACATAGCCTAGGTTTGCCTGTTCTCCAAATATATGGATCATGCATCAACAGTACTAAGTAGCCTTACTGTTTTGCCTAAAAGCCTAGCTAATTTATTTAATATTCTCTCTTTAAAGAGAGGTCTCTGGAAGGGGTAGCGTATTTTAAGATGCTCCTTCTCTTTAAAGGGAAACTCAGAATTGAATAGCAGTACTTGTTGATCAGTGATATTATTGTAGCCAAAGGATGCATGGGTGGTTTAATAGGAAGTTTTTGCTTCAAGTTTCTTGATGAAATGTAGTGTTCTACAGAGCTGTGTGAAGAGTGTAGTTTTTTATTCTGAAATGCACTTGTACACTTTATTTGAAAGGTCTGAATGGATCATAAATACATTTAAGAAATAAATGATACATCACATGTTTTCACGTCTTGTCTCAGATGACTTTTATGTAACTGTGGCGATAAAGGTGTGTTCGTTAGGGGCTGGGTGGGGTTTTTTAGCCTCTTATCTTCTTTGCTCTAAATAGTCTGGTTTGTACGTAATTGCCAAGAGCAGGAAAACCTTCCAGCATGCGTTGTGTGTTTATACTTTATCCATACATGATGTAGGGCACTGTAGGCAAAGTCCTCTCTATAATTTTCCTGTGGGAAACTTGAGCCCTAAAAGGAAACGAACACAGCGAAAGGGCTGGATATCACAAGGGATTCACTTTTATTTTTAGAATTGCATTATATTGCCATATTTGGACTGCAAGCGTGCTGTATCAATGCACTATTGTATCACATTGCAGCTGTCTAACCGTTCCAAATCTGTCTAAATTATTCAGGATTTTTCCACAAATACTGTTTATTTGTGAACGTTCCTGGTAAGTGCCAACTCCAGGTAACACGTCATATTCGGTGGGCAGCACTTCTTGTGAGAAGTTTGCCAGTACATTTGCCTTGAAGTGGGTTTTGTGATATTTCCTCGAAGTCTCAGTAACAGGTGTAATTCTCATCCAAACTTTCTCGCAGAGGTTTGGTTGCAGACAAATGCAGGAAATGCACTCTGCGTAAACACCACAGTCAGTACGGCTTGTTAAAAGTAACCTTGGGAATGCCATCAACCTGCAAATTAGACCTGGTGACACGGTATCCTACTAACACTGAAAATATTAATATTTGTGGATGTACTTAAAATGTACAGGTATGCTCAAAATAACTTATCCCCATCGTGTGATGCCACTTTTCTTGCTGCCCATGAAAGCTGCAGAGAGGTTTGACTTTTTCTGCTTGTCACAACTGCTGTCAGCTGGCTCGGTGCTCTCGAATGGCTTGTCTGTGCCCGACAGGAGCGTGGCCACGTGCTGGTCTGACCTGCGTGAGGCGGGTGAAGTTCCACCAATGGATTGAGTCTTTAGACCCTTCGCACAGTCATCTCTGATCAAGTGATAAAACCCTTACAAAGTCAGTGGGACTTCCCTAAGAAATAATAGCAACGTGAAAATTGATCCTACTGTGGCGAGAGTGAGAATCCAGCAGGGTTTGGATTGGTGGTGGGTGACAGACAGCTCACCCTCGTGAGCAGACTTACATGTTTTTAATCATTCAGGGGGTGGGGGCGGGGGGAAATCTAACATTTGAACCTTACCTTTTTTCCCTTTTTATGTTGCTTTTCAAGTCAACCTGTGTCTAGGCAAAGGCTTTGTGCTTCACGCCCCTGTTGGGTTTCTCCATCAGTGGGATGCGACAGGAGATGATCTTTGGGTGGCAAGCCATTTCCAGCAGGCAACTTCCTTGGCTTCTCTGGACATGTCTTATTTCTAGGGGTTTTTTCCCATCACACATCTTGTCCCTTCAGCAATTCTTTGCTGCTGCTGCTTCATCCATTTGGGGTTATGCAGGGGACTGGGAGGAATAAACCTGAGCTGCTGAAAACTGCAAGTAGATCAGCCCATGGAGAAGCACTAGGAACTCCAGCTCATCTATGTCTTTTAATTGTGGCTTAAGCTACAGTTAAAGCTTCTGAAGTAACACAGTCTCAGTCTGAAGACGGTGATCGAAGTTGTAACTGCGTGGTATGGTTTGCAGATACTGGGGTCGTCCCTGGAAGATCACGAAAATACAAAATGGCTTAAGTGTGTCCAGCTTAGGAGGTTGGAACCACTATACTTCTGTAGACAGGCTGATACAGTGGGTGAGCTTTGATCTGCTGGACTGTATTCTGGTTTCCATAATTACTCATGTAGTTTCTTTTTAAATCGATGGAGAGGAAGGTTTCAGTATAACTCCCCTAATATTTTTAAAGTGCTTAAAAGAGGGGGAGAAAAAGGGTATGTTCTTAGTCTGAGCATCTACATTTTCCCACTTTCTTTTGGAGCAGAGAACTGTTGTGAGAATTTTAATCTTTGCTACACTTGCCTCAGTTCTCATGCCTGTTTTCCATTCTGTTTTCTTTATTACTTTCTTTTTCTTCCTGTGATTCTTAGCTTTCTATTTTTCAATCCCAGTTTGTGAAGGGTGTGGGTTCAGAAGGGTTTCCTTCAGTTCCCAGTCCCCTGAAAGCATGAGAAATTGCCCATTGAGCCAATTCTCACAGCAAGGTATAAAAATAGGAGTAAAGAAAAGGTTACACAATGCTTGGATTGCAGCAGTTTGTACTAATGGGGAGATTTCAAAGCCATGGTTTGAAAAACATTTTTTAAACCTTATCATTTCCGTTAATTTTTCTCTCCCCAAGCTATGTTTCAGCTGCAGGAACTAGCATTAGAGATTACTTGAAGAATTGTACTGAAACATAGGAGTCAAGTGCTGAACAAGTCACGCAAAGCCAGAGAGAGACCACTAATTAGTTCTCCTTAGCCATAATGAATGATTTGTTTGAGAAGCCTATCTTAAGAGTTTCCAGCCAGGTGCTTTGGTCTCTGCTATTAAATAAGTGGATTAAAAGGCAAGTGGATTTAAGATTATTTTGCCATTGCAACAGAACACAGGTGATGCTCGGGGAACCCGCTTGTTTGGTACCACAGATTGCTGTTACAGTCAGCAGTACCTGTGCTCCTGCAGAGTGCTTCACTGTAATTCAGTCTTGCAAACTTTTAAGAAAATGAAAAGGTATCACTAAGACTGTATTCACATGCTTTAAAGTTTTCAGAATTGTTTCTGAGCATTGTCTATCTCTACTTGCCAAACTAGCTGAAGCTAACAGCCAGCCACTATTGTTACCTGTTTTTGTTGACTTAAAAGGCTTATATTTATCTGAAATTTATTTAACGTTGGATTTTTGTTTGTTTCTGATTTCCTTATAATGAGACGGATCTCTCTGGCGTGTTAATTATTGTCAAATTGAAATGCTGAACAGTACTTTTGTTATCATTTCCAAAGCAATCCAGTAACTTGATTCTAATAGCAGTGTAATGCTTTCCTAATGAAATGTCTGCATTGAGCCACAGAGAGGAGCATTAACCTTGGATTAAAACCCAAAGAGAAAATCAAGCACGCTGTGGTGATTTTGTTCTTGTTTGCAAAATTGTTTTGTGAAGAAAAAGATGAACTGAAAGCTGTATTTAATGATCACACTGATCACGTCATGTACTTTTTTACTTCTGTTTACTTCTGGTTTACTTCTAACCCTTTTTTCCGTTTGTCTAACAGAAACATGGGTTACTTGGATATAGTAAAACTTTTTTAAAAAATAAAAAAATCTCTTCTGTTTTGCTTCCACAGAGCATCTTGTATGTTTGCAGTGTTAACCTGGCCACTGTTACATGGTAATCTCACCTGTGAAGAAGACTGGCTTTTTTGTTTGTGTGCTCAGTCATTGCCAGGGAAGCCACCTAAGGAGGGAACCTTTGACCCTTTCACTAGCAATGGTTGCTTAATGATTATTGTGGCATCTTTTCAGATGATTCCCGCTTACCAAGGAGCTCTTGCTCTCATTAGCTGCCCAGGAAAGTCTTCTTTTAAATAGTGGCAAGAGGGGCCTGTCATAGGCAAGAAGAAACATCTACACACAGAGAGCTTTTGTTTCTGTTTTGTTTTAGCAATTTGGGTAGTAGCAATGGTTACAGTAATCGGCTAGATAACAGCTGGGTCATGACTGCCTCAAAAGGTACAAGACATGATGATGAAACGTTCAGACAAAATCTGAAATCTGATTAATCAGAAATCAAAAACTATGGCATAAAATTGTAGAAATAGTTCTGAAATTGAGAGGTCAGTTCAGATATTTTTTTTTTAATTCAATGTGATAAGCACAATTTCAGATTCAAGACATACTAAAATTGCCTATCATGTGCTGGGTAAATTAAGTGTTTTAAAGACAACTTGAATGAGCAGTTTCTGTTGTATGCTAATCATAGAACAGCGTGGGTTGAGAAGGGCTTCTGGAGGCCATCTAGTCCAGCCCTTTGCTCAGAGCAGGTCTTACCAGATCTGATTGCCCACATTGGGTTGAGTGCTGAGCACCTGCGATGATGGCGGCTTTACAGCCCCCTTCAGCATCCCATTTCCATCCACACAGAATAAGCTGCTTAATCTTCCAATTTGCATAAATGCTCCTTGTAAAGTTAAGTTTTTGGGGACTGTGTCAAATCTTTAAGCAGCTATTTTCTGTGTGCCTCATTAGTAATTTTTTCATTTGTGTCAGTATCTGGTGTGTGTTTTTAAAATACATATTTCTTACTGTTTTCTGTTATTGAAGAAGGATGTATGATGTGTATGAGCTGTTTCCATTGGCTTCCTAAATAAGCAATTTAATTCATTTGTTAATGGTGGTGGTGGTGTAGTTTTTTCTATTTTCAAAGGATACTTTTCCTTGCAATGCACTGAGCTCTGGTTTAAATTGCTACACTAGAAATAGTTTCAAACTGAACTGAATGAGCTGGATCAGAACATCCAACCTAAACAATTCTGTGATTATGTCTCATTTGGTGTCATGTCTAATACTGTCAGAGACCTGAGAAGAGCTCAGTGTGGGAATGGAACTTGCTTGTTTTCCCATTTGGAATGTGACTCTGTTGTAGAGGGCAAATTAGGTTAAGCTGGACATTGTTCATAAATGCTTATGGTTTCTTGTGGCGTGCCTGACAAACCTCTTCCTTGTGTATTCTGGAAACTTTTTTCCTGGATACTTCTCCAAGGTTGGACTAGGATTTCTTCTAAGCCACCCTCAGCAATGCTCACAGTTCCTGGTAGGGTGGGCTGTTTGAGATCAGTATTGCCAATTAATTTCATGGGCATCGTTTGGTGTTTAAATCCCTCAGTTAAAAGTTTGGAAGAAAAGGTCTGAAGATTCCCTTTTATTTTTTACTATATTTAATTGTTATGCTTTATCAATTCCTTTCATCTCTACCAGGAGTTTTCACTGCCTTTTATGTAGGACTTGCCCGCAATGCAGATTTTCTCAGTGTTTCTTCCAATCGGTCTTTTCAGTCCATTGATCACATTTACTGCTTTTCTTAATTGTCTGCTCTTTGTTGTTCAGCTTCCCAGATGTGTGAGGCAGCTGGAACCCAATTGCGTGAGAGCAGAGAACAAAGTTCCACTGCCCTCATGCTGAAATGCCCAGCTCATACAAGCGACTGTCCCTGTACTGTATACCTTTTTTACTGTACAGTAGTGTCTTTCTTGGGCTCTTACTCAGTGTTCTTCTTTTCTGTTGTCTGATTCTGTGGAGGGGATGAAGAGCGGTGTCTCTAGCTGAACCGAAGGGCCAGAGTTGTGGACAGCAGCATGTGGCTACTTGTAGTTGACTGTTACTGCAGTTGTGAGATAAAAGAAATGTGCCTGGGCAGTATTGGCGTTCAGAGTCTCCGAGGGAAGGCTGCTATCTGCATTGCAATGTCCTGGAATACTTCTTTGTGTGTGCTTTTTCTGCTGCTCACTGACTATTCCCAGATGTGCTTAGGTAACCAAATCCATGAAGATTGTGATCTGGAGCTGCCAGCCCGAAGGCAGCCTGTTCGGGTTGAATAGACGCTGTCTTGTTAAATTTAGAACAGTGCACAAAACACAACACCAATCTCCTAACTCAGTCCTAGCATATTGTAATTTATAATCTTTTGATGTGTTTTAATTTACATTTTTATTTTTTCCCTAACAGGAGTCTCCACAAGACAGTGCTATCACCCGAGATATCAATCGAACATTCCCTGCTCACGATTATTTTAAAGATACTGGGGGAGATGGCCAGGACTCCCTGTACAAAATATGCAAGGTATTCTTTAAATTCTTCTTGACTGGTTTTGGTAACTTGTATTTCACATCATTAACAGATGTAACTGTTACCTGTGAAGAATGTGTATGTCTTACCCTTAACTGTATCATGGAGACAGACTCTGGCGCTAGACTAGGTCTGGTTCTTCATCGTAGGTGTTTAGCTGGTTATGGTGCCCTTCAGAAAGGAGACCTAAAGTAACAAGCCCTTCTGGATTCCTGAACACAAAGGTGTGGTGCAGAGACCGTGTGATTCCAGACATGTCAGCCTGGATCAAGCTGGACAGATGATGTGCTGTGATGGAGATGAGGGCTAATAATTCCGTACTGATCAAAAGCAGCTCACCTTTGACTGCAGCATGCTCCCTGGTTGTCAGTATCGGCTAAGTTGTGCTGGCAAAGTGAGAGAAAGTGCAGGAAATCATGCTGATGTTGCTTCTTGAAAAATAAATGTTCTGGTGTTGGGGTGTGCCCTTTATGTGTAATGTATGCCATAAGCTGCTGTTGTCATATATAGTTGTCTTTAAAATGGGAGATGACAATGTACCTCCCATAAATGTTATAAAACCATAGGCATGCACTGAAGTTGCTTATTAAAGGGAAGAAATTAGCAAAAATGGACAGTGTGGTCGTATTTGGTTATCTCAGCTGGAACGTTTTAAATTTCCAGCACTTTCTTCTGTGTTCCTACTGTTTCTCCCTCTTCCTAATGTCCCTGTAGCACCTGTTCAGAGAGAAATGCACTCGGGTAAGTGGTTCAACAGGCTGCAGCAGCCTTGGTGCATCACCGTAACCGCCACTGCATGTTACAGGTTGATTTTCATACAGGTTATCCCTGCGTTAGAATGGCGGCTGATGCACCCTGTGAAAATGTTATGGAGCTGTTCTGTGCAGTGTCTCTTGTTCTTGGTGTTTGCAGCTTGAGACAGATACGCCGTAAAGTCTTGATTCTTTTTTCAGGCCTACTCTGTCTATGATGAAGAGATTGGTTACTGCCAAGGCCAGTCGTTTCTGGCTGCTGTGCTGCTGCTGCATGTAAGTGGTGGGCTTTGCCTCTCATTTGTTTTAAGCTTAAGAATAAATGGTGCTCCCACAGGCTGGTAACTGCTCAGCTGGTGGGGTTACAGGCAATGTATCCGCTTACACGTTTGTCAGTAATAATGGGATTTTTAGGCAGAGTACATTGTTTAAAACTTAATGTGGTATATTTTTTTAAAGATACTGAATTATGCTTTTTTAAACTTAATTGTTGTTGGTAGAAGTGATCTCGTCAAAGTAATATCCTTTAATTGCTTGCATGTTCAGAAGCTAGAGATATTTATGGTCACTGTGTATCAGAAGGAAAAGTTTTAGATTCACTCACACTTGGGAAATGTGAGAGGATTAGAAATCTGTACAAATTACTTATAGACCGTTCTTTTTTAAAAGTAATGTCTGCTTTTTGTCTGTGTTTCTATTGCAAGCATGGGTAGTTGAAATGGAGCAGAGTTCCTGAGCCCGATAGCGGTTTGATATTCCTTTTCCCCAGCTGCTTTTTAGTGATTGTTGCTAGCGGGAAGCCAAGCGTGAAGGCTTCTCCACAGTTCTCAGTGGCAGAGGAAGTCTGGTCTTCGGTGGAAGATTTTCCATAGTGTTGTAAAGTCAGTGGAGGATATAGAAGAGATTGTAAACTCCATTCTTTTGAGACAAAAGCCACATTATTAGTAATAAAACCTTTTAGTTCTTTGTAAATGTAATTCGAAATATTTACTTGATGAGCAATTAATTCTTTAATACTACACTAAATCAAATCAAAAAGGGTGAATTTTTCTGCTAGGAGAACTGAACACTTTTACTGAAACATACATGCTTTTTTTTAAGCTTTTTTCATTGTCATATCTTCTTTTTTAAAATCTCCATTGCATTAGAGAGTCTCACCGTCAAGAATGAACCATGTGTTATTGTAGATTTTTTTCTTTAACAATAACTGTTGCTTCTGGGAATAATGTATGCATTTTAAAAGGCTAAAATTCAAAGAAGTTTCTTTTTATTTGAATCTCTTTGAAGTCAGCCTGTGGAGTGTGGCTGCTAGGGAAAATAAATATTAGAAAGAAGTGTTGTAGGAAAGGAAATGTAAGTTTCTGTGAGCCCTTCACTACCCGTTTGGAATGTCTCAGCAAAGTTTTCAGTTTTAACAAACTCCATCTGCTGACTGATGATGGTACACTTCGGGTTGGGTGTTCTGTCCTTTACAGGAACAAGTGGTGGACCTGAAGTCAGACTTTACTATGGAAATAAGAAAACTGAGTTTGATGTCAGGGAGAATTGTCAAAACACTGATGAGCTTAGAGGAGTGTGTCTTCAGTTGTTGGCAGGAAAGGGATATTGAACCTTCCCAAACCAATGCTGAGCTGTGATACTTGGAACTTTTTTTAGCCGTTACTGGTCTCCCTTATTCATGCCATCTAATAAACAAACCTCAGTTGTAATAGTCATTTAAAAAGATAAATGTATCATTAAGAATAAGGGGGAAATCCTGTTTAACATCCTTTAGTCGTACTGTTTCTGTCGTCATTACGTAGGTTACAAAGGGTTAGGCTGTTCAACATCTGAAAGGTTCTGATTCTGATGTGGTGATTTGGAACAAAGGCACCAAGAAACTGCTTTGGTCTTGATGTCTGAAAGATGTATTTTAGTTGAGTGAGTGAGAGGTGGTGTATTCCACAGAATAAGAAGGAAATGCCGTTGGCAACACTAGACCTCATTTTGTGTGTTAATATACTTGTTCACTTTTAAACTGGATGGGGCCAGATTAAAAAGTAGTGACAGTTTAGCCTTTTTGTAGGAGGGAGGAGAAGAGGGGTAAGGGCAAATGGAACCAATATGAAAGATTTAAATGCTCCATGATAAATACATTTCCCTCTCTCCCAGATGCCTGAGGAGCAAGCTTTCAGTGTTCTGGTCAAAATCATGTTTGATTATGGACTCAGGGAACTTTTCAAACAAAACTTTGAAGATTTGCACTGCAAGTTCTATCAGCTGGAGCACCTCATGCAGGTGGGTGTTCACACTTGCGTGAACTGAATGGGTCAGAGCCCACGATTCGAAACCAGTGATTTATCTTACATGTAAATAGTGTTTGTGACCTTGTAGTAAGGGTCTTAGTAAGAGTGAGGACTATCCATGCTGGAGGGTTTTTAAGCATAGAGGGTGTTGCCTGGAGCAGCCTGGTGCCACTGGCAGTGTGCAGTAGGTGTGACGGCAGGGGGGTCTGGGCGGTGGGGGTGGCTCTGGGCACTGCACTTGCGGCAGGCATGCTGCACAGCAGCTTTGCACTGCCAGCACGTCCACTGGCTGGATTTCCTGCTAAGCTGAGGGCTCGGAGATTGGACTTACTGTGCATGCAATACAGTGTCCTTCGGAGCATCCGCACCAGGGCCAGCCATCGGCATCCTTGGAAGGTTCTGCAGCGTGTCAGGCAGCTCTCGTCAGGCATGGGCGGATACAGAAGCCTGCCTTGCTGCACGGATTGTCACTCTGCCCTACTTCTGTTACTTTGGGATTTCAGCTACAGTTCTAAAATAGTATAAATTAACTTTCAGTATTTATGTGGGTTTTTTTATTATTAGGAATACATTCCTGATCTGTATAACCACTTTCTGGACATTAGCCTTGAAGCGCACATGTATGCTTCCCAGTGGTTCCTTACCCTGTTCACTGCAAAATTCCCTCTCTACATGGTCTTCCATATTATTGACTTACTCCTGTGTGAGGTATGTGTTATAATTGGAGACTTGTACTGCTATCAACTTTAGACAGTTTCTCACTATCTTGATTCATGTCCTTGTTACTATCTGTTCTTTCAGAGCTAAGCATGTGATAATTATTTTTATATATAAGTGTTATGTTTCTGTGATGAAAGAGAGTTCTCAGCATTTTAAAGATCCTAATTAGTAGTCAGTAGCTATGTAAAAGATTATAATCTATTTCTTGTAACACTGTTGAATCTATGTGAGATTCTGTACAGTGCTCTTGGGATGAGAGTTAATTTACAAATACCTGGATTCCTCTGTTGTTAAATTATATTATACACAATGCTAACTATTTTTTTTTCTATAATATTATTGCATGGAGGCCATAGCATATAAAATTGCCCAGCTAACTCTCATGCTGGTAATCTGACAAGCTTGGAGCTCTTCCTGCTGGAACCTTGAAGTCTTTTTGTACTTCACAGCATATATTTAGAGAGCAAAATTCTTTACGTTGAGATTTTGTATGTAATCATGTTCGGAACAGTATATGTGGTGGTATGCTGGTGAGTAGCATATTTGAGTCAGAGCTTATTAACATAAGTGAACAAATGACATTTTATATTGAAGCATCCTTGAGTTAATGATTTGCTTTTTTACTCACTGGTTCACGTTACATGTCCATTCTTCATTGGGTCTGCAGTTGTTACTGTGAAGTGGCAGCTTGTCTGCATTTCCTTTACTGAAGAGTTTCAGCATTCACAAACCTCTCCTGGTCAATGTTTTTACCCTTTCTGTGTATCTCTCTGCTGCTTGCTTTGTCCATGTGCCAATGTAATAGAAAGCAACAGATGGTCTTGAGAAAATCGGTTCTGTTTGTTTAGAAACAGATTTTCAATTCATAAATAGTAAATGTGTTCATAGTGAAGTTTTAAGGGTTTTTAAATAATTTTAAAGTAATAGTAAAAGAATAATTTAGGGGAAAAAAGAAAGACAGAATCTTGAAATAAGATGAACAACACGTCAATTATCAAAGATACCCCTTAAGAAGGCGTATGCTACTGCTGACTGTAGATAGTGTTTATATTTAATTGGACAATATAAATAAAACATTTCTTAGTTATGCATCAAACAGATGATGTGGGACTCTGTCCTAAAGTGAGTCACTTTCTTTTTCATTACACAAATTATCACAGTTTTCTAATACCAGAACTTAATATACCGATGTATATATTGCTGCATTTGAATCCAGTGTTTTCAGGAGTTGCTGTATGTAAATTAAATTATCTTGAGCTGACCAACTAGTCATTAAAAAAATAAAGTACACAACAGTGCTATTGTCATTTTAGAGTTTCAAACTACTGAGTAGGCAGTAAAACCTGTGTTGAAATACTGGTTTGCCGTTTATAAGGCTATTCAGTAAAGATACTTCCTAGCTGTTTGCAAAGTAGTTCTCTGGGCCTTTGATTTAATATATCACCTTGTTAAATTTTTTTGGTTACTTTACTTTGGTTATATACATACAACAAAAGTTACATTACTTTTGGGAACATTACTTGGTTCCACTTGTATCGTGGTTCTCCTTTTCACAGAAACTAGACAAACCACAAAACCCCACTAAATACATTAATACCCAGGCTTGTAAATACTGAGAAATGAATTCATTTTGTCGTTATTTTTCTCTCCAGGGAATAAGTGTTATCTTTAACGTTGCACTGGGATTATTAAAAGTGAGTATGCAATGTCACGTTGTGCTTTATGCATCATCATGCACCATATAAATAATTAAGATGCCCATTGCAAAAATAATGTGCTTTTTTTGAAAAGCTAACAACTTCCTGCATGCCATGTGCTGTTGTCTGGCATGCCCTTGGGCAGCACAGTGCTTTTGGGGGTGGAGTGGCGGGAAAGTAGAAGGTTACAGAAATAGAAACAAACACAATTTGCAGAAGGTTAAAAAGTAGTTATGTTCTTGGAGCTTTACAAAACCGTTGTTGCTTTACTGTCTCTGGGAATTCAGTAATTGTACAAAATCTGCTTTGCAGCTACTGGATTTGGGTTTTGGTTTTTTTCCTTGTTTCTAGACTACCAAGGATGATTTGTTACTGACTGACTTTGAAGGGGCTTTAAAATTCTTCCGGGTACAGCTGCCCAAGAGATACCGTTCAGAAGAAAATGCAAAAAAGCTGATGGAATTGGCATGTAATATGAAGGTAAAGATGTGGTGATAGCAACTGCAAGCGTATCTTTAAATGGGTGCAATTTCTGGCTCCATACGTAACTTTGCAACTTGCTTGTCGAACTGCAAACACGTTGCAGATGCTTTACTGTGAAATACAGTGAAGCCCCAAGATTCTCCGAGTGATATGGGCCTGCTTGGGGAACTCAGAAACAGTGGCTTTCAGAAAGCAGTATTCAGTGTTACTAAAAATCAGACTACTTCAAAAAAAACCCTGAAATGACTAATGGCGCTAATATAAAATAATTACAGACATCTCTGCAGTTCTTTGATGAAACCTTTCTCCAATAGTAGCTGCAAACAGGGTGGTATCATTGAGTGGCAGTGTGTGTGGGGGTTCATTTAAGACAGAGTAAGTAATACAGAGATAGAATATAATCTTTCAGAGAGAAAATGGCTATTTTTAATTGTGGGTGCATGTAATGTTTATGTACTGCAATAGGGAGCTCATTAAAAATGCATTGATAGATTTATAGATCTTCTAGGGACATGAAGGAATATGATATGGCATTTAAAATTTCTTAGAAGTCAAACTAGGGAAATGACCTTGAGGTTTCTGTGTTCCCTGTGTGAGGTTTTGATTTGTCATAGTTTTATGGTGAGGGCTGTGTGCCACTTATAAAACGCGTTTTAAGTTCATTTCCTGCTCAAGACTGTTTCACCTGTACTCCAGGTAGCTGACAATAATAGGTTAATCTGTTATGATCTTTGTGGTCTAAAGAGGGTCTACTTTATATGAAATCAAACAAAGTGCTGGCCGAGTTGTATGTTGTTTAGAGCTGCCACAGTTAGCTGAGGTTTTTTAATAGTGTGAAAGAGCATTGTTTTTCATGAGAAGCCCATGTGGGAGGTTCACAGTATTGGCTTCCCTCTTGGCGTTTCATTGGGGTGCTGGGAACAAGTGCTAAGACTCTGTGGTTGGAAGTAGGGCTCAGACATACCGTAAGGTGTTTGGCGTGCAGATGTTTCTGAACGTGAATCTTTTTTAAGTACCTACTGCTTTCTGCGATGGTGCTTTGAGGCTAGCGAGCTAATCTGGATTGTCTTTTAACATGGTCACCACAGCTGTTTGACTTCTCCCAAAAATAATTGATTAACTATTCATACAGTCAATGTTTAGGAAATACTGATGATAATTAGACTTCTGACACATAAAGGAAAATGTGTATCACAGCAAAATGTCATCTCTAGTCCTTATAGGAGCTTCTTTGAACAGAATAGAAACATAGAAACTAGGGTTTGCTGTGTACTATAGGCTGGAGAGATGCTGTCTCATAAAAGAATTAATCTCAGTAATTCCTGTTTTCTTAACAGAACTTATTCAGAGTGCTCTGTGAGCTCTCCCATGTGTCTGAACTACTGAGGTCAATAGTGGAGGAGGGGTTTTATTTTGCTTAATTGTGGTGGGGTTTTTTTAGATTTCTGATGCCCACTGAGCCCTATTTCTTAAACACAACTGTATGAAATAAAAGTTCTACCCTTTGACATTAAGTCTTCAGTTACCTATAGCAAATATTGCATTACCTCACAGCCGAAAGTCAACTGCTTTTCTAATCAGTAAATATTGTAACAAGTGAAATTTCCAACAAAAAGTTAGAGTGAGGAAGTTATTGATGTAACAATTGAGTTCTAAAATGGAACTTTGATAAGGTATTTTGTGTGTTTTAAGGAAGCAATGATTCTTTACAGTTTCATGTAGATTAATTTTTAGTCAAATACACTGGATCGGTTCAAAGTATCCTTTTTCCTTAAAATTCACTAGAGGAATTCTTTGTAGCATCAGTGCGTAACAATGTCCCTGTACGTTAACGTTCAAGGCATCTTGTACTCCTGGTGTAGCAGCAGCACATGTAACAGTATTCTGCACAGAGTTTGAGCATATCATATATGAAACTAGTGTAGCAATTATGGAATAATCAAGAATAAAGTTACTTTAGCTCTCCAATTGTTTAACATTAGCCGCAGATTAGATATTGCACGTGCATCTGGTTAAGATCACGTGTAATGAGCACATTTGCCTTTCATGTTTCCAAATAACAACTTGTTCCTCTTCCCACTCTGCCAAAATTCCCTGCATTCCCGATGCTGTGTGAAGTAGTTAAAAGCAAACAGCCTTCTATGAGCGGTACACAGCAAGGTTGTCCGCTGCTTCCTTGAGTGCTGTGTGTTTTTGGGGGGATTAAGTGGGAGGTTATGGAGAAAGTACAGACTGCACTGCTGGGCTCTGCACAGATGCTGAACCCTTCTGTGTTGCATCTGTGTGTGTTGCACCTGATGGAAGTGCTGCACATAATTGTTCTCTTTGACCTAAAATACAAGTCCTTTGCTGTCAGTAGAAATCTCTGGCTCTGTATCTGGAAGTGGTTTTGAGCAGAAAAGGGCCTGATGTCAAAATAAATCATTTAAAGGAAGAAGTAGCCTGACGGAGGCATTGTGATTACAACTGCATTCTTGCTGGAAAGGAGGTCAGTAAATAATCAGTTTGAGACAACACTAGATTCCTAGTCACTGGTCAATGTTGCTGTCAAATGTTAACAGAGTTGCTGCTGCTTCCCATGCCCCTGAAAAGCTGTGGTGAGGCCTCAGTGTTCATGTCTGCTTTCTACCACCATGCAAACCCAGGGGCCTTGCTGCCTTCACCAGGGCACAGCTCCCTCTAGGGCTCCAGTGTCCAGGATCAGTGGCAGTGGCACATCTTCTCAGGATCACCTCATTATTGGTATCTCAAGGCAAAACTGGTGTAATGCACTTGGGAAGGTAGAAGATGAAAGCAGGATGTTGTGCCTGTCCGCCTTTCCACTCACATGGCAGGCTGCTCCACTTCTCAAGATCTAACCTCTACGTAGCTTGAGATTTGGTGTATGAAATCCAGTAGTTTGGGCAGTGTTTGAGCAGGGACAGAGCAGTGAAATAATCTACTCAAGTTGTCAGCAAAGGGTTAATACTCTGGGTGTTTGTCTGGAGTGCTCGGTAAGAATAACTTCTGGAGTTGTGATGTGGCTGGACTGACTCCAGATGAATGGGCTGGCATCTCCAGAAAATGTCAGCTTGAGCATGGTGGAATGTTTCTGTACAACCCTCACTAGAGGGAGCCTGGCTACCAGGTTTTGACAGTCAGTTCAAGTAAGGTTGTTAATGATAAAACCACAGATAAGAGAAACTAAACATGTTTTTCATTCTGCCTGTCATTTACGCATGCAAAATTTGTTTAACATGTTTTTGAGACAGGGCTTTTTAAAAGAGGAAAACATAGCCATATCTTTTAAAATTATTTGGTTTAGTGAAATAATAAAGGCTCAGCACCAGCTTTCAATACTAGAGGTTTAACTTAGATGCATACTGACTTGCATGCGAAACGCTGACGGTGGTCTTGGCATGGCCTGTGTTGCTAAACCATTGCAGCATGTGGCGGAGCTGACAGGTGACACCAGGGAAGATGTTGGTCAGGATCTGTTACAGGTTCTCTGGTGTGTTTTCTGTCCCTGTAGGACTTGAACACTGTGCACAAAATACTGAATCCAACACCACCTTTCTCTCCCTTCTCACAGAAGGGGAAATGGGGACCCTGAAAGAGTCACTCTCCTAGTGCCGTGTGTCTGTCACTCTAGCCTTCTGGATCCTGGAGCAGCAGGGGACAGTGCATATGTGCTTCTGAGTTGTTGCTGCTTGCTGAGACACCTAGGCAACTCTGGGACTGGACTGTTTTCTACTGAGCTTGAGTGACACTAGCAGAAATGTCAGCTGAGTCTCTACTTGCCCTTTCAGCATTTGCAGTCTCATGTAAAGTAAACCAAATAGTTCTGCACGATGATAAATGTTACAGCTTAAAAAGTATCTGAAGAAGCCTCAGCAGAATGCTAGTTCAAAAATCAAACACATCTTGTGGGTTTCAAGGCAATCTTAATGCTAAGCCAGCGTAGTATTTGGAGCATCAAATAGCTGCGCAGCACCAAGGCAGACTCAGGTAGGATGCTCCTGTGGGCACCTTCCAAAACCTTTCCTACATTCCAAAAAAGGGTAAGAGGAAAGGATGCTTCTGTCACAGAAGTTTTGACAGTCTCTAAGGGTTTGATACTCAAAATTGAGTGAAGATACTAGCTGTGTTTTGTAGAAGGCAGGAGCTGCCTAAAGCTTGTACC
The DNA here is from genome assembly GCF_023634155.1 of Falco peregrinus. Classification (NCBI taxonomy): domain Eukaryota; kingdom Metazoa; phylum Chordata; class Aves; order Falconiformes; family Falconidae; genus Falco; species Falco peregrinus. Next base: position 51,207,936 of record NC_073721.1, read on the forward strand.
ATAACCCTTTGTGAATTGTGTTCTTTTATTGATGTTCTGGGCAGGAACTAATAGGCTGCTTTAATTTAGATTAGCCAGAAGAAGCTGAAGAAATATGAAAAGGAATATCATACCATGAGAGAGCAGCAGGCTCAACAGGAGGATCCTATAGAAAGATTTGAGGTAACGCTTACCTATTCCAGCCTGATTGAACACGCGGTACCTGCATGAAGTTCCAACTTTGACTCCTTTTTCTTTGAGCTGCTTTTGTTTGTGACCAATTTGGATACAACAGGGGAATTGGCTGCGTGAACATGAAATGAATCTCTGTATATTGGCAAAGTTAATCAGGATGGGTCGTTGTGAGCCCAACTTCACAATGAAAAAGGGAACAGTATGAATTTATATTTGGGCTTATACAACTGTTTCACTAGGGACTGTTTCTAGCACTTGTGTAACATGCTGTTGCACCAAAAGCCATGAGCAGAAAGAAAATGCCTATCTGATTAGAACTCTGCCTTCCATTGATTATAATCCTGCCTTCATTTTGCCCCCTGATTTCAAATTATGTATGTTACAGTAAGTATATAAATTATTTAATAAAATGTTTATAAAATATAGGACTAAACTTTATGTGTATAATTAGGTATGCATATGCATAACAAAATAACAGACATACAGACATAAATTTATATATTTTAATCTGAAGAGTTCTATGTAAACTTGTAAACTTCCTTTAGTATCTGTCTGTGTACCAAGAGTTGTAACAGGAGGGAGAAAATATAGAGTGGTTTTCCCAGGATCCTCCTCTCTCACCTGTTTCCAGCATGCAAATTCTGTTTTCAACCAAGAAAATCAGTACTTGTAGGTACCTCCTGGCAAGGTATTGATGGCAGGATGATAACCCTACTACTGCAGTCTTCAAAAACATTTCTGTAGCTTAACAAGTAATAGCTGAGCAGAGTTATTAATACGTGGTTTCTTCTCAAGGCTATTTTATTTCCTTTATTTTCTATTTACAATATGGCTAGCTAGTTTGGTCCTCACTGAATTTCATGCTGCTAAAGTTGTCTTTGCGTACTTAAGATCTAAAGGTTGGCATTTGTGCTTAGGCACAGTAAGCATTGTGTTTTATAGACAGCCACCTGGGAAGGCCTTTCTCTTGATTTCTGTTACTTTGTTTCCCACAGCGTGAGAACCGGCGCCTACAAGAAGCAAACATGAGGCTTGAGCAAGAAAATGATGACCTTGCACATGAACTGGTGACTAGCAAGATCGCTCTGCGAAAAGACTTAGACAATGTAAGAGATGTCCTTATTCTGTCTGGTGGAGACAAGGTGCTAGGGCTAATTCCTCACTACTCCTCTCATTGGAGAGGAGATACATAGAGTATTTTTTATTTGGGTGGGATAGGATTCTTTCCTCCATGTCTTTATTGCAGACTGATGATATATAGGCCTGTGTCAGAGGTCCATGGGAGGCGGGACCGATGACTGTGATACTAATTACCCTGAAAAACAGAGTGATTTGAGGGAGAGGAGAGGTTTGGAGCTGGTACTTGAGTAGTTGCTTTCTTCTCTAAGTATACTAAAAGAAAGTCTAGCGGGAGCTAAGTCAAGTCTTTGAATTGTCACAGAGGTAAGTACTCTGTTTTCTTTCTACTGGTATTCTTATGAATAAGATTTCACAGCAGACAGGCTTTTGCAAAGTGCCTAATAAACTTGAAACTCTGAGTCTGTCTGGCTCTGAGTGGAGTCAGGTTCTCAGGTACCTTAGGCAACTCTGAAAATGTTACTGTGGTTTCCATTTGGCTTGTTGAAATCTGCCCCTGTGAACTCATCATTCTGGGTTGTTTCCCATTATCAGTAGAGCTCCCGGGAGGAAACTTCAGGTTCGCTTTGTATAGTAAGATTTTCTTCTTTGAGCTTGCTGTCCTGCTCGCTGCTTTACATATTCATGTTTGGGAGATTTTATTAGGAAATAGGTGTTTTTTTACAGGACACGCAGAGACAGAAAGATACTGGCATTTGTACTGCATGTGGTGGCTAGAATGCATTTAGTCTGTCTGCTTGGGGAGATGAGGGGAAGAGTTCAAGTGCTTATGTTTTGCCATTCTTGTTCTGTACCAAGATAAGTGCATTTCTGAAATCTCAAAGGAAAATGACTTTTGAAAATCATACAGTGCAGGAGTTGACAGGCTTTAAAATGTTTCAGCTTATCTGCTTCAGAGAATCTAAGGTTTCCCACGGTCTCCTGGAAAGTTGTTGTTGGAAAAATATTCTTAGTAAATGTTGATGCTAATGGGTGAATGTTGCTTTTAATGAGGTTTAGTTTATGACTTTCAGGTTTATTACATCTACTGCTCTTTCGTATTCAAATCTGTGAATTGGAGAGGTATGTTCTAGAAGCAGGGTTTTCCCAACGCTTTGGTGCGTTCGCTTCCTGTGACCTGTGCTTTTTCACTTCATTGAAGAGAGCTCATAGAAGGCTGTGCAGACTGCTCAGCAGCTGCACTCAGGGGGTCACCTCCAGCAAAAAATCTACTGAAAAAGCTTTTTGTGTCCGCTGTTAAGTGTTGTTTGTGGCTGCTTGAGCCTGTATGAGACACAGATACGCTTTTACATTGATTCATTTAAATGGAAAGCTGGGAGCGGAACAAAATTAATCAAAATCTTTGAGATAACTCTTTGGATATATAATAGCCATGCCTTCAAAGATGGTAAATGATGTTGGCAGCATTTGGGTTATTCCCCCGGAGGAGGTAGGTAGGTTTGATCCTACTTTAGGACCCTGGTTAATTCCTCTAATTGGATCCTGAAATGGTAAGTTTCATTCTACTAGCCAGATGTCCTGAAAGAAAAGTACCAAAGGACATTGTTTAAAACACACCTTTTGTAATACCTTCATGGCATATCTGAAATCTTGCAACCTAAAAGATCAAAGCAACGCATTTGGAAATGAATTTCCTTAATATCCTTTGCACTAGTCCAGAAAATAGGCTTCATTTTTCTACTGTTGTTAGACTCCCACATCCCAGTTTTCTTTAATTTTAAAACAGCTTTAAAACCATGTATAATGAAAAGATGTTCTCTTTGCCTTTGCCGTCTGTTTTAAAGGATCAGCAGGACTTTAAGGGACTAAACTTCACTTTTTTATTTTCTTCCTTTGAAGGGAATCAGTACAGCTACTTTCTGAGGATTTTTTTATATCAATTGAATAATTGATCTATTTTTGTGTAGAATTCATGCACCTATTGGGAAATAGTGCATTGCTGTGTATAAGACACAGGAGTACGTGTCTTGTCTTTGCAGAGAGAGTTTTTAGTGGCTTATAGAGTCCAAGATTTTTCAACAACACATCTTTATATTTAAAAAACTGTAGTAAAAAAAGGATTGTGTGGTTTCAGGTGCAACATCTCTTTTCTTCAAGAACGAAAAGAGAGAGGGGTCTGACTTATATTTGCTTTAGCAGTTGATTTTTTTTTCATGCAGTATTTTCTGGTGACACAATAAAGATGGTGTCACGTCCTTTGGTAGGTGTCATAGAGCTCTGGGGTTTCTTGAATTCCAGAGGCATTTTCCATTAATCATGAATTCTGTTTTCATTGCAAAGTTGAATGTTTGCAAATTAAACTTAGGTCTAAGCTAAATTATAGTTTTTACCTATCTTGTACATTGTGAGCTGTTCTGTGCCTTTTGTTGTCTTTAAAATGTATTGGTCGACTTCCAGTCTGGAGGAGAAAAGAAAACTTATTTCTGTTACTGGATTTCTTTGGAACAACCCCTACTCCAGTTTTGCTAAAATAATCACTGAATTCAAGGAGGAGTTTTGGACTGATGGAACGTAGTGGTATACCTCGTTAATTTTTATTTGTTGCAGCTTTGCCATTGCAGATGGTAATTTTTAGAAAAATAATTTTCATTATGAAGTTTTATTGTTATTAATAGAGCAACGAACAGACCCTTATTAATGAGAATGAAAAGACGGTAGTCTTGGCTGTGTCCTGCTGGAGCCTGTGCCCATGGCTGCCCAGCAGCATCAGCAGTCAGAAAGCCTCTCTTCACTGCTGTGCTCAACTCTCTGTGTTCCAGGCGGAAGAAAAGGCAGATGCTCTGAATAAGGAACTGCTAATGACCAAACAGAAGTTGATTGATGCAGAAGAAGAAAAGAGGCGCCTAGAAGAAGAATCAGCTCAGGTTAGGGGCATTTCTGTCATTTTCGCATTTCTGTGCAGTACAGAAATTCATAAAAAAAAAAAAAAGAAAAAGTGACAAGTGTGGGAAGGGCTTCATGTTCTAAGTCATGTTTGTCCCTCTTCTCTAGTGTAAAGGATGTCAGCAAAGCAGAATTCTTTGCTTTCCTGCCAGGTGCTTCATAGAGTGGTGAATTTTTAACTTGAAATCACGAAGGCAAAGACTGTGCCAGAGATTGCTGCACAGAGAGGCAGTCTAGGGCTTCAGCTGTCAGCACTTTTTTTTCATACTTTCTTGTCTTAGCGAGTCAATTTTTCTAACAATGGTCACAAAAGTCTAGCTTTTCCTTGCCTGCATGGAGCTAAGCTAGACTGTTGTTCCCTGGTGTCTGGTGTGGAGTATAGCAGTGAGGTTTAGAAGGAGGAAATACTACCCTTCCCCGCCTACCCCCCTTCTCCCCTGACTAAAAATATATAAAACCTTTTTTTCTTTTTTTCCCCCCTCCCTGCAGCTGAAGGAAATGTGTCGTAGGGAGCTAGATAAGGCAGAGTCAGAGATCAAAAAGAACAGCTCTATTATTGGTGACTACAAACAGGTAAGTACAATGTAATGATGTGTGGTTTGCTATCAAATTGCAAGACTTTCTCAGGTATTGTAGATTTCTGGAAATAAGCGTAATCTGCGCTGTGCATTTGAGGAGATATTTTAGCTGTTTTAAATGGGTAGCTTGTGGCTGGTTTTGCATTTTCTTTTTCTGAGATCCTGATGCTTGGTGGACAGTTCTGTTTGCCTCTGATGTAGGTATTTGTAGGTCGTCAGTCACCACAGCCTCTGTTACAGCCTAATGTTCAAATGGGCTCTTGTGTATCAGAGATTCACCTCGTTCCAAAAAAAAAAAAGTTCTCTCCCAGCTTCCCTGCAAATTCATGTATCTTTTTAGCGGGCCCAAGACCTTCAAACCATTAAGTCTGCATCACATGGGCCTGGAGGAATGAACTGGTTTTTTTGCTGCTCTGGCTCTTGCCTGGTTCTTTTATCCCAAAGGCAAAAAAAAGAGCCATGTTATGCCTAACCTTTTCTGGCTCCTTTAGCAAGGCCAAACTGCTAATAACTTATGTTGAAACTGCAGCTTTTCCTGTGGGCATAGAATAATATGTAGAGAACATGAGGATATGTACAATGAGGCAACTTAATGCAGCATCTCAATTTTCCTGACTTTCTAAGAGCCCTCAGACTACCCATGTTAATATTCCTGTAGCATTTAGTTGTGCTTTAGCATTCATTTGGGATGAAATTTACATTTATAAATGGTCTGGTCACATGATTTTGCTTGTCAGATTTGTTCCCAGCTGAGCGAGCGACTGGAAAAGCAACAAACAGCAAATAAAGCTGAAATTGAGAAGATACGGGTAAGAGACCAGATAGATCCACAGTCTGCAATGTTTAAATCTCTTAGAAAAATCATAACAGCAAATACAAAATTTATTTAATTACTAAAATGTTGGCTGAAAGAAAGTTTCCTAGTGACTTTTTTGGAAGAGTTTTTGGAAGGGAGATTATAAGGGGCGGGGGATCTTGGAGAAGAGATGAATAACTGCCAGCTTTCTCCCATGCTAAACTGGTTACATACTAATGTTGATGGTGGTTAATAGTAACTGTTAATTTTTTTGAGTCTTTTTTTCTGGAGGAGATTTCTCTTGTCTTTTACCATACAGTAACATGTGGGCAGTACGGAGCCCATTATTGCAGCTATACAGTGTTACCATAAATTCAGTAGTTTTTCCCCTACCCATAAATCTGGGGGTGGCAGGAGTTCCTCCTTGGCTGTGCTTCTCCAAAAGTTCCTGAGTTTGCAAGTTGTTAGCAGTCCCTCCCGTGTTGTGCTGCTCTTCCAGAGCAGAGGCAGGAAAAGGCTTTGATCATATCCCAGCACTTCAATGCAAGCGTTCACAATCAGGTGTTTACTTTAGCAAAAAGTGGATGACTGTGAGCATTGCCGGGAGTTCTTCAATAAAGAAGGCCGTGTGAAGGTTGCTAGTTCTGCCAAGGACGGTTCAGATGAGGACACAGACGAGGAGAAGGAAATGCTGAAAAACCAGCTGAGAGAAATGGAGCTTGAGCTGGCCCAGACCAAGTTGCAGCTTGTGGAGGCAGAATGTAAAATACAGGTAATGCTTTGGAGGTTCGTTTTGTAGTCTATGTCTGTATTCATAGAAAAATGTGTGTGTTGTAGAAGGACTGGAACAGATCCTGTTGGTTGAAACTGTAACCTGCTATTTCCTGCATGGGTTATATATCAACATGTTAACGAAACATTGGGTCTGAAACTTAGTGTATGCAGACAAAGTAATTGAAATTGCGTGAACGGTATTTACTAGCTACTACAACTTCCAGACATCTGCCTGGCTGCAGTGCAGTACTTACTGGCTGATCTGCAACTTCTTGGAAGAAATCCAAGCTCTGACAAAGTACTGAATCATGCCTTTCTTTATCTCACAATCAATGTTAAATGAAGATGTAACATGTGACAAATGTTAGACATGTTTCTTAAAACAAGATTGGAAAGCACTCCAGGTATTTGAGATGTTTGTGTAAAATATGGCAACATTGTTCTTTTCAATCTGGTGTATCAGTGCTTCTTGTTCACAGAAAGGTAAAAATTAGTTTGTTGGAAGTCCAGTTCCTGTGGGAATAGCTCCTTCTCAGATGGAAAGAATTAAAGTGTTTGGATGTACTGAAGAAAGCTGAATGTTTCACTAAGGGCAATGACACAAGGCTTGTTTTGCTTTTCAGAGCTTTTTATTTTTTTCCATCAGCTTGTTGCGCTACTTTTAATTTGTGTAAGACTGGTTTAACTTCTAAAGTAGCCAAGAGATTGTAGATGTCCTAGAGCCTTCTAAGTTTAACTCATATAACTTTGTGCTGTGAATACATAACAAATTAATGAAATTACTCTTCCGTCTGCAGGATTTGGAGCACCATTTGGGTCTGGCATTGAATGAAGTACAAGCTGCAAAGAAAACATGGTTCAACAGAACAATAAGCTCTATAAAAACAGTGACTGGAGTCCAAGGAAAAGAGACTTGTTGAAAAACAGTTCTGTCAAACACACCTTCTTAACACAACACCTTTTGTTGCCTTCCTTGGCCAGATGTTTAATTCTGTGACATGAGAGGACCAGAATGTAAATAGCATAGAAACACAGCATGTCAGGATTTCAATAGGTCAGTGATAAAGAGGATGGAAACACAAGAAAGGTTTTATTGCTAGACATGGGATCTTCATACTACTGATATTTAACAGGTGATGTAGCTAGATTGAAGCTCTTCAGAGAAACACTCCATTCTGCGGTCTGGCTGGAGGCTTTTCACAGACTAGGTACGAGAACTTATCAAACCCTAATTGTTAAGTTTACATATGATAGGTTTTTTTACAGTTATAACCTTTTTTAATATTTTATTTGAAAGGAAAAGTGTCACTAACAAAGTAAAAAAAGAAAAAAAAAGAAAAAAAAAGGAAAAAAAAGAAAAAGGAACAACAAAAAAAAGACAACTTTAGCAAGAACTACATCAGTGCCAGAAAGCAGTCCCCAGAGGCAGGATATGGAGAGTAGGAGGTGACATGTTTTGCTTTATGAATGGGGATGATTTCAGCATTCCTGTCGAGCAACCCCACTTTGTTTTAGTAGATGCAGCATCCATCTCTCTGTGTTTGCCATTTCTTTCTGTTACTAATCAATTCTATGCAACTCTGGGCTTTTTTGGCATGGGCTGCCAAACAAATTCACAACCTGAGGCTGGGAGACTTGTCTGAGTGCTAGACAAGAATAATCAGAATTCTTGGCAAATTTCCGTTTCACTTCTGTGTCATATTGTTTGATCCACATATCAACAGCGTTAAAATCCCCAACACCAGGACTGCTAATAAGTACTAATTATGTGGATGGTCTGACATGTAATTGAGTCTTTCTGTTTGTTTTTTGTCAGTTTTTTTGTTTTGTTTTTGTTTGTTTGTTTTTACCCGGCTGTAGCAGGCCTTCTGTGAAGCTCTGAGAAAGCTTCCAGGATTTAGTTTTGCACATAGGTATGAATGGGACAAAGAAACAATAAACTGAGATATATATGAGGCAAGAATCACTGCGTGAAGTAGCTGTGAGCATCTACAGCTATCCAACTCGCTTCCCTGGTAACACGTTCAGAGGTTGTGTAGGTCATTTTTCACACTCAATGCAGTTGCACTAATAGGTGCTAAACGTGCTTGGATTTCTTATTAATTGGATTGTCTTGAGTTCTCACCAGAAAGCTGTAGAATGGAGTTTTGCACCTTGTAATTTTTTTAATTTATAATGGTTTGTGTTATGCTGAAGTATCTATTGCATCAGTGGATAAATTTTGTGTGCAGTGTGAGTATAAGCTGGTAACAATAAGAGGCACTGGTTTGTATATAAAGATATTTGGTTTATTTTGTATTTCTACCTTTTTCTTGTTTACTGTACTAATGCTAGCTAATGTACTCTGTAACTACGGAATAGAACATGCTATGTCCAAGCTTTTTTCCTTAACTGCATACATTATCTCTATTGTCTAATACCAAAAAAAAATACTGTAACTCCATCAATATTAGATGCGTGGACATTGTGGTAGCATAGTTGCAGTGTGTATACTTTATGAATTGAAATATAAACTAGTAAAATTGTATAACTATTTTGTTGTTTCATTTCATTTTAACAGGAAATTAATTAAATATTTTACAATATAAAACTAATTCTCTTCTTAAAGTAGAAGCAGTAGCATCTGCAAGCTTCCCTGAGACCAAAACTATAGTCATGCTGCAAAGGGCTTTGCTAAAAAAGACTGCATATTCTGAGTGTTGCCAACGCTGCTTTATATAACAAAATCTAGGGTTTGCTTTGAAAAAAGAAACTGCAAAAATGACCTTGTGCAGCTTGAGGCTTGTGACTCACTATTCTCAAACGTGTCCAATTTAGAACATTTGTTTTTTTCCATGGCCCTCCAAATTCTGCTTGGATCTGCGAAATAAATGTAGGCTAGCTCTGCTTATCATCATCAGTAACAAATTCTGTGAGGTCAAGTGTCATTCACGTCATCTTCACTAGGATTTTCCGGTCATAGCTGAACATAGGGTTTAGCTGTGCAACTGGATGACTGCACTAATTGGGTCACAGTGCAGCATAGGGTCCTGTAGCTATGTGTGTTCTGCACAGATAACAAGGAGTAAAAATGTATTTTTGTCACGAAAATGACTAAAGGTGACTCCGAAAGCAGCCCTGCTCTAGGAGACTGTTATCATGCTGTCACTTTTCTAACCATACTTAAAGAGAAAGGCATTATAAGGTTGTGTGTTAGTCTTTGGTGCTTTGTCTTTCACAGATGTCCATCCCTTGGTAACTCCAGCTCTGCAATTTCTCAGTAACTTTTGGAGAAAATTCAAAAGTAAATAGGGGAGAGGAAGAAACAACCCAAGCCCAAAGCACTTCATCCACTTGTCTTCCCAAAGGGACTGGGAAATAGTGTTAATAGTGTACTTTCCTCTTTCCTCCAAAAAATGAGGTACTTAAAGGGAGGGGAAAAGTTGCTTTATTGTTCAGATATTTTCCACACTCTAACTAAATACTACCTAAAAACTCTGTGCAGCATAAACTCCCCATTTTAGCATGGACATGGAATATATGTAATGAGAAACTAACTGTTTCACAGCATTTTATACAAAACATTTTACAGCCAGTTTCCAGTCATTATGGATTATTTTAGATATCTACCTGAAGGATTTTGATGCTTGAAAATAAATATTAGCGATGTATTTCACATCTGACTCCACTTAAAATATCCACAGCTAAATAAGAAAAATGGATCTCATGCTGAGATGCACATCTTGTGCGCAATTACATGTGAAACATGAGGAAGCAGGTCATTTTTAAGATGAGGAAGATGAGATGTTCAAGACTATGAATAAGCAAGGTTAAAAGAAAAAAAAAAAAGGTGTTGAGTCAGAGCTGCTATAAGCAAGAGTATTTTACATTAATGAGATGGTTAGTTATTTGCTGGTAGTCAGTCACCTTTCTGTTCACATATGCCTCTCAGCTGGTTTTGTGCACTGAACTCAAGATAAGTGCCACTCTGCTGATGCTGGATTTTAAGTCTTGTGTGCTCCAGGGTCTGACTTTCTAATGCTCTGCATGTTTGTGCTGCATCATTAAGTTCCTGTGGTCTCATACTGTGGTAGCTGTAGTGTTAAGATCTCATTTTTGTTGCAGAACTTCTTGGCTGCTTAGGGTCTGCAGCTGGAAGTGGATATTTAAGATCTATCGGAAAGTTTTACCTTTAAACATTGCTGGTAAGCCTTCTTGAAATTTATATAACTACCTCCCTGACTTTTTTTTAGCTGCCCTTCTTATCTGTGGCAGTGATATAAAGTTCCTGTTATCAAGAGGAGGATTTCACTCCATCTGTTCAGCAGCTTGGCTCGCGTTCATCCAGCCTAACTTTAGACACTTCAGAGGTGCCTCATGTAAGAGCTTAATCCAGGGAGGTTTTCTGGCCCTCGCAGCAGAGGGGACAGTGCTGCAGTGGCCACCCCAGCCACCTGCCCACTGCCCTTACTGCGCAAGGAAGCCAGTGCGAGCCCACCAACTAAACTGGAGGTCCATCTTACATAAAAAATAATGAAAATGTGTCATCCATGTACGCAGTGAGGATTGCTTTCTATTTAAAATTTTCCTTTTTTTTTTTTCCTCCCCACCCTTTTTTTATTGTATTATTTCTTCTGTATTACCAAAGACAATCAAGGACTCCTCATACAAAAGCCTTCAACGTTTTGCTATAATTTACTGCTGCATGGCCATGACGACTTTGAGGAATGAGGATTTGATTTTGATGCGTTTTCTGCATGCTAATGAAATAGGACAAAGTGTAATGCTGTACTGAAGGCTTTTTCTTAGGATAATCTGGCCACACAGCTGCAGCCCAGTTACAGGAATGGCAGGAAAACATGAACTGTGAGAAAAGCATGATTGCCCCGGTTAAGAAACCGTATTTGTTGCCTGATGTGGGTGTAACATTGAAAGTCAAGTGTTTCCTCACAGCATTGTAATTTCTTGCCAAAACGAGCTGAGCAGAACTGAGCTGACTTTGAAGTTTAACATGCGGATGATTGCCTGGGATTGATGTCAGTGAGGAGGGGCAATGCGGAGCACCCCAAACCCTTCGGCCCCCTCCTTGTACGGCTGCGAAGGAGAAAGCCCCGCGTGTGCAGCCACACGCCTCAGTGGTGCTCATGGCGCCCCCTCCTTCCTGAGGCGTGGGGGCAGAGCCCGCCTGTCCCAGGGTGCGCTCTGATAGGCTGGCACAGTGACTGGCAGCAGGAGCAGCCCTTGAGAGACAGCGGCTCGTGGGACTGGTGTTGGATGTTACAGTGCTTCTCTGCGGCGCCATCTTGTTTGCTGGAAGCTTCGTGGTAGGTGAGGCACCGCGCCGTGGTGGTGGGTGCTGTGCCGAGGGAAAGGGGCCCTGTTGTAGGGCGCTGGCGAGCGGGAAGGAGGAGCCAAATGCGAGCACAGCGCATGGAGCCCGAGTAGCCTGCCCAGAGCTGCTGAGCCACCCCATGTCATGCGGCCTGGAGGGAAGGAGAGGCCTCTCAGCATGGCGGTTCCCTCATTCCCAGTATGGAGCCTGTCCTGGCTCAGAGGGCATCCCCTCAGCCGGCTGGTCTCCTTGAGTCCTCCCTGGTGTCTGCCATGTCCTGCTGTGTGGGGAGTGCTAGGGCAGGGGGGACGGCATAGAGTTTAGAAGGAAATGTTAATTGCTAGAGATTGGCAGTACTTTGGAGGAAAGCTGTGCTGAACCTGGTGGTGTGTTAATGGTCTTGTGGAGAAGATGTAAAATTTTCTCCTAATTTGTGTAGTATTTAAATCGCTTCAGCCTGTTTGATGGGGTGTTTTTTGTGCTTTGCAGACAATGCTGTAGGCCCTTCAGGTTGAGGAGGGTGGTAAGTCCTCTTCCTGTGTAGCATCAGCACCTGCTATTCTGTGGGGGTAATTTTCATGCCAGCTTGTCACAGCTATAGACAGGTTTGTTCTTTTCTTGCACCAGCTTTGCTGAGAGGTGAATTGAGGCCTCCTGAAGTGGAAAGCTTTGAAATAGGATGTGAGAACTAATAAAGCACTGTGCGCCTGAACCGTTTGATCTATAATGTGATGAGTGGTCACCTTGTACTGTTCTCCCCATGGAGACCCTGGACAGTAAGAAGCCTATCAAATCACTAACTGCTGAGCAGGTTAAGGTAGTTCATGGTTTCCTCCTCCCTGTTACAAGCTCTGCTGAGTGTTGGTTGTGTTCTGATGCTGGAAGTACAGAAAGCTTAAATAATGAAAAAAGATTACATAAACTTTGGTAAAAACTTGTGTAAATCTTAGAATCACTGAGGTAATGCTTGTATAGATATGTAAAAGGAAGATATTTCTGTGTACTAGCTGATGTGTGTAGAAAAAAAATAGCTTATGTGTTTACGCCTGTAATGCACGCAAATGTATTTATATAAGGTGAAAACTACTGTGAATAGAATTGTTCTGATTTCTGTTCCTGAAGTAATGTGAGGAGAATGTGATTTATCTGATCTCCCCCTGAGGACTGCAGAAGCAGTTTGCTAACCAATTTTGTGAAATGTCTTATATTTTTAATTGAGTAATTATATTACGGGATTTGGCCCAAATTGGTAGATAGAATTGCTGCAGATGGCACTGTAAAGTCCTGGACCCTGCAAGACTTCTGAAGAGCAATGTTAAATAGCAAGGTTCTTAACGGAAATCATCTTTGTTGAACGATCTTTTAATGTTAAATTAAATGCTGTCTGTAATTTTAGGGAGCTAAAATCTATTCTAATAAAATTCAGCAATTAGGTAATCCAAACAGTGAACTAATAAAGATAGAATCTGTCAGGATGCCAAACAGCATCCAGCCAGAAATGCAGATTTCAAGATAATATTTCTCTTTGTACTGTCCTAGCCTTATTACACGTATTATTGAGTCTGCTTGGCATGTCATATTAATTCTACATATATCAGAGAAGAGGTGAAGAAAGAAAACACTTGCAAGTGCATTTCTCATGCTGTACTTTTAATTATTTTTTTTTTTTTTTTTGCCTCAGGACACTCAGATGTGTGCTGAGTTTCTGCTTGTCTAATGATGAACTCTACAAGACCTAAACCTTCAGTTTTGCTGAAGTGCACACTCTTGGATGAATATGTTCCATCTTACTAGGTGCAGATCTACAGTGAGGTAGAACTGGTGCAGTGGTCAGAGGGCACTAAAAGGACATGTCCTCCTCTCCCAGCTGAACATTCCTACTGGATTCCTGGTGAGAACACTCACCCAGCCTTACCAGTGCTGCTGCAAGAGACATGACAGGTCTACAGCCAGCCTCATGGTCATTTGCCATGGAGTCAGCTCCTTAGTTTTCACTGCTCTGTCTCTACTGTTGCAGTTTTAATGTATGCTTAGGCTCTACTCAGTCCAGTAGGATTAACTCGAGTATCTTTGAACAGTTTTGCAGTAAAGTCATCCTGTAGCACTAGTCTTACGACTTTTTGCTCTAGGTAACTTGTTTTAATGCTGCTTTTCGCTTTTTGTAGTGAAAAGTTTTTGTGATAACCAGGAGCTTGATGTAGCGTAGGCTCTGTCCTAAAAGGTACTCTGAACTAGATGTAGATGACACATGACACATAATGCACTGCTTTGAATGAAATGTGTGTTCCAGGTATGCTTTGCAGCTTTCTGTTTCTGATTTTCCCTTGCTTTAGGATGGAAGAAGGCAGCATGTTCTAGCATTCTGGATAGATATTGTCTTCCAGGTGCAGTGCTGACGTCAGAGGTGTTTGCCCTCGGATGCCAGTTGTTGTGGGCTGTTGGAATAATGACTCACATCAATTTGCCAGCAGACCAGTTGGTAGTGTTCTGTAATTTTCTTCTTACAAAATGAGCAGTGATTAGTTCAGACCAGCAACAAAACTGCTTGAAGTGACCCAGCCGATTTTGGTTGGCGCAGGCTGGGAGCACTTTCACAAACAAGACAGCTAGCAAGTCTTAGCTGCGATCGTATCTGGGAGGATGACAGTGACAAAACTGCCAGGGGCAGGGACCTGTTGCTTTGGCACAGATGGATCTGGGGGACGCATTCATGAAAACCTTCTGCTTTCAGCATGCTGACCATTGTCACTAAACGTCATAGACTCTTGCTTGTTTGAATGAATTGTTGAGAAACGTTCAAATCATTAAGCCTGGAGTTTTCCAAGGAATCTAATGATACTAGGTGCCCAGCGTGAACAAAAGCCTCTGTGTGAACCCTCATTTCCTTTTAGCAAACGCAAAATCTACAATCTGAGCGATATCTGGAGTGGGTACAAGACTAGAACATTCCATATTATTCTCTTGTGAGCCTGTTCTGAAAGTTGTGTTATGTCCTTGTACAGAAATGATCTGCTAGGAGGAAGTGTAGTGAAACTGAAGTGGGTTGAAACTAAAACTATGGGATGTGTTTCTAATAAATCTTGAACTTGTCTTAGAGTGTAAGTCTTGGCTTGACTTAGGGTATAAGTCTTTCTGTTAACTGTGTTGCTTTACTAATACCAGTTGAGATATGAGGTGCAGCAAACTTCATGGCAAAAGTTTATCACATAATAATGAAAAGTTTTTCAGAATATGGAAGACTTTAAATTTATGTTAATTAAGATGTTAGGGCAAAAGTATTTTTTCATCAGCTTTAGTGACTTGAGTTACAGTTGGAGGTGATGTGACAGTTGTTTGCTTGCTATATCACCATCTCACCTTATGGGCCTTTGGTGTGCAGCTTAACTCTATACGTGACTCTCTGGGGGAGATAACTATTCAGAGTACAGGTTGTTTTGTAACAGTGAGCATGCTGTTTTAGTTACAATGTTGCAGAGGTTCACCTTAATCAACAGCTTGTATGACAGAAGTAATTTTTAGGAAGGTTCTGCAGTGCTTCAGATGGAATCACAGCCACTCTGGACTTTGAGACTCCTGAAGGTGCAGAAGTGATGTGATTTGCAGGCTGCCAGATACGAGCAGAAGCCCTTATCATGCAGAGTGTGCGGTTAGTGTATACCATGAACACATCAAAGCCGTGTGTTTAAACTCCCTGCTGTGAGCATCTGTTAATGCATAGAGTTGTCTTGTGTGATCCAAGTAAAGGGTAGGATCAGAGCCACACTCATAAATTAATTTTGGGAGGTGACACTGGAATGACTCCTGATGCAGTTTTCTTATCTGACTAATATATCCCACATGGGAAAAGACGACTGCTGTGCAGATTTCATACAATTTCTGTGCCCAAGGAAAGGTAGTAAAGTACTTTCTGAGATGAGACTGGGCGCTGTGCCACTTTCGTATCAGCTTTCGTGATGTGAGCAAACGGGTTTTATCAGTTCTTTTAGAAATACCACAGAAAACCATTGTGGCTTTGGCAGTTCTTGGCTGACAAGAAAAGACTTAATGTCTTCTGTGTCCTGAAGGCTTATACTAGTTCAAAGAAGTGGTTTTATGGTAATTTAATAGTGGTACACCAGAG
Organism: Falco peregrinus; assembly: GCF_023634155.1. Lineage (NCBI taxonomy): Eukaryota > Metazoa > Chordata > Aves > Falconiformes > Falconidae > Falco > Falco peregrinus. Next base: position 51,223,709 of record NC_073721.1, read on the forward strand.
TGAATGGATGGGAAAGAGGTAGAGGATGGAGGCTTGTTGCTTACCGAGTAGTGTATATCTGAGCTCTCCACCTACCTGGTGCATGGCAGGACTGCCACATTATCCCACTTAGAATGACTTGTGGAACAAGATCTCATCTAGCATGGAGGGGAAAGGATAGTGTTTCTACAAGATGACGACTGTGCATCTCCCCAAAGTGTTTTTTGCATGGTAATGGTGAAAAACCCAGCATGCCAGAGGGGCTATGGAAGCCTGTGCCAGACTTGTATGAATTATGGATGAGATGTCTGCTGCTAGCACAGAAACGGAACAGCAAACTGTGGAGCTCCTGGGTGCTCAGCATTACAATAATAGACTGATTTTAGAATCCACTAGCAGCTCAACAGCCTGCTCTGATCTCTTAATGTCATTAGAAGTTACACGTGCTGCTCATTCCGAGGTTAGGACAGAGTGAGGAGGCCAGTGACAAGTAGTGTAACTCGGAAGTTCTGAATTCTGTCCCAAGTCTTCATTCATTTGTTCTCAGTGAGAATAATTTAATGTACTTGAATTAGTTTATTCTTCATCTTCCACCTGAACACTGCTGCATTTTTCTGATCTGGGTATGTGCTAGTCTGGCCTTAGTGGTGTCTTTAGGTTTTGTAAATTTTGTTATTTTTGCAAGGGAGGGTGTTGCCTTTTGCTTCAGCTGTGTAATTTGTTCCAGTATTAAAATAAACCAGTTCATTTATCCTAGACAACCCTGATGAGTCCATGTGCCCTTTGTACATAGCAAGCAAGGTGGGAGATTAAATAGAGCATAAACCAACTTGAGATAGCTGCTCAGACATGCAGCCTGGTCTTGGCAGACTAGTTCTGCTGGGCTTTTGTCAAATGGTGTAAACAGATGCCTCCTTTAAGAAGGAGCTCTGTGTCTCTGTGTTTTTTACCCTCCACAATTTCCAGAACAGAATTTGCAGAACAAAGGATTGCAATAATGACAAAGAATCTAGGATACTGCTCTTCCTGTGTAGGTCAGCCATAGCTGTGAAGGACAGATCCTTTTTTCTAACTGTGGCTTATGCCTTCTATCTCCCAGTATAAAGCTGTTGGGTAGGAACAATCCCACCCTTCAGGCAGGCAGGGTGCAGACAGGGCTCTGCCCTCCTATGGCCAAGATGAAATGAAACTGACTGGAAGGAGGTCTGCCAGCTGAGGTTGAGGCTTGGAAACTGGCTCTTGGCTTTCTCTGCAAGAGCACCTTTCTTTTCAGACCACACAGAAACAGAGCCCTCAAAGTCAGTTTGGAGCAGTTTCTTGCAATATGGCTTAATTTTCTGGGGGTGTAAGCCTTGAAGCTGAACCAGCATAAGGAAGATTTTTGGAATAACTGTATTAATAGAAGATGGAGAAAGCTTTCCTCACCCTTCCTGAGTCCCTGGGATTTGGTCTCACCTTCCATCTTTCAGGTTTGTTTATTCACAGCCTAAACTGAGGCACCAGCAGAACTTTGCAGTCACCGGACTGCAGACAGAAGGTGTATGTGTCTTCAACATGTAGCACCAAACCACATTGTTCACTGAAACCAGGATAACTGAGCTGGCAAATCCTTGTCCACATGCTAGCTTTGTGATGGGTGCAAAACTCCTGTTGCTACCTCAAGACCTGCAGTGTCAGTGATACAGGAGTTTGGGTGGAACTGCTTTTGCAGGGCAACCTAATTTGATTTACTGAGCTGTAGTTTGTCATCTTGCCCTGTTTCATCCTTCCCTCTTCTACTGTAATCAGAAGTTAGCCAGATTTAAAAAAAAAACAAAAACAAAACACAACCCTTTGAATAAATCATAACCAGCAGAGGGCTGAGTCTGCCTTCACTGCAGGCAGGAAATCCCACCTTTGGCAAGCGTCAGCACCTATGCAGAGGGTAAGAGGGAAGTGTTATTTGTGCTAGGTTATGTGACCCTTTTCTGAGATCCAAAGTTTTTGCCCGGTGTTCGTGCCTGGAGCAAGAAAGGTCCTTTTTGTATTACTGTAACAAGAGTACACACAGACAAATAAATGTGCTGGAAGGTATAGCCCCAAAGTGAAGATGAATTCAAGGCCCTGAAAGTGTTAGCAGCTCCAGTTCCTTTCAGTTGAATGTACCAAGGATCGGGGTCACAAAAAGGAAGGATAATTTACAGCTTAGCAAATGGGAAAGAGAAGAACACTTTCTAGCTGACTTGCTGGAACTCAATCCTGCAGCAAACAACCAGTCAGCATTATGCTGCGAGCAATTAAGTGAGGGGACACATCTGTTCTTGCAGAAAGAGGGGTGCTGTTCATGAAGAACTTGTGTTAGTTTAGCAGAGGGGATGGTTCTGGTGAAGAAATTACCCTTCTTTTTTATTGAAGTGTTGCCCTGTAAGGATAGGTAACAGTCAAGTTAAATGTAAAGTGCCGGTAGGGAGTTCTGCAGCTGAGACAGATTCCTCTGGCGCTGGGGAGATCAGGTGCTTGATGGAGGGACTGAAGGGGAGTGCAGTAGTTCTGTGGGACTTGGGTCTGATGATGAAATTTATGTTGCTACTGCTGGCAACCAGTGGACAGTTTCATGATCTGACTTCTTAAATGCTTTTTGTGGAACAATAGAAATAGATCCCATGCTTAAGTCTTTGCTCTGAGTGACAACTAACAGTTCTCACCCAGGTTAGCGGTCCTGTGGTGAGTAGGGTGTTGCTCAGACTATGATGCCTGTGTTTTCAGAAACCTAAATGCTGAAATGAGTGTCTTCTGATTTTTTTGCCAGGGAAACCTGTAATCATCAACATCCACAAGGCTGCTAAACAAAACAAGTGTTTGTGAGCCTGGGGAACACAGATGTCCTTGTTTGAGATACTGTGGAGTATCCCACTTCTCTTTTGAAAGTAGACACCTACTTTCACTCTGCATTAACTACTTTTCCTTAAAATTTTGCAAGTCTTTTAAAACAGACCAGCATCAATGTAGACCACCATGAGGGATGGTTTAGTGTTTGCTGTACACAGGCTGTAAGTGTGCTTTTGAGTAAATAGGTGCTTTTGTCAGCTCAGTGTCCCAAATGCTTGTTACAAAACCTTGCATTTGGGATCTGTTGTTTATTCATGAGAAAAGGGAACTGACATCCAGATAAATCAGGCTGCTGAAACTGAGAAAAGTAGGACATGGTATTTCCATTGTTTGGTATTGTGTGCTTATTGTAAAGTGAGACTAGAGCTAATTCTCTTGATTTTTTGGGGGCAGATTTATAGATGCAGCAGTTCATTGCATACGGAAGTGACAGGCTGGCTTGTTAGTTGCATGGACATAGGTCAAGAAATCATTTTTTTCCTGCTTCCTCTGTAATCAAATACACTTTTTCAAGGTGATGACGACTGCAGCAAGGTAAACTGGGCGTCCTGCTTAAGCAGATGGTTCTTTCTGCATGGATCCCTTCAGTGCTGTGCCAGCAAGGATGGGGCCAGAGTGGTCAAGCAACATTGGAGAGGTACTGAAAATGATGAAGGAGCTTTCTGTTGCAGATTTCACTGTATGCATTCATCTGCAGGTTGATAGTGAGAGACACTGCAGGATGCTGAGAAAAAGTAGAAGACTTGAGTATTGCTTGTTGGTTTGGAGGGGGCTGCAGGGAGAGGTGGGAACAGTAACGAGTACAAGGGGCCAGAAACCGCAGCTTCCCTGTTCTGCCAAGCAAGATTGTGTAACCGCCTGGACAGGTTGAGGTTAGTTACAGCAGGACAGGAATAAAACTAAGTAGGAGATTTCGGGCAGTTTCACAGTGAAGAAAGAAGGCCATGCCAGCCTCCTTTATCCATCTAGACTGAGTGTTGTATTACTGCTCCCATGCACCACTCCCTTATCTACCCCTTGTTTCATTCCTGTGAGGCCACAGAATGTCAGCCAGCTCCTGGAGTAGGCCCAGCTCTTTTCATTAGCTGTCACTGACCAGCAATTGCCAGGCTACTGCCGAAGAGCTGTCAGCCTTCTCAGCACCTCCAAGATGATAATCCTGAGGTAGCTTTCTGAATGACCTCTTAATAAGCTAGGTAACATTAATCATGTACATAGGTATGGTATTATGCTGATATGTAGGGTAAAACTGACCTCAGTTTCAGCCAAGTGTTAATGATGTTTTTCTTAACTGTCTTCAGTTCTTTATGGATCTTACTTGCTGAATATTTGACGGAGCTCTGAATTTTAAGTGATGCATGGTTTAGTTGGTTTTGGTACAGTGGTCGTTCAATAGCTCTTATGTGCATAACTGACTTGTTTGCCACACAACAGCAGACTCAGCTGGCTGCACACTCTTGTTGAATGCAAAGGTTTCATACCAAGTCTTATTCTAGTTATCATATATGCTAAGCTGTGGGGTTCCATACATCTGATTTTATTAAGAGCAATCTGAACTTCAGTCAGCTCACAACAGTTTTTAATCCTTCCTCAGGGCTGATCTCTTCTGAATTTGATTAATGACCTCTGCACTTAGACTTGAAATGCTGAATTAAAGACCAGAAAAAACACTTCTAAGGAAAGGTAAAAGCATATGATAAAATGATTTCTCTATCTTTCCTTCTAGAGTAAAACTGTGTTATGTTACTCTAGGCAACTGGAAATACTTGTATATATATTCCAGTAAATCTTCCCATGAGTTGCAGCCTCAAGCAAACAACAGCAGCCACACAATTCTCATGGTATTGTCTGTCTGGACAAGGAAATTGCTTGGAGTTGCTTCAGACCGCAGAGGACAAACTGGGTCCACAGGAATTTAATGTTTAGGAAATACAGTGAAATGAGAGGGGCAGGAGAAGGAAAAATGTCAGAGAGAATCTTACTCGTTCTTTACATATGTAATTTAAGAAAATAGACATCCAGTTTTTCTAATCAGCTAATCACTAGGAAATGCCCACTTTTTATTCTGAAGTAAAACTTGCCTTCCTGGCTAGTCTCATCACAGCCTTCTCTGGGTTTTCCTGTTGCTGCTTCCATTGGCTAACACCCAGAAGGATTTGTGCACAATTTCATTCTTGTATACTCTGTTCAGTGCCACCTTTGTGAAGGACTGAATTCTGCTTGTTACAGCATAAATGTGCATTATGTTTGCATCTCAAAGTCACAACTTTGCTAGTAATAATTTCTGATAAAACTGCAGCCTTAGGAAGCCTGTCTCCCCTTTCTGCTGTGCCCATGTACCTGACTAAAGCAGAATGGACTTCTCTGGTTTGGCTTCCCAGGCTTCAAAACACCTTAAAGCCAGTTTCCTCACTGTAAACAAAAAACCCCAAACCAATCATAAGGCCATAATTCCTGTTTACAGAGATAAGCCTTTATTGTATGCTATTGGAAGCAAATGGGACATGGTTAACGGTTTTATATACAGAGAAGTCTGTAGCATTGGGTTACAATCAGTGGCAAATGAACCAAGATTACAGTGCAGATCTAAGTGTTGTGTACAGTTAATAACAGTGGCTGGCGTACAAACCACAACACAGAAGCCAAATGAAGCCAAGTGTACAGGGTACAGCATCACGTGAGGAAGGAGCTTAATGTACAAAGAGCATTCCATTTACTTTACATTTGCAGGCTTTTTTGGCTAGTGAGTAGATAACAGGTCAATTTAAAATTCAGTGTGCAGTTATTTTTCTTCCCACTCAACTGCTACCAAATTAAGACAATTTGAACGTTCAGATTAATTTTTAATGCTATAAATACTAAGGTTGTTGCCAAATTGCTTTGTTTGAAGTTGCTTTATTTACGGTATAGTCAGGAATAGTTTAATCATCTTTGTTCTGTACAGATTACAAATTGGGAGAAATGGTAAATATTTTGAAAGTAGTCTGTAATTAGACCACAAGGATCTCTTGTACTTCATTTGGAAGTTTAATTCTGGGTACCTTCTTTTGAGAGAGGAATTTACTGGGAAGAAAGATGGAATTGTCGACCATATTACTCATTTGTAAAATTTGTTCATAGTATTTAAGGTTTAGATAGTTCAAAGGTCATACTTCTCATTGCCATATCCAATCTTAGTGTAAAAATAAACACTCTGTCCTCTGTGGATAAATAAATCCATCTGTTGGCTGCAGGTCAGACCTCTATTGGTGAAAGAGATTTAGAAAAATAGACCTTTTCTTTTAATGTTTACTATGCTGACCCACAAAGGGAAAGTGAAATTCATTCAAGTCTAGAAACAAATACAGTACAAGTGATTTATAGAATTGCATTCCTTCCCTCTACAAACTTGCTGAGCATGAAACACTGCCCCAAAGCACTGCCTCTGTCTTTTCCTTGTCTTGTAGAAGTAATTGTCATCAGAAAAGTCACATTATACTGCACTGACAGATTTCCTCTCTGTCTTCTAGTGTGCAGACTCTTAGTAGGGCTCTGCCTCCTGAGGATTCTTTGCTTAAGAAAGAATTCTTGAGATGGATGGGTGGTGGTAGTTTGGGTTATACAAAGGGGATGTTTTAGCCCAAATTAGCAGCAATTGTTTTAATTGATTGACTGTGGTGATTTTTGGTGAGTGGAAACTGAACCACTTAAAAAAAAAAAAGCTTATGAGTTGGACTTGGAAAACACCAGCCTTTCCTCAAAACTGCCACTTCTGAGACTGCTTCACATAGATGTCCTTCTCATTAAGGGGCTGGTACGTTTGGCAGTACAGGTTTCATGCTCAACTATGTCACAGAACTGGACAGGACTTGAAAAAGCATACAGCCCACTGGGACTTGCTCTGCTGTAGTATTTTAGTACTTTGGACAGCACACCCCACACCCAGCCGTGTTGCTCTCTTACAAGTGCAAGTGTCCCAGAATGGCTCTGGGACAGCCGGAGAACGGTGACATTCTGGAGTGGAAGTAGTAGTTAAGCACCAGTTGCTGGCCCCTGCAGAGGCTTGAGAGAACAGAATTGCTTCATAGAGAGCTTGTTGACCTAAAAAGCTTAGTCAGTTTGATCAATAAATATTGACTTAGGGTTAGGATCAGAAATAAGACACTGTACTTTGGAACTGGAAGACAGAGTCAACTTCCTCCCTTTTCTGTCCAAAAGGAGACTGGCTTTAAAACATTTGTCCTTAAGGACCTTTGTGATGTCTGATGTATATAACTCAGTAAATGTATATGAATGTAGCTATTCCTTTTTCAGGGAGGAGTAAATATATGACTGGACAAAGCTTCAAGGCTTTTTTCTGTGTGTGGTTTGTTTTTTTTTTTAACATCTGTTCTGTGTTGTGTTGTCCCTGAAGGCATATTTACCCACTCTTATGTTATGCAGCATTGCCCAGAGAACGGCTCTGTAGTTGAATATGCTCTCTGCAGTACAGCCTCCGTTTTCTTCCAGTATATGTGTATTTCCATGCAATAGATGTTATTAGAAAACTACACTTGTCTTTATCCTGTTGAGCAGGGAAGCAGTGATACTAGTTTGTACAGCAAATTAGAGTTTTCATAATTAAATTCATATAATCACTAAATTTCCAAAAGCTGTACTGCTGTAAATGCTGGTCTTCAGACCACCATTATTCTTGTTTTCCATCTGTTTATAAACTTCTTTGTGAAAATAATGAAAGAAGACTTCTCTCTCTCCTGACTACGTTTTACTTTGTTAGTTTACAGGATGCTTACAGGACTACAGGTTCTGTTGAGAGTGCAGCAATACGCACATGTCCGTATGCATAGATCATTAAACTGCAACAGTGCCAGTAGTGAAGCAAAACCTGCCATGTTCTGTTTCTCTTAATTAAGCTTTATTTATATGTGCCTATTGACTTAAGATGCAGTTAGTGTCCGCTGCTGAGATGACACAGTACCCTGAGTAACTTTGTGTTGATTACGCTTACACAAGCTTGTGCTTTTCTAAGAACATAGAAATGAGCACAAAGAAAATAAAGTAGTACATCAGGTTGTTTTCATGGAACACTGTTAATCAACTTATAGCAGCTTGGAAGTATGAAGTTTAAACTTACCTTCTGCTCTACTCCCTTTGAAACAGATGAGTACTATAATTAACTCCCCTCTAGCTTAAAAAAAAAAAAAAAAAAAAAAAGGAAATGGATAGAATCTGAAAACATGCTTTTCTGGTAAGGTGAACCTACTTTGTCATAACTAGTTACACCAATATTGGTGACCTGAAATATGTACATTACTGCATGTAGTTGTGGAAGCAGTATCTACTTCCCCTTGTTGCTATGCTGTTCTGTGTAAAAGCAAGTTGTCTAGAATACTGTGGGCATTGCAGAAATAAGTTACTAGTAGTACTTTAGGGGAAATTACTATTATTCCTTTCCTTCCCAAAATTCAGTTGAGTGCTATATACACTGTTGGAGCAATCTCCCTATTTTGGATAGGGCTGCATCGGGAATAGAATTTGTTCATTGGATTTCTCATGTTCTTCCTCCTCTGGAAAACCTTCCACCCTGGACTTATTTACTGAACAGAAAAAAAAAAAAAATACTAGCAGCTTTTAGCCTGCTATATAGATAGCTTAAACCATCAATTTCTTATGAATTACTGAAAAAACAGTATCATGTCCCCTGCTCTTAGTATATGAAGGCTCCTGGTTTGCCATAGTAGATATAAACTGCCTGATTTTACCACAGATTCTATTAATGGACTTGGAAAAGGCAGTGGAACTTTCCCTCCAACTTCCCATGTATGATGCTCAACCTTTAAGACAAGAGAAGGGCATTCTAGCTTCATTGTTTTCTTTTCTCTCTCTCTCTTGCCTCAGTCCATTCTACCAGGACCAGATGCATTCAGCAAGCATGTGCTCAAGTAGAAGCTGCATTACACCTCGTGAACTGCAAAGCAGCATAAGGCACCCGGAGCTTCTAGATGCAGGTAAGAGGCAGGAATGAGACTTAAGTCCACATGCTATTTCAGAATTAAAAATTAATTGCAAGTCTCACTCATTCCAGCTCCCCTGTACCAGTGAATGGCTAGCCAATTACATTCAATTAATGCCTTTTAGAATTAGTGTAATTTGTTCTACTAGAGATAACAGTCCAGAGGTTTTCACAAACATGCACTTCTGGCTAGCTATAAAACATTTTGATGTTTTTTATTTACACAGCATAGAAGAGACTGTACCTTTAATTACCTTATTGCCACAAACCTTTGAAGATGGAAATTCAGTCTCAATCTGTGTTTAAAATTTTTATGTGCTCTTTAAATTCTTGCAACTCTTATTTATCAATGGATTATTAATTAAACATGGAAGAGAACTCTCCCACTGAGAAGGCCTCAGTCTTTGCAAGTAGACTAGGCTTGTTGGGTTCTTTTAAAGTACACTTAACTATTAAACTACCTGTGGTACAGTATATATGACCTTAGATTGTACAGAGTTAAGGCACCAAATACAAGATAAAATAACATCCAAAATAAGAAATTTGCTTTAGAACTGCACATCTCCACATACCACTTCTGGACATTCATCTCCTCTTAAACATGAAGGTAAACATGTGGTCTGAATGCTTCACATGGCCACACGAATTGGAGAAAAAGACCAAAATACAACACTTTACTGAATTTAAATCTTACAGCATGATGAGGTTTTCTCTTAACATCACTCACACAGCTACTTTTAGTAAGGCATTGCATTGCCTACACAGTGTTCGACAGTCCTAGCAGAAAAAGCACCCTTTCTCCTGGAAGACCCCAGACTAGAGGAACAGGCATATGCGTCCTACTCATGCTTTTGTATTATCTTGGACATCAGTTACAAATGAACAACTGAATCAGTCCCATTTCCATGAGCAGAATGGGGAAAAAGGAAAATGTTTCAGGAGCACTAGAAAACCTAGACATAAATAAGTATGAATAAGATGACACAAATAAAGCTAAAGAGACAGAACTTCTGGGGTTAAGTAATAAAACAGCTTTGTGATGACAACTGTCTTAATGCCAAACAATTAATTACTAGCTTAAGTGGTTAACGTTCAAAAGAAAGTACAGGTGAAAACTGCTGCCACAATCCACAGGCATAGGACCTCAGTGCCAAGTTTCTCTGGCAGATTGTTCTAAAATGACTATAATAGAATTTCCACTTTACAGTAAGGATCAGTTTCACAGCAAACTAGATGTGCTAAAACAGAAGAATGAAACCAAATGAGCTGTTAGACAAGCTGTCTCATGTACTATAGATAGCAGCTGCAACTACAATATCCCTTCACTTTGCTTAAACAAGTCAATAAAGCATCTCATTTTTCAATTGGTTTATTCAGCAGGAAGCCTGAGAGGGTCTGTGTCCTGAACATTCAAGCTGAGTTACTGTTAAGACAGTGCAACCATTCTTAACAGAACTCCTCAATGAGTCCAGCAGAGAACTCATTTTCATTCTTTTCATGCCAGAGAGGAGAGGTCTTAGTCAGCCTCACAACTGAGAGCAACACTCTGAACTTCATATTTACATATCTCATCATGTGTCCAAAAGAATCCACTGCAGCGGAGTTCTTGTGTGGTTTCCCAGAGCCACCGGAAATAGTAGCTGTTTTTGTAAGCCGTTTACCGTGACTTGGAACTCAGCTGAAGCTGGGACATATTTTTCCCTTTATTAAGTAACAGGCAACTGTTACCAAGAATTTAGCTGAAGGCAAGAAGTTCTTATACCGAATGATCGTATCTTAACCTACCAAGCAAAAGAGGCAAACTGGCACTTTGGTCTGAGTAAAGACTGAAATAACTGTATTGTCTACTTGCTTTTCACTTACTCAGTTCTGGGGATGTGTTCAGGAAACCCACCTCTAGACTCTGATAATCTACGGGCTCTCAGAAGTACAGATGCAGAATTACAAAGGAAGCAAGGTGACACTTTCTTTCAGGGGATTGAAAAAAATGGACTGAAAAGACAGGGATTGCCAGGCTCACTCTCCAAGGACATTCCCAGGACTGGATATGGCATGGTAGGTTAAAGCTACTCATGTTTATTGCTATCTTGGAGTTCTGGAAGAAGCGCCAGGAGACTGATGTCCTACAGCTGAATAGCCGACAAATATGAGATTTTTTTTCCTAGACCACTTGAGAAATCTTCATGCCACTCTTCCTTCATTTTCTGCTTCCTAATAACACGAGGAACTTGCGGTCAGGGAAATTCTTCTCGATAGTTCAATGAAAGCAAAAAGCCTGAAATAGTTTTAATTTGTGCATTTTCCCCCAATTAAGTTCCTTCTGTGCCCTCTAGCCACTGACTTTTATTAAGACACACTTTAAATCTTTTTTTTCCTTCCAAGTGTTCTCAAATGAAGGGATCCTAGTCTCCAGAGATCGCAGATACCAGAGTAGTTTTCACAGATCTTTGTAAATGACTAGAAATAGTCCCTTGGCACATGAGTAAGTTGAATATTTGTAGGAAAGCCTGCTTCTCTGAAGTTTTTCATAGGCTGATTAAAAGTTTTTAAGAATCTAGACACTTTTATGAAACAATTCCATAATTAGAGAGAATCAGTTATTTACTGGGATGCTAGAAGGTGATCAGAAAAGGCAGGGAAGTAGGACAGAATTCACAGAAGCAAAGGTATTTAACTGCAGTGAAAACCACAGCAGCAGGGTTTACTGCACATTAAGTGGGAGCCATGACAATTGCTGCATCATCTAATTAGCTCACATTGGCTACATGACAGCAAATTGGATAGATTAGGAACCACCTACCCAGGCACTAAATTGTCTTTGTGAGGGCTGGATTGTGCACTGTGTTCAACAGAAATTGCTTGGGCAACACAGGCCGCGTGTTCCACATTCCCTTCATGAGTATAGGCTGGCCTCCCTCCATCCCACTGGCACAATGCCCAGGAATAAGGTCACCATGTTCCAGCTCCTGAATGTGTGCTTGAGGGAGACAGCAAGCACTGGCAGAGAGAGGACATGATGGCAGGAAGCATCATGTACCACATCTTCAGCTAGCCAAGCCCTCTAAACCAATCTGGTTGCCTAAAAGCTTCTCTAGATAGAACATGCCTGGAAAAATCTCATATGGCTGGCAAAGTAGGATTGAATTTCTACTTTTATTAAATACCTTACATCTTCAAAATTCACAGTTGCACATCTTGGAAAATGACAAGCATTCCTGCTGCCACTCGCCCATCATGAGGCATGGTTAGCAGTGCACCGTAATTAAGAGTTTCCATCTGTAAAGACTGCTGTTTAAAACTTAAGTTCTTTGACCACTGCAGCTGGTGAAGTGGAGGTGCCAGCTCCTTGCAGAGCTATGCAGTTCTGGAGTGGAGCTACCTGCTGAAATGTATCATAAGTATAAAAACACCACGTGTCTCCCGAAGTCACTTGCTGACAAATTTCTAAACAATACTTCTGTCTAGCTTTCACCTATTTCAAAACAAAAAAATACTGCATGACCTCACAGCAAGGTCATACCAGTGCTGCTCTTACACCAGTGCTACAGCTGTGTAAGAAGTCAACTGGGATTAAATTCTTTGAAGGGGAGATGGGCCAGAGAGAACAGGGCACTTCAGACACCCGTCAGCAATGCACCAGGCTGTTATACACATGTTTCTTCCTCATATGGTCCCATGAAACCCACACTAGTAGAAAGGGGAAGCACATACCTGCCTGATAATGGGTTTGTATGCAGGCGCAGCTAACAGCAAACAACTGCTGTTGTAAAAGTGGAACAGTCTGGATTTTAATCTCCCCATTCTGTAAATAGCCTCACTTGGTTCAGTGTTAACTGAGTAGGCCACCGAAGCTCAGTTGTTCTTCCAAAGTCAATGGTAATGCTGTTCACCTCCAATACAGACAGCATGTTAAACAGGTCAATTCTTTATTGTATGAAGTCTCTGGCTTCTTTTAATCTTCTCAGTGCCAGACACCATCTCCCAAAATACACTCTTATCATCTGGTTAGCTAAAACTAAGGTGGGTAGTGTACAGGCAGAGATTTCCCATAGTGGGCTATTTATGTATGTACTAATTGAAAGGAACTTTTTCAGAATTCTTTTTGATGAACTAAAATTCAAAATTAACATTGTAGACGAGGGTACTAGCAGCTGCACAAAGCATACGGAACTGTGTTTACATGTTTGGCTGTTGGGTATATCCAGAAATAGAAAGCTCAGTAGCCATAAACCAGAACTCTAATCGGACAGAGAAGGCACTTTAGACCATGCTCTGAGGCAGCTTTTAAAAAAGAAAGCCTGCAAGTATTATGCAAAAGAAAGGAGTTTCTAGTTCTGCCTTAGCAAAACAGTGATGGCTGCAACATTGATCAAGCAGATGTTACCCAAATTACTCATCAGATGATAGCCTGGTATTTCAGTTAGGTTAAAACCTACTGTGAGAATTCAACTGCTCTCTCAAATGCCAATATATTAGGCACTTCAAGAGTCTACATCCCTGACCCTTCAATACACAGGAATGTTTTGCTCCAAGTTCCACTGTCAAGGAGACAGGTTCCTAGGCAGTCTTTGACCTTAGGATCTTATCACTGATTCCAAGTGGCTGCAAAGCTCAGGATTTAGGAGTCTTAAGTACACTGTGTATTCCCCATATCAGGAAATGTTGTCTCCTACGGAGGAGTGCAGCAAAGGCAAGGGGACAAATTTCGGACAGAAGTACTTGCATTACGGACAAAAATGCATTAGAGAAATTTAGTATCCTTTCAGTGAAAAACAGAAGATCCAACAAAGTGAGAATTTAAAAAAAGCAGAAGAGTGGAATACTTAGGATTGTAAGAGCTAAAGGGTAATGACAGAAAAATATGGAAATTGACAGTTAAAGCAGTTCTGATGGAAACCAATACAAATGGATTAAGCTGCCAAGTACAGGCCACAAAGAAACAGATCAGATAAGAGTCAGCAAGACATTTTATTAATCAGTCCTTGAACTGGACAGTGCTTGTCAGACTGACATCAGTTAAGCCTAGGAAAGGAATACTCAAGAGAAGTTCATTATAATGCACCTTAACATTGCCTTGACGCATATAAAATACTGTCTTCCGAAGGAAAGTGAGCAGCCTGCTGCTCCACTGTCAGGACTGCTTAGCCTGACAGGCTGAAAGAATGAATTGAATTTTAAGTGAGCTTCAAACCAAGCCCCAGGTTTGCACCTTGAAGATAACAGCAGATGAAAATCTGCACCACCGAATGGGAAGGACATTCTGATGGCTCATCAATTGCACCTGCAAATGTAATCAAATGGTTATGTGCTTTCCCGGGCAAGTCACCCGTACAGTTCCTCAAGTTCATTTCCCCAGGTGCAAATATATAGGCCACTTGCAGGGTCAGGTTTCTGCCCACAGTAGCAAAGCTAACGATATTTAACAGCTATTTTTCTACATCAGCCTATGAATTCTATCCAGACAGGTCCCGAGTTATGGATAGCCTACACATGCAGTTATTTAGTGATCTGATGTTTCAATATTGAAATGGAATACAGTTTACTTTTGCTGTTACATTTTGATGCAAAACAACAAGCTTTTGGCCTGATACACTACTGCATATTCTGTACCAAGTGTTTTCCTGTTTTACATCGGCACAAACTGTGACCAGTCGGGGATTTTTATGCTTTCATCTCTGAATTGAGACCCTAAAATGCTAATAACACCACCATCAACTCCCTCCCTTTTGCTTTTTTTTTTTTAAACTGTTTTTATATAAAAAGAGTTGTTTCCAGCAACTTCAAGTACTGCAAGTACTGCAGTTGTGCAGTACTGTTCTATGCAACTTTGCATAATGCAAGGTTATATAAAGGCAAATTAAAAAAACCTAGTATTTTAAAACTACACATATCATGTGCACTATATAGGTCATAATCCAAAACCATTTTAATCCAAGTAAAATATTGTTAAAACATTTACTACAGAAATGAAAGTAATTATTTATGGATGGCTGTATCCTAATCTCTAGCTTTAGAAAACCACAGCTAAGCAAATTATTCATGCAGAGTTAAATCACTGCCTGCCTGCCTTCCTCCCCTCCCACTGCACCCACAAGAGGAAAGCAAACCTGGCTGCTTCATGAATTAATTTGGCCTAATGTAATTTGATCTCTGCAGATTTTAACTGTAATATCATCAAAGTCTTTCATTCTTCATTCAGTTTAGCTTTAATAGTTTGGGGAAATAATTTCTCTCCTTATTAGTTAGATAGTATCACACATTTCACTTCTCATTTTTATCCCACGTACCTACAACCATGGGATGGCTTTCAGTGCAGGCCATGGCCGTGGCTTTGGTACCTACCCAAATGTTTTCCACAGGTATGCAAGGAATGCAGTGCCTGACACACAGCAGTATCAATACAGCTTTTTATGCTACACAAGAGAAAAATATTTGAAGGAGAACAGTCTGTTGATAAAACCAAACAATTTCTTAAAAGTGTTAAGTAATATTTTCTTTTTTAACTGAAACGGGAGTATTTGAAGTGGCCTTGAAAAATACAAAGTTGGAATTCAGACCTATGTATTACCTGTTTAAACATTTAGTTCAACAAGACATAATAAAAACGCCATATACAAGATTGTCACAGGTAAATGAGATTTTTAGAAAAAAAGCAATAAAAATATTCTTTAAGCTGAAAATAAAATCTCTTACCTTTTATATCACGATCTCAGCTTACAGTCACTACATTTCTGCTTATTTTATACAAGTGCATATGGCTATGAAGGTCCGGAGAGAATGAGAATAAAGTGGTATTAACCTGCTGAAAACTGCTTAAAAGTCTTAAGCTGCAACATATAGATGTTCCAATACCATTAAAAAAAAACATTCACCTTTCAGTTATTGCTGATTGGTCATTCACAATCTCAAAATATCAACATACAAATATTTAAGAGGAAAAAAACTCAGTAAATTTAGAGCAGCAAAGTTTTGTGAACTAGCTGTTTACCAAATATGTTTTCCTATCATTTGATGATGATTTTAAGAGACACAAAAGCAATCCATTTGAAAGTCAAGTTCAGGCCTACCCTTTTTGTGCCTCATATTAATGATGTGGGGAAGAGAGAGAGAGAGAGAGAGACAATATATCATTTAGTTAGATTTTGGAAAAAAAAATATATTTTTTTTCTTCTGCCTTTTTGCTACATTTCATGTCTGCTGACATGCACAATGGTACAAAGCACTACAGCTCCAGAGCGACCATTGCAAGTCTTTGTAGCAAGTTTATAGGAAACACGCAAATACAGTCATAGTATTAAAATTCAGAAGTACTTAAAGTAGTGAAAGTAAATGCAGGATTCACTGCTTAAAGCAGGCACTCTGCTAGGTTTTCTTTCTTGTTTTGGTGTTTGGTTGTTTGGTTCCCCCTCCCCACCCCCCAACACACCAGTCTTTCCCTTCTAGTGTGAAGAAATAACCAGAAGTATATACACATCTATTGCTATGTACCCAAAGAAAGGACTGTGGCTTGGAGTAAGTATTGCTTTTCATTAAACGGAACAAAGTTCAAGAAGTGAGAAAAACACTTTAAAAAAAAGGAAAAAGGAAAAAAGCTCAGATTCCATGTCTGAAGTTGAGAAACCTCAAAACGAGCCACGTTTGTTCTTGCTTTTAAGACATGTACAAAATGCCATTTCGAGCCACACAACCTGATGGTTCTAGAAGTCAGAGAAGAAATCTTGAGGGCCCAAGTGAATAATAAAAGGTGCGATGCTGAGAGGCTGGCAATAGGGACTGTCAATGAAAAAACCACCTACAGTGGGAAAAGAGCAGAGAAGCAAAAACTTCACGTTAATTTCAGAGACTGGCTGAAGCTAAAGCTCCATTTAAATTTCTCTGCTCTTTTAGCTGCAAGTGGAATTTTCATTGTAAAATGGGCACTTTTAATTCTTTGAAGGTATTGAAACATCTAACACTTCCAAGGTTACCACTTTCTAAACAAAGAACTGACAGCTCATTCATATTTTCAGTAAAGCAGAGAAATGTAAAATATGCAGCAAGGGGGCAAGTTTACAATGTGGTTAGTAACTCCCAACAAATGACAAAAAAATAAAAAAATGACTTCTATAAATCATCTGAAATGACTGCCATCATGTTGGAAAAGAGCATAGCGCCCTCCTTGTTTTTGAAATAAGAATTATTTGGCTTATGAATGTTCATTGTATAGAATTGGTTCAGAATATATTTTGTTTGAATTTTTACAAGCTAGGGATTAAAAAAAAAAAAAGAAGAAAAAAAAAGAGACTACAAACAGTTGCCAATCAGGAGAACTCCGAAAGAGGGGTGGGGAAAAAACATGTGCAGAGGAAAGATTCCTTTAACGTATATTTGATTAACAAAAATGGGCTCTTATCAGCCATGCTTTTTCTGCTCCGTGATGGCTTCCTTTCATCCATAGGCCAGCAAAATATATCAGTGATTTATGAGCACCACTAAATTTGACTACATCCCCAAGACCCTGCTCTTTATTTTGACACTAACGCATGGATGACAACAGCAGGCTCACCACTACTTGTCAATAGATCTACGTTTTTTATTAAAGTACCACCAACACCAAACCAAAGCAAGAGCTACGGCAGAAGAAAAAACCATTTAAGATACAAACACATTCCTAAGCACAAATACTTAGCTTAAGAATAACAGCTGCAGTTAATTCCAAGAAAAGCAGCTTGTTACATAAGCCACCCCTTAATAAGCTTTTCTAATATTTCTTTCCCTCCAGTGGGGGGGCATAGGGGAGGAGGAACTTTACATTGCTTTAAGCACTGTTCTTACACCCTCTTCATATATAAAGCTCCCCCTGCCTCAGCAGCAGAGTCTGTTAGAGAACAGAGTGGATAAAGGCAATCTTAAAAGAGCATGAACATAAGCAAACCTACTGAAAAGCAACGGGTGAGGTCTGAGTAGAGAAGTGCAACCAACAACGCTGCTTATTTTGTGGGGTGATACCTTAATAAAGACTACTCGAATCCCTCGTTAGAGCCCACAGCCGTTGTTATGCAGAAGTCTACAGTACATGGAGACAGCACAGAGCTGGGGCCTGTCCTGGAATTTCAGACAGGTGCACACACTCCTTGTCGGAAAGAGGATTCTTTCGGTTTGAGCACCAACTCTTAGAAAAGTACTGGCCTATGGCTGAAGTGTGTCACTTTTCACAGCAGCACTCAACAAGAACTGGGACAATTAAATAGCAAGTTTTCATGGGGACCTTGTTGCTGCTTTAGATTCTTATAAATGTAAGGGGGAAAAGGAGAACCCTTTGTTTTAATATAAGATTGACAACTAAAATGCTTTCTGTAGAAATGGTGGATGGAAAATCAAGGGTGGGCAGACAATCTTAAAAGTGAAGAAGGCCACAAGAACAAGTACAATTTTTTTTAATTTTTTTTTTTTTTTTGTAAAAACAGAAATGAAAGGAAAACCAGCAGCTTTTGAGCTCTAAAGAACCTGATTGTAACATTATTGTCGTCCTTTCTCTGGGCAATACAGACTGAACTGTGTATCCCTGTAATTACATAACAAGAGTCCTTCAGTGGGAACTTCCTTTGTTTAATACTTATTTCACTGAATGCAACCTAATACAGAGAGACAGTCTAAGATTTAATTCCCTTTGTTTCATTTGTTTTTCAGTATTTTGTGTACGAGTGAAAAGCCTTCTTGGATAACTAAGACTGTGTCCAAAATCACAGTTACAGTATGCTGATCTTAAAGATTGTAAGGAAACTCAGGTACTGATGCTTAACTATAAAAAAATAAGATAAAACAATATTTTAACCCATACTTTACTAAGTTTATTACACAACATAATATTTACAAAGTTAAATGTTAACTGTAAAGTTTCTATTGTGTGGGTTTGGGGTTTTTTTATTTTTTATTTTTATTTTTTAAAGAACTATGCCCTGCATTTAATAACCCTACAACAAGTACAGGATGTTAACTGAATCTGTGTGACTGCATTAGGAAACAGGCAGTACTCTTGTGTTACAACAAAACAGTTTATTTGTGATCAGTGTTTTATATTCTATACATCCTTCACAAATTTAATTTTACATAATCGAATACTTCATTTAAAACGTAAGATTTAAGCTTCTAGTTCTTCCCTATAACAGAAGGCTGGTATAAGTTATTTGAAAATGAGGTAACATTTCACAGAACATTTTTTTCAAGTTTTAGAGAACTAAATTTGCATTTTGTTAAAATCAAGAAGTAGGAAAAAGATGTTTCTTTACAAATGACTTTGCTCAAGTATGTGTTCAAAGAAAACAGGATAAAAAGGCTTTTTTTCTTCTAACATTCTGTACTGTGTTGTTCAATCAATAGGAATTAGCTTCTGCCATTTGCTAAAAGAATGAGTAGTGGGGAACAGGATAAGTTGGGAATTTCATAACTGGTAACAGAACCATTCTCTTGGGTAAACCTACAGAGAGAAGAAAGGGAGAGGACTCCAAATGAGTTCAGTGATCCAAGAAAGTCAGATAAGAGCTTACAGTAGTGTTCTCATTAACCTTTTCCAGATCAGTCAGTCAATTTGATTTTAGGGTGCAGAGTCCCATAAACAGTAACACTTCAACACTTTGCACTCCAGATGGTTAGCTTAAAGTTTGCTTTTATTTCTGTCCTGGTGTTTGGTAAAATTAAAGTAAGCAATATTCTGAAAAGCAGAATGTGTATTTGGACTTGAAGCTCTACTTCATGAACTTTATGATAATTATCTCTATTATCTCATTCTATGTTCTGAGTTAATTTCAAAGACCAGTTACAATTGCATATATTCCAGACAGGCACTGCTGTGCCTGAAAGAGAACTCACAGGGAAACTGTTCAGCAGTTTTGATAAGCATCCAGGTAGGTCAGCCAAATATCAAGCACCTACAGTAAATTCTGCATGTCCTCTCCTGTATTGAAGTGGCAAATCTGGAAAGATTAATATCTGCCTGATTTTGTGATTATTAAAGAGTTCTTGTGGCCTCGCAAACTTCTGCACAATTAAACTTTTGTTTGGTTTTTTTAATCTTGCCTATTTAAATTCTAGTATTTAACCTATGTATCCATTTAGAAATCACAAAGCAGCAACAGCAGGTATTCCAGAGCACCAGATGATCAAAGTGAAGTTTCCCAACATGCAACAGCTTACAAAGGCAGAAAGACATGTTTACCTTACAGCCAAAAAAGCATTATCCCAGTACTTTGCATCACAATCATAAGACATTAAAAACAGAAACTCTTTATGTGAAAAATGGGAGCATTCAATTCCACAATGCTTTGAAGTCAGTGATATGTCACATATACACAGCTAAGTGATTAAAATCCAGCTCCCAAAATAGGCATCATGAGAAAAAAACAGAAAACGGAAGGAATGAATGAAAAAAGCAAGAAAAGCTGCGAGGGAAGTTGGTAACAACTGTATTCTTTTCTTCAGCAGGGAAGGGATTCTTCCTATGTCACTGTGTGTCACTGCTTGTAAAAATACATACATGCAGGTACTAGTCATCTTAGTTAGTCTGTGACTGCTGCTTGGAAAGAACCAAAGGGATTTTTAAAAAATCCATACCATGAAGTAAGCCCTCAACTGAATTCCCTTTTGTTTTTCCTTGAAAAACATGTAGCTGTTCCTTATGTAATGCAACCCAGCAGACACCACACCCCATGGGACAGCACTGCTGTTGGCTGCCACGCTGTCAGAGCACTTGGCCACTCAACAGGGCAGGAGTTCTAAAACTAGAGAGGTCGGCATCAATTTTGAAGGGAGAATTCCACACTGTGAGTGGAACCCGTAAGGCCCATTCTCCTTCCCCGTTGCACTGCAGGAGTACAGAGAAGGACCAGCTGGTCTTAGTCAAGCAAAGTGAACGCTTTCAATAAAGCGGCGGCAGCACTCTCCCATTGTTCATAGCTCATACCTCTAAAATAAAGTAATGAAATCAACATTTTACAATACTTTTAACTTTGTAATGCTATCAGGGGAGTTGGTATTGCCCAAGCTATACAAATTTGAAAGGAACAAGCATTGCAAATGCTACAAAAGCTAGAAAATTAATAGCAAACGGCAGGCTTATTTTCCCATATGAAAAACCACAGGCCTTGAAGTGTACTCAGTAGCAGGCTTTCCCCCTGTCCCAGTGACAGGAGAGGACAGCGGGACTGGCTCAGGTGGGCTCGCTTTTTGCGTGCCAGGACATATCACCGACTCCAAACTGCTTTGCTCCCATTGCCACATAAACCTCATTCAAAGTAACCAAAAGGGCCGGTTAGAGGTATGCATTGTTAGTCTAGCATAAAAAAAAGCCAGTGGGTAGGGAGAAGCTGAGTTAAGAAAAACCCTTCCGTCACAGCTCTTTGATTATTAGTTTACAATCTTCATGAAACCCATGCTTTGCCAGCCTAGTATCACTGTGTTTCTTAGCAAAAAGCATTGTGGCAAATTACCACGTCCTAGCTTCCTCGAAGTCTGATTGCTAATGGTGTAGGCTACACAGAAACCATTCTACTTGTCCCAGGCAGCAGTGTTGTAGCCTGTGGGGCAGCAGGGGGTGTATGTGAACACAGACTTCCTAGAGTTGACAGCATTAAGGGAGTTTTGTCCACAAGCCACTTACACTTGGGGACAAACATTTCACCAATGGTACTGTAATGCCATTTAGATAAATAAGGGTCAGAAATGCTGAAATAGGCCCTTCGGTAGTCTTTGAATGGAGCACAGATTGGCTGTAAAAAGTAAGAAAACTACTTCGATTCAGTTTCAGTATGAAAGGGAACAGGCAATTAGAACAAGCAGTCCTTCCACAAATCAGGCAAAGCATAGGCAAAAAAGCTACTCCAACCAAAAAAGAACCACAAGGTTATGGCATAGAAGTATTGTTGTTGTCATGGTTTAAGAGCTTTAATCTCTTTGAATTTCTCCTTGGACTGCCACATTTGGACTGCCACAACAGTTTCTGTATCATTTCTAGTTTGTTAATTATTGGGCTATACATACCGTAAGCTGGCGCAGCTGTACTATACCCATACGGTGCTCCGTAGCCTGCAATATGAACAGATAAAGGGATGGTTTTCATTTCCTACAGTATCTGAAGACAACCGGTGTTTGCATACCACCACACAGGGAGGGACCCTTTCTGGTACATGGAACAGGACCACAGAAAACCCAAACACACTAATATATATTAAACATTGCTTAAAACACTTAAAATCCTTCTTGAAGAACAAGCTACCTAATGACTTTACGCCTCAGCATCAAAGAGTTAAATTCCATATTTGATTTCCTTAGCATTTTCTTCTGGCTGAAGCCCTCAAGTCTGAGCAGGGAGTTGGCATGATCCACACATCCTGTATTTGCCTGTGTTCTTCCTAAAATACACACACACACATAATCTAAGGCAGAGAACAGTCATTTTCTTAAACTTCCATTGTAGAGGAGAATGCTGGATGCCTGAGGCAGATACCACATCACCATCAGTAAAGTGAATTCTGCCTTCTCTGCCATTGCTAACAGACAAAAGGAAGTTCCACACAGGACATCTGAATATCTAGAGGCATGCAGAGAACTATCTTTTTTTCCCCAAAGAGCTAAACATGACTCTGGAGTGAGACAAAAAGCAACAGCGGTAACACCAGTCTTGGTTACTACATCTCAGTAGTTCATGAAGGCTTTACAGTGGTTTTTTTCCTGGTGGGATCACTTGTGTCCATCACAGAAAGCAAGAAGAACAGGGGATGAAGAGAAATAATCAGTGAAGGCCAAGGCCAGTAAAAGCTTAACAACTACAGTAACTGGGAAATTAAACTTATTTCTGGAGTAATTCCATGCTGGCAAGAAGCATGCCCCTGGCAGGGTGAAGTGTCTCATAAATGACTCCTCATCCAGAAAGACAGTTCCAAAAACAATGTTAACAGCCATTAAAAATGAATTACTGGTTTTTAATATTTATAATTACATGAACATACAGGAACAATGAAGACGACATGCTGTCAGCTGTGCTAGGAAGCAAGTCTACCAAACAACACTGCTCTGCTATTAGCATGTGTGAACGGCTGAAGGGTGTAATTAGAGCTCATGCCGTAATCTGAAAACCTGAGCACAAGGAATAGAAGTTTTATTTTTTGGAAGCTACTGGATTTGCTTTGACTAAGGAATCTCCAGCATCTCATTCTTACAAATTTGTGGTTCTTATTCTAAGTAAAAACAATATTGAGATTCTTTTCACACGTCACCTGCAAGCCTCAGACATGTTGCAGAGAGTCACAAACAACGCACTCCGAAAAGGGGAATGAGAAAGTAAACATTTAGTTAAAATTTTCTTGTGTTTACATTTTAACACCTTACACTTTGTGTGCCTGTCGTTTTCAAAACAACACAACAAATCCCCCTGCACTGTTTTGTACCAGTCAGTAGTGGCTGCCCACTTCAGTTCTTCAAGCTGGAATGGGTTTGCTTCTGATGGCTGCAAGTCTGCCCTAAGGAATCGGCAGCGAGATAACCTGACCAGCCAGTCACCTGCTCTGCCTTGTAAGCACCATGGATAAAGTGGACCAGAAGGCTCTTGGATTTCAAAACATGCTTCTGCTAATCAGAACAACGCAGCACGGATCATGAATTAACATCAGCCAGTGTATGAATGGAAATTCTTTGCTTTTTGGTTTTTGGCCACCACAGAAGCTACTAATAGATGCTGTGCTCACATGCACAATTCATGTCTAAAGTTTCTGGGAATACAGTGACTCCAGAGCCTGCCAACCTGATCTCCACAAGGGTTTCTTGGGAAAGCCACTCCTAATGCTGAAGAGCACATGATCCAGGAGGTTCTTAGCTAGGAAGAGAATTTTGGGAATTGTGCCATGGCAGTGAACTATGAAGACAACATATAATAACAAAGCCAGGAAAACCATTATGCTCATAACTGTGTGCTCTGTGTATGCCAAGCTTCAAGTTGTACACTCATAAAGGACAGGTACTGCCAGTTTTTCAGGTCTTTGATTTATTTAAAGCCCCACGAATTCTCCCTTTTGCTTCATCTCAGATGATTAAAGCTGAAGAAATCACTTGAATAGGTGACTGACACACATGGAAAAGAACACCCCCAGCAGCCAAAATTAAACCATAAGCTATTAGTGTCATGCCATACCTGGTGTTATGTATCCAGTAGCAGCAGCTGCCCCAACAAATGCCCCTCGTGTTAAAGCACCTCGTCCTCTGCCTCGAACAGCCTGGACTGCTGCAGAAACAGCTGTATTGACAACCCCTTTAGTCTGCCCAGAGTAATAAAAATGCAATTCAGAATGTGAAATCATTGCTGGAAATAAAAGGCCATCTGCATTAAATCACCACTTTTTAAAGAGATTTTTAAATATGGTTGATGCACCAGTCTTGATAAAGGCAGAATAACTGTAGCAGTACTGTCCTAAAGAATCTGATGGACAGAAACCAAGTGAGTCCTTTGCCAGGTCACTGCCAGCAGTGCAGAACGCTGAGTCCAGCGCATTCACTTCACTCTGACCCAACAGTCTGCACGGTCGGACTGTGTGTTATATACCTTGGTTTTAGTCGTGGGCATGAATACTCATGGCTTCTGACCCTTTCTATGCTGCGTCTTGCTGCTGCCTTTCCCACCTCCTTAAAAGCTTCCTCTCCTCTATCTACAATATTGTCTTTGCTTCTCTCCTACCATTCTGAACCCACATAACTGCAGCAGGGCCAGGGTTTCACCCCAAAGACCAGTAACCACCTGATGACAACACTGGACTGTTTTAACCTAATTGTACTAGAGTGCCACCTTCTTTTCCCATCGTTACTACCCACAGGCGAAAGAACAGCAAGGAGTTAGAGAAGCTGGTGTTGCTCAGTGCATCACAGCACAGCTTTGCTGAACTAGATGCCCTGACTGCTCCCTGAAAACAATAAAATCATGCAAATCCAGGTATTTCAAAGACATGTTTGGCAGTTTACTGCCATCACTGACCTACTGAAAAAATAAAAATCAGAATGTAGGAAGTGCCTGAATCAGAGGTCATTTGTATATTTTAACTGCATGTGGAACATTATCCTGTGAGGACATGTTTTTCTCATTTACTAGACTTCCAACATAGTAATGGAAACTGAAATACTTCTAACCAAAGATACTGGTGAAATTAAGAGGACTTGGTTACAGAACAAAAACAAAAATAAGATGTGATTGTTGTATTTTGTAAGGGTATTTTATGATACATTCTTCTCCAGCATGAAATGTTAAGAAAATCCTAATGTATTTGCACAAAAGAGACACAAATTTTAATTCTCAGGACTTAGTTCAGACTGTAGCCCTCTGGAGGAAGAACACTTGATTAGTTTCTGCTCTGCTCAACCTTAATCTTAATAGATTTGAGAAGTTATTGTGGCTGTTAAACCTAATGGACAAGACTGAGCACTTCATTATACAAATGTTCCTCACCAAACAAAATTGCTCATCTGAAAAGTTGCAAAAATCTCACCAGAATCCAGAGCGTACCTGTCTATAAATGATTTATCCCCCAAGTCTACACGTCCTTCATGATGGAGCACACTACGGAACTGGCCTGAAGCACAAAAGACTTCCCCATCATCGTTGATTGAACCACTGACCTTACTGTATCTCCACCTAACTAGCCCTCTCCTTTTTTGTACCTCCTTTTCTACTGTATTGCCCATAATATGGTCCCAACTCTCAGATTATATTGTTATACTACAGTAATTATTATAGAAGTATTAAAATAGAAACCTTACATGTGTGCATGAACCAAGACTGAAATCACTTGCTTCCTGGATCATAAAACAAACTAGAGCTATGACAACAGAGTGGTCCAAAAAGCAAGTAACAATTCTTACCTGAGGAAGAATCTTCTTTTTCTTGTTGTTTGCTGCATTAGGCCCAGAAAACAGTTTTTCAAGTGCTGCTAACGCAGCACTTGCTTTTGCTACTTTCTTATTTGGGCCCGCACCTCTGAACTTCTGCCCATCTACTTCTACCTGAAATTTGAGATAGGAGTTTATGCCTAGTATTTATCCTTGGGAATACCATGCTGCACCCAGTTGTCATGATGTGCCATCCGTAAAGAACTTCAGTAATAAAAAATACAAATAAAAATCCTTGGTGTTTTATGTGACAAATTTCCATTACTTCTATTATGAAGCTGATAAAGAAAACCCAAGTGATCCTGTGAACCCCTATATCGCAGGTATGAGGAATCTAGAAACTACAAGTGCAATTCAAAAAGGACCAGTGTATCTATTTGATATGGAATTTGGCCAATATATTTGAGCTTCACAAGACATGAATGATAATGATATGGCTAGGAAACAGGGGGGCTAGGAATCATTTCAGGCTCCCCTCATCTTTATCAATACCTTATATACCACTTTCTTTGTCTACACTATACATAACACTGTTTAACTGGGGTGCTACCTCATATTACTTCAGAGCCCAGTGCTACTTCAGAGATGGCACAAGTTAATGAAGAAATCAAATGAGTTTACCCTTTGCTACAGTCATTCCAAATACCCCAGCAAGCTGGCAATAGGAGATTTGCACCAGGCCACTGACATGGCATTACCAAGTACGTTTGCAAAACCTGCAAATCAGGTATGTTTGCCAAGCTCTGGATCTTCTATTTCCCTTCTCCTCACATCAAGACATGATGTGGTTCAGGGCTGTCAGAATCCAGTTTTAATTCTCATTATATTTTCCTAAAGCATAAAAGATACTCCTCTCCCCATGTCTAATCATCACAGCAGCAGTAAGAGATACAAAATTGTGAAAATGTCACCACTAGAGATATGCACTGCAAAAGCAAAATATAAAAAAATCTGAACTGGAGCAGCAAGCAACTCCAAAGACTGAAGCACGGTTAACAAAACCACCTACCAGCTTTGTAACTGCTTCACTCACCTCCATCACAAAGCGTTTGTCATGGCTTCCACCTGTCTCAGAGATGAGCTCATACTTCAGACCTCTTCTTTTTTCATTGAGCTCCATCACCGGGTTTTTGCCACTTGCTGTGAGTATAGGACCCTGAGTTCTTACCTAGAGAGACATTTATGGTGTTGCTTTAGAGCCTTTATCTCCTCAAAAGGCAGACAGCCATCTACAGCATTGTGGCGTACAGTGCCAACGGCCAGCCACTTGGCCAGTGTTACCACTGTGTCAGGCCCTGCAGTAGCTTGTTCTTCCCAACACGTAGGCCTGCCTCAGCAGGCTTCCCAGGAACAGACCTGTATCAAAGGTAACACTGCCTTGGCCTCAGTCTCACATGCTCATAAAGTCTCTTCTCTAAAGAACGGCAGCAGGACAAACAATACTGTAAAAGAAGTCCCACCCTCTTTATTTCTGTTGGTGAGAGCTACTGTCCTTGTGGCTTGGTGTCTACACAAGCTGAACTCAGCATCAGCTGCACTTGGAATTTCAACCCCAAGAGTATCCAAAGCTGAAGATGAGGCCATGGTGTCAAGTTCCTTGAAATCAAAAGCTTTATCACTGAAAGAAGAGATTAGTCTTCCCAACCTTGCTCACAACTCTGCTGCTCGATCTAATTACGTCCTGGCACCACTGAGCTCTGACTGAAGAAGTCTCATATCCCAGGTCACATGTTTCAGCAGAAATAATCTGTAACTCTTTGGAAAGCAAGGAAGGTAACGCTGAGATCTCAGCGTATTAGCCAGCATTAGAGCGCACTCAGCTGCAGGTACAAATGTCTACTTACTAATGAAGAAAAAGGTGATTAAGGGATCAAAGCAGTATTTTCCAAAGCAACTTCTTATTCTGGATAAAGATCAGGAGTCGTAGTACCAGGACCTGCCTTTTGGAAGTAGTGTCTCAAAAGTATAAACATGGAAACCCAAAGTCACGTAGTTTGCGACGTATCTTGGTCATCTTAAAACATTACCCACTTCAAAATTTATTCTATCACAAAGGGAAAATTAACACGTCAGTTTGTTGAGTATAAAATACCCCCATCTCCTTTCTCTGGAATTGTCTCAGTGGACTAAATAGATATGTGAATTGAGCTGTCCGTGATTACGCACTGCTGGAAATTAAGTGGCTTCCAACTGAAGAATTTTGTGTTTTAACATCTCAAGAAGTATCTGAAGAACAGAACAATTACTTATATTTACAGCATAACACACAGCTCCTTGTAGTCCTGGAAAAAAGCATTACAATGAAAAAGAAAGCAGGGATCTACAGTGGTTTATCAGTACAGCCCCCAGAGAGCTTGCCGCAGAGTTAGTAGGCAGATGAAGAAATATACAAATTAAAGGTGTTCATCAGTCTTTACACAGGATGCTTCTCTAAAGTGTCTAGTGACACAAACACTGGTTGAGGAAACTGGAAAGAGAAGGGTGAAAGGGATGACATCTAAACATGAGTTTAAAATCTCCTGGTTTCTCAATGGTGAGAAGAAACAACCAGAAATACTTTTAAGAAAATATCCAATTAAAGTACTACAGACCCATCGCAGCTTGATTCCTGGGGACATTTAGCCAAAGTTACTGAAGTTATGGGAATTTTGTCCTTTAAGCAATACCCTGTTTCCCAGAACTTTAGTGAGAAGACAAGCACAGCATGCTCCTGGTAGCTGAAGCCAGGTGCTACAAGTACCAAAGTTAAAAGTATATCATATTGAAACTGGAGCATTTTCAATGCAGTTTCTAGTCTATTCAGTATGCACAGAGGTATTAGGTTTTACATTTCTTAACATCTCCTAATGAATTTTGATATTTTCATTTATCTTCATGTGTATCAATGTAAAATACTGTCTAAGTATACCTTTTTGACAAACTCACTATTACAAAACAGAAATTGTGAAATTTGCATTACTAGAGCCCAACAGCACCGAACGAGCTCACTAGAGGAGACAACACCTGTTTCAGAGTTTATGGTCTTATAAGAATGAGATGACTACCCCACCTTAAACTTGAGGAAAGAGGACAAATAACTGATCTTTGTGCTACAGTGACACAAAGCCTATGGCAGATTTGATACTAGAAACTCTCTCTTTAATTCCTTAACCACCACCCTAAGATGCCACCCTCTTCTGAAAGGGGGAAAAAAACCCATCCCCACCAACAAAATCAACCCCCCAAACCTATACTTTTCCATCACTTGTACTTTTTAATGCACTACTCACCTCTAGGGTAGCAGAGGTGTCAGCTGTGGAATTTCCAGTATTATTGCTTGGGACTGAAGACATTGTTTCATTTTTACCTTCAGTATCTGATTTTTCATCAGAACTCATACACTCCGCATCAGCATCAAAACCAGTTGGATACCCCATTGCTTGTAAAACCTACAACACAGCCACATGAAATGAACGGTACAATAGGTCGCAGTACAGAAACAAATACAAAGCTGATCACAATACAGAAGAATGTTCACCATGACACTTAATAAAGGTGGATTGCTTAGAAATAAGTTTTCTCTTGCATTGAAATGGAGAACACCACAATAGCAATGGGGAAAATCCTTCCAGTTTTCCAAGAATGGAATCAACACAAACAGAATTTTAAAAGATAGCAATTACTCATGAGCATCATTCATCATCTCAGTAACTCCTTGTAAAATAAGAGATTAAAATTCAGAAGTGCATCCACTGCTGACACTGCTTAACACTATGGTAGGGAGATTGTTTTGCACACCATTTTCCCCTTCTCTCTGTGTCTATGGACAGATCAAGAGATTGACTGTAGGGCAAACAAGACACACAGTCTTAGGAGAATTAAAGCATTGTACTTCTACCAGACGGTACTTCTGGAGTTTCCTAGGAAACCGCAGGCAACAGCCAGTAGGTACCCAAGTGGTATACAAAGTGTGTCCCTGAAGCTAGAGGACTGGTGTCGCGCCTCCCTTGCTTGCATCTTTCAGGAACACCAGATGCTTTCAAAGCAGGTGTACAGGGAGCAAACTCCTAAACTCAGATGTGAGGCGAATGAATGCCCACCTAGCAGAGTAACAAACTGTCTGCAGTAAGCCTACCTCTTAGTGAACCACGTCACAACCTCCAACAACCAGGAGCTGTATATAGCAAATGAAATTTTACCGATTCAGGTACTATTCATCAGTTCCTTCAAAAACATCTTCCACTAGCAAGGTCAGCCCCTCCTCGAACCAGCTACCTAACCTAGTCATACAGTGGTACCAGACACGGGCCCAAAAGAATCTGGAATGAACCTGAAGCTCCACTGAAAATTTAGTCCCAAGAACAAAGTTTGCAGAAACCACTATGTTCCAACACTGAACTGAGAGCTGCATGGGTAAATCCAGGCTCAGCTCCCATACAATCCTATTTTGCTGCATTTTCAGGGCTTCTAAATTTTAAAACGGCTGAGATCTAGAAACTGAAATGGTCGCATTATTCCCTCTTGCAAGTCTGGGAAAGCAGGGCCTGGATCTGCTAGGAATAAAAAGGAAAGAAAAAAAGAAAAAAAAGCTACTCTACCACACCACCCATTTCCTCTTGGCTCGAATCATGAATGTTTTGAAGTGTAGCCAAGGATTTGTATATGTGTAAATTTAGAGAAAACAGAGCTGGGTAGGCACCAGCACAGATCTGGCTGACGCAGAGAGGTTCAAGGGCAGAGAAGTCACAGCTTTTTCAGGGAAATTTCGTATTTAAAAAAAAAACCAAACAAAAACTAACTGCAGGGAGGGAGGCAAAATAAAAGAATGAGGCAGAAGGTCTGGAAGGACACACATGCAGAGAGCTACTTTTCCTGGAGGAACACCACATTCCTTCAGATACTTCTGGACACTTTGAACTTGAAAGCACATGAGACAATGGGATTTTCAAAACTGAAATCAAAGGAAAATAGAAAGTTGCCAGATGAAGCTTCTAAAAAGGATATTCTTGCTCAAAACAAAATGAAGGACAGAATGGCAGATGGGCTTGTTCCTATCATAAGTGCAGTTCTATTAAAAGAGGTTCTCTTTCATAGACTCACAGGACCATTTGGGTTGGAAAAGACCTTTGAGATCATCAAGTCCAACCATTAACTCAGGACTGTCAAGCCCACCACTAGACCATGTCCCTAAGCACCACATCTACGCATCTTTTAAACACCTCCAGGGATGGCGACTCCACCACCTCCCTTGGCAGCCTGTTCCAGTGCTTGACAGGCTGTTTGGTGAAGAATTTTTTCATAATAACCAATCAAAGTCTCCCCTGGTGCAACTTGAGGGCATTTCCTCTTGTCCTGCCACGTGTTACTTGGGAGAAGAGACTGACCCCACCTTGCCACAGCCTCCTTTCAGGCTGTAGGGAGCAATAAGGTCTCCCCTCTGCCTTGTTGAACCTCATACAGTTGCCTCAGCTCATTGGCCCAGCCTGTCCCCATCCCTCTGCAGCACCTCCTGCCCTCCAGCAGATCAGTGCTTCCACCCAATCTGGTGTCATCTGCAAACACACAGAGGGTGCACTCGATCCACTCATCCAGATCATTGATAAAGATATTAAACAGGGCCAGCCCCAGTACTGAGCCCTGGGGAGCACCACTTGTGACCAGCCACCGGCTGGATTTAAGTCTGGTCACCACCATTCTTCGGGCCTGGCCATCCAGCCAGTGTTTCACCCAGCAAAGCACACCCCTCCAAGCCAGGGGCAGCCAGCTTCTCCATGAGAATGCTGTGCGAAACTGTGTCAAAGGCTTTACTGAAGTCTAGGTAGACAACATCCACAGCCTTTCCCTCATCCACTAAGCTGGTCACCTTGTTGTAGAAGGACATCAGGTTAGTCACAAAGAACCTGCCTCTCATAACCCCACGCTGGCTGGGCCTGACCACCTGGTTGTCTTGCACATGCTGCATGATGGCACTCAGGAAGATCTGCTCCATGGCCTTCCCTGGCACAAAGGTCATTCTAGTTCCCCACATCCTCCTTCTGGCCCTTCTTGTAGATAGACATCAACTTCCAGTCAACTGGGACCTCCCTGGTTAGCCAGGACTGCTGATAAATGATGGAGAGTGGCTTGGTGAGCATGTCTGCTGGCTCCCTCAGTACCCAGAGCTGTCTGTAAGAAACTTTTGTTTCTTCCCAGAAACGCCTCAGGCTCAGTCTGCTTTAGCAGTCTGAACTGTCCTCATGCAGTACAACGAAGATGTTCATGTTGGATGTTCCAGTCTATCACTGCTTTACAGACCTAAGTTCTGTCATGCGGAGCACCTACAAGAAGCAATAGTAGGTTGACTAGTACCTGAATGATACTAAAAATTGAGTGGAGACCAATCATTTACGTACATTGTTTATCCCGGCACGCAAAGGTACTCTTCAGACACTGAAGATACGAAACAACTGCATGTTTCCAGGAGCTCACAACCCAGGAATGGACACAGAGAAGGAAGGGGAGAAAGAGGGAGCCACCAACATGCCATTTTCAAACCAACAGGAGGAAGGAGTAGAACAGAACAAAACTGAACCCCTCCAGTCCAGAACTTACACAGCACATTTGATCCATTGTCACATGAGCTGACCTGCACAGCCCTGGGAATTTCTCCCTCCCCTCCACTAGTATAAAACCAGCGATGCTCTTTGAACCACGGCCAGCTGTGTTTAGAGAGTACATAGGCAGTAGCTCAGTTTCATCCAGATTTTTTTTAATTTTGAGGTTGCATATTACTAGTTCTAACCATATTTTACACTCTCTGTTCCAAGATCTGGGGTTAGCAGATTACTTCAGGCTGCCTTACCTTCACTGCCACATGGAGCTTGGCTGTTTTCTTAGAAGGTCCTGATGCTTCATATGTCGTACCATCAACATCTACAGACATTGTGAAGACTGGGGCATGGACTGGACCAGACTGTGACAGCAGCTTATACTGAAGCCCTGGCCTGATTTGGTTCAGCCTCATCAGAGCATTCATGAGATCTATTGCTTTACTATCTAGTACTAGTACAAGATAGTAGAAAGGGGGTGGGGGAGGAGGAGGGTGGGAAAAAAAAAAAAAAAAAAAAAGAAAATGAACAAAACAAGATGAACAGAAAAATGAAACAGTTTGCATTTCAGTGCCTTCTGTCTGTATAAAGGAGCAAAACAACCCCTCAGCCTCTCAGAGGTTGAGGGTAGCCATAACACTGTTAAGTCTTTAATAAGCCATTCTACGTCGGGGTAACAACTGTAATTACCCATTTTTTTTATATTGTTAACACAATTTTTTGCAGCTAGCTCTATTCTTCCTGGCTGCTATAAAAGGAGTAACACGTTTTATAGGTAGTGAGGAACCAGATCCAGAATGGACTGGATCCCAGCAATGCTGAGAGACTTCTAGTCTGTGCATATGTGCAATGTCAGTGTTTTGTAGATTAAGCATTTTATTTTTCTTGCAGTCTTAGGAGACCAAGAACTAGCTCAAGAAGGGGAAGAATGCAAAAAAGCAAATCTTCACACAGCAAAGCCACTGCAGTATTTTGAAAAAATCCCACGGTACAGGGACATGATCAATAAAATACCTCAGCTGCTTGGGCAACTGAAAGTTTTACTGTAACTTGATGGGGAATCCCATTTAAAAATGCAAATCATTCAGTTAGTAAAACATGTCAGGGGAAATTCAGATGCACAATAAGAGATGTTTGACATTCTAAATGTGGGGTGGTAAGAGACAACATTTTTTGTTCCAAAGACTTTTGCACATGCTATTCCACACCAACACAGAGAAGCTTTTAAGCCAACTCCCACTGCACAATAGATCTTTGAAAACAGAATGGAAAAGTGTTGCACTTACTTTTCCTCAGATTACGCTTCATCTTTTTATTTGGATCTTTATCATCCCCAACACTATCTTCAAATGGTCTCTTAAGAGCAGATGAGCCTGTACCTAGGGTATAAATTTCCTTGTAATATGGATATGCTATTAGAAAAACAA
The DNA here is from genome assembly GCF_023634155.1 of Falco peregrinus. Lineage (NCBI taxonomy): Eukaryota > Metazoa > Chordata > Aves > Falconiformes > Falconidae > Falco > Falco peregrinus. The sequence goes on from NC_073721.1 coordinate 51,257,443, forward strand.
AATTCCACAGCAGGAGTCTGATTAGTCCCATACTGTTCCTTGCATGTTTATAATGAAGAGAACTCAACCATCAGTCAAAGCTTTCTTACGGCTACACGTAAGCCAATATTAGCTTATTACTCACTGTACCGTGCCATGCAAGGTGTCTGTTTCCAATATCATGTGCGATATAAGTAGTGTTATTCTGCTGTGTTGCTTTTTACAGTTACTCTAAGGCAAAAACTCTAATAATACTGTTTTCACAAAAATATACATAGAAATTTATTTTTATTAGAAGTATATAGTTTTCTAGGAAAAATTATTGAGAAATTCGTATTATAGACACTAGTTATATGCTTTTTGACAAGTCTACAGTCTCTCCTTCCCCAGCATAAGAATCATAAACACTGCTTCTGCTATTCAGACCCCAAAGGGCTTTGTGCTTGAAGAAAATTAATCAGGTATATTCTAGCTGTACTGCTGCTCCTCTGCTGGTACTTCTAGAGAACAGAACTTCCAGATTTTCTCCCTAACACTGAAATATTTAAAAAAAAAAAAAACAAAAAACCAAACACATTTAACACAAAGAAAAGTCTTTACCTTACATTCACAGCATGTAACTCAGGAATTTCACCCATTCTAAATTAATCCCTAGTTTACTGCCCAATTAGTGACTTTTGGAGCAAACAATACCTACCTTCTTTGTCAGTTACTGACCAGGAATATTTCTGAAATGATTTATTTGATGGGAGGGGATCCATTTCCAAAACTTTATAGATCTGACCAAAGGCTGATAATCTGAGGGCATGCTATAAGGTGACAGCAGAAACGTAAGTTACATCACAGCGCTACTTTACCTCAGTTATCTAAGTTTCTAAATATCTTTGTAGACACAAAGACACTTCTATGAGAAGACAGCTTCTACAGCTATCTTCTATGATAGCTATAGGTAATGCTAATGTCTAAAAATTTAAAACTCAATTTCTGTAATACAAAGTGCAGGGCACATTGACAGGGAGCATACTCAAGGGCTCTGTGCCATAAGCACTTGAGGTGGGACACAGGCGGTGCGCAGCCATTTGACTGCTTTTGTGAGGATTAGATTTCATATACCTTTAACTCTTGCACTCATCAACTATCCTTTAATCCTTCCAGGGCAGCGCACCAGAAAAACTGTCAGGACTACCATTAAAATAAGCTATCCTGGCAGAGAATAAATTGTATTAACAAGCTAAAATCTTCACTGCTACAGTATCTAGCTCCTCAGATGTATGTTTTCTACCTGAGCACTGTGTGTAATGGCTTCTTTTTGCTGGACTGTCATATTAGACAAAGCATCTGTTGGCTCCCGTTCACAGGGGTCATGCAGACCAGGGCCTCCTAGGAGGAAAAGAGGCAAAGCAGATTATTGAGAGTAGTAAATGAGAAGCAATATGAAAATGGGGACTGATGGGACATTGTAACAGCTAATCTCAGTCTTCAGCTGAGCAGGAAGTGCGCCTTTTCTAGTAAGGGATTCAAACGTCACACAAAGCAAGCTAACCCCGAGATTTTACTCCCTTGCAGCAATGGCCACAGAACTTACCAGGGTTAACACCACACATATGTAATAGCATGAACTAAAAGCAGTAAGTTTTAAAAAAACATATAATTTGGATAGATATGTAGATTTTAATGAATCTACAGAAAACAGATGGTCATTAAGTCTACTAGGGTTAATTTATAAACAAACCTAACATTCCCCACTAACTACTTCCGCTTTAGAAGTACTCAATCAAACAGTTACAATCATGCAGCTTCTTTTTTTCTTTTTATTTCCTCTTAATTTCAAACAACAAATTATTCATTTAGCTCCACTGCAGGTTAGGAGTTCAAGGGAGGCGTTTTTCATCTAATCGCACAGCCACAGCAAAACATTAAAGCTGTCTGATCAACCTTTGATATTCCTGAAGTTAATCTGTCCCCTTACCAGGAAGCAGGATTCCAGATGCCAAACACTCCATTACTCGTCGCAGCGCTTCCCCAGCGCCCAAAGGTCTATTACAAGTACCTATAGATTTTTCACATATAAGCTCGAGTGGCTAGAAGACATTAAATTATGATTAGTATGGACACAAGGGTAACTGTAACTGCAGTTAAATATGGAGGGGTAGAGGGGAAGAATATTCACATCAGCTCGCTTCATTTTTAATCCACTACGGCTCTAACTGACAGAGACAGACATCCCAGAGGACAGTTCATGGCATGTGTATTTGCTCCCTGCCCTGAGTCATCTTTTGAGGAAACCAACTGCTCTCCATTAAGTGCCCAGGAAGTCTAAATGGAGGAGCCTTCTAAAGCCAAGTCACATGAATATTCTCCTCCTCTCAAGGTTTGTCAGTTCTACGTGAAAAAAACACTGCCTCCACTGAGCTACAATGTTCCTCGCTGGATACGCAGAGCATTTAGGCCTCCCCAAACCTGCCAACATGACATAGTAACCTCTGGTAGGAGCAGCACTCTCACGGTATTCTCAGAAATATTCTCGGGATATTTCTGAAAAGTTAAATTTAGAAGCACCAGGTGAGACTCTATTGCAAATCCTTGAGGATGTGCAAGGCCCACAGCATTACGTCTCTTTCCATGGCATCTGTACACCCTAAGGACTGAACAAGTACTTGCGTTCTCTTTCCTTCCTACAAGTACTTCCCTACATGGGTCACAGTTAGTGAGGAGTAAAAGGAAGGGGGGTTTAAGGTGTTTCATACAATGCACTGTCTTCTCCAATCCAGACACTGCTACAATTCTCAGGAGACCTGAGACCCGACCTTGTGGCCTTCAACTCTTTCTGTACTTACCCATCCTTTCAGTGGTGCCCACGTGGGGACTCTGTTGCACAAATCCCGCAGAATACGAAGGACAATTACACATGATTTTAGTCCATTTGCCCTGGCCTAAAACAAACAAAATGATTCCAATACACCTGCAAAAACCTGGCCTTCAATTTTGCTTTTCTTTTTAAATGCACAGAGTCCTGGGATAGATTTTTTTAATTATTATTATTACTACTTAATCAGCTTCATGCAAAATAAAAAGTGTTATATAAAAGTAAAATACTTCAATTTAGAGAGACATAAAAAAGAAAGCAAAATGTCAAGATTGCTTTTGTAGCCTCATGACAACTCTAGACCAGCTGGCTGTCTACCTGTCACGTTTGCCCTTGCACAGTACAGCACTGAATTCAGAATTCTAGACCTTTGCTCTATTAGGGGCTAGTCAGACATTAAAGAGGCATTAAAATTAAAACTGTCTCAAATTAAACCTCGTAAGGCTACAATAACAACAAGGTAAGAACAAATAGCCAACCTGAAACCATTTGGCGTGCCGCAGAGACGCCAAGGCCTCCAGGCATTTCTGCCTGTCCAATAAGTCCGGAGGATCTTTCATCGCAACATTATCTACTGGTAAAAATGGGATAAAAAGAGACAGATACAATTTGACCAAGGGGTTTCTGTCACAATACAAAAAGAGTGGCAGCATCTCAATGAGATAATAAGACTCCCAGAATTTAAGTGCACTGTGTTATTTAATTTAAACAAGCCATTAAAGGTAGTAAATGTGCACGTGTGCAACAGAAGCAAAGGCATTCACTCCTTGTAAAATAATAGTAATAATAAAGATGGCCACTGCTACAGACAATCTGGGATCTTATTAAAAATGTAGAACACATTTCAGGGCAGAAAATAGCTATATAGCACTTTCCTCTTTTTTGGTTCTTTTTTTTTGTTGTTGGGTTATATTGGGCACTTTTTTCCCCTCTTCCTTCCCTTTGTGACTTTCATGGCACAAAGGTGGCAGAGAATTTCAAAGAGACAAGCTTCTTTTGACAAAAGGAAGATATTCTTGTAAGGGTATAAAAAAAACCCCCTGTAATCAGTAGAAAGTGAAGTTATGTCCATGCAACTGTTGAGAATTCCACAGAAAAACACTGAATATATTTGAAATATTATTGCATGAACAGTACTAGCCAATATAATTCAATGAAAGAAATATACCAGAAATGCTAGTAAGATATTTTACAGTCAGATTAGTCTTTCATATAACAAGAACATATGAAAGAAGTGAGTAAATTTGGTAACTTCCAGATTATTAGTGTACTGGAGAGGTGGCCGCCTCTTGTAAAACTCTTCCCAACAGCAACTGAAATCAACAGAGGAAATTCAAAGTCGTCTTTGAGAGACAAGACACTGATATCTTCTGTCCAGGTTTACACACTTTTGGTTTTTTCCCCTTTCTCTTTTCTTTATCCAGCATGCAACAAACTGCTTTTAGCAGTCACATCCAGTTTTATATTGAGGGACATCACGCGTCAGTCCTTTCTTCCCTAGATTTATGGGGTTTTTTAATCTTAAGTATCTATCAGCATCCAGATTCTCTGGAAACTCTGAACAAATGACAGACCTTGCATATCTATGAAATCTGGTTTAAAATATTTTAGTTTTTAGCTAACATGAGAACATTTTAGAAGAACTAAATAAATCCATGGCTCAACTAAAACTTTGAATATGTTTAATTTCCCATGAGTACGCTATTAGTCTTTATTTCAAAATAAATAATTTGGAAATACAGTCTTTTCATTATTCACAGCAGTCAGCTCTCCAGGTCTTCAAGACCACTATGCAGATCTGAATGAAAAACAATATCCATTACAAATTAAAGACTATGCTAGATAAGCAAAATCCAGCAAGTATCATCAGTCTGTAGTACAGTTTATTAGTAACACCTCAAAGTACATTATTGCAGGTTGCTTTGGATAGTACTGGTTACATGTGCAACTGCATCTTTAACGTTGAAGTTGCTTCACCTCCTATGCCATTCCAGGGGAAGGTTACTCTGGTAAAAGCACATTATGTTATGATGGATAAAAGAGCCCAAAGCTAAAAAAAAAATCCAAAACAACCAAAACCAAAAAAAAACCCACCCCAAAACAAGAAAAAATTAAACCACAGTGTAAAACTGAACAGAACCAGGTATCTTGTTGTGACAGTTCACAGTTGCGGTTTGCACCTGCTGGCTCTGCTGTCGGCAGAAGACTCAAGTGCTATAAGCTTATTTTCTAACCCCAATGAACTTCGCAGCAGATATTTGCATTGTTTCTTATTGCCCTCATCAACAGTACGACAATACGGGGATTAATCACACCTCTTGCCAGTTTTCCAAATAAAAGCTGCAAAGTCTCAAAGCATTGGATTTCTACAAGCACAAAAGGTCACTTTGAAACACAAGATTTGCTTCTAGATTTCCTTTGCAGTTTCATCATTTTCAGGAGTAACATTTTGTGGCACACAATTACTGAATGTACATCTCTCTAGTTCTGTAAGAAAACTTTATTGTGGACAATATAAACATCTGCTTAAAGCTCATGTACAAAACAACTACTGTCAATGAATGATCAGAATCTTATTTTAAAACGTTAGAAATGGCAAAGGTGACTGATTGCAAAATCATTGTTTGCAGTGAACCAAATCTTTAAACACCTAGAGACTTTTACTTAGTAGTGTACAAGGCTCTGCTGAAGTTTGTTGCAGACATTGACAAAGCAAATTCATTTTTCCTTTAAAAACAGAATATGTGTCATCTGCCACTCAGGTGAATGAAAAACCTTGTAAGATTTAATTTGTTTCAACAAGTTAGAATCACGCTTTTTCCTACAGGAGTAAGGCTGTTGCCAAAGGTCTAAATTACAGGCATCTTGGAGGATTTTGCCCATTGGAATTTCAGTACTTGGGGTCCTGAGCACCTTTCGCAGATGTTGCAGTCAGCCAACTTTTGGGTGCAAGATTCTATTAAACAGAAAGATGAAGAGAACAGGCAGTGAAGAGGGCGAGCGGCTTGCAGCAGGCTCCCTTTCGATACCCTCAGGAGAATGGCATGTTTCTTCATGCTCTGCCAGTCAGGAAAGTGAGACCAAATCAAAATTTTCAAATGTGATTGCACAGCTTTACTTTTTTTCTCATGGTTTTAACAAGGGCAACGATAGAAGGAGTTTAAATGAACAGTTAATAATAAAGCCCTGACGTTAGCTCACACTATGCAGCCCAGAACCAATCCTTCAGGAATTCTCTCCCTGCTTGCTGCATGTGTTCTCTTCACACAGTAGCTGTCAACTTCATTCATTTGCAGCCAGCCATACGAGGAGCGTTGTCTTCTCCACAGAGGTAAGGTAAACCTGTCACTCGTTGCCCCTTCAAAGGCACTTGGCACCTTTGGAGCATCGCTGGCTGCGTCTGCCCGGCAAAGGCAGCAGCAGAGGCAGGACTGTTTATGCAGCAGCTGCGCAAGGAGCAAGGTTGATTTCAGCCCCACTTTGGTAAATGAACTTGTTCATTATTGCATAAGCTTGTTGTTACTGTACGCTCAGTAACAATGACTGATTTACAAGCTACAACGTTCTGGTCTGGGAAGCCCGGTTTATATTTGATGCTATGACTAAAAATTCAGTTTCTTAAGAAGTTTGAATTTTAAACAGATGCAAGATGCAGGAATTTTAGGTGCTTGACTTCTCAAGTCCACATGAGACAGCAGAGCTTTATGGATAGCCGTTTGTGAGAAACACTGAAATGCACACACACACTGGTCCACTATTTATTTTTGCTAACAAGCAGCAAAAACAAATAGGATGAACACCACATCTTAAACATGAACACTTTTCCAAAGAGGTGGGGACTGAAGAGAAATCCAGGCATGTTTTTCGAATACATTCTGACATCAGGGCATGAAGGCACACACAGCATTCCTACAGAACAAATGGGAGCACTGATAACGAGGTCCGTTACGCCTAACCTCGCCAGTTTGGTTAGAGGACAGATTAGTGCTAATCACACCGAACCTGAAACCTTGGTCAGTTTCGTGCCACGCCGCTCCCTGGGTGCCAGCGGGCGGGCAGCCAGCCACAGCGCCTGCAACCCCACCGCCTATCTTACAGTGAGATGAAAGGCAAGTTGAGAAGCATTTTGAGCTCCTTCATTCAAAAGGATGTAGGGAATAAACTCAAAACAGTTTTTAAAACTGCATAGAAAGTATATTTACATTTGGTTGGCATTATTCAGGAGTATTGAAAAAATATGGCAGTACTTTCTTTGGAGAGGTGATCAAGGTATTTTCAGCAGACAGTTTTCTCTTGAGTCATCTTCCCTTGATATTAGACATGAAACCTTTTTGGTCTGAATCTAAGTGAAAGTGACCTAAATATGGTTGGAAATACAAAAAAAATATGCCCCTCTTAAATTTACTTAGTGACATCTGCATAACTTTTCACATACCTTAGAAAAGGAATATGATAAATGATTCTGTTCACTTGTGTTGAATCAATGTCAAAGAACCTGGGCTTTAAAACAAGATCAATTACCTTGTTAACTGTCTTGTCAGCTGTACAGAAATGACAGCGTAACAGCACTCTTAAGGGAGGTAGTAAAACCATTTTAAGTTTAAAAGAAATTAGTACAGAATCTTGAAGAATATTTTAAGATACTGAAAACAAAACAAAACGCCCACATTTTAAATGTAGGAAAGCATAAAAATCCAAATCCTCACTCAGTTTGTGATGAGTTCAGGAGTCCCCAGAGTTTACTGCCACAAAGGCATTGTTTTTTGCAAGAAAATACTTGGACAGAAACCTTTGTGAAAAACTGCATCCCCTTGTGAGAATCTTATTAATCCTTTACCATTAAAATTTGTTCTGCACTTTGTGCTCTTTCTCACAAATACGGATCAGCTGCAAGAACTACAGGGCTGATCTCAGCATCTTATGGGAAGCTGAAGAATAACTGAAGTAACATGCAATTTATTTTTAAATGGTCTTGCAAAAGAGCATGGTTACTAATTTGAGAATAAGCAGACATTGCAATTAGGGAATCTTTGCCATTCATCTGTTTTGTAAGATTTTTCTGCATCCAACTGCTGCCAAAGTGTAACATTTCATTTGAAAAGGGATCCTTCCTGCCATGGCCTCAAACAAAAACCAGGAGAAACTGACCAACATTTCTCATTGTGTCGGTATTTCATGTGGGAGAAGGGAGGAAGCAAAGGACTTGTGGCAAGTCTAGAAATGGGAAGAGAGCAACAGGGAGTTCCCTAGCCCACATGGGCCCAGCTGCCTCAGTTGTCATGACAGAGAGTGGCCAGTTGGTCAAAGGTCTGACATCATCCAGTGGCAAAGTTTCTAGGGACAGGTTTGGGAAGCGGAAGCAGAAATTACTGACAAGATTCTAAAAATGAAACAAAGTATGGCTACATTTGCTCTTCTCTAGTTCTCTGTGTTTGTTTCCAACCTGGTTGATACTACCAGTCAACATTCCTTGAACAAGGGGCATGGAACTACATTGGACATCAAGCAGTTAGGGAGAAGGAACAGAAAGAAACTAAGTTACCATTTGCTACATCTATTTTGCTCTAAAGACGTGAGGTACACCATTCAATTCAGAAGCAAAAGTGCTGTGTTACAGCACTGCAACTTCAGTTGTATCCCAGTTAGGAAACTCTTAAAAGCTAGAAACATATACATATGTATCATCAATTAATAAAAATTGAGGGCCAGGATGACATACTTGCGAGCTTTGCAGGAGAGTGTTTTTATGTAAAAGGAGAAATAATTTTATGAGGTTTTCAAGATACTACCAACCAATCCCACTTGACTGACTTAATTCGAAAACAAGACTGTGCAGCGCTGGGGTGCTCAAGAATTAACTAGCAAGTCTGAAAAAAAGAACTAAGATCTACTTGTACGTCCCAGTTATCAATGTAGGCATATTGCTTGCAAATGAAAGCTATGCATATTTTACATGAAAATTAAGTGACTGTTGTCTTTTTAAGGCACAGATAAGGTAACCTATGGTCGCAATAGCCAATCTAGTTAGTACATGATGCACAATTAAAAACCTACTTCCCAATTAACCCTGTGCTGCACAGTCAGGGCATTTAGATAGAACAGTCTTAAAAACAAGTTAAAACGCTCTGTGTACCTCCTTCCTTCTTCTCTGCTTCATCTCGAATGAGAGGGGATGTAAGTATCACCTTCAAAGTTAGCTTGGGCTCCTTTGTGTTACGAATAATAATAGCTGCCTCATTTACATGCTCCTCCACGAGATACTTCTCTTCTGTAAGTTTCTGAAAGTCACCAAGAAAGATTTCAAGAATCTCCCAATCAACTGAAAAACTGCAAAATCTCTGTATGTGCATATGCCTCTTAACTAATGAGAAGCCTACCAGACATTGCAATAACAAGTAAGACCTTGCCTCCCTCATTAAAAACAAACAGAAAAACCCCAGTAACATGCTTACAAAAAAATAAAGATCTTCAACAAGTTTAGTAAGAACACCGAGTAGTTCCACTAGGCTATCACTCTTTTTTAACTTTTTCATAGCTGCTAGCATGCCAAATACCGCCAGCAACCTTTGTTCTTAGTAAGTACACATTCCTCAGGTACCGCTACCTCTAAATGTAAAAGCTCTCATATGTGGCATGACCAACACAACCGTAACTGTCAGTGCAAACGGATGACAGATTCCAGGGCCAGAGCTGCACCAGCTCACCTAGTCCACGTACCTGCCATGAAGTAGAACCAAACATACCTCGGCCATCTCCTACCAACCCTAAGATATCTTCAGATGCCCTAGCAACAGAGATTTTGCCACCTCTCCAAATAGTCTATTCTGATCCTTAGCTGCAGATATAATTTAGATGACCTATTTTGCAACAAAAAACGCTCCTTGCTGCAGTTCCAATTACTTCTCACCCTACCTTTGGCAGTCATGTGAAACACTGAATCACTGTCCCTTTATAAATAACCGTTAATGTCTTTTAAAACCTACACCTGCATTATGTCTTGACTTTTTCCTAACCAGGTAAGTTTTAATTATGTGGGTTTCTTAGGTGCTCATTCTCACTTGTCTGATTTTCTCCGATTTGTCCACCCATCCCTCTCACTCCCTTTCCACACAGTGCTTGAAACTGGATGCAAGACAACACTGTCACCCACTTCACTCATTAATACCAGTGCCAGGAGAGATCCCTAACAATGCCTGGAAAACATGACCTCCCTCTCTTGACAGCACACCAATAAACTGAGTGGGCTTTAAACTGTTTTCAAGAAACTTTTAATTTCTTGCTTAGATTTCTTTTGTAGATAATACTCCAACCACCTTATAATTTGTTCCATTGTGGATTGTACCAGAGTTATCTCAAGTGATCTGTGTCTGCAGGTCTTTCAGTAGTCCTTTGGGACCTCCCTCAACCTCCAGAAGTGCAAAGATAACCACAGGTGGTTCAGAGTCCTAAAGCTGCCCCTTCTGTTTGTGAGTTTGCTGCAGCAAGACCACACAGTTAGAGCGTATCTAACATATACTCTAACTTCTTTCCTCGTTGCAATCTGTACTCCTCCAGCTCCTTTATTGTTGGGATGAAAATCTGTAAGCATCTGCTCACTACAAGCCGAGCCGACAAAGCGGCAAAGCAGAACTGTTAACATCCCTGTACCTCATTTGCTCTTTTTGTCCACCAGTGGGCTGGCACCTACCTTCCTCCTCCTGCATCGGGTGCATCTGCAGAACCCCTCATTGTCTTTCATGCCCACAGTGGCTGTAGCTTGTTTCATGAGTCAGAACACTCATCTTTTCTGTAATCCCTTTCCTCACAATTCTTCCCCATAGGATCTTAACTACTTGTCCCTTGAATTTACTGCAGTCTTCACATCTTTTCATTACATCTGTTCTGCTGTTGTCACTTTCCTGAAGCATACGCTAACTTTTCTTATCACTTTCAACCCTTCTCATCTCATGCCTCGCTACAAACAAACAAAAAAAAAAAAAAAAGTACTCTTTACTACTTGACACATCCCTATCATTTTCAAACAAGTAAAATTTACTCTCTACTACTCAATAGATACTTAGCATTTTCAGCTATGGATAGGGCCACATCTGCAGGCACAACATTATCTCATTAAAACAAGCCCTTTATGTGAACAGTGAAAACAAACAGCTGTCAAGAATGGTAAAACACATACTGTCTATGTGGAAATCAACAAAGCCAGAAAAGCTGATCGGGAGAAAAGCAGATCAAGTTTGGACATGGTTTGGAGAGAGACACTTGCAGTGAAATACTTTAGGGCAGTTTCTTGGCAACAGCATGTGTCAGTCTGGAAGCTGGACTGATTATTCAGACTGACTCTGTGAAAAAGGTATTATCCCTAGCTGCTTTAAAGAGACCGATGTCAGCTCTAAGTGCTGCCTACTAGATGCCAACATCAGAATTAAATAGCCATAAATAAAAAGAATTATGAGCTCACAACTAACATGAGCTAAAATGAGTGACCACCTAAAGTGGCTTGCTCTCACTCAGGAGTACAGAGGTGTTTACCTTGGAACAGCCCAAGTGAAGCAAAGCAGCTGCAGTGTAGAACTTAAGGTTGCGGCAGGGGACAACAATACAGACTGATTCACATGCCTGATGGGGAAGACTTCTGGGGCTGCAGTTTAGCTCACGTTAGTGGTCAGACCAGAGAGCAAAAATCAGCTGGGTTAGTTACCAAACAGAACTGTTAACTGCCATCATGGGAAACCCACATCACAAATGGGGCGTGGGCAACAACAGGAATAAGATGTTAGATTTTGTGAATAACTACTTTATGTCACTACGTAAAATGTGTCGCACACCTTAGATATCATCCTAGATTCAAACTCTATTTCTTTAATCCATGCCACTTGTCTTTTTTCCTGGAACAAGTTCCAGCCTTTTCCCAAGTACACCCTGCAGGGCTACTGGCCATTGTAAGAGGACTACCCTACATTAACTCACCTGAATTTGAGCTGGGAGATTGTCTTTAACTATACATAACAAGGTCTTTGTGGGTTTTTCTTTGCACATGAGAACCAGCTCCAGATCCATATCATCTTTTATCAGCAAGCCCTTTGCAACCAAGCCAATTCTCATAACACCACACAATGTCCGACCACCTTGATCCCTGAAAATGAAACAATTTGGAGTAATTAAAATGGTATTTTCACACATTCAAAATAATTGTATTATCCTATCACAGTGAGGAGATAAACAGATGGGACTGATGACTGTGCTGAAATGGCGTAATACCGATCAGAAAATGAAAGGCACAGACTCTTTTTATGCAAGTAGCTCCTGTGAAAAAATAAATGTAGCCTACCTCAAGTCACCAAGTGCACCCAAGTTCACTATCTGCAGATCCACCAAAAAGAGTAAAATAATTAATCTAGAGGAGCTCTCTGACAGAAACCGTTTTCAAAAGTGATCTGAGTTGTCTTTTAGTGACACTCCAACTTTAAACATGGCCATGCACTTTTTCAATGTTTCTTTTAGTTGATCCATACATTCAAACCTTTATCTTTAAAATTATACAACCGAATCCTGAAGTTTTAGCCCATACTACAAACTGACATTTCAGGAAAGCTTCTAATTTCAAAAAGCCTTTCAGGCACAATTTCTTCAACAAATCTTACCACTAAAACCTACAGAAATAGAGGTCGGACTACAAGTTTCCAGCTACGGTTCCACAGAGCACTTATGAGCCACAGTAAGCAACCCTGGAAGCAACATAAGAACACTTTGGTTTTGTACAAACCAAAGTACAGACAACAAGACCAACAAAAACCAGCTTAGTAGGCTAGAATTGCTTAAAAACATCAGGAAAAATGCAAGACATGCATCTTTGACAGTTCAACACCAGCTGTTGCCACATGATGCATCCCACGCCCTGTGGCACATCGCCACTGCAAAACCCACAGAAAGCATAACCACCTCAGCCAGGAACAGAGCATTCCTGTTCACATCATTCCTGCCATCCAGAGAGATAGGCTGGATATAAAACAAAAACACCCCAAACCCAATAAACAACAAACCCAAACCAGTCATGCTGTGATCAAGGGTTAACACACAGATCCTAAGCTTCACTCAGAAGTATCTTCATCTAATAATTGTACCGTCTTTGTCTTAATGTGCTTTAAATGGCAGAGCAGGAACAGGTGCTTAAGCAGTAGACAGATGAAAAGAAGGAATGACACAGGAAATGAAGTGGCAATCCCAAACCAGCTACCATCCTTGATTAGCCAGAAGCAAACAAACAAAAACTGTTAGAAAGTAAACATCATCTCAGCTTCCACCCTGGAACTATGCTACTTCAACCGTATCTGGATGCAAACATGAGAAAACACAGAACTCCTTGACATATGGTTTGTAATTAGCATTAAGACACTGTCAGTTACATATTTTTGGACAATACAAGCTAAAATGGGGTTTACAAAGTGAATACTAAAATAATTTGTCCCAAACAAACGCACAGACACAGAAATTATTTTATATGTATAAATAGTACAATGCCATTTATAAAATCTGTACTCCAAACAGAACACAAGCATGAAAAATCCCACACACATGTGTGAAAGCAAGGCTGTCCAATGGTCTCAAAAGCATTTACTGCAGGCTTGGATTTTAATTTTGGGGTTTTTTTGGGGGTTTTTGGGTATTTTTTTATTTGTTTGGTTTTTAGAATCCATTCCGTGCTCATTTTACCAACATCAGAAGACACCTAAAACCATCGCCAGTAGTGCTAGGAAGGCAGCACCACCACATACAGCACCTGCGTATCAAGAAAGACTGACTGTTCTTCAGCAAAACACTGACCTTAAATACCTTCCTCAAGAAGATGACGAAACTTAATTGTCCATCCGTAAAGAAGCAGCCTACCAATCCACTACAATTATTCTCTGGTGTCAATACAATCACACTGTCTTACAGCAATTTATACATTAATTTATGTAAAAATATTCATGATTTTAAGTGTTTTGCTATTTCTATTTGAATACGTTTCACACCAAAGAAAAGTGACATTATCACAGCTCAGCCTTACACAAAAATGCCAGTGATCAGACTTGTTAAATATTTATTAGGGAACAGAAAACCACAGGCATCAAATGAGGGACCATTTGTATATTTACTTTTCCAAGGCTATCAGGCAACAGCCTTCATGCTGCTGAACATTTCCTATGTGGATCAGTATATTCTGAGTAGGTGGTGCTGCATTTAAACTTCATGCAGAGCAAGCAGTTTATTTCAATAGCTCCCATGCCCACAACCTTATCCTAGAGATAACCAAAGACAACCTTAAATGTTAAGAAAGAAACCTGGGGAAAACCACTACTAACACATGAAGAATTTTCTGCAGAATCCACAACACTGCCAAGAAACCAGATCGAGTCATGAATGCTTTCTGCCCCTCCCAGCCATACAAACTTCCCCAGTTAGTACAGCGCATCTCTTGTGTCTAAACTGAGGTACATCCAGATAGTGAGGCACAGCAGGGCTTTGCACCTTCTTTCCTAAATGCTACTCTAAAGATTTATGAAGACATGGAAATAACCAAGAACCACGTTACTACAATAAAACAGGAAACAGTATTTAACTTTTGAATTTTCAGACAGACATCCTTATGCATTTAGGAATAACTGATAAATACAACAGTAATCACCATCTCTTTCATATTAAGCCAGTAAACTATTTTTTCAGTTTAAAAACCTAATGCAGTCTTCCTGATTCAGAGTTAGATATTTTTCCATGACTTGCACTGAACTGTATCTTACTCCAGAAGTATAAAACATACAGGGTCTGTATTTCCATCTACTACTGCTAGAGTAGGCTACACTTCCACCATCCCAAAATGTAAACAACTTCACTTATTTACCACAACACCAAAAATCAAGAGAGGTCTCACAATAAACCTTCCACTGCCATAAAAGGTGCCAGAAAATGTAACAAATATATGAAAAAATACACCTCCTTTATCAGTTTTAAGATCAGACTGTACTAGGCAAAGCCCATGCAGCAGCAGACTAATATTCCATGCATCATCAGAAAGGAAGTGGAAAGAGGTCTCTGACTGCATCTCTAGTGCAGGTTATGCTGCAGATGTAACCAGACTGTCCCAAGAAGTTCAGTGGAGAAGTATTGGATCACAGGAAGTGCAGAGAACTGGAAATCTGTTTTTCAAGTCATGGATTAGGAAGTGAAGCACCGGGAGACCAGCAGCCAATTCATCATAACCTGGACAGACACTTACCTGAGCTGGCGAGCATGTCAACCAGATTACCCAGAAAGCACTGAAGAGCCAGAAGTGGCCAAGTTAAAAAGTTTTACACAGAGAAAATGAAGGAAGAAAAAACCCCAAACCCCCAAACTCACCAAAACCCCCCACTAATTGCTCCTGCTTCTTCCTTGGCTACCAGCGTTCTGCTAGAACAAAACTTGGCACTATGTCGGGAAGCAGACGGGGACAGAGAGCAAACAGATGTTTCACTCTGTAGAGAACTACACAATTGTACTGGGTTTGGCTGGGATTGAGTTAAATTTCTTCACAGTAGTGTGCATGGGCTAACGTTTTGGATTTGTGCTGATAACACTTGGATGGTTGACCCATGGACAGTAATGGAAGGTAATGGAACCTTAGAAAAGTTAGTTTGCTGAATAAACAAAGTTTATAAAAATCTTTTTTTGTGCATTAAGCTGAAGGAGCCCCTAAAATACATGGCTGTGGATTTGCATTGGTGTGTTACAGGGACATGTATTCGCTTATAACTACTGAAAGGTTTGTCTGCCAAATTCAACTTCACAACATTACAGTAAAATAAATAACGAAATAGAGACCAACTGCTGCCCACACTGGGCTTATTACTATTCCTTGCCCTCAACCCTATGTGCTCCCACCTCAAAAAGTCCAAATATATCCACTTCCTTCTGTGAACATTCATATGCAACAGAATCAAGTAACACTAAGACTCTTATTTAGAGGGAAAGGAACCCAATTCAGAGCAGTACAGTAACACATTATGAGGCTCAGCTCACTCACTTGGCATTGCTTTCTGCAGTTTCCTCCTTTGCTTCCACATCACCCTCACATTTTGTAGACTTGTTCTTTTCATCCATCCAGTCAGAGACATGTTTAAGGGCACATTCTACTGTTGATACCATGTTCTGGACAGCTTCAAGTTCCTCTGGAGATGGATAAATGGTTGAATGTTTCACCATTACATGGCGGTCATCATTAGCAAAAGATCGGATAGATCTCTGTTATGAAGTGGGAAACAGGGGGGGAAAAAAGAACAAAGTTATTGGATTATCGATAGAAGGACATTGCCTGAACGGGAATCCTCCCTGACAGATGTAGGAAAGTGGTTTATGACGACCATTGCTTATAATCACACAGGAGTGATTTCTTATCTTTATTTAAATATAAATTTTAAAAAGAAAAAAAAAAGCAAGCAAACACCAGTGCAAAAATCAGCATTAAGCTGGCAAAACATATACGGCCTTGGGTGGGTTATACGGCACCTAATATTTGATGCCTTAATTTACCTCTTCTAGAATCCTTTTATTGGCTACTAAGAGGAACATGCACATGTAGAGCACAGTTCATGTTTATGTCTACCAGGCACATCTGAAGCAGTTTATGTCTACTTTGGGATGAGATAAATTGTGCTTCAGAGGTACATTTCCTCACCCACCCACATGTGACTACAGAAATCTAGACTGTTACATCAGGCTAGATGTTACAGATATCCAAAAATTAAGCAAGACAGATTTCATCTTTTGTTTGGTACATGCCTCATAAGTGGAAGTGTGCACGGGTCACAAATCAGAAAAAGGGAGAACTCCATGCACCCATCTACAGTTGTGGTAGATACAAAATACGGTCAAGACCTGTAGCATGCATTTGTCTGCAACGGCTAGAAGTGGAGTTTCTATGTCTTGTCCTTTCATGACCTCCCCCTCCCCACCTTTGTCTCATTTTCATTATCTCACTTCTCCCTGCCCTCCCCTGCCACGCTTCTCTTTGAGGAGAGGACATGGTCTGGCTGGCTAAGCATAAGGTTGGAGTGCTGAAACAGGGGACCAAAAAACCCTCTGAGTTTCATTCCCAGTTTCATTAAGTGTCAGAGACAGACCTCCCTCATCCTTTGACTAGCTTGTTTATTTAGATTAAGCTTTCAAAGTCAGCGAGAAATCAGTTAGACCTTGATCTTGCTTGAAGGACCTACAAGCCGTGAGCATTAGTACAAAGGAAAGAGGGGCTTCCCTACCCTGGAATACTTGCAAGAATTAAGGAGTTCCTGAATTTTAGCGATGTTTGTTGGCTTGTGTCAACCTTCAGCAGCTGGATAGCTCAAAGCAAAGAGAAAAGCCAGGGTTCCTTATTCCAAAAGGTAACCTCATTTCAAGGCAGGGAAATTTAAAACCTAAGTGTTGCAGGGTGAGAGGAGACTGGGTAAAGCATGCGGAAAGGAGGGCAGACAAGGAGACAGAAAAGGTTCCTGTTTTGTAAGAGGCACCAATACTCTCCGAACACAGCTTTGCACGTTCTGGAAGTGCTGAGCGCAGCCACCTCTCCTCCACTTGCACTAGAGACATTGGCACACACCTCAGCAGGCGGCCATCAGACAGCCGCCCTGCTAGGGTTCCATGGCTGCTGCAGATGAAGTCATCGGCAACACACACTGCTGCAAGGGGCTTAGCAAACTGCTCAGGGATTTACAAAGGCATGAATGAAGATGAGGACAGAGACAAACTAATAAGAAAAGACTAAGTAATTTCTTTAAAAAAAAAAAAGTTTAAAGAATAGGAAGATATTAGAGTGCTAATTAAAAGAGTCAGCAGTGAAACTGAGTCCCTAGTGATATTGTTGAGGAAGGTAAACTTAAGCGGTTGGGTAACCTGTGCTAGGAAGCTTATGGTTTGTGCCACACGCTGTTCCAGATGAGACTTTTTTTGATCTAAACAGTGCCCCAGACCTGCTGCGATCACAGCACAGACCTCTGGTAAGAGCAGCTCTATATCTTGTTCTCTATAGACACAAACATCAATCATTGCTGAAAGCCTCCCAGAACTTGGAATCATCAACCAAAAACCTCTGTTCCTCCTACACATTAAATAATTTAATTAGGTTTCATTTTCTCCCTGCTTCATGGGTTTGTAACAGCACTCCTAACAGCCACAGAGCCTTTGAAGATGCTCAAAGGCCTCTGGGTTGAATCCTTGTTAAGGAACCGGTCCTGATTTCCCAGCTTATTGTGTTCACTAGGTCCCTTCCACTGAAGATCATTGTGACACCATCCCTTTCCTAACTTCTGGGCTCCTACCCAGATGGACAATTCGGGTAGTAAAAGAAACTCATCAGCCGGGGTCTGGTATCATCCCCAGCACTTTCACAGGTTGCAAAATGCTTCCCGGAGGTCCCTCTTGTGGCTTCTCTGCCACACGGATATAGAGAGAAGCTGCAGTTCAGCAGTGAAAACTGATAAGCTGGATTTATTAACTCACCCCCACCATCTCTTATCTCATGAAATATCAATTAGGAAAAACAGTAAAACAGGAACAAATTACAAACTCCTATATCAGAAGACAACTGTTTTCTAATGAAGACGGACTAACAAGATCAATTCCTCATTACAATTTAGGTAAAAAATAGCAGCAAAAAATGGGACACTTTAAAATAAAATATATAGACAACTCTGCTTTGTCAAGTGTTCTTCCTCCCTCTGTGCTCTGTAAGAAGTAAGTGTCTCACCTTAGGTCTTTTTTTTAGAGATATATATATATAAACACACAGCCTCATAGCAGCAATCAGCTACACAAATGTTAGAGAACTGTATTTAAAATTTATTGCATTTATTCTCATTTCCATTATCTCAGTAATAACTTTAGAGGACTTAAAAAAAAAAAAAATAATGCTTAAACTGCTCTCTACAAGTATTTTTCAGGAACTGGGAAGGTTTATTGGCTTTTAGTGAACACCTTTTCAGAATCTTACCATCACAATACTTCATACCTGCACATCTTTACAAATTCAACATCTCAGGCACTCCCAATTCACAACCAGTACCAGGCAGATCAGAAACAACTCCTCATTTAAACCATATACAGCAACATCATCCATGCTATTAACAATGCAGGCACAGAACCACATTCAATCACACGCACACAAATACGAATAATCAACACTTGGTTTTGTGAGAAAGAGGTGGAAGGGGAATATCAGCATTTCGTTATGCAATCTGCAAGTTCAAGGTCACTCGTGCTGTTTGGTACAGCTTGCTAATGCCAGTTTTATTAGAAAACCTTATGAGCATCCCCTTCGTTCATATTTAATAATTCATGTAATGCAGGCTCACAAGACAACTCTCTGGTTTTAAGAGGCTGACAATATATCAGACCTCATTTGCTTTGCTCCAAGCATGCAGCACCATCTCTGATTTAGTGCAAGGTCAGAAAATCCCCCCTTTTATCAGGCCCCATGCAAGACTGTCAGCAGATAATATTTTTAATGCAACCCTATGAAAGATGACAAATACCTACCATGGTTTGTTAGTGTTTCAGCTCTCTCTCCCTCCCTTTCTCCTTTTCCCTCCTCCTTGGTGTCTTTGCTAAGCACTGTTTTGCCTGACAGAACCTCTTCATAAGCCTCTTAGTCCCTTGACAGCTCAAGAGTTCATACAGCCAAGATGCTCTGGTAGTCACTTTCTGTAATTCACCTGCAAAAAGAGAGAGAAAACTTGAAACCAGAAGAAACGGCATGTTAATTCCAATAAGTGTTCGATGCAGCACATCGAGTCAAGCCACTGATTAAAGCAAGCAGGCTTCAAGATGGGGAGGCAGTCACTGATCCGTTTATTCCTGAACAAGCAGATGTCACTGTGGAAAGCAACTTTTTGTAATGTGCCCACACGTATGTAACGACTTACCCATGCCAGTCAGAGCTTCTCTCGGTGTGGCTTGTCAGCCACCTGGCAACCTAAGTTTCTCATATGAGGAAGATGGGAAATCCATCATCTCGAATATGCTCTATATGAAACCAGCTCAAGAAGTGTCTATTTTTACATCGCATGCACATTAGGAATCAACCCCCCTGTATTTAATTATCAAAATGTAATTATCTGTTGAAATCCCCAGTGCAGCCCTCAATCCTGGATGTGTCGGATGCTGTGCAACAAGAACTAAGACTTCAGGTGGCAATAACTGCAAGTCGTTATATAAAGAGAGACAAGCACATTGTAACAAACTGAAGACTTAAGACTCGTCAGAGCGTTCAGCTGAAATAATCCACACGGCCTTTTCTGTCTTTCACCACTTTTCACAGCATACAACATTTAAAAGATCCTGCAAAAGCAACCCTTTTGTACTACACTAAGAAACAAACACCAGCCTGGCAGCATAAGGAACTGCGAACAAACACTCTGTAAGACAATAGAAGAGCAGAATAACAGAGCAGGTAATGTGAGAGGAAAGCATAAGCTCATTGCATAGCAAGACACTAGTCCTTGCAGAAAAGTCCTGTTTTCCTTTCACTGCACATATTGTTGCGTCAGCTTTTCAGCAACATTTTGAAGCAACTGGAAACCCAGTCAGTAAATTTCTGCAGACTGACACACGCACTCAAATTTGTTTTCTTTTTCTCCTGCAAGTCAATCCCTTCTTCTCTAGCAGTATGTTGCATATTGTCTGTCGGAGAATCCCGACATTGTTAGAGGTTAAAAGCGTGTTTGGCAACAGCAGAGGGATAGGCAAGATGACTTGAAAGCAGAGTAGATGCCTGAACCTCAGGGGTGTGACAGGGAATAATTAAAATGTTGCATCCCATAGAGATCTCAACACGCCAGGCGAAAGGCAGCAACAAATCCTGCTTCACTACTTTCCTAGTAAAGGAAAAATGTAGCAGGTTTACAGGACGAATAGCTTTGGCAGCAAGTGCCTAATAGTTGGTTGGTTGTATCGCACACCACCAAATTTAGGATGTAGGATTGAGTAAAACAAAGAACAGCCAGACAAGAACACTGTGCAGGGGCCTGTCTGCTCCAGCAGCTAAAGATTGCCAAGGAAGAAACCCCAAGAGAGTTAAATGCAGTCATACTAAAAATACTTGGGAAAAGCAAGCTAACGAAAACACTGAAGGACCTCACTTCCTACCACAAAGGCCAAATACCCAACTGAGGTACACTAGAACTCTACCACATTGCTTCCCAGAAGCGATCAAGGAAGAGGATGTTCTTTCGTAAGACCAGATTCTTCTCTTAAGAGATCCTGAAAGCCAAGCAGGGGCAGCTGAGAAGGAAAATACAGAAAGATTACTCCTTTTGAACTATTTATTCTACGAGCTAGTCACAAGCTTTTCCACCTTCAGAAGCAACCACACCCTTTAGGAGGTCTTTTTGTTTTGCTTTTGTATAATAATAATAATAATATGCTTTTGAGTCATCAGATGGCAAGCTAGAGAGACTTTTATGGGACATGTTTCTAGACCATCTATCTATTTCAAGTTAGTTCTCTCTTCAAACTGAATTCCAGCTATCTTCACATACTCTCCTTCCCTGTGACTCCTACACTTCACATTTTCAGTTTGCTATCTTCTCTGGTAACAGTAACTTGGCAATTCGAGGCAGAGAGGAGGACACTGGAATGTGTTGCTGACTGCAGCATATGCCCAGTACAGTGTCTCTAGACTCCGAGCAACACTCCAGCCTGGCCTCCCTCCGAAGACTACCGCAAGCTGTTGCTTATCAGCCTGTACAGGGTATTGGAAGCAGATGGACAGAGAAAGCTGGCTGAGCAAATTCTGGTGCTCCAGTAAACTGCTGAGCAGACTGTTGTCTAGAGGGCAAGTCTGCAAACTACATCACAAGCTCTGGAAACAGACATACCTCAGAGTGCAATCCTGGATGTGCTGAGTGCTTTTCAGTGTTCTTTGAAAACCTGAAACAGACTGAAAATAAATGTTTCACAGCTACTATGGGCATTAATCTTCTACTGGGCAGAGAAGCAAAACCACCGACACCTCTCAGTACTTTGCCTTAAGCTGTAGTAACCATATTGTTTCCAAGGCAGCTTCAAATTTCAGTGGCAAGAGAGTATTTACCAGTTCGATTCTACCTGCCCTTTTTCTCAGCAGTGAATGGCCAAGGTCTGGGCATATACAGCTGAATCATGAAGAGACCTTTACTATAAAATCCAGAAAGCTGGGGAAAAAAAATCCTGAAAGTCGAGTTGAAGCTGATAGACAACTTCTTTCATTAACATCCCGAGAATATTTCACACAAATAAACACAGGAGTGAAATCCTAATATAGTTCAGACTTTGAGAGAAAATTTTCAACAAAAGCACTAAACAGGAGGGAGTTTACTATAAAAGTGCAGACACAATATACAGAACAATGTACATTTGACAGCATGCAGAATTAAATTAAGCAAAACTAAAATCAAATCTGCTCCAACCATATGGACTAAGGCAGCAGAACATAGCTCAGCACAAAACACATCAGAAAGCATTACGTGAAGTGAGCAGCTATTCCATAAATCCAACAGCCTTATTTTACTACCAGGCTACAGCAGGCAGGATATTTGTCCCTGCATCCTCAGGGAACTAACAGCTGATGCCCAGAATAAAAAGCACAATACTAAAACGCACGCTTGTCTTACCCAGGGGCTGCCACCCACACTTGCACAAAAATTTCTAGGAAAAGCTACCAGCACTACCAAGACCTAGGTGACCTTGGGAAAGTCACTTTACCTCTGCATCATGTGGCCCCAAAGTGTAAAACAAGAGTAAATACTTGCTGTCTCCAAACCAGGTCACAGAGGAGCGGAGTGGAGTCTGCAGTGTGGTTTAAAGTCACTGGGGATTTGACACATTAGAAATGTTATTAAAACACCATGACAGTCTAGCAATGTTTCCATTAAACATTCCATCCTTCACAGAGGAAGTTTATGCTTTGGCACAAGACAAACAACGAAAAGAATTTCAGATGAGGCCTTTGTAGTAGGATATATCCCTGCATCTGGCAGTTGTGTTCCCAAGAGACGGACATTTAAACAGCCAGAATAATGAATGCGCTTAGCTACCTCTGAGCGCTGGTGAACACAAAAGTGAAAAAGCAGGAGAAACAGGTACTTGTGCTCCATGGGGACTGAAAGATAACAGCAGAATCAGGGAGCTACGAGCTTCCAGAAAGGAGATATAAACTGTGCTCGGCATTCTGATGCCCCCTCACAGCACAGCATGGTACCTCGCAGGGGAGTGTTAGTGGTGCAACAGAGAAGAGCAAACCAGGGTCGCTGGACTCCACTCCTCCAAACCCTCACCTCAGTGAGCTGCTCTTCAGGCACCTGGCCAGGCCAAGAAGGATGCCATGAAAATTGGTTTTAAATGCTACATCAAGAAGGCACATGCCAACAATATTCAGCTGAGGCACTAAAAACGGCCTCCACCCTCCTAACCTACCCTTACACCAGCGTCTGTCCATGAGAACTGCAGTTACAGTGCACATCACCCTAAGCTCACTCTGAGTATACGTTAACAGAGCAGCAAAGCCAAATAAGGTTGCTAATAACAAATCAGTGAGTATCTAATGCAGCCTGAGGTGTATCAGACACGGTAATAGAAAGGAATTTATATCCTTTTTTGTTACCTTTAAAAGTCAGCAATAGTCAGAATACGAGGCTTGCAATTTTAAATTGGAAGTTTATTTTTATTTCTGCTTTGCATTCAGCAGACAGGTAATTTTTCGTCACACCCTATACAGTACTGCTGAAAATATGTTGTGTTTTTCTGCAGTATAATTTTATTGCTGGCCTTCTGCCAAGAGTCTTTCTGGCAGCATCTCCCACAGTTGGAAACTGTGTATCTGGGTCAGAAAAGACAAGCCGCTTTTCAGAACAGCTCAATACATTTGGCAGAGATGCTGATATTGTAATTGAACTCTTTCAGCAACTCTTTTTATGATGTACCCAGACACCAAACAAAACAAGATCTGCAATGTTGATTAATGTCAAAGTAACTGACAGAGAAATATCAAAATAGTTTTCCCTCATGTTAAAAGTATCAACAAACTGAGGGGAACAGATAAGAAATACAATTCATGAGGATTCAGTGAGGAGTATGAGGCAAAGAAATCTGCAAAGTATGACTGACCTTCTGCTTGTGCAGATATTTACTACTTTAAATCCGAACTCCCTGTATGCTGCACAGAACTGGTTTCTTCATTCTTCACCACCGTATGAAAAGAAATTCTTGCCACTCACAGTCATATAAGCATTTTGTAAAGAAGTGCAATTGTAACACTGGGATACATATTTAATAAGGCTCAGACTGCTTCCAACAATATGCTCAGCATTCAATTTCACCTGGAGACTGTATATTCATAGTAGTCTTACTATTTTCCAAGTAATGCAATTCCTGGCAAAGTTGCATCTGGGTTAGCCTTTAGAAGGCTGGAATTTTCCAGCCAAATGAATAATTACAAAGCAACACTAGAGTTCAAAGCGGGAAAGGTACTTCCTCTGGCAAATTCTTACACTTCACACAACAGACACTTGAGTCTAGTACTCCTGTTCTCACAGCTCTCTTCGAGAGAAGGCTCCTGGACTCGGAAATCCCGTAGGATTAGCCTCTGCCAGGTAGCCCCAACACCTGGCTTTAACAAGTGCCAGAGACAGGGCAGGCACACACTTGATAAACAGACCTGGACTCATGGCACCTGTGATCACCAGAATTGAGGAATGGAAGTCATCTTCCAGGGTCCAGAGCTCTGACGATGCTCACAGTGCAAGGCAAGCAGCTGCCCACCCGTCTACTGAGAGAGCTCCCCGAGGGTCCAGCTGTGCCGAGGGGGACAGGCATGGGCAGGGAACTTGGGACCTGGGTTCAAAGATGCAACAAAGTCCTTGCAACTGACAGTGGGAGAACACATGGATTCCCCTCCAGATTGTAAAGCAACGAATGAAAAAACAGCCAAAATAGATCCCACTGGTAAAGTAATTAAAGCAGCTGAAGAATTCAAGCCAAACAATCAGTTAATCTAGATTGATATACTAAGGTAAAAGGAAACAGGGATGCGCAAAGCATAGCTTATATTTTTAGCTCTTGGAAAGAGGGTGAAGAAAAGATGGTCTAAGGGGAAATCATCACTCGCCTAACAGGAAGGTTAAAAAAGGAACGCAGAGGCACAGTGCGATCATATATACAATCACCGGAAAAATAAAATGCTGTACTTTATATAGAACCATACCATCCAATCTCAGAAAGAAATATACATTAGAAATAACTGCAGGTATCAAATTATAACGTGTAACAAAAAAATAGGTTTGGAAGCAATATAAATCCTTTCCTTCAGTATTTAAGCTACTATTCACTACTGAGGGCAGGAAGATACACCACCAAACTCCCTACGTGGTCTTCAGAGCAGCACACCAGTTGCAGCCCTCAAAGTACTTTTTTACATCTATCGCCCTCCAGATTTTTATATGGCTTCATGTTCCCCAACACACAATGCCCAGCACCCCAGTCACAGCTAGCGCTAAAAGGGTCTCTAATGAATTAATTTTGAAAACGCCTTCATCTCTTGGTATGAGTGTCAACATGCAAGACTGAGTAGAGACAGACCACATGCAAAAAATAATTAAAAACTGGCTGTTGACACTTAAATAACAAATTGACACATGAACATTAACAGTTTAATGTATTTCCTGCTCAACCAGTCAGAAACATCCAAAACTGAATTACCTGTAGAGCTAAGAAGTACAGAAAACAAAACATCTCAAAGGCAGCACTTCTTGGCAGGTATCTTAAAAAAATAAAATAAAATTTAAAAAAAATCACAGATTAGATAGTACCTAAGTAATTAATAGCAAAGTATTAATTTGAGACAAAGTAGAAACCACCACTGGATTCTCAACAACCGTGAAATGTTACACTGATTTCTGACTTCTAACATGCTAAGCATTCCTGCTCTTCTGGCTAAACTGGACAGTGGAAACCTGATGCTACTTTGCAGTACGCACCCGTCTGTAAAGCAGTTGCAATTTGACATCCACATTCAGAATCATCTGAAATTTGTAACTACATTCATTTACACTTGAAGAATTAACTAAATTAATGAAAAGGATGATGTTACACTGAAATTACACTCACCATCTGCAATGTCATTTTTCCAGAGACAGAGCTGGTTTAAGCAAAATTCTGGATCTATGCCTGACATTACATCACATTCTCCAAAAGAGAATCACAGCTCTACCTCCTCAACCACACAGCGCCGTTTAGTGCCATGCTGGGCTTCTCACCACCGAAGCCCTGTTCTGCACTTGTATCTCAACACCAAAGCTTTGCAGACCTTCCGATTCCTAGGTACTTTCCATGTCTGTATCATTTGTGTCCACTCCCTTAGCTGCAAGGCTTTCTTTGCTCCAGAACCACTGTGGAAAGCAGCCACAATGTTTAAGAGATTAAGAACTGGGACATTTCTTCCCTAGCACCCTTCAGCTCAACTGAAATAGCTGCAGTGCCCCAGTTTCTTTCCTGCTCTGATTCACATTCCATAGGCTGCACACTGACCCCGGCTGCAGCCCACCGCTGTCTCCATTTGACACACACAACCGGGACAGAGGAAAGGCCAGCGAGATGTCACTCTTCCACCAAAGAGAACGTGTCTTTCTCCTACAGAACTGTGAGGCCAAAGGCATACACATGAAAGACTGGAAATCACAGTATTCCCTCCCTATGTTGGTCATAAATAAAATTTAAAAGAGAAAGACTGGAGAACAAACTGTCCTACGGTAAAACTAGATCTGTTTGTACTGGTGGTCTGCACTGTTCATCAATCCCATGAGGCAAGAGCAAAACAAGCTTGCTCTGCTAGCTGTTCTCTGCTCCGCATCTCAAGCTAATACCTATCTTGGTAATTGGCAAGATGAAAGAGAAAAGCAACATGGATTCTAAACCTCTGTGTTGTAAATAAAACAAATTTAGTAACTCTCTTACAAGTAATACAATGTAAATACTATGTGCAACACATTTTTCTAATGTTTATGTAGTTTCAGTTTCAAAGTATTAAGAAGTTTTTACCCTATCCTTCTGACTAGAATTTCAGCTACCCTTAATGGCAAAATTTAAGCAACAATTTCTCCCCTAGAATTCCTTCTTGATGTCAATATGTAAAGAAGCCAGCATTTTCAATACTGCAGATCCACACTGGCTACTGGGCACATCTGCCTTTCAGCCAGTTTAAACATTCATGACTCCACTTAAATGCATTTTCTAGTATGTCAGTCTTGCTGCTTCAGTGACTTTTTTTTTTTTTAATTAAAGAGAGAAGATTTAAAAGGATTTGGAAAAGAAGACAACTAGACCCAGCAAGTATCATGCAAGGAGCTCTTGTACTTTCAGCCATTATGCACCCTCCATCAGACTTTTACCATGGTTTAGTACCGCTATCACTACTGAACAAGTTCAGGTTAATTTTTCACTTCTTGTCTAATTGGCTATTTTGTCAAAAAACATCTTTTCAAAGGTTCTAGGTTACTATAAGTTTTTTTTCCAGCCATCTCATCCATCCAACCCTGTTATTTTCAGTCCGTTTCCCTCTTGTTCTCCTGTGCCTTAGATTATTATTTCCAGGGAAGTCTGAAGTTCAATGTCACAACACGTACTGCCAAAGCAGCACCTGAAACAAAATCTGTAACTATGATCTTAGGTTGTTTCCAAAACAAAAGCCTCCTCCTTTAAAACACTCTTCCTCCACAACGCTGCAGATACAACCCGTACAGCCTCACCAGCCCAGAAGTCCTGCCCCATGGCTGCTGTCAGTCCCACCTGCAAGGGCTCACTGTGGTCCTCAGCTACAACAAAACAGAACCTGCAGTATAATTAATGAATTTCTTCCACATGACTGACTTGAAATTGATTTTGTAAGTCAATCACACACAAATAAGGGGAAAGGGGGATTTTTAGTAGATTTTTTTTCTAAAAAGCACATGTTCCAAAGAAACAGTATTCAATGCCAATGAATCAGGGTCAGTAATGGAAGCATTTGGAGAGAGAAGAATGGTAGAGATACTGTCTGCAAGGCAGAAACTACCAAATTTGATTCAGAATATTGTGCAAGAATCCCTCCAACAGAAAGCAATGGGGATATCTCTCTAGGGAAGGGTACCCTGGCTGCCATCAATTTTCAGCCTTGGAACACAATTATTTACTTCAAATGCTCGATAAACCTACCAAAAGATTTGAAGCAGTTTATTTAGGCATGAAAACTAGGAATGATATCCATACTGAAAGTAAAAAATGCTGCACCAATGCATCAGATGGAAAAGTCACTAATGTCAGAATGACAGTTCTAAATCCACTATTTATGTCTTGAACAAGATTTTGTAGTAGGAAGTCCTAGCTTGGCTAAAAGGACGAAAAAGAGCCATAATCATATTTAGAGATTTACAAAACCAATAGAAAAAAAACCCTATTTCCCTGTAAAACTGTATGTGTCTAAAAATAACTTTTATTGGCTTAATCCAGCATCTTCTTGCTGCAGCAGATCTATGCTGCATGCATGTGCTGTCAGATCTGCCAAGTTCAGTTGCAAAACTCATCTATTATTCTTCTCTCCAGCTAGCACAGCACAGTACAGCTATGTAAAAGGGAAAAAAAAAAAAAAAGATAACTTTAGCAGGGACCATCAGCGGTGCGAATGCTCAGTTTGAAGACCACAAGCTACGTTGTAGAATACATTTCTCTGCATAAGTTATATCTGCCAGTCTTATCCTTAGGAACTTCCTGAAACGAGTAGTGAATTCCACAGCTTTTTTTGTTTGCTTATTTTTAGCATCATACTGAAACAAAAAAGTTAGCAAAATTATGTTTAGGTGTCTCTAGCACTTGTTCTCCAATGCTTTTGGAGAACACAACTGTACAAGCAACTGATCTTGAACTCAAGAAGTCACATTCAATCTTTTTTAAATCTTCTGAATTTCAAATAAAATTGGTGGAAAGAAGCAGCTATCAGTATAAATCTGCCAAGCCTACCAGGATATAATTTTTAAGAACATAGACACAACTTCGCCAGTTTGGTCTCTTTTCTTTGTATTTCATATGGAGCTATCAATTAGTTTAGTATCTCTTTATAGATAATGCAGTCATCTCTAGTGTGCCACTTTACTCCCAACAGCATGAAAGACATTTAGTTCCTCATTCGTTAATAGGAAGCTTCCTCAGTCTTTGCCATTCACTACTGCTTTCCTTAGATCAAGTGATCAACACCACACATTGTTCTCCCTGTCAACGTTAAGCAACACATTTCTGAACAGCAAAATACAAGGCTATGATCAGCATCAAGTGTCTTGGAGGAAACACGCTTGCCACAAACCACAGGAACCTGCTTTTTAGGGAGTTTGTGGAGGTTAATGACATGACATCCAGGTTAGGAAACAAAGCGTGTGATAGCAAGCTGCTGAACTCTAGTGCAGAAGAGGGTGCGTACCCGTTTTTCTCTGAGGGAAGCAAACAGACGGCGCAATCAATAGCAGCATTCAGAATGCTCTCAGCTTTGCAGAGAGATCGATTTACAACAACAAAACTCTCACTTTCTCCCCAAAGCTCCCTTCATACACTATAGCTGCTAAAAGTAACACTTGAAATTACTGTCAGGGGAAAGACTAGAGAAAAACAATCTAACTTAGTTTATTTTGGGCCATTAACTGCATTTTGTGTCTAGCCACTTCAGTTTCCCCCGATAACAGGGAACCTGCTGTTCCTAAAACCAACATTGATGGGTTTTATTTTATTTTCAAAAGAAGGTGCACTTGGAAAGCCAAAACTTCTCAGGGTAGGAGAGCGCACAGTTCAAGATGCGGAGGCAGGATCAAAACCAGAATTAAGGAACAGCTATAGTTTAAGTTTAAATGAATGGTATTCTCCTAAACTCAGCAATAGGATATAAACCCCTTCATCCTTCAGTGACATGGTATGAGGAAGCTAGATTAGAGTCTTAACATTTTTATTGCCTACCTAGACACCTAAATCTGCACCCATGTCACAGCACCACCATTATTACAAGTACCACAACAAGGAGAACAAGAACCAAAGGGACATGAACATTGAACTCTGCTCTTGTCAGAACAAAAAGCCTGCTTGGCTTTCACAGTCTAAAACTATACTTTTAGTTGTAAAATAATGCAGTCAATCTAGCTCATTCCACAGTTCAAATAAAATTCAACTCTAAAACCTGAAGCTTTTGCGTTAATGAGAAAAATCCTTTTTAAAAAATTACATGGATGTGTTGCTTTGTGCACTGAAAGAGCACTTGCTGCTGCTGGTTTATGAGTTCTTCTACTCACTTTGCACGGCTCCTCTATTGTGGAAACAAAAGCCCCTGTATTGGGCCTTCTCAGTGCCATTTGGAAACTCCTACGGAGCGTTTAGAGGCCAATAAGAACCATTTTTAAAAGTCAGTCCACCATTAATTAGCTGCAGAAATTAAAGAAAACAATAACAAGGTGAAAGAAACTTTTTCCAAAGGCTTTTTGCTTGCTTTGAGAGAAACAAAAAGAAAGTAATTAAACCTAGCTAACCCTTTTTCACTTAGCATTTTGCTCTAAAGCATTTAAAACTCCCACCCCGCAGGACCAGGAAAAGCAATGCCAGAACCACCAGCACAGAATTCACAACACAAGAAAAGGCTGACCCTGAAACTCAGTGGACGAATACTACCAGACAGTTTCATGCCTTACCGAGACAAAATCCACAAGTTAAATTTAGAATGATGATTTCTGCAGGCACTCAGATGTTTCTGTTCTAAATTTTCTAGAAATTGCAAATTAGAACTTGGCAGACTTGAAACTGACCCAGCATGTGTCTTCTGTAATCCAAATCATACTCTGCCCTATTACTCTGCAAAACTGTTAGGAAAAAAAAAATCATGCCTTTTAACACATGGCTTCAGACAAGTGACAGAGATGTTCCATCTACCTCTGTGCTAAAAACAAAGCTTAAGTAGTGTTTTTTCCTCTTGGAATATCGCCATGAAAATTAAAAGCTAACAGAGGAATCGAACTTATCTCCACTGGAGAATAAGCATAGTTTGCTGAGTAACACTGCTTACATAACTGTATTAATTCAAAGTGGTTGTGATAATTTTTTTCAGTTTTCCATGGGGAGAATATATTGCTTTCCTAGGCTCTCTGATCTCATTCTTAAACACTGCACCTTGATACTCACCAAAGTATGCAGGTGTTGCCAAGCTGTTTTGTAGAAGCAACTGGCAACCTTTTCAAGTTCCCTAGCGTTGTCTCTGCAGCCACCCAAGAGATTAAGGCTTTTTGCAACACCATGAACAATAAATTGACTGAAAGGACTCAGAGGTTACAAACCAAGAAAGTCTGGGAAACTACTTCTCCATCTACCGGTAAACAAGACAGTACTACCCAATGTCACCTTGCTAACCTGCGGGAGACCGCAATCTTCAGGCTGGACTTTACAGCAGAGACTAAAACCATTACTCAGTCTTCTCCATTCTGACTGCAGTATCAAGCTTCAACATGCTTTTATTAGCAAAAAGTATCAGACCTTAGCCACACGCACATAATTTCACAACACTTCATAAATACTAATTCTCCAATTGCTGTAAGAGGTGTAAGTGTTATGCTGTTGCACAGAGACCCCACTGCCCAATGACTTAAGTGACTTGCCCAATGCCACAGTAAACAGGCAGGACTCGGAAAAGTAGTTAGTTTTTCATTTACTATACACACCGAGCATGGAGCATGCTCTCTCTCCCCCTGCTTTCTAGCTTTCCACCCTTTACTTCGGCTTCTTTAGTTTAATTTGAACAGACACTGCATTGCTGGCTGCTTTTGCCATTCAGTCTCTCCCTCACAGGACGACAGCCACCCTGGCAAACCGTCATAGTAAATGTTTGACAATTACCTGTAGATTCATGAGACTCAAATTAGCAATTCAATATCTGAATATGGTGTGATTAAACTCAGGAGTCTAATTCAGAGTGTCCTATTTTCAGGCATCAAATTTTTTGAGCACTCCACTCTTGAACTGACATGGACTCAGGCACCTTATGTGTCTTTCAAAAGAGGACAATGGAGTCCCTCATTTATTAGGCAGCAGGACACACACAGTCTGTTCTCAGGAAGAACAGGAGCCAGAAAAATAAGACCATTTCAGGACACTAGCAAGGGACCCGAGCCATTCTGCAAGATAAAGAGGAAGCTTTGCAGCCCCACTCTATAAAGCAGCCTGCTCCTCAGCATTGAGCATCTAGTTCCAGACACAGAATTCTAGCATAATGTTTGGCTTTGAAGAAAAAAAGCCAAAAGTAGTTGTCTCTGCCACTTCTAAAGCTCTACATGGCATAGAGGCAGGCTATAGGGGATAATGGAGTTCATTCTTCTCTCTCGCTCTCTTAAAAAACAAACAAAAAAATCAACCAATCAACCCCCCCTGCTGT
Source organism: Falco peregrinus (assembly GCF_023634155.1). Classification (NCBI taxonomy): domain Eukaryota; kingdom Metazoa; phylum Chordata; class Aves; order Falconiformes; family Falconidae; genus Falco; species Falco peregrinus. The sequence continues at coordinate 51,289,746 of NC_073721.1, forward strand.
CACACTAGATACTAGGTAGCCATCTAAACCACTCAAACAAAAAGGATGGAGGGTCTCACAGCATCTCTCTCAAAAATCAGAAAAGAAATTGGCAACTCCCGGATGACCAGTAGTGCATGTGTCATCACTTCCCCTGCCTGTACCCGAATCACACACCTCAAACAGGGTAAGTGTCTTCAACCTTCCCCATGCTCAGCTCCAGCCATCTAATAGCAGTTTATAAATTCTGTGAGTTCATTCAGGACAACAACTTTGATCCTAGATCTGTTGGTAAGGAGAATACAGAGTGTGTACTTCAATATGATGACCCCTACCACAAACCCAACTCTGCCCAAAGGCCACTTTTCATCCCTATTGATGCTACTTTTTCCTCCTTCTAATCCCATCTTCTCTTAGGCTCTTAACAAACAAACAGAAGCAAAGCGAACGCACAGACGTCACAAATATGTACCGCTTCCCTTGGGCTTCATGCATTCTGGATATCTGGATCTCCAGACAAGCAATTTTGTCTCTTGTACAGCAAACCCAGAGAGGTCTAAAAGGTAGCAGCTCTTCTCCTTCCCCCCTACTAGTCCCAACAGCTACCCTGTGTAATGGTTTCTGTGCTGGGGCAATGCAAGCTGTTCCTGTGCTGCAGTGCTTGGCTGCTACCGCCAGTCTGGCAAGAGGAAAGCCCGCTCTGTGCTGCCGCAGATGAAGCACTGCAATAGAAGGACAGCACCAAAGGCCACCAACCAACCCCGCTCTCCCCCCTTCCCTCCAGCCTCCCCGTTCTCTACCTATCAGGAAGAGAACAGCAAGTTTTTGTAACCCCATGACAAACTTAGAAGATATTTTTCTTTCTCGACAAGAGCAGCCAAAACACATTTTTCAGTCTTTTCTACACTAACAACCTTCTCTCTACACACTTTCATGACTGAACACTAGAGTCTTTTTACAGCATATAGGCTGTCAAGTTTTCTAATCTGCTCCAACATTCTGAAATATGAAGAAAAGTTCTGACTGTATTTTGTACATGCATATTATTGAACTGCTTGCTACATATGCACATGAGAAGTCTTCTGAGGAGATATTCCAAACTTTGTTAGAATATTTTCAGTTGGAAGGGACCTATAACGATCATCTAGTCCAACTGCAACACAAGAGAGCACGAATAATGGAAACGAAGCAGGGAAAAGGAAAGAGAGAATTATAGCAGACCCCTGTACTCAGCTCTCAGACAAAATTCAGTCTTCTATGTACTGAGCATGAGGCTCACTACTGTACTGGGTGACGAGGGTAAAGAGCACCCATTGAGACAAGGTGCACCTGCTAAAACTGGCAGTAAAACCAGTCGACTGCTGCAAATCAGCAGTGCCCATTGCAAACAGAAAGCTAGTCTTTGTTCTTCTGGCACAAGAGAACTCCTTTACTGCGAGCACCACATACACATCAAACATTTACAAGCAAAAGGAAAGAAGCTAGCCAAGGGATTTATATTAAAAATAAAGATTACAGATCGCAGTGTGAAAGAAAGCAATAAACGTACCCCCGAGTCCCATGCCCATACAAGCTCTCCTCGTGCCATTCTTCCCCTGAAGGAGAACTGCAAGGAGAGAGCCTGAGCCAACAGTTTCTACAGCAACTGCAGAAGCACTGGTACAATGATACTCAAACACTGCAGTAACTGCAGAAGCATCAGTAAATGGATACTCCAAATGCTGAAGGAACATTTGACAGTTTTACCTCGACTCTCTTCACCTCATTGGGCAATTCATTCATCTCAATCAGCTTAATTCAACTCTATTCGACTGTTTCTCTGGAAACTCTTCTGAATCCTTAATATTCTTTCAGTACGCTGGTTCCCCTACAAAATTTCACGGAACTCAACGCAGCCATCAGAGAAAGTTCTGCAGACATGGTGCTGGAAGGATGACCAACACCATGCTGTAAGGGAGGGGCCAAGGGCATCTTTGCTGCTATGGTGCTGCTGCAACTTCTCACTGAGAATGGAATGCTGTTATGACAATGACACAATGCTTATGTTGCACTGCTAAAAGCACACTTGGAAGCATCTCAACGGGAACCAAAACAGAGGTGTGTTACTACCCAACTACACAGAAAAAGATCTATTTGTAACACAGTTATTTTACCACCAATGCAGAATCAATATTAAGGAACACAAAATATCACACCTATGCACTGGGTTACATTTTTCAAATAAGAACTCTAATTTACTGAAGAATGTTTAGGGCAGGCCACATATCATTCCCCTTTTAAGAATCTGCTTTAGTAAGTCACAGCGTCTCAACAGTCGCAGCTTTATCAGTAATTCCACATAAGTGTTCTTTGCAAGAGATTTTTTTCTTAACTCTGAAAGTTTCAGAGTTTCAGTTTTCAGTTTCATGCTGAAACTTGGCATGAAGCTCAGGTTCCTGACCCATAGCAAGAAGTTAAACAACATTGCTCGTTTGTTTTTAAAAGGGTCAGGAAGTCTCCAGTTTCAGGTTCTTCAGTGTTTGGGGTGGAGGGGAACAGTATATACAGTCACAATTCAGGAACATTCAGTATTCAACTCCTGTCTGCAAAGAACGGGGGTTAATTGGAGAACTGTCAAAGATGTACTTTGTAAACCACTCTTATTGTTGGTTTATTACATGAGGTCACATTCACAAAAACATTTTTGGTCAAGAGGCCACCACTTATATAATGCTGACTCCCAGCTCCCTGCTTTAAACAGCATCCTTTATCTCATGGGCTAACATAAGGAAAATGACTGAATTCCCCCCCAAAATAAAGCAGACTTTATAAAAATAATCAACCTACAAACAACGATCTTATTCCCACGCTAATGTCGGTAGAAGAGAAACATAAAGAAGAAAATATTTTATTTTTGTGCCTTTTATCATGATTGATTTAAATAGTACCATCACTATTTAAACAGCGACCGTTGTTTTTTCTAAAATATGAAGTACTATGAACACTGAAGTGGAGAAGTATCTTGTAAGTTGTTAAAACATCAGCATGAAAAGATGACTTCTAGATCAAATGTATTCCTTAGCAGGCTAGTTTTGAAAAAGTAAAGAGTACAGTTCCAGCCAACCACCTTTTTATACAAAGTAGTTTTAAAAAAATCATTTATTTAGCAACTAAAAACAGTGTCAGGTTTCACATAATTTGCTAAAACTGAAAAATCAACCAAATTCTTTAAATTGTTGAAAATAACCCAGTTACAGGAGGTTCCTGTTCGCCTTCAAGGTGGGAGTCATGATTCTTTTCTCTTACACAAATTTAGACAACTGTGTTCTCTCTTCAGCCTCCTGGCCATCTGTAGAGATGAGGAGGTGTGTACAGATGTGGGCTCAGAGCAGAACAAGATACTTCTCTGAGCTCATATTTTTGGCAGTCACCAATTTCACCCTCACCCACCAGAAGCAAAGAAGTTATCAGCTTTGTCTCCCCCCACCTTCCCAGTATTTGCTTTTCTTCCTGGCTTTTCTAGAATACTTGTCACCATATTTACCAGAGTACGTTTATTGCTGGTTTTAAAATAACAGCTTTTGCAACAGAGGGAAACATGTCAGGTCTTTACAGGGGATCTTCAGACACAAAGAAATGAAGTTGTGCAGTAAATCAGCAGCAGAACCTGAAAAAGGGCTAAATGCTCCCGTAACCAATACTTTCGGTTTAAACACCAGACCTTCTCCACTGGATCACAGTGCTGCTCTGCACCTGGTGTTGAAGAGGTTATTCACTGGGCTTTTTACCCATTTCCAGTTTTAGAAGGAATGCTCACGATTATTCAAGTCTTGACTGTGATGCACAGAACGTAACATCCGCGGTTACCACACAGATGCAGCGCTCCATTTCAAGCCCAGTGATACACTCTTTAAGGTCATCCAAATGGCACAGCTGATTACTTTAAAGAAACAAATTAAGTCTCTATATTATTAAAGGCTTGCACAGCATGACCAGGTAACCAAAGAAGCCCTGATCTATTTGTTAGGTCAAATTATCTAGACATCAAATCAAGAAATCATGAGGCATTGGGACATTGAATAGCTGCTTACCAAACACTTTTAGCTCTCTGAAAAGGTGACAGTCACTAAGAATCTATGACATGGAAGAGGCATTCTTCAAAGCAGAGGTGGGGAGAAATCAGTTCTTGGGCATTTATGTTTTCCTTTCCTCTTCTGTTGAGCTAAACCAGCTATCAGAGTAAAGGCAAAGAGATTAGGACTGGAAGAGGAGTACAAATCCAAATATTCTAAGTCTCTGTACCACATGCATTTACAAAATAATTCCAGCAGACATCTGAGATTACATCTGAGATCTCATTTCTCAGTCTAGCAATGTCAAAAGTTTTCGTGAGGCAAATAAGATGAGCCCAAGCTCCTTCACTTTCATTAGAGTCCAGCTGCCAGCTCCAGTAGGTTCTCAGGTAGGATTTCAGTCTAGTTTACTTAAGGGGAAAGGAAAAAAAAGAAAAAAAAAAAGAAGAAAAAACCCTCCTGTTCTTGCTGCACTTACTATTCAGGAAAGTAACTGCAAAAGCCAAGAGCTGAGGCCATACAAATTTTTCTTCCTCTTTGATTCAGGGTGAGGAGTTACATAACTAACATTCATCATAATAACATCAGTATTGCTAATTAACAGAAGACCTACCTAGGCACACCTTTCATGTCCCTATATAGAAAGAAAAAAAGAAAAAAGATCAGCCAGTTCAGGTTGCTAGAATCCACCTCCAAAGACAATCGAACCTGAAGTCTCTCTTACTAATTACTCTAAAACTAGTCCAGGCTTGGCTCTGAGGTGCACAACTACCACAATATGTTATTCTGGGGCTAAACACTCCCCAGATTTCTACGGGTACCTTCCAATCCTCAGTTTTCTCTACGAGCACTTCACAGTCCTCCATACTGTCCTTTATGGATTCCTTGCAACCCTTTCCCTCCAACTATCTTACCTGGAGCTCCATGTTCCCTACCTGTCCCATCGTACCACAGCCCCCAGCTTTCCAGCTGCGGCATGTGTTCTGTGGTACCTCACTCCCTGAAGACACATGCTGTACACCTACAGCTCCCCTTCTATTCCAGAGCCCTCTCCACTGCAGCAAATACTTAAAAAGTGTCATGTTATATATATGGAAATCAAGCCAAGTAGATAAGTAAAAAAGTACTAAGCACACAGAGGGTCAGAGAGCAAACTACAGCACCACCCCAAAGAAAAAGAGCAAGTTCCCAATGTGCGAAGAGCTGCCCCTTCGGCACAGAAGTATCAAAAAATAAGAATAAATTACCAATATTTCTTCTTGTCTTCATACTCGAAAACAGAAGCCTTCATCCAGATCCAGCATCAGTCACACATCTCTCACAGCTTCCCCACAGCACGGCTGGAAAACCAGGCTGCGCTGCCTGCACCGTGCCCCACCAGCCCAGAGCTCAGCACTACAGCCACGCTCAGGATCAGATAATTACCACCACATAAATAGCTGTTATTTGAATTGAACTCCACAATTGATTAAACGTTAACACACGTTAGTCAGCACTTTCAGATAACATGTTATTTGTTTCTATGACTAACAAAAAGATCCCCAACCCGACCCCATTCATCCTATCTACGAAAGGTGACAGAGTCGGATCCTTTATGATCATGCTACATATCATACCAGAAACACAGCACCAGCTTCACTCTTGACAGCTGACTCCCATAGGGCAGAGAACTCAAATGGCTTTTTTTTTTCTTTTCAATACAAGCTGTAATTTGTTTTTTAAATGGACTGATTTGTACTGTCTTAACTGTAGGCTTTCACAAGTCTCCAGGTGATATGTTTAGTACAGCCACTCAATGTCTTGCTAAGCAGGCTGTAAAAAGACCATTTAAGTTAAACACCTTCTTTATTCCTACATATACCAGCTAGCAACTTTAAGACACCACCTATTTCAACAATGGCAACTAACTTCAGTGGGATGCGGCATGTTGGCTTGTTTCCTTGCTGAATTGTGTACACTTTTAAAAGAGCAGCTACAAGGGCATTCAAGAGAGATACCACATTTATGGAAAGGGTTAAACAGGCTCTCAGTAACAATGCTTTGGCTGCTGCACCATAACAAAAAAACAAAGCCACTCAATGCTCTGCAACAAGTAATGAAATTTTTGATGCCTCCTCCAAGATTAACCATGGCTTATCACAATTCACTGTTACAGGACCTGACCCACCTCCTTTAACATATAGAATAAAAACAATATATCAGTTTCAGTGTCATTGGCACTAGGATAAACCATTTTGTGGGAAAATCTCACTGGAGGAAGTCAGCAGCATTGCTTGCCCAAGGACACCCTGCTCTCCAGCCTCAAGTCTCAGCCTCCACAGTGACTGTTTTGCCAAAGCTCATTTCTAAAAACACACACCACTTGTTCCCAAAACAGCTTCAAAGAGCTCCTGCGCTTCCCACACGCCTGTACTCTGTTTATGCTCTTCCAGGAAAGCAGGTACTGCCAGCCGACAGCGAGGATTAGGGGAAGGTCTTGTTTAGTGTCATAATCAACTCAATCCAATAGCCTGGGAGAAACACTTCCACGTGTTCGGAGCATCACACCTGTGTCTCAGAAAATAACTAAAGACACTTCAGGGACCAGTACTTCAAACACTATGCTAACACTCAGATTTGCTGCATTACAAGTCAAACAAGAAATGCATTTAGTTAAAGTGTCTCCCCTCCCAATAAACGGAGGAAATAGAGAAGTAAAGGCCTCTAAAACCAGCTTGCCCTTTCCTGCTCCTGGGCAATTTCTAAGAGGCAACACCAGTCTCTCACCATTGAGTTCATTTACTGCCAAGCCAAATGCCAAGTTCTGCTTCAATCATTTTACTTCTTCGGCAGTAACTACATCACAGTTTAAGGTCTAAAACCTTAATTGGTTCTGCTTTCTAATATTTCTTCAAGTTCCATGACATCTCATGGTTAGCCACCAGTAAGAGTGTTCTTTCCAACCAGATATTCAAACATTCAATTTTTCAATAAAGTCAATTAAAGTAAATGCACAAAAAGAACAAGAAGCAGCAAAATTTATTTTACTGTGATAGCCAGACACACCCCAATTTTGTTTTATTTTTAAGCATACAATTAAGGATAATTTAATTCCCCTATGCAGACAGTGCATGCAAGAGAAACATTACTGCAAGAAGAGCTTAATACTATTGGTACACAAACCTTACAACAGATAAATCAGAGCCTAGTAAAACAGCATATAATTTACATTTTGTTATGTCAATCACAAGTAGCGTCTTGAGGCTCTTAAACAGTATGCCAAACCACAATGTAAGAGAACTAATTTAAATCAACCCATGCAGCAGGATTACTTAAGTTTCCACAATCCAAGAGATCCCCTAAAATCAGTTAGCAATTGGATTTCGCAAGATTGTTCTTCTTCAACATCCATCTACACCTCTAATTTGCCAGCACGTTATGAAGATACTTTACTACAAAAGAGTTATGAAGTTTTGCATAATTATAGAAAAATCAATTAAGTAAAACAACAAGGGCCTGGGTTTTAATAATCCATGGTCTTTACTACTCCATTAGCCAACCGGCAAATGTGCAGGTGGCCAGTAATACAGCACCCCCGCTCAGCCACATGGAAAATCCACGCACTGGATTACTCTCAGAGGTCTTGGTTTTAGCAGGAGAGAAGGGACAGAACAGCCCCAGTCCCATGCTTTACATACATGCCTTCAGTAACAGCAGAACAAATGACATACCCTGAATTTTTTCTTATGCTTCTCCTACAACCAGCACCTTGTTCACATTCCGATACTGCATAGGAAATCAACAGAAAGGTCAGTATATGCGTTACAAAGCAGAAGTATGAATACAAGGCACAGACCAATGCGGAGTAGGGTCCAAGAATTTTCTCAGTCCTCTTCCATTCCCTGATGCAGAGAGTGAAAGGACCAGAAACATAAGGTAATTTAGTTACAAAATAAAGTCCAAAAATCCAAAGTGCAAGAAGTTTACGTTAACTCTCTCATATCCTTCATAAGAAATCCTATGAATGCGTTTTCTTAAAGGGACCTGAATTAAGGTTTTCAAAAAAGTTAAACAGAAACACTCTCTCTCTGTGAGTTGACACAGTGTATGTGCCACAATCTATGTTTTCTGTCATCATTGCTCAGCGAGACATGCACATAAGAAGGAAAAACTGCACAAGTGCCAAGAAATGCAAAAATACAACTGAAAAAATATTGTCTCTGGTCTTGTAGCTTGTATCAATTAGCGCTTTTGATAAAAAATATAAGCAAATATTTTCAGGGAGGGCAGCTTAGGCTTCTGTTTCTTTAAATATGAAAATGAAAAAGAAAGTTTTATTTGTCAAATCACACTGCAACTACAACAAATGTACTTAAACTATGATTTCTACAGAAATGTTTAAGACTTGCAGTTTTCTGCTATTTAAATCTGTAACTTTTTCATGTTGCTTTAAACAGGAATTTTCCTTTTGATCTCATCACTACAGCATATACAGCAGTAAAGCAATCTTTACTTGCCAATATTGCTCAGTTTATTGCAAATCCAGGACACCACATCAGCCAAGTGCTCCTCATGTGCATGTTGTTAGCACGGAAAACCCCTCCCTCCTCCCGCCTCGATACAAAGTAAGTTACAGAAATCAAACTGCTGTGCTGCAGTGGTCTGTTGGCACGGCTAGGCTCACCATAAATCCTAACTCACCAAGAGCTGCAAGTTACCCTAGCGAGGTGTGGACTGAACCTCTGCATCCTCACTCGCCCTTGGGTGTCCAGCACATCCCCTGGCACCTTCCCCTCCATCGCCCGAGTACTCTCCCTCCCCCAGCCCAGTCTACAGAAATACACAACCCACCACTTTCCTACTTGTTTCATATTTACGCTTACGCTGGCCACTTCTAGGTGTATGTACACCACCACAACCAAGGACAAGACTCTGCAAACTTCTGTGTTTTAACAGACACTTCAACAAGCACGCCCACCGTGGCTTTCTTTACACGCTCAGAAGTTTGTTAACCAAGCCAGGGCATTTCCCTCTCCCCTCCTTCCAGCCCTGGATGTGCTCTTCAAAGAGCTCTATTTACACGCCAAGTTACAAAGTTCAGCTGCTTCCAAAGCAACGTGGAAAAAGTGCAGCTTTCATGATTCTACAGTGAGGTTTTTCACAACATGAAGCAGCTTCTCAGACTATTTTTTTTTTCTTATTTCCAAACAGGATTTCGCAGTTCAAAAAAGGTAGTATCTCAGTCCACCCGCAGGCCTTTGAGGAACATTAACTGAGGGGCTTCAAAAGGAAAGAGCTCTGCCACCTTAAGCATCATGTTACTGAACGAACACGCATGGAAAAAACTGCTTACACGTCAGAAACAAGGGTCACCAATACCTGCATATCCACCCGAGTTTAAACTACTTCTCTAATGTTTAGGCATGGTGTGCCTTTTGCCATCTGCCATTCATTTACACTTTCTTCTCATTTGCTTCTGAATCTTTGGTATGAAATCAATTCTGTCCAAGTCCTCCTTCTAAGACAAACCATGAGGCTGATTCAGTCACTTCTTCAGCAGCACTCATACCAGTTATCACCCAACACACAAGTACTTCTAGATCGAGTATTTCTCCAGTTCCCCAAGAAATTAAGTCCTAGATTTCTACCTTGCATTTAGCTCATCAACCACTCGGAGCAAGAACTGGCACTTCATCAGTGTTGTCTTTGTGGAGAGATGACGACATTGTCAATAGTTCAATAATTATGATTAGTTCGGATGAATAGCCCACGCAAATAAAACCCCTTTATAGAAACAGGAATAAGAAAACCAGCAAGGACTAAAGATTCTACTAGAAATGCCAAATCAGCACTAGACTTGCATCGTCAATGACAACATCCCGAGAAACAGAAAACCGAAAATATTGAAACCTTACTGTTGGCAATCCCTACCCACTCTTTTTGCCATCTCTCCCTTCATCCCACACCAACACAAAGCAGAGGAAAATTTCCAGAGACAAGTCCAACTTCCTAAAAATGACCAGGAATTTAGCAGAAGCTACAGCCAGCTGCAGCCTGCTGACATGGATTACTTCTCCCTCTCCACACTGGGAGGAAATAACTTCAACCCAGCTTTTACAAATTTCTGATGGCCCGTCTAAGAGGCGGACTCTTTAAATTCTTGGAAAACGCTTTTGCTTTTCAGAGACTATGAGCAACAACCTTGTGCAAATAAAGAAACACAGCAACATAACCTCTACAGAGACACCGTCAGGCCTTCCTCCCCTCCTGTTCCAAAAGTTTTGTTTGTAAGGCCTCCCTCCAAGCACAGACAGCACTGCTCCATCCTCCTTCCTTCCTTCCTCCCCGCAAGCACCAGACCCCTCCGCCTCCACAGTCGCTTCCTTTGGGTCTCTCAAAAATGGTTACTACCATGTCTTCAAAAATAAAATGAGACCAAGTTTTTCAAGCAGTCCTTCCTTCTCCATTCCTTCCAAGGCTGTTAAACTATTCTGCATGAATGAAGGAAATTATTTTAATTTTCTGTCATTACCCTAGAAGGCCAAGTTTCAAATGCTCACTAGAACACACAGCTATTTTAATTTAAGCTATTTTAAATGAAGTTACAGTTGCGCAAATATTTTCTGGAACTTGGCAATAAGAAATACCTTCTGTTCTGACAACAATGCCCTCCGCTTCAGCCTTTCTTTACTTCAGCCACACTTTGAATTCCTGAGTTTTGAGGACAAAGTCTGCAAAACTTTTAAAAAATGTTAATGGAACCATAGTGCACAGCCGGAGGAAAAAAATAATTCAAGTACATCCAGGACCCCCTGGTTCATCAATTTTTGGTACTGCCGTGCCCTGTGGCCGGGCTGTCGGGAATGCACGCTCTCTGGAGCGGGACACGCTCTCCGTACTTTCTGTAAATCACACGGCACCATTTTCAGAACCAGGTAAATAAATAATAAGGCACGGAGGTAGGCAATGCGCGCTCCTGCTCCCATTCAGAACTCTGGTTTCGGTGGCTCAGCAGCCTGCACAGGACCCCAGCTGCCCCTCCAAGCCCCCCCTGCAGCAGAGCGAGCGGGTTAATCGTTAACAAAACCGCAGCGCGGGGCAGCCGCAGGACGAGGAGAGGGAACCGGCCCGCAGGGAGCCCCAGCACCGGAGCGCGTCCCGGGGAGGCGGCGCAGCGCGGGGGACGCGGGTGCCGCCGCCCCGGGCCCGGCCCGAGCGAAGTTCTGCGGGAGCCCCGGCCCGCCGCCCCCCCGGGCACCTGGCGGGGACGGGACCCCCGCTCCGCCCGCCGGGCGCCCCCGCCCCGCCCCGCGCGGCCCCGCCCCGCCCCGCGCGCAGCCCGCACGCACCTGCGCGCCCGCGGGCAGGTACCGCCGCGAGGCCGCCCGCCCGCGCGCAGCGCCCAGCCCCGCACCGCCGCCCCCGCACCGCCCGCGGGCCGCCCCTCAGGGCGCCGAGCGACCCCGCCGCGCGCGCAGCAGCGCCCCCCCCCCGCCCCGCGCCGCCTCCCATCCCCCCCGCGCCGCCCCCCGCGCCGTGCCCTGCCCTTGCCTCCTGCCCGCAGTGCCCGGTGCAGTGGGAGGAGCGGCGCCCGGCGCCCGCCTCCCCTCAGGGGCGCGCAGGGAGGGCTGCCCGCCGCCCCGCGCCCTGCCCGCCGCCGGCCCCGCCGCTCGCCCGCCTCACCCCGCGCGCCGCCGGCCCCGGCGCAGCCCCCCGGCCCCGTCCCGGCTCCGTGGCCCCGTCCGGCTCCTCCGGCTCCGCAGCGGCGAGCGGGGCTCCGGCACGTGACAGCGCCCAGCGCCCCCATAGGCTGGGGCTGCCGGGCAACGTGGGCCCGCCCCCTCCCTGCACCTGAGAGAGAGCCTTACGCCAACTGCGTAGCGGGATGCCGGGCCGTCGCGACGATTGCGTAGCGGCGCGGAACCGGCCGTTTCCTCTCTCCCCGCGGCAGGCCGGCGCAGCCTTACGGAATTGGCGTAAAGCTGCTCGGCCCGGCCCGGCCGGTTTCCTACCTGGGGCCGCTACTCCTTGCGCAAACTGCGTAGTCCCACCCGCCGTCCGGGGAGAGGGGTCCCTGCGGTTCGGAGGGCTCCCGCAGCTACGCGGGTTAGGAGCGGCCAAGCCTGCACCTAGGAACGTCACTTACGTAAAGCCCCTCAAAGAGGTCAGTGTTCCCTACGAATTCTCCGTAATGTCGTCAACGGGCGCTGCACCTGAGAGGGCTGGCGCTGCGCAAATGCCGTAGGTGCTAGCGTGTCGGGCGCAGAGTGCGTAAGCGGCGCGGTCGGGTCCTACTCATCGCCGTCCCCGGCGGAGGGGTGGCCGGGCCTGGCGGCGCGGCGGGAGGCAGGTGTGCGCGGAGCACCGGCCCGGTCCCGCTCAGGGCGGGAGCAGCCGCCCCCTCCCCGCGCCGGGCATCTCGGCGGGCGGTTTCCCTGTCGCCCGGCCCCGGGCCGTGAGTGTCGATACCCGCCCCATGCAGCCCCGGCCCCGCCGCCTGAGGGGGCCGTGGCGCAGCGCCAGGCCGCAAGGAGCGATGGAGGGGTCGAAGGCCGCGGTGAGGTGCGAGGGCCCCGGCACCGCGTACCCAGGCAGGGCCCGGCCTCGGGGGTTATATCCCACTGTGACACCCGCAGCAGCGCAGAGAGGGAGCGGTTTCCTAAACTGCGCTGAGAAGTAGCGTTTCCGTGTGAGTAGTTACCACAGAATCCTCAGCGGTTCCCTGAGGACGTGGGAGCCGAGGCAGCTCGGTGCCATGGTCAGGCAGGTTGGCTGCGCGAGGAACACTGGGGTCAGTGATCTCCATCTTCCTCTTCTAGAAACCCAGACAAATGGGTTCCAGTTAGCTTCCAGTTGCCCTGGCGTAATCCTTCCTGATCCCTGACATCTGAGCGTTCCAGAGCAGGTGGGCGCTGCGGTGGGGTTGAGGAGCTCCCCGTGCTGTCACTACCAGGCTCCACAGAAACCTGCAGCACACCACAACCTCTAGGTACAGCGGGGAGGGTTCAGTCTGGTGGGTTTTTCCTCCTTGGGGTGCGTGCTCCATAGAACCTTTACAGCTTTGCTTCATTATTCAGAGGGCCAATACCTTCACATGAGTGCTTCAGAATTTTTTTTGAAATTTTGGGTTTTCTAGGTTAAGTGCCTTTTTGAACTCAGCTTTTGGTGCATAAATCCACGGCAATCATATTTAATACCACCTTTTACACTTTCCAGAACTAATTTTTATATAGGTTGTAAAGGTGAAAGACAGTTGACTGGGGAGCTCTGTGCCAAAATAATCAGTACACAACATGCTGTGCTGAAGCAGCCTAGGAGAGAACTTTGCAAAAGGCAGTAGGATCAGGAGATTTTCAGGGCTGAAGTGAAACAGTACCTTCCATTCAAAAGAGTGATTTGCAGCATTAGAGTGGAAGTAGAAAACACCTATGCATTAATAATTTTACCTGTAGTGAAAGGTCCAGCCTTTTCAAATTAATCTTATGTTTTGTATCTTCTTTGAACAGTCAGGAGTAGCTCTACTTTTGTAATGAACTTTTATCTCATGGTGTTCAAGGACTGAAAAGAGAAACGAATCTGAGGAATCTCAATTACTACTTTCAAGTTTAGAATCGAGAGGTTTCAAAGCAATGAATGTGTTCAGCTAAATCGTATGACTTGAGAAGTGGGGGGGAAGATAATGGCTAGAAAATCAGGGTCTGGTCCAAGGACTTAATGTGAGAACGTTTTTATTTGAAATTGATTACGGCAAGTAGAGACACAGTACAAATATAGCCCAGAAGGCAGCTGCTGGAGGGAAGATAGTGGAATGGAAAGGGACAACTGTGGAAATTAGTGGCTGTGCAGTAAAGCTGGAAATGTAGTAAGGAGAGGAAAATCTGCAAGATATGGTATCTGAGATAGCGAAGCTTTTGTAGAGGCAGAAGAAAGATATTTTCAGCTGTGGTTGGAGTGAAATCTTGGATTTTTCTGTTGAGTTCTCCCTTGGGCTAATGATTTGCCAAGGGCAAAAACACAGAGGAAAAGGGATTGATGGATTAATCTACAATACAGTGGATCGGAAGAGCTTTGGTGCTGCAGTACAAAGACAGAAATTTAACAAGGAAAAGAACACGTGAGTTTGGAAAAAAAAGTTAACATCTGTGTTTAGGCTTCGAGGAATAAAAAGCAAGAAAATTGAATTTATATCTCTATTCCAAATAAGAGATGGTGACTTGAATTGTGCCAAAACCAACCTGGAATTAGAGTTACCGTGATGCAAGTTAAAGTAATTAAAATTAATAATTATTTTTCTTGGGACAAAATACTGGCATAGAAAGATTCCTTTTTTTTTTTTTTTTTTTTCTCCCCCATATATGACTATGATGGAAATAATGTGTGTTGCCAGCAGATCTTTGCGTGGAAATATTTAAGATATTTTCATGTATTCTTGAATGTTACCAGCATCCCCTAGACAACTGAGGGAATCACAAAGTCTGTAGAGGTGCAGACATGTAAGGTAGGTGAAACACTTTGCTGGAGGTTGCACACACAACTAGTATAGTCTGGATTAGAATTCCAGGCCTTGTCCTCATTCATTCCAGTAGGCTGTCCTCACAGTCTGGAGCAGAAGCAAATCTAAAGGGTGATACTCTCTTTGAAAACACAAACTATATGTCATTAGCATGTAACTTGGACATTTTATTTTTTTTTTAGAGTTTTGCTATCTGAATGATACTGGCAAATCTGAACTTTCTAAGAAAAGTGAGTATGGAAAGGGAACTCATAGTTAACTTCTGAATAGTGCATAGTGACTTGTCCTGTCTCTTTGTGTCTCCTGACTGGCCGGGTTAGGTTAGGATGGTCTCATTTTAAGTGCGACATTAAGTTTTGTGCTAGAACAAGCGTATGTAATGGAATAAAACCAGTTGTATGAGAACAGTATATAGATCTCAGATGTTCATTGCAGAGAATGATCATGGTGATGGAAGTCTTCTAAGACTATTACTTCAGTCACGTTTACTGACACAATAAATGTAGATTAGTTTGTGAAAAAAACACTCTGTTCCTGGACTGATTTTCCTGCTTGTAGATCTCATACCTGATTATTCTGTATTCTATGAATGTGATAGAGAGATTTTATTACCGGTGTTAAAAAATAGAGGTAAGGCAGGAGCTAGTCAATATGACCAGCATGTGAAAGCAGTTTTCCTGGGGACCAAAAAAAAAACCCCAGGAAAACAGAGGGACCCTTTACAAGCAGTTGTTGATAGCTACCAGTTTTAAGCTTGGAGTGAACCAGGCACTGAAATCTGCAGTGAGGCAGCCCCGTGGGATTGTGTACTTGGATGATCTAGCATCAGCTACAAATACTACATTAAGGACTAAATGGCTATTAGCTATAGTAAAAGGGAAAAATCCTAAGTGAGCGAGGATGAAATGTAACCTATCAAATTTCAAGTGTTTGGTATTGTTTACAGACAAATGGGAATGTTCGCATAGTGCCTGAGGGAAGAGGTATTTTTCTCTTGTTATAACTCGGAAAAGAAGTCTCTGAGACTTGCCATTGTCCAGTGACCCAGTTCTTTACAGGTTTCAAATTCTGCCTTTAGAGATGTACTAAAGTTAATGGGATTTGTGCAAGATACCTGAGGACAGACTTTGAATTGGAAAAAAATAACTCTGTATGAGGCGTGTATTTTAAAAATCTTCACAGAAAAAAGCTGCCTTTACATGTGAAATTAGTCTCATAAGCTTCACAAGAATTAAAAATAACAAGAAACTGGAGAATTAGAAAAGGAACTTGTTTGACTTTACGTCTTTTTAATCTATAAAAACAAATTATTGTATGTGTTTAATTTCAGTGGGACTGATCAAACATTTAATGTGGCTGTTTGCATGCTTTTAAGTTTGGCAGTGTTTGAATGCTTTCCACACAGGAGGCTTGGATTTAGAAAGGTGATAAGCTAAGAAGATGACTTGCAAGTACGAAGTGTTTTGAAGAAAATCTTGAAGTTCGTAAAAGCAGCTCATCTTTAATGACAAGAATGAAGCTGGAAACAGTTCCATACAACATAAAGTGTCCAAAGCCACTTCTATGCATTGCTGTATTTGCTTGTGTGGGGATAAGTCAGGAGAAAAGAGGGCAGGTAGAATGCCAAAGGATACAGAAAACAAAGTCGAAAGTCATGTCATCTGGCTTCTACCAAAAAAAAATCCCAACAACACAGAGAGCGGAAAGTGAAAGTTACAAAGGGTTATATTATAATCAGCATTAAAATAGATGTTGA
Organism: Falco peregrinus; assembly: GCF_023634155.1. Lineage (NCBI taxonomy): Eukaryota > Metazoa > Chordata > Aves > Falconiformes > Falconidae > Falco > Falco peregrinus. Next base: position 51,306,025 of record NC_073721.1, read on the forward strand.
GCGGATTAAAACTGCATTAAGAAAGGGTAAACATTTTTTTAAAAAAATCACTGGTCTTTACAGGGCAATTGTGCAAGTATTAAAACCCAGAGTCCATAAGAGTATTTCTGCAAATCTGCATTTAAATGAAAGCCTGAATATCTGAGTGGTCAGTTGCTAGGAGGGGTCTGGGGGTGCAGGGAGGGAAATCAACAGTGGAAACTTGGCAGATTTTAACTGGATCTGTTTCTCCACAGGATGTGGGCAGAAGATTCACAGTGGGGGGAAAGAAACCTGAGAGGGTATCAGTACTGGCGTGGTCTGTGCCAGGGTAGAGGAGCATTGCTTGTGGTAGGTGTAACTGTGTGTGGGTGCCCGGCTTATGAAAGCACGTCCAAATCCTAACCAAGCGACTCTACTTACACCCTGCTTGTACTGGGACTGGTGTCGCCTAAGCCTAGGTTCTTACTGTGTGGCTAGGAGTGTGAGTACTGTTAAGTTTTACTTTAACATGGGCTCTAACATGTCTGTTTCCTAGTGAGGGTCCCGCAGAAGTTGATTAACTGAGGTCATGTTTGGTAGTTCTCAAATACCATCTTGCTGTTCCTTGAGCATCCCACGCTGTTCCTAGGTGTCAGAATTTACCTTGTTTTGTGTATACTCGATCCCGACTTTTATTGTTCTGTTTCATTTCATTGTGCCTTCATTTTTTTTTTTTTTGCCCACAGCTACTAGACAATCTGTGGCATTATGTAGCAAATAATTTCACTCTGAAAAATGCTTACAAGTTCTGTATTCATAAAAAAAAAAAAAAAAAAGTCTTTCATGGGCATAAAAGGAAGAGAATCAAGCAGATGACTATCCAGGGTAGAGAGTACTTAAAAATCTAGAATCTGTGCTGCAAAACAAATGATGACATAAATAAATCTGGCAGTTCTTTGTGTGCCTAACTCATTACTAAGTGTTTACAGAGTACTTGCTAATAATCCTGAATGATAGTTGTTTGACTTTGGACTGGAGCAAAGGAGATAAAATGGTGCTGCAGGGAAATTGGACACTAAAAGAGGAGGAATCGCATCATGAAATGTACCACAGTGCTCTTCAAGTCCCAGAGCAGGCTCTGTGGGGTAACATTTCAGAGATCTTTTTAGTGATAGGGGTGAGGATCAGCTTGAAAAGCAAGCAAAACTGGAACCAAGTAAGTGGGAAATACTTTCAGGTTATGACTAATGCAATTATTAGAGAGGCTACTGCAGGCACTGTGGTGAATTTAGCTTCAAATAAGAACAGAAATTATGCCATGTGTGATTGATTCCAGGTTGGGTTACAATTTAAAAGTGCAATTAGTGAGTCATTTGCTACTTTATATCAATTATTAAAAACAACAAAGGTCTAGGTTAAAAAAAAAAAAAAAGGTGCATGTCTCAGTATGTGCTGCTCTACTTGTTAATCTTCTGATTTCACATTTTTGTTTGATGTGTCTTAGCTGTGCTGACTGACATGGTACAGAGTGTTCCTTAAACTAGCAAGTGAATTGCTCTACGCTACCAGCAGTCAGCATTACAGTCCCTTTGGTATGACCCGGTCACAGCATCCCTTCCTTACTTTGTTTGGCTAGAACCAGCTCAAGTGAAGTTGTCTGTAGTGAAATCAGCAGCTTCCTGAACTATTTGTAAACAGAAGTGCTTTAATCTTATTTTTATAGGTGCTGTTTAAGACAGGGTGCAGCATAGCTAGCCTCAGCCATCCTAACATCTCAAGTGTTTTGTAGACTGTACTGTTGTCTTAAGCCCACTGGTTGTATTCTCCCCCCCATCTGGCAACTACCGAATGTATAGTTAAAACTTTTGCACTAGTGGCCACAACAAAACTTGTAGAAGTAACCAGGCTTCTTTAAAATGTGAGTGTGCACGTGCAGACGTGTTTTCTGCTGAGATTATTTCATTGTTGCATGTCCCAGGAGTGTTTCCTGAGGAATTAAAACTCTGTGGTTAATACAATGGTTTTTTTCAAAATAGGGCTTGCATTGCCCGAATGGGAAAAAAAATGAACTCTTTCAAAGGGCTGCTGCCATCTTGCTCATCATTGACATAGGAGAGGGAACTTGGTCACTCCTGTCAGTGTGCATGGAAAAAAAACGAATTTTAATTCGTGTCTCAAAGTGTTTCTGCAGTTGGTGGAATCTAGCAAACCCTTTTTGATGGTGCAATGTCAGGCCCTACAGAAAGGGAAGTGAGACAAAGCAGTAGTTACCGACCTCATACCTGCTAACATCGCTAAGACAACAATTGTGGACCTTGGGGAAAAACAGAGGGAACATAACACGGGAAATGGCCAGGCTCACAGGCTTTCTCAAAGCGGTGTCTCTTGTTGCTGCTTCGAGAGACACAATACCAGGGTACACAGGAGCATTGACCTGACCCAACAGAGCATCCCTTGTGCAACAGGAAGGCCTGAGAACAACACTGCCAATCTTCAGTAATCATTTAATTAACGGTTCTAATATGGGTGGGGTCCTAAATGATCATCTGAGGTCTCCTGATCATTAATGTTTCTCCTTTGGGAAATGAGGTGTTGATGTATCATCTTCAACATTTTTCTTTTCCTGTGAATGGAAGTGCTTTTGCCTGTTTTGCACGTGAGAATGAGGGACTGTAGCTGGCTGCAGCGCACCTCTGCTGTGTGGTCTGTGCAACGAACGGTGGCGGAAAGAAGATTCTACAGGCATCTTGTAGCTGGGCGGGTGCGGTTGGCAGTGTCCCGTACAGCAGGCTTCTCACTGCAATTTAATGGCATAAAGTTCCAGAGACCGACTATTGGTCTGTGGCTCTCCTCCCTAGAGAAGCCTGGACTGTATGAACAGGCATCCAAAGTAGGACTGAACTTCAGAGAGGCGTCCACCACCATTTTCAGTCTTAATACTTTATAACACACGTGTGAGATTTGATCCTGTGATTGCTTAACGCTCACAATGGTTGTGATTGATGTGGTTAGCACTTATATAGTACTGGTATTGTAGATGGGATGAACCAATCTGGAAATCAGCTGTTTTTAAAGTTGTGTGGGTAGGGTATGATGCATGTTTATCTCATACCAATATAGGATAAGTATTTTCATATGTATTAGTGGCAAGTAGGCTAATATTTGCGGGAATATGTATGTCCTTTCTGGAAAAACAGTGGTACAGTTGTGAGGGTTATTGTTTTAGGAGAGAGTGCAATTGGACCAGATAAGGGAAAACAGGAGTTTAATGCGGGTCCTTAGACAGATATATTAGTTTTGGGTGTTTTTTTCTTTTCCTTCTGAAGTTTAGGATTGAAAACCTACCATCATTCCAAAGCAGAAACAACCTGGGTGGCCTTTTTATCACTAATAGGCAGAGTAATGAGGCAGGACTGTGACTCCACTGAAAAGAGGCTCTGTCATACAAGAGGTTTTCCAGGTCAAGATTAAAAGCAAAATATCTCTCATCACATGAGCCTTTGTACTGCACCCATATTTTCTAAATGCTTTTGGCTTATCTTTAATGTTTATGCTGCTATCAAAAATAAACCCAGCTTCCATCTCTGCGGGTGTTGTATTTTACATCAACAGTGAATAGGCTTTTTCATTCCTAAATGCTAATTTTCTTTCTGTTCTCAATCTGCTTCTGGTACAAAAAGTTTTTGTTTTTGGTGTTTGTGGTTTTCTTTCTCTTTGGTTTTTTAACTGCATGTTTTCTCCTTCCTGTATCTGTTTTTGTCTATGCAATCTGGGGTTTTTTTGATGGTACTAATAGCTGAATGTCTATCAATGACCCCGAAGCCTAGAACTTGAATCAGTTTGTCTTGAGTGCAGCTGGCAGTACAGTCATAATAATAATTTTTAAAAAGCTTTACCAAGATTCATTTTCAACAACAGGAAGTGGAGAACTCTTAGGAATAATAGTAATTGTTAGATAGAAATAAACCCCTTTGAACTGTGGTCAGAAATCTCATCTAAAAATTTGCTATAAAGATAATTTTGGTTATAATGAAGTAGTTTTATAACTTCATTAAAAATTTTGTGACACTACAGCCACAATTCAGTGGTATTCAGAAAATGTTCACAAGCTGTCCCCTTGGGATAGAATACTGACCTTGCTGAAGCTGGTATGAGTGTTTCCTGGACGTATCGGTACCCAAACCCAGTACTGCAGCATGAGGTCAGAACAGTTTGTAATTCTGACCTCTGTTTGTCTTGAAGTAGTCGAAGTTCTGGAGCAAACAGGTATGGTCCAGTAGACTAAAATCTAGATGTGACAAATGGGTGTTGGCACGTCCCTCTAACCACAATCACAGTTGAAGGCTTTATCTTTGAAATGTGTTTTGTCTCCTCTGTGATAACGTGTGGTGTACCTTGCGTTGCATAAACTAGAAGTAACCCTTCATATTTGAGACTCTTTACCCCATGTACCCAGCATGCTGCTGCTTAACTAACTAGTTTTGACCTATAAAGTGATAAATGGGAAACAGATCTGCAACAGGTACAGGTTGTATTCCAGACATTAGGCAGGTACCTCAAAATTTCGTGGACTATGATATGCCAAGACGTTATTGACATGTAGGATGTTTGGTAGCTAGAGATTTCAGTAAGCTATGACTAGCGAATGAGTTATGTGTGCTGCTGAAACACTGTGAAAGGTTTGAACATCTGTGTCATATGAGGTGCATTGACTGCAATGCTGAATATCAATTTGGAAGTGTCTCAGATTTCCCCTTTTAAGGGAAAACTGAGCCCGCTCTGTAAAGACAGTCATGTGAACGACCCATTGGGCATTCTACCATGTGGCTGGTAGAAGAGAGATCCTTGTGATGATCGTACACCAGAAATTTCCCAGAGTTTACTTGCCCAAGAGCAAGTCTGAAATGGTCAGGTTAAGTCAGTAGTTTCAGAAGATTGTAATCAGCTATAATTTGGTGAGTCTTTCAACCACATACGGTAAGGAAGGTAGCAAACTTTATTCCCATAATTCACTTTGAGGAGGCAGGAGCCTATACGGATGTGGAGCGTGAGGCTGTTCTGTAGTATGTAGGGATCAGTACAAGTCTAGGAATGAATGAATGAGATGTTTGAAAATGTGAAAGACTGATTTCCCTGCCAGGACTGAAAGAGTTTCAGGTTGGAGGTCTCCTTGAGGGAAGATAGTAAAGGATTTTGAAGGAAGGCAGCAAGTCAGTGGTCTTTATGAAGGGGTAAGGCAGGAGCCAGGTGCCTGCTCTGGGTTGACAGGGTACTGTACTGGAGTGGGGTAGCTGTGGCAACTTAGATTAAACCCGAGGCATTTGAACAGAAATGTGCCTATATTCATGGGAGAGTATGTTTTACATACATTTTCCCCATGTTTAGTGTAACACATCTATGAGTGTAGAAATTCCTCATTACACAGAATGTTGTCTTTGCTTCATGCCTTAGATTTGAAAGTTTCCTTCAAACTTTTTATTTAAGTTCACTTGCATTGGGCGTGGAAAGTTGAAGACTGTTGATGTATCTTGTTTCTTTTCTTTTTTTCTTTTTTTTTTTTAATTAACTTGCCAAATAATTTTAATGCAGGTATATAGTGTTACCCTGTTTTGCTTTCCTATTATAGATACCATTCAGCAGTTCTGCCTCTTACGCTTTGGTGTACATTCTTTCTATCATTTAACTCAACAAATGAATGTAAAAATTCTATTAAATGCAGGTGTTTGTGGAGCTGTGACTTTTTATTTATCCCACTTGCTATTTGATGACCTAAATGATTTCAGCTCATCTAATTACTTATTTAAGGATTATTGATCTCTCAGGTTTCTTCTGGGAGGCCTTAAAGTATATCACACAAATAGCATTATAGTTGCATGCAAATTAAGGCAAGCAGACAGACTTGTAACATTGTAGTAACCAGACAGGTGGCTTATTTTAGGCTAAGTTCTATGTGAAATATTTATGTTCTGATTTAAATACTGAAGAGCTGGAGTTCAGGCAGTACTGAGAATACAGCTACCACCGGGAATACAGTCAGCAGTTGAATATTCTTAGTGGAAAGCCCCACAATTATGTTGTAAAGGTGTTCAGCCGTTAGGAACCACAGAGGTCTGAGTCACTGTCCTTGGCTTTCCATTGCTGGAGCGGTAGTGTAGTCACAGGACAAAGAAAAGTAACAAGACAATTACGAAATTTAGTACATACAGAAGCATTCTCTAGCATTGAGAATGTGGTCATCATCGTGCATTATGTTTTCTGATAACTTTTCCAGGATAGCATTTATAATGCTTATATTTGCAATTAAAAAAGCTAATATATAGGGTTCTGTAGGGCTGATCTTTGAATTTTCCTGCTCCGTGCCCCGAAGTGTTTTGTGTTTTATGTCATCAGGCAGCTTTTGCAGATAGTGCTACGTGACCCCCATCAAGTCCCTTGCAAGGTGCTGTGAAGCAGTTTTGCTGAGGCTGAATTACAGAAAGCTCCTCTTCCCTTGGCCAGAGACAAGTGGCTAATATGACGTGTTTCTGAACACTACGATGGTCACTGGAAAATAGGGACTGAAATACACAAATAAATGCTCCAGATGTCTTTTGGGGGGAGAGACTTTCTTCTGGAGTTCTGTTTGCATCACTTGGTCTAATAGACAAGCTAAGTTAGAACATAGAAGTTTGATAGTTTTATTATTCAAGTCACTGCTCTGTGGTCCCTGTAGTCTGTACTGCAGGGTGTGAGACGGAGACCAGTAACTAATAATTTAGTCAAGACCCAGGGGAGATAAGATCTCATTGCGTGGGATAAACGATTTCAGTAGTCTCCTGAGATACCAACAACCGTTTTCCTTACCTGCTGATACTTGTAAAAGTCTCTTTTCTTTCATGTGTTATGTTGCCTTTTACTTTGGTGTAGGAGCACAAGCCAGACGAATTAGGTAGCAGTAGTTTTTGGTCAATGTGGAGATGGCACTCGGCTAATTCCAAATTCTCTATGTTGGTCTTCTATGTGGAAGAGAAAATAGAAATTGCAGCATGTTCAAGAACTGTCTGAAGTGGATTTGGTAAGAGCTGTGCGTCATTGGTGACAGCAGAGGGTATTGCTGCTTTGCTGGAGGTCTCAGGAAAGAAGGACACTATCCTCTCTGGTTACTTGTGTGGTAGTTCAGGTGCACAACTGGAAGTTACAGTACTGGGGACACAACTGGAAGTTACAGTACTGGGGCTATTATCCTGTTCTGTCGCTGTAGTTTGGTGTGTAACACAAGAAAAATCTTCAAATTCTTCTGCGTTCTGTTCATCCTGTCTATGAAATGGGGATACTGGTGATATACTGAGGGTTTGTGGAGCTTGCTTAAAAATGCTTGCTGTACCTCTTTGGGTAACACATTCCAAACCAGTCTGTATCATAGAGAAGAATAATGATCTATCTAGGTTCAGGACTTCAGTACTGCTGGTGTGAACTACTCTACTTTCTATTTTTTTAATTTTTTTTTTCTCTTCCCTATAAGCAATTCCACCCTCTGTACTGCATTTCCCTTTCAAGGAAAAGCAACAGGCTTTTCTAAGGTATGTTGATAGGTGTCTTGATCATGCTTAAATGTCACTGATGGTGTTTCCTGTCCTTTGCTAATAAAAGCCAGGAAACCACTGAGATTCAGAAAATGTTTGTTTTATTTTGCATATTCCCAAATAATCTTTACAGGCAAACTTTTCCCAATTTTGATAAGTGATTAAATGGGATATGTGAAGAGCATGCTATATTTTTAAGCGGTAGTTTCCTATGGGGCATGTGACTAGGAAGAGTACTAACAGACATTCATAATTTATGTTTGAAGCCAGCATGGTGTATTTATTGTAGATATACTTTAGTGCAATAAGGTTTCCTTATGTGCAAAATTTAAGTGTTTTTAAATGATTGGAAAATTTTAAATGTGGAAGTCAAAGGAAACAGGAGATTTTCCTGTTTCCTTGCAGGTCTGCTGTATTGCGCATCTTGCAGTTAGTAACCAACCTGCGTGTCAGCACTCCCACTGGATAACAATCTTCCAGGCTTATGCTGCTTGTACCCTGAAGCACAGCTGCTCTTCCCAAGGGACAGGCAGAATGCAGTCAACGCTGCTTCTCTGTTCCTTACGCACTAATTGATCTCTGGCTTGGTCACTTCCAGCAAGGTCACAGAACTAGCAGCTACAAAAACAGTGTTCTGTGGAAAATTTAAAGGGGAAGAGTGGAAATACCTTTCATGGGATTTTTTAAATGGTTTTTTTCTTGAGCTCATAAATATTTTTGTCAGATCTTCTGTTTTGCTTCTGCAGAAGTCTGAAACTTGGGAAGAGCTGATACCAGAAGTTTGTCCATTGTAACCTGTTCCTTCAGTTTGTGGGTTATACCCTATGCTGAAAATTGTTGTGTTCTCTCTTTGTAATTCTACTTCTGTCTCTGTTGCAACAGAGCATCAGCATTCTAATTATAGTTCAGATCCTGTGAAGGCAGAATGATTTCTAAGCAAGTATATTGTGATTTTCTGAAATTTCTTTCTTTGCAGAAGACTTGTCATGCTGGCCTTGAAAGACATCCATGTGTGTCTTGCAGAAGGGCTTGAAATCATGTATGCTGCTTTCTCAGAACTGACTCTTTGATTAATTCAGGCTCTTCATTATTTGATAGGTGGTGGAAATTTGGGGTTTAAAAAACCCCAACAATTAACAAACCTGAACTGTCAGTCTCCAAATGCCACAGTCTGTGTTGCTCATTAAACAGTATGCAAGTAGCGCTCACTGCCTTTGTCATTGTTACAGTAATGCCCTTTTTATAATGCCCTGAATGCTGGTGGCTGTGCTCAGCAGGTAGCATTACAATGAGCATGGCCTCTGTTCCAGGGCCACATGCTGTCTGTTACACTATTCCAGTTGAGCCATTCTAAGGATATTTACATGCTTTTTTTTTTTTTTTTTTTTTTTAAAGCTGGGTAGTGTGCTGCATGTGTCTAGTCTAGCAAAAACATGTGAGAACAGCAAATAAAAAGATGCATTAGCAAAGCTTAAGTGCTTAAATACTTGAAAAGCAGAAGAGTCTACAGGGTTTGAATAAAGGAAAGGTCCAAACTGCTTGAATGCAAGACTGGAATACTGAGGGCAGAATTAAGCTGTGCTGCGTTATGAGGGGATTCATGAGTGGTGTGGCAGAGACTGCAAAAGGGGTTTGGTTGAGCTGGTGAGACTTGCGTGATCTAAAACCATGGGGATCTTCCCAAAATTTTTTGAAGATTTAGATGTTATAGGAAGAAGCTGGAGCAACTCGTAAAGAAAGATTGACAGATGGCCAGTTTTTCTGGATGGATGCAGAGGTCAGTGCTGTTGCTGTCATTACTTAAGAGCCTGGGTACCCTGAGGTTAAGGGCCATAAAAATAGTTTTATAACATTTTTATATAACATTTGCTTCCTATGAAATCCTGTATGCAAATTTTTGTTCTTACCAGAACTTTTCAGAAAGAGGGATTTGTAGGAATCTGGCAAATCACAGTTTATCATATTAAAAATGTACATTTGTATTTTTCCAGGCTTCATGCCCAATAATGAAGTGAAAGGTGCACCTTCCAACTAATTTGTGCAGCACTTGAGGCACCAAATATGCATTATACAATTCTAGAACTAAACACATTTTAGGAAGTAGAGGAGTACGCATATGGAATGGGAAACTCAAATATAAGTAGGTCTAGGTATAACAGAGTGATACCAGTTATGGCAGCTCCTTACCTATGCTGAAATAAGAGTCAAATTAAGATTTTGCATCTCTAACAGCTGTGACTTAACCCCTGTGACTTAGGTTTGGAAAATATTAATGTAATGAATGAAAAAATAGTATTCAAAGTGACATACTTCTGAATTAATGGAAGTTTGGTAGATAGCATATTCAGTCTCTGCAGTAACTGTTCCTGTTGAAAATTTGTAAATTAGGTTAAATAGTTGGTTTCTCTCTTACACAGTTACTGCCTGCTCTGATTTTAACCCGTGTTTGTTTCATCATGGAAAGGTAATGAATCTTCAGTAGCAGTAATAATTATTCTATATCCTGAAACCTACCGCTGCAGAAGCCTCTTGGTGTATTTATGCTTACTCTCTCTGTTCATTTAGTGTGTCAGAAAAGGTCCACAATATTTGGATAAATGCATTCTTTGTAAATAGAGCACTCCTATTTGATGAAGTGCAGCTGGTGTACAGAGCCAGCTTGGGTAACCTGGTAAATTGGCTAGATGAGTTGCAGTTAATTGAAGTTTTATGAAATGTTTTATACTAAGATGGTCTTTAAATATGTGAGTGTTTCTAGATCAGAGTTTTCTTGTGTGGACAAAACAAACAGTTATTACTAGGTGAAATTATTATTTGGAGGATCTGTGATATTTATTTCTGAGGTTAAATGCCTGTGGTTTATAAACTCTGTCCTGAACTTCAACTTGCATAGCCTGTCCAAAGTTTCCTGTCAGAAAAAATGGTTGATAAAAGTTACTTGTCCTTAAAGAGCCTTTTCCCTAATCCTGCTTTACTTATCTTGTATAATTGGAAGCATTCTGGCTTGGAGTGTGTCAGCAGGGATGTTCAGTGACTTTCTGTGTAACTTGTGCTGAATGGCATTATGGAGTTGAAGGCTTAGGTAGAGGGGAGTAGAGCCTGAGTAATGAATTTGCAGGGAGGAGAAAGAGTCCATATGCCCAAGTTTAGGCATAAACTTAGCTTGCAGTGTTCAGCTCAATCCTTCTGTAGAAGTCCTGCAAATGTGAAATTATCAGTTCCCTTTATTTATAGATCAAATGAATAGTTATTGCCCTATGTATTTATGTTCAGTGTCATGAAGGTTTTAAAAAGACTGTGAAACAGAAAGGGGAGAGCATAGCTGCAGAAAGGGGAACATTATGTAAATCTGTGTAGGTCCCCTTGGCTTGACTTAAAACATTTTTCTTGTGAGTAGACCTTGCAGCTTGCTCCTATGTCGGGAAAGCTGCTGAAGTCATGGGGCTGCCCCTTTCATGGGATGGAAGGTTCTGGCCAGAGAATCAGAGCTGTTGCGGCATCTTTAAGGGATAAAATATGTAGCTGCCTCAGAAGTGGAGTGATAAGCAAGATCTCATGAAGCAGGCATTCAGAAGCATCTGTAGAATATTGTTTATTTATGCTGTGAACCGTCACTGTAAGTAACATATTCTGTGTTTGTAGTTGCTGTCGATAAGCTAGTAATTCAATTATCAGTTAAAGACTTAAAGATAAGACAAGATGTCTTTGGAAGAGCAGTGTAGAAACAAGCCTAATTTGATTATTGCAGCAAATCCATTTTCTGTTCATTGTGAGTTGCAGCAAATTTTATGGTGGTTCAGAACTTTGTACGTTCTTTCTGTTACAAAGGTAGCCACTGGTGTTTGATGTTTTAACTCTGGTGTGAGCCGTGATACCACAGAGAGAAACCTGAAAATGACTGTGTTAAATTATTATGAACCCTCAAGCTAATGAATTGATGTGATACTGTTTATTCTACTAGAACTCAAAGTGATTAATGGAATAGAAGTTGAAGTTTTAATCTTTAATTTGTCTATAGGTAAGTATAGTAATTAATGAGGAGGCAAGAAATAATCTTGAGAGTCACCTTGGGCGGAGAATAAGCATGCACGCTGCATTCTCGGGAACCGGAGATGTGATGGTGGTACCTGACCTCTGCCACCACGCGGCAGTTGGGTTTCACCGCCTATCGCTGGCCCCGGCTGGAGGAGGTCTGGCTGCAAAGCGGCACTGCTAATCAGCAGGCCAGCATTGTCAGTCTTTCAAGGGAAGGTCATTGTGCCTAAGGGAAAGACAAAAGCACAAATATTCTTTATGCAAAATTAGACCTACAGTTTCAGAAGTTTTCCCAGCACAAACCAAATGTTAGCCTGCAAGTGTGACTGTATCTGCAGTTGACAGCTCCTGTTTTCTGCTTGAAGCTGAGCTTCGGGGAGCAGTGTTCAGTATTTTGCTCAGTGCGAGGTACAGACCCAGTCTAAGGAGGTGGCAGGGTGGAGGTACAAGAATGTTTCTTGTTGATATCTGGGTATTGAAATGGAGAAGGACAGGCCAACCTGAAAAACCATCTGGGAGGATTAATCACTTATCTCCTACCACTTCTCTAAAAAGTGTCTATTTATGCATAATATACAACTGTGTGTTTAAAATGAAGAACACTGAACAGAATACAAAAGCAAATGAAAAGAAGAGGGTGGAATTAAGGACAGAACACAGGAGTGGTTATACTAATAGATCATTTGTATTCATTATAGATCCACTATAGGTTGCTATGGCAGAACTTGATGCCATAATTAATGTAGGCATTGTCACCACTATGTGTGTAGTCCTGGCGTGACAACACACAAAAAAACAACAACAAAGTTGACTTTTGTTTCCAAGTAACCTAGATTATATGACATTATAAGACTTGATTCGTTTCTGTCCCTCACAAAAATGGTGGAGGTGTAAATACTGAATTAGAGTAGCACAGACAGTCATACTTTTCAACAGAACAGTAAAATTGCTGACTAGATAAAATCCCAGAATAATCAGAACAGTTCTGGGACTTGCCATACATTACAAAAGCACTGACTAACATGAAAGGCATGATGTATATTCTGTATTTAAACACTTCACATTAAATCAGTTAGGTCTTACAGGCTTAGAGGTTTGAAGTGTCTAGGTATTATGTTATCCTTGAACAGTATTTGAGCTAAATAAGGGTACAGCAGGATATAGGAGAAAGTTTTTGCTCAGCAGCAATGTAAATGTATTCTTCTGAAGGGACTACAGGGAATTTCTTAGGCACGTGAGACAGCTTCTTGCAGTGAAGATGGGTGTGTGGATTCTCTGGGAATTATAGGATTCCATTAAACGGGAGTGAACCTGTTGTAGGGCGCATTCATGCCTTATCCTGGGTGAGGAAATACTATTGCACAGTGCTGCTTCTTTCCACCAGAATTCCTGTACGCCCTCTGTTCCATACATAATTCAGGTGCAATTACATAATTGAAAGACCATAAAGCCATGCTTACTTTCATATGTTTAAATTACTCAGTGAGCCAGAGTTGGTGTTTGACTTGTCTGTGCTTTTGCTTTGACTTTTTGTGTGGTTTGTTAGAACAGTGGGGACCACAGCCTGATCAGTCAGCAGCCATGGAGAACTACTACCAAACTGCTAATCAATACTGATTGTCAGGATTGGCATTGTATTACAAAAATAGTATAACTATATGGCAAAGTTGAATTAATTTGCAGTTGATATTAGAGAATATCAGCATGTTCTGCAGATATTTACTTCTTCTGTTAGCAACATCTTTGTAAAGTATAGCCTTTTCAAGGGAAAGAGACCTAAATTGATTTCCTTTTGAAGCATACAGATCTCACAGTAAGAATAAAAAACCCTCTGCCTTGAATTGCCTAGACTAGTGCACTTCCTAGGAAGTGTAGCTGTGTAGCAAATGGGTGTGTGTTACATCTGTTTTCTTGTACCAGTCTGCAACAAAGACTGGCTTACACATGGAATAAAACGGAAAAAAATCAGTCTTACATCTCGAACTTTCTCACTGTTCCTTGCTGTTCTGATTTTCTTTTCTTTAGAGCAATAGTTTGTGACTGGACCACATGATAGGATTTCCAGTACTTCCAGTGCTATAATGTGCTCTGTGTGGAAAGCATTTCTTAGGTGCTCTGGGCTTTTTTGTTTCAAACACTGGATGTGTAACATTTTATATATTTAATCATCATCAAGCATAGTGTTTGGATATGAGCTATTTAGAGCAACTGTCTGCTATTGCAACCCACTCAGGGCCCTGAGGGAGACCTATGAGCAGAAGTCTCAGATTTCTTTGAGCAATTCAATATTGCCAAATACTTTGGTTTATGGCTGCTGGGTTATGGGATGAAGAAGTACTGGGAAGCTCTGTTCAGAGAAAATTGTGTTAAAAAAAGATCTGTTTAGAGACCCAGAAAAGTATTCAGGAATATGCTGCCTCTCTCTGCTCTGAGCACCAGAACTGTGAAGAAAACAGAACTTATGTTGAGCATGAGGTACAAATCAATATCTGCAGCATCCTTCAAGAACAGAATTGAAAACTAACATCCTTTCAGAAAGAGCCTCTTCTTTAGTTGAACAAGGTACCATATACAGCAATTTTAATAAAGGACCTTCTGGCAAAAAGACTGTAAATTCTAACATCTCCAAACCTTCTATTTATGGGTAAAACAGTGTGTTCCTCAAAATCCACACTGCTCAGATAAACCTTGCTGCCATGGTTTTTGATGGAGTTACGTAGTCTTTAATAGTCCATGTTAAGCCTTTTCCATTATATGTTCGTAACATTTAGTTCCTTCCACTTGCGGGATGTTTTCTCTTCTGTACTTTCCACATATTTTTTTTTTTCCCTTTCTCTCTACTTGTGGGTAGAGCCAACCAACCAAAAGCATTACTTTGTCACTGGACACCTCTCAGGAGCTCCACTACTCAGAATTTGCATGAATACTCCTGTAAACACTGTCATGCCAGGGTTGACTACAACACCAAGCCATCAGTTTGCTGTTGTACTGCATGCAGTCCTGGGCGTGCCCAGGTCTATGACCTGCTTTGCTTTATGGTGTGGATAACCAGTCCATCCTTGGGGACCCTCTGTCTCCAAGGTTAAGTACCTATGCTTATCCCAACCTGTAGTAATTGAGGCATTTTTCTGACAGGTCATTACAAACAGGATTTCACAGCGTGATCATCTCTAGCACAGGGACTCTCACTTTAGTCTTTTTTTTCTTTTTCACACTTTGCTTATGACACCTCCATCTGTTTGCTGTTCTGTGCTTGTATCGTTGCTGTGAAAAAATAAAAAGCAACCACATGTTTTCTTCTCTCTAAAGACAGAATAGATGACATAAAAGTTCCCTCAAAGCTTGCATCATCTAGTGTTTCTAACTCATTGCACAGATGTTACTCAGGACTTCCACCTTCCCTCCATAGTTTTTCTGACCTTCGGCAATCTCACAGTTGTCACAATCTGTGGAAATATGGAAGGACTGAGCTTCATAGCAGCATGCTCTCAGTATGCCTAAACCGCAGCCTACTGTAATTGCTAGCTATCTTTAATTACTTTGCTGGGCTTTGAGTCAGATGGTAAGTGTAGAAGGCATAGTAACTAGCAATCTGTCTGGCTTTTTTTGGCACTTTGACTGCTACCTGTTGTCCCATGAATACCTCAAAACTTCTTTGTTACTCTCCTTTTATTCTTGCCATGTTAATATCTCTGCTTTATGTTCCACAAGCTAAAGCTGCAAAACCCCCTTGGGCGTGATTTCTGTGTGCTCCAAACCTTCCCATTGCTCTCAACAGAAATTTTGTCTCCACTGGGCTCCGTGCAGAACAGAAGCACAAGAAATCATGTCTGGGCTTGAAACTTTGGAGCCTCACTTCTAGGTGCTGAAATTACAGGTTTGTATACTCTGAATGGAAGAACTGGCATGGCCTCCTTGCAGACACACACAAATAGATAATTTACACATCTAACTACATGGAGTCCCAAACCTGCTTTTGACTGGTTTGGTTTTCCTTCATCCCCACTTCTTTCTTTCCTTTTTCCCCCTCACTAGTGAGACACCATTAGGGAGCTAAGGAAGAAGAGTGTCATGCTTCTATGATTAATCTGTAGTGACTGAAGGTTGGGATGACTTTTAAGTACTTCTACCCCCCACCCCCACCCCCTTTTTTTTTTTTTTTGTCCCCTCCCTGTAAATAGTAATTGTCGTGGTATTGCCTTTCAGACAGGGAAGCCACTATGTCCCAGCCTTTGAACTGGGATGAATTAATCTGCTTCTCTGCTCCTTCATTGTATTTCTCTATGAACGGATACTTGCAGGTTATGACACCAGTGCTGTCTAATGCAGTAAAAGCCTGGAACTGGTAAAATGTGTGATGTGACAAGAAAGTGTAAGCCTCCCAATGTCTTGCTGTATTTCAGTTTCTACGGCTGCTTTGGGAACAGTTGTCCTGTAGAGAAACAAGCTGGCTAGCACTGAGAAAATGCACAGGCTGACTGCTTCTTTTCTGTCAGCAGGTTATTTTTCTCTTAAATGTTTGTTTTACTTCTACTTTTTATGTTTGTTTTAAAGAGGAGCCCTTGCACATGGGAGGTACAGTATGCAGAAACTGGGAGACTGTATAGAATGTATAGAAAATGCCTTTTCTATGTCCATGAATTTGTACCACCTTTCCCTGTGTCTCAGTTCTTCAGCAGCAGGGACTAATCTTAACGGTTGTGCACTGGTGGAGAATTTTGAGTAAGTACTCTGTTTTCCAAAGAGGATCTTTAAAGAGTGATGCGGAATGTAGAATGTTTCCCTTTTCATGTAGCTGCATGTAATTGTTCTTGAGCTGCTTTTTACCTAAGCAATTCACATTAGTTTAAGCACTTGCAATTGCTAAGTTAATATTCTTGATCACGTTAACAACATCTGCTTTGGGAGTTATTGCATTTGCAGTTATGCATGCGAAGCAGAGGGGAAGTACTCTCTTGTGGAACTGTGCTGGTGAGTAATTGGGTAGCAGCAGTAACCTCTTAACCCTGTGGAAATGCAACCACAACAGCATGCCTAATCACGTGCTCTTCCAAGTGAGTTTGTGTGACGTGAATGAAGGTTTTGTGGTGAGGGACAGGCATTTCTGTTATTTTTAGCACAGAGTATGCTACATCATCATCCTCAACACTTTAGTTTGCAAAAAATTTTTTTTCTTGTCGTAATTGATTTTGTGCCTTATTAACTGTGGTCCCTCTATGCCAGTATACACAATGACTGTTCTCTGTTTTGCTCAACATTATCTATTTTTTGGGTTGTTTTTCAGGATATGAATATATTTTCTTTTCCATATGATGGTGGTATATTGGGCCACAAAGAGGAAAAGCCAATAAATATTTAGGGCCGAGTCAATGTAAGTTTTGCATAAGTTGTTACTCAGCTGCATGTGCCATAGCTGCTGATCTGGTAGGCTAGTCCTGACGCAGGGTCTTGCAAAAAGGCACAGCATTAGGAAAGGAGGTGCCATATTTTCTGTATGTGTTACCTTGAAAGTAGTACATTGCTATTACATTGCTATAGAGGAGCATAATTCAGAGCATTATATGAAAAGTGTAATGGTCAGAGGAGACACAGTAACAGCTCCATCAAATATTGATAAAGTAGGATTATTAATTAGAGCAGGGGTGTAGGATTAAAATGTCCCTGGAGTTTCATTCCCCATTTGATACGAGAGTGCGGTTTTGTGGTCAGAGAGTGGGAAGCTCAGGACAACTGGAATCTTTTCTCATCTCTTCAATGTGTTTGCTTAATGTCCTTAGTGGTTCAGTGGATATATAATACTATTGACCAGAGGTCATAGAATTATGGTATGCTCCTATGGTGGCACTGCTGAGAGTGAACTTTACAAGGGTCTTTCTGTAAGTGTAGCTTAGTCTGATTTGTAGCCATAAAAAAGAAAAACACCTGTGAACAAGCTGATAATTTGTAGTCCTGTTGTCCTGGAGTCTCATCCTCCTTCAAAGAGCTACATGCTTTGTGAGATGGTGAAAACAGTGGATCAGTACAACGGAGTGGAGAGCGTATGCCGTTGGACCACCTGGCCCTCTGGTGCAAAGTGGAAGATAATATTTTGCTTTTGATGGTGTGTACAGTGCTGAACAAAACAGATATCAAAGCAAAGAGAATGAATTGAATTTCCCAGTTACACAGCCCTTGTTTAAAAAGAAGCTTTCAAATGTCTCAAGCTTGAAAAAGACACTGCAGGTTAGAAATGAAATTTGCTTTTAGAACAAAGCCCTGCTCTGCATTACTAATAACAGCTGAGGTCATTAAAATAGAAAGAATTTCCCTTTGAATTTCTTTTGAACAGCATCTGCATTCTCTGCATCACTGGTATTAGCTTTTCTTTTCCCACAGTTTTGACCCACCAGGACAGTGCAATAAGGATTTGTTTTCCTCTTTAGGTTCTTCTTGGTTCTATTATTGTACCTAGAAGAAGTGGTGTAAGACCTCTTATAATCATACAAATTCAGTAAATTCATTCTTCCATTCCTATGCACAGTGTGCATTCTTAGCATCCCTCAGTAGGTGTCTGTTTGCGCAGTAGCATTTTAACATTCCCTGTCTGCCCCAAGGCTTTTTTAACTGATAAAACTCTCCAGTCTAACGCATCTTTTTCTTTTTCTCCCCCACCTGCCTTTTGAGTATTTCCCTTTTCTCTCTAGAGCCATTAGATGTTCTGACTATGCACTTCAGGAGATCGATATGCTTTTGGTGTTCAGAGGCATTATCATTCTGAGGCTGTACGACTAGTATGTATTCATCCTATTAACATCTGCTCAAAATTCCCAACATCCCACCACAGCTAACAGAGAATGACCGTTTTGTCCTTGATCAGGCTCTGTGGATCGGATGCCTGACACCTGGCTTATTGTCGGACAGATTCTGTTTTGCTCTTTGCTTTGTTTTGACCTTATTTCACCCCTGGAAGCTCAGTTTCAGCTGAAGATGGATAAATGAATTGGGAAGCATTGTGTCTGTTGCTGCCATGGCAATTCCTGTATGTTACTGCCCAAATAAGTTATTTGGTTCCTAAATTGTAGGGACCTGTTCTGACCTAACAGGGAGATTCCATCAGCCCACAAGGATGTGCTTGTAATTGAAGTACCATTTTTGTAAAGCAGTAGAAAAAGACAAGAGGTGAGGTCCTCTGCTGGGCTGAATCAGCGAATCAATGTCCTTACTGGCTAATTTAATGGAGGATTATGAGCTTTAAAGTCATGGAAAGAGGATAAACTGTGGCTTTGACTTCAGTGTTAACTTCAGTGACTATTTGGTGGTAGCAATACAAAGTGTCAGCTTTATGATTTTAACAGAAATTGCCCATAGGGTTAAGTTACTGAGAGGAGATAAACAAGGAAATTGGACTTAGGTATATATCAGTGTTGAAGTTAATAGCCAGGAGTGGATTCACTATTTTAAAATCATGTCTGAAGGACATAACCTCTTACTGAATGGGAAGAAACTGTTTCAAGGTAGAAAACCAACATGTTGATGTTCTCCCATGCATTTTGGTTGCTTTTGTTTTCTCATCCATGTACTCCTGAAAGCTGGTTGCTGTAATAAGAAGTGCTGGATCAGTTGCATGTAGTGTGTGCTCTTGAAGGCTACTTAGGGTTAACTCTGATGAACAAAGAAAAATTCAAAGTGATCATTAGCTCACTCAAGGGGAAATGGCTGTATGATTCCCCAAGTTATAAGGGGAAATGCTATAACATAAATCCCCATACAGTTGACAGTATTGCAAGTTGATGTTTTACCTTTCTAAGTGAAATGAAGTTGTGAAATCTCAGAAATACTGGGTGCTGGGTAGTGATTAATCTCCATGTTGCATTGTCTGGCTTGAATCAAAGGAAATGCAGAAGCAAAGGGAACCTGTGTTTTAACAAGCTTTACAGGGAGGTAGAATTGGAATTGAAGAAATTTTCATTTAGTCTCATATAGTACAAGTGACAGTGGTTTGTCATTTTCTCAGAGCACACAGATCTAAAGAGATTTTCACCTTGCTTCTTGGATTCCATTTTCTCCAGAGTGGTTGCCCTGCTGACCTTCTGGGAAGTCAGACTAGCAGAAATACGCTAAGTCCCTTGGTTCAGAGCCATGCATTAAAAAGGATTTAGGATCAAATGAAATTTAAATTTTCAGCCAGAGATTTTTTTATTTTTTTTTAAAGCAGTGATAGGCCCTCATGAAGTATCTGTGACTCACTGAACAGGTTAGCAAAGCTAAAGATCCGGAAAGCAATTCATACACCATTGAGTAAAATTAAATTCCTGCAACTGTTCTACTACTGTAGGGAGCTCACTTCAGCTTGCCTTCTGGTCACAGATACAGAAGAAGAAATTTTTCTGAAGTCATGTCCTGTAATAAAAAGAGGAGGACCTAAAGCTGAGTTGGAAGCAGAAAGATTCATCGTGTGCCCAGATAGTATAGCTAGATTGGAATATGCAGTCATTCCCAAAGCAAATTGGAATTAAATTGCCAGGTTTGTGCCTTCTGTCTCATAAAGCATTCAGGCGTAATAAATGATGCTGACAGATTGGAAAACTTCTTTAAAGATACAAGATGCTGCTTCTTATGGGGGTATATCTAGGGTTGACTTAGTTGCAATGGAGTTTCTCAGGGACAAAATGGATAATGTTCAAATAAGCTGTCCATTATCATGTTACTTTCCAGAAATTACATGTATAATTGGTGAATGGCAAGGCTGGATTGGCATTAGTCATCTGATTTAAAGTATTAAAATTCTTTCCATGTTTCTTCGCATAGTTCTTGGGAACTTTCTGGACCCATCCACTTGAATATTTTGTATACAACCTCATAAGAAATCTTACATGTCTTTCATCAGAGAGAGGTGCTTTGGTGCTTATTGCGCTGCTTTTATGGAAACAATTGTAAACAGATGAAGCTACCATTGTGCTTTTACTGAGAGCTAACAGTGCTGTACTTCTATGGTGGTGTTTGGAAGTAGGTTTGAAAAGTTTAAAATGGTTCCCCATATGTTTGCTTCAATCTGCTAAGGTCACTTTCTACTGCAAGCTTTTGAGTGCTTATGTGAATACGGACTCTTCTGCTTCAGACTTTGCTGCTGCTGCTTGCCCTTCCCGCACCTGAGGCCTTTGGCACACAGGACTGATTGCTCTTGAATTCCAGCATGAACAGCAGAGCCCTTCAGCTTAAAAATGCTCCATATAATAAAGTGCCAAACACCTAGAGCTGTGCCATTCCCGCTTTCAGTAATGCACAGCCAGACTTGGGTATCACATCTTCTTTTGGCCATTGTAGCAAGAAAGCCAGGTTGACCTTGCACAATGCAATGTATTGTGTATATGAAAGTTGAACATATCATAGTTGGACTTCTTGGTTATAAATTAAGATTATAGAGTGTGTTTTAATTCAGCATACTATAAAAGCTTCATTTTCTTTTTTCCAGACACCATCAAGTAGATTTTGTTTCAGATATATTGATGAACTCCCGTGCACATTCAGCACACCAGCTAGCAGAGCTAAAGATTCAGACACTTGTGTTGCAGATCAATACTCTGCCTTCTGCAGAAGCTCAGCAGGAGCTTAGTTTGCCTGCTGCAAAACATGAAGTAGAAAACGTGCATAAACCATGCTCCGTAAGAGAAGTGGAACAACCTAGAGCTTCCCTCAGGGCAGAGAGAAATGCTGAAGCCCTAAAAACCTCTGCCTACCCTTGTTTCTGGTACAGTTATGCAGTTAAAAGCAGGTGAGGATATTTTTCAGATGCAAACATGAGGGATTATGCCTAATTTAAGCCTGCAAGGGTCATAGAATTAAGATGTCTTTGAAATAAATTTTCATTTGAGATTGCTGATACCTTAAGACCTGTAATAGATCACTCATAAACCTTTGCTGTTCTGAAGTTGGGAAAATGTCTAGCATATTGGTACAATTCACCTGTTGTATTTATCATAACTGATGTTGAGCTGTCCAGTTGGCACGGAAGGCGTATTGCCGTAACATGCAGTTGTATAGGTCCCTAGTCCTTGATTTTAGTTTACAGTAATGCAGCAGTACTAATAAGAGAATGAGAGCATTAACTAAATCTGGGAATGTCTCTCAGCTTAGATTGTTTTGATCTGACATTAATGCTCAGAAGTAGTAATGTAGTTGGTCATCATCAAAACCTTTCTATGCCAGGAGGAAACAGCCAGGAGTATAAGTATATATGCTTATTAAGTTAAATTTGCTGACTGATGATATTTTCTTTTCTTAAAGAGAGGCCTATGCATACAGAACAGGGCTGGAAGAATTGTTGCCAGTGTGGTGACAATTTAATTATTCAAGTCCTAATTATGAAACAAATTCAGTGTTATTGACATTGGGATGAACCACCATTTGAAGACCATGAGAACAAGATTGAATGCTGTTAACAATTATGTAAAGCATATGTAATTGCATAAAGCAATCTGACAAATGGATGGCTATGGAAACACCAGGATTTAACATCTCAGCAAAATGAAATGTCTCCCCCCATGGTGGTGTGTGCTGCAGTAATCCCTGCAAGGCTGCCAGACCCTCTTATCCAAGCGATACCAGATGCAGCAACTTTTGCACACCCAGTGTAGGTAAGGCCATTATTCTGGGGCATCTGTGAAGAAGAAACAATTGACTCATGTGGCAGCTTCAGTCTGTGAGATACTCTTAGAACCGAAGTTAACTTTGGGTATGTTTGCTGCTCTGTGTCATAGTCAGTGGTTATGCTAATACCGGTGTGAAACATGGCCCAGAAAGTCAGGAACCTGCCAGCCTGAGATACTGAAAGTAGCTGGATGGTAACATCCCCAGTTTGTGAGTATGGAAATTGAATATATGGCTGTTTCTGTACAGTTGTCCTTTGCCTTCCTGCTGACAAATGTGTCTGTTTAGTTTCCTGGATTTTGTTTGGAGGTAATAGGAGTATTTCTTGAATGGAGTGTTCATTTAAGGTGCTAATGCACAAAAGTGAGCCCCACATCTTTGGCTTCTTGGAGAAAATTACTCCTTCCTCAACGTTTGGCACATCTGTGGTCTGCATCCATTTTATATCCTGCCACCTACTGTGGTAAGAATGTCCAGTTTTTCCCAGAGGCCTCATTACAGAGCAGACTGCATGAAGTCTGTGAGAGATTAAAGAGATTGCATCTGGAAGGAAAATGAGGCAGAGCTTGCTGATTTTATGCAGTATTCAAAACTGTCATTTTCATGGCAGAGATAGATGTCATATACAGGATTTTGAAGCTAGACTCTGCTTCAGAACACACAGCTTAAACGGTGCAGCTAGATGTGTTTGCTTTTCAGGTCCAGCTGGGGGCTTTTCCAGAATTCCCCTTTCCCACACCCCCCCCCTTTGGCCTTCAGAGTGCAAACTTTTGCATTACAAGGTTCCTTTCACCCGGGCTCAGCTGCAGGGCATAGCTCCCTTCCTTTGGCTCTGACTGTGGGTTCCTTTGGTTCTGGCTGAGCATTTAGCTTTTCCCCTGAAGCCTGCTAAGCGCCCTAGGCACCAGCATGACTCCAGGGTTGCCAGCAATGCAGACATTTGCAACAAACATATGCTAATTCAGACGGTTGCCTTTCAAAACTTTTTTTTTTTTTTTTTTTTTCAGGCTGGTAGATCAGCAAACTGCCCAGCACTGCCCTCCGGCGGCGTGAGGGGCTGCCTGGGAGCAGGAGTAGCCGCAGTGAAGAGCAAGTGGTAGTTACAAGCAGGTTGGATCATTTTGACAAAACCAGCAGCAAAAAAGGCCTCTCAACAGTCAACACAACTCCAAAACACTGTTAGACCCAGGCAATGTATTGGAGACGTTTCTTCCTGCTGTAACATTTTACTGCAGAAAATCTTGCCTGAGACCTTTTCTACGCTGTTAGCAGCTTTCTGTTGGCTGATCAACATTCTCATCTTCCCGTCTGCCAGAAGAGGCCCCTTGGAAAGGATTCACCTCCACCGAGGCAGCTGTAAGCGGTGGAAGAGGATCAAAGGGGCTTAAAGTTGACCTGCAGCACTCCAGCGGGGTCTCGTTTAGATCAAAGGGTACTTACGTGGTTAGAGCCTGACTTCTGTAACTCCCTTTAGAGATAAGTTGGCAGAAGTATGGCCCTATCTTTACTACAGCCTCGTCTACGTATGTTGTGAATGGGCTTATGTATGCTGGAGAGGAAGCTATGGCTACTATGCATGTATTGGATATCGTTGTCATGGTTCTTAGAGCTTGCTCTTTTTTTTGGGATGAGGCATGTAATGAAGATCTCTGCGCAAGCAGCCAACATTGCAAGGCACAGTAGGTGATTTCAGACTTCAGACAAGGCTGTCCTCGTTTTGTCCCCTCACATTCTGACCCTAGACCTCCCGCAGTCTGCAGACAAATACGGGGGTCTCCCACGAAAAGGCTGATGACACAGATAAGAAAAAGTTCTGCTTAAGATGTCATTTCTCTGATATGGAGAAATAGTGTGAAATGGGGATAATGGACATCGATTGTGATTGTATGTGTCTGCTTAAGGAATGTGGGTATGGTGACTAGTCATGGGTGCGGTGTCTGGTCACATAGGCACACAGCTCTGAGGAGACAACTACAGTTTTGAGGAGAGCCTGCCCCTCTTCCTCTAACAAAGGGGAGACGGGGAGACGCCTGCCCTTCTTTCTCTAACAAAGGGGCTATTTAAAAGAGAATGAGAAAAAGATGAGAGACATCCAAATGCTATCTAGAGGGAGGGAGTGCTAAGTCTCTTTGCTGGAGAAGATTGGATGGTCACAAGGACATGAAACACCTGAAGAAGATCGGATGGTCACAAGAACATGAATCACCTACAAACCTGCAAGACCACCACATTCCAAAAACGGACTGATAAGCTAATTAACATACGAAGCGGGGTTTAGGTAACGAATATGTATAGGCGTTAATTGAATATTCATTTGTTTCATTGTATAAATGTGAGATGGTTCGTCACTTCGGGTATGCACGCTTGTGGAGGAGCGATCCCCCGTGCATCTGCGCGCAATAAACATACCCACTTTATAACTTTCGAGTTATAGAGTCTTAATTCCGCACGTCATCTCTGTAGAGGTGGTATTCTTTTAAGAAGACTCGGTGGTGTCCCAGCTCTCAGTTAGGGCAGGCTTTCACCGAGGTTTTGGTCGCTTTTTGTAGCTGTGATTGACACAAGTCGGGCATGTGCGCCCGGGTGCCGGTGGTCCCAGGAGCGCGAGTCTGTTGCCACAGGATGGCGCCGGCTGGCCAGGCTTGCAGGGTGCACGTATGGCAAGTTAAACCCAAAACCTGCGTGTATGAGATCCGTGTTCCACAGTCACTCTTAATCCACGCAGATATTTCCTGTGAAATTCTCATAAGTAAGTGTTCATTCTGCTTTTGTCCTGCTGGACTGCCAAGCCTCCTCCACAACACTATAGTTGTATCTGAAATTGATTGTTGTGCTCCAGGGAAGAGAGACTGGGTCAAATTCTGACCATCCATTACATTGCCTTGTCGAGTTATTACATAGCAAGAAATAGCAAGCTTGCTTCCATTTCTCATCAAGCCAATTGTTTAATTGCCACTACCTAGGACTGACCAGTGTCATATGCTCAATACTCCATAGTTTATCAGGCAGCATGATTTACTTGCCAGCAGTTCTGATTAGCAATGATAGGAAACTAAATGTATTGTGTCTAAAAAGTGCAATTAAGATGTCTTGAGACTGGAATTTTTTGTGTGGTTTTTGCCGGGTTTTAATAGCAACTTTAAATTTTTGAATGTGCAGACAAAACTCTTCCTTGGCTCTCCTGACGTGTGGCTGTTGCAGTATGTCACAGTGTTCAGTGTGCTGCGTGACATGGTCCTACAGCATCTCAGGGTGTGTCTAGTTGCATTGGTTTGGCAGCACTGACAATACATGAATTTTTTAACGCTCCTGTTTTCATCAGTGGCCTTTGCTCAATTTGTATGGTGCAGAAGGGACATCTAGTGGCCAGGTGGAAGCATCTAGTGGCCAGATAGAAAAGTGGTGATGATGAATGTTAAGGGCAATAACTTTAGTTATTACAGGCAAGAGCCAATCTGAAGTTAGAGATTGGACCCTGGGGAACCCTCGAGCATTACATCACCAAACTGTGTTTGAACTTTTCAGTTTACAGAATTGGCCTGTGAGTCTGTGGGCTTGAAATTCCAAAACCTGAACTTTAAAAAAATATACCTGGCACTTTTCAGCAGTGATTGGGAGCAGAAGAGCATACTGAAGCAGTCATTTTTTTGTAAGCTGATTTTCAGTGGAACTGGAAGTTTGTTTCTTTACTAGCTTGACTTGTCTGCAGCCACTGTGTTACTATGGGCTCCTTCGTTTATCGTTGTGCCTAATAACCTTCAGAGGATGAAGCTGGGGAAGAAATCAGAAGATTTTGATGCTATTAACTTGCATTGTTCAATTCAGAAAAGTAGATTTGTGTTCAGTGGTGAGGTTCCACAACTGTAAGGAGGGAAGGTGTGGCTGCCTCGGAGGAGAGCCTCATCATGCCTATATGGCAGGAGATAGGAATGCCTTTATTCTTACCAGTTTCTGTCTGTGATACTGGCTGTTATATCATATGTCTGAGCTCTAGTATCCAATCTGTAGTATTAGATTATTTTAAGCCCTGTGTGAAGAAAGATTGCGAAACTCATGCAAGCGTACATTGTTCTTTGACTGGAAAGTGCAGGCTGTTTTGCTTAGGTACTTTGCGCAATTCTTTCTGAACTGTTTGTAGAAAAATTATAAGATTGTTTTGTGAAAAGTATACAAAAGAATGTAGAACAAGAAGACAGAAAGGTTCTGCTGAGTACTCCAGACCTACTCTCTCCCTTTTCTCTTAATCCAGCTTGCCTACTGCTGCCCCATTTTCATGGCATGCATTTCCGGCTTGCAAAGTTTCCTGCCTATTGGCTGAGAATAGAAGCCTTGCTGTTCTGCTGTCCTTAAGTCTCTTGTAATGAGTGTTACAGAGACGAAAGCAGCTGTGTCCTTTGGCTCTAGTTTTAATACTATGTTAAAGAGCAGATTATACTGACGTTGGACAGCAGTGATGTGGAGGTAGCACAAACCATGACCAGTTTGGGGAAGGCTTTAGCAAGGATGACTAAGGACTTGGAGCTTATGCTTTAGATAACAAATCCACCCAGTTGTGCTCCTTCTTTGTAAATGTAGTCAAGCCTAACAAATCAGGGCCTTAACAGAGTTGCATTAGGGTCCTTTAATTGGACTAAGCTGGTTAATACCCACATTGGCTTTTGTGTGCCCAAGGGTCCAGCACAGAAAAGGTCTGCCATTTATGCTGGTAAAATCTCGTTAACATTGCAAGCATGAATGTTGGAAAAAAATAAATTCTAATATCCTCACAGGTAGACACTGGATTAAGGTATTTTGGTTATTATAAGGAAGTCGGATGTCTTGACCTGTGCAGGCTTTGTTAGCTTGGGTTTAGAGTGACACTAAATGAGCCTGAAGTCCTAGCAGACCACATGGATAGGCTTGCAGTTAACAGTAGTCATAGAGAACATATGAACGCTTTTTTTCAAGAGGATCATCCCTTGTAACCTGCTCCAACCCTAGAACTCACTGTGTCCTGGCAGCAGTGCAGGCATGAGAATCTCACCTCTGTCTGTGGTAGGTTTTCACTGAGAACCATATTCTGCTGCCATTTCCCAGTTCCTCAAGTCCAAACTCTGTTATGACAAATGCATGAAATGGTACCGTTTTGAAGGTACCCTTCTTAGTATTCCTGCATATGTAGTATTATTGATGTTACTGCCCACATTAGCAGTTGAGTTTGAACCTGTCAACATTAACTTGACAGAAAGACCAAATGAAGACTCCAGAGTACAACTCCATCACTAGCACAAGAAGCTACTTCCTGAGACATTGTCTCAAATGTACTCAGAGACACCAAGAATGTTCCTGTGTTCCTCTCTGGAGCTTTTTAATTGTTCAGCCTCAGCTGTTTTGCTCTTGTCTGAGTCTAGCTAGTGTGTAACAAGTTTTACATAGTTAATGGCTCTGTCAGGGGTATGGGATGCCACAGGCCATGCAGCAAAGCAGTAGCAGCAGAGCTGCACCAGACCTAAGCCTCTGTGGGAGGATCTCCACGGTTTTGTATGTGGGGATTTGTTACACTAAATCTGTTTTATGAAAGCTGAGCATGTCCTTCAGGTAGATGTATGAGCCATAAATTACTATGGATAGTTTTATTTCCCAAGTGTTGTGAAGTATCACACTAGTTGACTTACAGAAGTGGCTGTATTCAGACAGGGAAGAATGGCAATTTCTTGCAGTGTTAATTGTGCAATGGATTAATACATATTTGCTTTCATTTGGAAAAGGTGCGTTGTTAGGAGGGTAATTCATGCAGGTGAGGCAAAAAAAATCTGAGCAGAAAGATTCTGCATGTTAGCATTTGGTTACATCCCCTGGCAGCAAAATGAGAGTCTAGAGAGAAATGAGTTCCAGATGGTCGTGGTAGCTGGCAAGAAACTAATACTGAGGCTGATCTTGAGAAAACAGACTGAAGACACCAGAGATGAAAGTGGGGGCAGGGTGGTCCAGATAAGGTTGATAACACATGATATATCATCTTTGGAGCATTCCAAGGCAGGATAGTGAGATGAACCATTTGTTCCTGAATTGCAGTGCTTTGGTGGTGAAAACACTCATGCGGTGACTGTTTTGCTTTCTGTACTGAAGGTAAAAACAATGCAGTAAATATCCCATTTCCCTGCACATGGCCCATCAGCCTCTGTGTGCTCTGCAATGACACTGAGATAATATAAATTACTCATTGTAGGATTGCTGCTGTTTTCATCATGTGCAACCTAGGTCTGTCTGCACCTATTCCTTGTATCTTGCATATTTGTTCAAACTAGGAGTGTGTATGGTACCTTACCTGCCTTCTATTTTTAGTTGTCAGTGGAAGGGTGAGCCAATGTACGTAATTCTCATTACGGTTAATTTAATCCAATTGTGATGTGGATTTAGAGGTACTTAGTAGGTCACAACTGTGTGTGGGCTCTGTCTTTTTCCAGTTACTGTCATAAAACAATGGACACTGGTAATTTTTTCCACTTCTAAAACTAAACAGGTGCATCTAAAGGTGGTGATGTGATTTGGTTCTTGTGTTATGCAGATACTTCTCCTGCTGATCTCTAACTGTTCTTTGGAAGAGGAGTTCACATACATTTTGTGGGTTCATATGTCTTTTGGGCTCACATATCTCATGATGTATGAGGGAGCACTGAAGACTAATGTGGACTAACTCTGCTCTTCGGGATTAACAGTGTGGTTTTGTCTCCTGTCTTATTTTATCTTGAACAAAGCAGCCTCTATCAGAAAATAGTGATTGATCCTTGCCTGGAATTTGTAAATATGAGCTGGTACAGAAGCCTTGGTGCTAGAAATGCCCCCCAGCCCCAGCCTCCTCAGTCTCCAAGCCAGTTCTGAGCTCCTGCCACAGCTATGGAGGAGACACCAGGTTTGTTTTCTTCATCGTATGGGGGGAGTTAAAAAAACAGAAAGCAACGCCCCCCCCCCCCCCCCCGTGGCCCTCTCTGCCTTTTGCCTTGTGCTGTGAATCTCCCAGTTCCTCGATGGTTTGCTGCCTTTGACAGCCCCGCGTTTTTCGGGGCGGACCCGTGAGCCTCCCGCTGCCGTGCCGTGCCCTGCCCTGCCCTGCCCTGCCCTGCTCGCCGCGGTTCAGTCCGTGCGATCCAGGCAGAGTTTTCCCTTTGCTCCGGGAACACGAGTGCAGCATTCGGGAGTGGACGGGGACTCTGTCCACCGTGTCAGTGCTAGTCCCCAATTCGGCAGAGCATGGAGCGGGTGCCTGTAGTAGAGAGAATTCTCCAAAGTCCGTGATGTGGGGAGAGCTGGTATTTGCTAGTTTCCAACTACTGTTTCTCCCCAGAGGTTTTTAGAACAGCCACTCTTAGACTTGTCATGGAATTAAAGAAAACTACCTCCAGGGCGTACAATGCTGCTCTCCTGCTGCCACTTTTCCTCTTATTTTGGGGTAAGTTTTTGTCTTCTGTGCCTGATTCTTACCCAGCTACTATGCAGTAACTTTGGATCAGTTCTGTGACCTGCCCTTGTATTGCAAAGGTAACTGAACAAAATGTCACCCTCACAATTAGATTTGAAGCCTGAACACTTCTTGTCTGAAAGGTAAACAGGCATTTCATTCTAGATACGGTTTTCTTTCTATTTATTTCTTGTCTCCTTCTGGTTTTCTCCCTGTGCACGTGCATGTAGGCATTTATTCACAAGAGCTAAAAGTGTGTGCACGTTCATGTAATTAAGTATTCAGCTATTACAGTAACCATTTTCTCCATTGAAAAGTTCTGAATGTTATGATTGTGCCCATAGAAGAAACACCAAACTTTATTTCCATTCTATACGCTTTACAAATACATCTAGGCAGAAGAGGAGTGTACCTAGGGGGTGTATACTAATACATTGAAGTGCCAGATACCTCTGGTACAAAATGTGGAGGAAGAAGGCAGCACGTGAGAATCTCACTTAGAAATTTTGAAGAAAGCAGATCCATATTGAAAGCGCAAGAAGTGATGAGATAACAAAAGAGTGTATCACACTGATGGGGTTTTTAATTTTGTTTTGGTTTTGTTTTGTTTTTTCCACACTGAAAACTTATTTTATAGCCAAAGAATATACTTGAGTATACTGGATACTTCAAGTTCACATGACTTTGGCCTCCAAAAGTCACCCTTGTATACAATTTCCTATGCTCCCTGAAAAACTTATTTCTCTGTTTTATCTGGAATGGATGGCTGCTGAGCCTAAACGTCTGTTTTAGTCATCTAGGGATTATAAGATCATGGCAGGAACATGTCCAGCCTTTTACTGGAAAGTATGATTGGGATTGAACCGGCCTCCATATCCTCTCCTTGGCACTGCCAGGCCAGTATCTGTATATAAAAGTCCTGTTTGGTTTCCACTGAGCTGGGACAGGAATGATCAATGACATTGAAGAAGTGGAGGTAAAACACGGAGAACATGCAGAAAATACAGTCAAAGTGCCTTTTCTCTGCTAATATTTGCTGTACACTGTGTTTGGCATTTTCTCACATTAGTGGATGATGTTTATGTACTTTCTGAGAGTTGGAGAAAGTTTTCAGCCCTTCTTTTGATTCCCCAACAGTATTTTTTCCCCTCTGAAGCCTCCTTAAATTTTCTTTGCTCTGAGCATCTAGGACAATGAATACAAAAGCCAAAATATGTTTTGATTTTTGTCTGATTTGGTTGTTGTTTTTTTCTCTTCCTTGTACCAGCTTCTTTGTCTGGTGCATTCGCTCCAAGTGCCTGGAATTCCTCTGGCCACAGGGAAGCAGCAGGACTGTCTTTTGTATCTAGTAACCATGGCTACTGGTTTGGAGTGTGAAGCAATTATGGTGGCTTTGTGTTGTGCAGAAGGAAGGCCCATTGCATATACAGTATTGCTCAGTATGTGGCTGGCAGAGGGCTGGCATGTTTCTGAGGATTTGTGCTGTTTGACCATGGGACTGATAGCTTTTCACTCTTGGGTAAAGCTCTTTTCTGGAACAGTGTTTTACTGAGAACGTTGTTTTCTTTTGGAGTGCAGGTGGATTACACCTCTTGATATAGCCAGCAAAGCTCAAGGGAAGCAGTGATTTCCATAGTCTTTCCACCTGCTCCTATTTTGCAAAGGAAATTCTGCCAGATTTTAACTGCAGTGAACGGTGGTATTTATATAGCACTCACAGAATTTTAAAGCCATAAGGAAACGCCTTTTCTTGCCCTTGTGATGCATATAACAGTTTTTTTCTTAATTTATTTATAATTGACTGAGTCTAACTGTCATTGAAGCACAGAGTGGCTAAGGTATTTGTTCAGAACTTTTGAGACCATTCTGCAGCCAGATCCACACTATCTCCGATTTCTTAAAATAAGCTCCAGAGGGGCAGTCATACAGACTCTGCATGTGATTCCAGTTTTACTGCTGCTGTCTGTGTAATGGGCAGACTAGCTCTCAGCTTAGTTTGTTGTGTTCTAAAGGAGGTTCTGGAGGACGGAATGAGTGTCTACTTATTTCTGTTCCCACAACTCTGGCCAACCATGAGCACAGTAATTCACATACCTTCGGCCTGGAAAATGCTTTGGACGCCTATTGAGAGAGAACATGTGCAGACAAACCTTTTTTCTGGCAGTTTGCTATCTGCTCTGATGTATGCTCTTGAGATTAGCTTGGACATACAGACAATTTAAATCTCACTTGCTTCAAAGCTGGAAACAAAGAAATACAATCTTTTCAGCTGTTTTGTTGATTGTCAGTATATTTAAATAAGAATTGGAAACTAAATCTTGTGACTCAATCTAGTTAACTGAATACACAGGAAACCCCTGCCTCAGTGTTTGATCTGTGGAAATGGCTGAGAGATCAGAGAATGTGTAAACCATGAAGGTCAGCTCAGGGAAAATACTGGGGTGTCATAAGCACAGAAGATCAAAGAGTTACTGTGGCAATATATGCAGTACTATCATAAAATCTGTATATCACAGATTTATAGCTCCTGTCTCTCCAAGTTCTAGAAGCATGGTAATAGGAGTTACATCTTCAAATCTGCATTAAAACAGTGAACAAATAATGAAAACAAGCTAGCTGGCTACTTGTTCTGTGTTAAGTTTAATTCCCTGAAGTGGTGTTTCTGATTAACGCTGTTAACACTTCTGGCCATAATATTGGCACTGCTCAGCCCTATGGATTGTTGCCCACCATTTGGCACCTTTCAGCAATTCACTGGGCAAGCTGGATGGGAGAAAGCCAGGAATCTGCATTTTGCCTCTTTGAGGGGGTAAATATTCTGCATATTTCACAAGGGGAAACTGAGCTTCATTTTATGCCTGGCTTAGTGAAAGTCTAGTGATCTCGCCCTTTATAAATATTTTACACTAGTGGGCTGTGTACATATCTCTAGCATGGAAAAGCTCTGTCACACCAAAAACCTAGCATGCAAATGTTGTGGTCTGGAACTTGCTGGTCTCCAGTAATAATGGCAAACAATGTCAGAAATAGGCTGGGAAGAGGTGAATGCACAGTATCTGTCTAAAATGTTGGATAGGAAAAACTGCAATCTCAACTGTGTGCAGGGACTTCACTAGAGGTTTTTAAATTGGTATCCAAACTGGTAGTTGGCTAAGATGTTGGGCTTGTGTGTTTAATCTACCAAAACTCTGCAAGATATGTCAAAGCTGTGAATAGTAAAGCTCTTTTTAAAATGTCTCTTCTTAAAGATGCTATAGGCATTGCCAGGATCCCTGCCATCTTGCTGGGCCATTTATTCAGTATTGTCTTAGAAGTGCTGTCTGCTGATTGCCAACATTGCTTTTTGACTATCTAATCTTTATTTTGAGGATCTATTTTTGTCATAATGCTTTGTCTTGCTTCACAGAGATTGTCAGATCTGATAAGCTGATAACCTGAGGTGGTGATGATGATGTGTAGATTCAGCCTGCATTTTCACTGAAGTATCATTTCTCCCTTTTATAAAGAACGGAGAAGAACAACTTGACTCTGAGCAGCAGGATCTTGAGGGGAATTGAATATACCTGATCCTAATGGTGACATCACCTGAGCATGAGACCAGGAAGTTCAAACAAAAGCTGATGGGAAGTGGTTGGGAGGAGAGGGAGCAGCTGGTAGGTGGGAGGAGCAAGTTACCTTGAACAGAGCTTTTCCTGATGGCTGGTGAAGGTGGTAAGTAAGCTGCTGCAGCTTGGGGGCTTAGCAGTTGTGATCAAACAGTGGTATTTTGGAAGGTTTCCTGTGCATGCATTTTCTGATTTGAAATTTTCTGATGTTGAATAGAAAAGCCCACTGTTAAAGCCACTGTCAAAAGTTGCCCGTTACCATGTTAAATGGAACAAGTACAGGTCATGGAGCATCTTAGGCTAGGTGAAAAATCAGTGCCAATTATTAGCATATCATGAGCTTGTCAGTAGTCTCAGAGAATTTCAGGGCCTTTTTCTTCTGATCTTATTACTTTATTATCTGATTCTGGTATTACTAGGAGCAGGTGCTTCCCTCAGGTCTGGGAAGAAAGGGTTTAATCTCTTTGTGTTAAAAAGGAAATGGGGCTTGTAAAGCCACCTAAAAAGGCCTTGTACGCTCCCTGAATGAGTACACTGAAGGTACTTCCTAGAGAAGGATTTGATTTTATTCTGCCATTACCTCCCACAGCAGATACGCTATCCTTCCAAAGTTAGCAAGGGTGGGGAGGAGAGAGGTGAACAGCATGAAAGCCCCTTTTCAGGCCTGTCCAGTCTTCATTCCTGGTGCACGGATCCCGGGAACAGGCCATGGTGTGTACCCTTCCACTAATCCTTTACACTGACCAGGACAGGGGAAGATCAGCAGAGGTCAGCAGGGATTTACTAATATAAGCACATGCCTTCCTGTTGTCATGGAGACATAACTCTTTCCATTCCTTTATTCAGAGTTTATTTAGTAGTTGTGTTACTTTGATACTTGAGGTGGAGGGGTTCCCTTTCCACTCTTGGCCTTGGTATCTTTCTCTAGTGGGAAATGTGCTGGGGTGATCAGCAGGAGCCCAGCCTGCCTGCTAAACATTGCATCAGGCTGAGGTACTGAGCATTCACGGTTTAGGCACTTGAAGATTGCTCTACCTCAATTATTATTGAGTGCAGTTGGAGGCTGCTGCTGGGAAGCCTGCTGTTCTCACTTCTTGGTTGTGAATTGTCTTTTTTTTTTTTTTTCCAGTTGAGTGTGTAGGGCAGGTGAAATACACCTGAAGGAAGCCTCTTTCTCCACAAGCCTGCAGGGCCTTTTTGTAAAAGATGATAAGCATAGAGAGCAAGATTTGAAATAGCATGGAAGTCAAGGAACTCAATAACAAATCTGTGCACAAAAGGTACTTAATATATCATGTCTGAGTCATAGTTTTGGAAACTTAAATAAATACTCGCAAACATGAAGCAGTCTTTTCCCCAAAGTATCTCACTACAACAAGAGGAAGATATGCTAGAGTCCTGTCCATTGCAACTTGTTTAACAGAAAACAAAAGTGCTACTCTAGGAGATGCAGTGTGTAAACTCTTTACTCCTCTGTTTGGGAATCCTTCACAGTAATATGTTCTTCAGGAGAAGAGTGCACACCCCTTTACTCTGCTTGGTTCATGTCATGGGGAAACACTGTTGGGCATATGTGTAGGCTGAGTGCCCCTTAAAAGCGTTGCAGCTTCAGTCCAGCATTTTACATCCTCTGGTTTTCTGTCTTTTTTTTTAAACTGGACTGTGGGTAATGTGAATTGTGTTGATTTTCAGGGAGAGAAGCTGAAGGGATGAGAAAAGTTAGACACGTACAGACTTATTTTCATCCTTTTCTCAGGAAGCCCCACTTCTGACTGACCCCAAGACAAGAAAGATGCAATTTATTTTATCATTAATTTTGCCAAAATTAGTCTAGGTAAAATGCCCAATCTAATATCGTATACCACTTTAGAGCCTACCTTGTCCTGCTAGGTATTCTCTTGCTTCCTAAGATTATTCAGGCATCTAGGAATGATCAAAGCCACAGCTGGAATGTGTGAAATTGGGCAAGTTTTCAGAATCTAGAACCTGGGAAAATATATTTCATATTACCAGTGGGAATCCATAAGCAAAATACACTCTTTTATTTGTCTTTCCCTTTGCTAGGCAGTTGTAGTATTTGTTACGTGCTGAAATAAAGCACCTCCGTGTTGTAGAGACCGGAAGGATCCAACTATTTAGTTCAGTAATACTTCTGTTCAAAGCCTTTAATACTTTATATTAATTTCATTTTACAGGACATTTGTGAACCATGTGTAGCTATTGTTTAAGTTGGGCAAAATGATACATGAAGTGGAACTGGCTTGGCCAAGCTCACATTAAGGTTTTGCTAGGTCAGGAAATAATATCGTGGCATCTTGACTCTTCTGGCAGTTGTGTCTGTGATTCTGAGCATTTTGTTGAGAGATTGTACATAGGAGACAGTGAAAAGATGAAAATGTACTCTGAGTGCAGTGCACATACATGAGCAGGTACTCAGAGGTGGGTATTTTCAGTAAGTACTGTTAAACTCTGCTTTACATTTTTTTGTGTTTGTAGAGATTACATCAATCCATTTGAATATCACATTAAATACAATTGAAAAAAAATTGTCCAAATTGTCCTTTGTATGAAGGAAACAAGGTAATCTCTGGCCTGATAACTCCAATGCTGCTGCTTCCCTGTTGGAATTTTAATGACCCTTAAGAGTACCTTTAAGGTAGTTATCAGTGAAGCACTGAGCTCTTCCTTGAGGTCAGGTGTATCCGCAGCTTGAGGGCATCCATTCTTTATCATACTTTCCCAAGACTTTGAAAAACAAACTTATGGAAAGCAAAACCAAAAAATAGAAGCCAGTGAGTAAGTAATGCTAAAGTAGCATCTCACGGGCAGTGAAGTAATACAATGACTGAAGCTCCTTGTCCTGTGTGTGTCTTAGCAACTCATAATTGGTGTCTAATAAAACCTGCCAGCAGTACTAACTTAATGTCAGGGTGGAGAGGGGAGGCCGTGAAAGAAATTCAATCCAACTCATGTTGTGAGGGACATTAGCACTGGATTTCACAATGTGTGAGATTATGGAGAACAAAGTTGAGGGGGTTGGTTTGATTTTAAAGAAAAGGACAGAAAACCTTGCTACAGCTCTTTGAGACCTTCCTCCTCCCGCACCATCTCTTATCAGTTCCCACAACCTCCTCTGCCAGTGCAGTGTGGCAGCATCTTGTCCCAGTTTACTGAATTCCTCAGGACTTTCTGGGAGAGAGACAGTGAACTGCTAACAAGGGCATCTCGGATTGCCCAGCATCTCATTAATTTCTCATTTCTCTTTTTGTGGTTGGAAAACTCGCTGTTGCAAGTGTCCTTTGACAAGATCAATTAGTAAAGGTATAAACTATAAAATTATTGAAGCCAATTATTAAAACAAAGCCTGGTAATGCAGCTTGTTTGCCTTAGAGTGATACAAAAGGTCACAAACCTCATCTTTTAGGGAAAATGTATGTCAGCTACCTTTTAAAGTGTAAAACCAGACCTGTCCTGACAGAGCTCGATGAATGTTTTATATGTGACTCTGCTAGCCTTTGAAGTTCCTCCTAATCCACCCTTAAGTGCCTGGAACGTATTCTTCAAAGAAACTGTAGTCTTCTCCAGTTTCATTTCAGAGTAGGGTTGCAGGATGGTATGACAAATATATTTATGTTCTTTTAAACATCACTGATTCATGTTCTTGTGAAAGGTAAAGGAAAAATCCTGAATGTCATTGTTTAATCCAGCAGCAACTACTTTTGTGGAAAACTATAAACTCTCATCATTCAGTTATTTCTTTGCCCCAGTTTTCACCATTTTCATGAAACGAAATAGTCTAAATAACATGTTTTCATGGTTGGTACATTGTGCAGAAGGAAAAGCTAATTTATTCATTATGCATATTACCATTTGGTGGGTATAGATATGCTATTCACATAATAATCTGTTCCAAAAGTGAGAGGAATTATTGTATGTCCTAGGACTGATGGATGAAAATAACAAAACCAGAGCTGGAAACGTCGTATGTGTTGTGTTCTTTCTCAAGCTAGGTGGTAGTCTAAGTCTTTGATACCCATATAGTACACTGAATTCTTGCAGACTTTGTGCTTAACTTCCTGGTGATGTCACAAGTGTTGTACTCACTTCTCACTGCTGAAATCCCCCTTTCTGACGTCACTCCGTAACAGTGTCTCATCTGTGGAATTTAGCCAGAAGTTTAGTACTGCCACTGAATGAATATTAGGGTTAGGCATACATAGGTTTTGTCCTTGGGAAATATTACAGTATTAATATAGGCTTCCTATATACAGGGGAGTATATGATATAATCCTGGATTTAGTATTGTTAATACGCCTGCAACCTCTACTGAGTAGGGTGATTTTCTGCAAGCTGCAGTTCATAAACAAGTTGAAGTTATTTAGATGATGTTTTGTTTCTTGTGACTTACACTGCAGTCTTCTCAGCCTGCACCATGCACGCCTTAAAAGCGATGCTGTGTTACTTCAGGATGTTTGTTCCAAAAAAGGAGTATTTTCCTCCAAAATGAGGCCCTGCTGGAATCATCCCTTTTAGACAGAACTGAGGTAACATTCGGTCATAGAAAGCAGCTAAAACTGATACAATAACAAGGCAGGAATTCAGCTTTTTTCTGTGCAGTCCTGTACCTGACCAGTTACTCAGCAGGGCTGATGAGTACACACGAGCGAACCACCGCTATAGTTCGTGCTCCCAGCGAGTTTAGAGGAGATGGGAGTTCTCCCTGTTACTGTACTGCTGGGTTTGGTAAGCCAAGAGGGCCTTTTGACTTTTTAGTGAAGCTTTGTGTTTGCTTGACTTGCTATCTGGCCTGTTGTGTCTGCAAGTTTGTGTGTGACTATGGGGCCATGTATTTGTCACCAAATCTTTTTGTAATGAACAGGCATTAATGAATAATAGAGCTTATTGAGCATTATGGTCATATGATGAACCAAAACAGAGAAGGTACAAAAAGGTATGTCTGTTATGAGAGAACTTTGGAAATGACAGGAAATAGCAAAGGGATTTGATGTTTATCTTTATTTACAAGAAGCATTTAGACTATCTGCTTCTAATGGAAGCAGAAAACTATGCGCGTAGCCTTTGAAACGACTTCAGCCTGTCTACACTAGCAGTGCATGGTGATTCTGTAGAAAAGTGAATTTCTTTGCATATGGAGACTGCTGCAAATTGGAGAAGTTCTGAACATGCAGTGGACTTGGTCTCTTTTTCGCTTTTTTTTTTTTTTTTTTTTTTTTTAATCACAGACTGTGCTTCTGGCCTGTGGAAAGTGCAGGCTGGGGCTGGTTACTCATTAAGCGTACAAAGGCTCGTATCTCCTGCCTAGTAAAGCTCTTTTGCGAATAGTTTCCTGGGTTCCCACTCTAATTGCTACAGAGATTCCAGGCAGATTCCGTCATCCTTGTTTTCTGCCTCACTGGGAATCTGAGAATAAAAGGGTTGATGGCAGAATAATGAGATTGCTGGACAGTGCAATGCTCAACAACTCTCCCCAGCATCACATGAGAGAGGAAGGGAGGGGTGGGCCATAGAGATGATGCTAGGAAGAGAAAGGGCTGCCTAAATCCCTGAGAACCCTCCCTCCCCCATCAACACTGCCACTTAAAAAAAGACTTAGAAACACTACAGTCTTTTGGTGGGAGGAATCTGGGGGAGGTCAGGGCAGGGGCAGGCTTTTGTAAACCAAAATCTCCTATAAATCCTTTTCAGGCCCTGGAGTGGGATGCCTCCACCTTCAGGTGTAAAGGGGCTGAGGAGCTGATGGGACAGTGAGTTGATAGAAAAGCACTGACACAGATTAACTGTGGGGTGTGTAGAAGGTGCACCAGAGCAAGGCAAACATGACCAAAAATGGGCTGGGATCGCGATGGCATGAGTGAGAGAATGTGTAAGGTCAGCTGAGAAGTGATGCTGTGTTGTGTGTTATCTTGGCAAATCCTTAGCATGGAGCACAGCACGTTAACATTTCTCAACTAGCAGTAATGCCGTGGGAGCCAAAGGTGGTGAGCTGTGGGTAATGTCCAAGTAACTGTCCACCTACAGTTTCATAGGGTTTCCCAGAAACTGATTCGCTGGCTGGCCCACAGTTACATACAGAAGGCAGCAAAAAGGGCAAAGAGCTGCTTACACAGTGGCATGTAAAAACAAAATTAAATGCTAGTGGTTACTTGACTTCCAGTGGTGGGCAGGCAGGATTGTGTCACCAGAAGCAGTAGCTATTTCTCAGGTACTATTTGCTATTTTGTGAACTTTACCTCTGCTTTGTGGCTGCTTTTCATAAACATTTTCAAAACATCTGCTATGTAGTTGTTTGCGGAGTTACTTCCAAGTTTGGATTTTTCATAACACTTATGCAGGAATCACTCTGGGGTACTACCTGCAGCTTTTCTCTTGTGTATCCGGGAATGGAGAAAAACAAAAAACTCTTGATATCAGAAAGCTGCAGTGGGATGAGGGGCTAATGACTGCTGCCTATGTGAAGGGAGAAGTCCTCTGTTTGCATTGCCTTTGTCCCGTTATACTATTTTTGTTTTGTTTTGTTTTTTTTCTTTGGAAAGTGTATAATTGTGTCATTGAGTCCAGGGCATGTAACATAATTCCAATATCGAGGCAACTGTCTGCTGTCTTCTGGGCTGTTCTGCCTTTTGACCAGATTGTTTCACAAACTGAACTTGAAATTTCTTTTGGAAAAGAAATGGGGATTCTTCTATTCTTCCATTCTGCTCCATTGACAATATTTTAATTGAATCCCCCCCCCTTTTTTTTTTTTTTTTGGTTATATCATGTATCCTGTATAATCTCATTTACATTAATTAAATTTGCAGTTACCTGGGCATGTCCCATCATATTTCTGGATGGTGGAATTGCTTAATCAGGAAAAGCCTTCTAAACACTGCCATTTTGGGGGACAGCAAGGTGTTGTGGCTGGGTGTGAATAAATTGATCATATCCAAACACTCCCAGATTGAGGGGAATCTATTTGCAACATTAGTTGCTGCTATCTGGATATTAGACTCGTGTTTTGGCTCTGCAGATATTGAGTTTGGCTCTGAAATGCCGTCTGTACAGTGAATCTCATCAATCTCTGCTCTTCTTTGCTGTTCTCATAACACCTAAAAATTAACTGCTGCGTAAATTTACTTGTCTAACCTGTGGGGGAAGAGTGCCCAGCCAGTGGTTATCAAACTTTGAGCTGCTCGATGTAATCATGTGAAAGGTGCCAGTTTGGAGTTTGGGTTGGATTGTTTATGGCAGCATCTTGAAATCACTGGTGGATTAGCTGAGAAAAAATTGTATCCTCAGAAGGAGCAGCTGGGACATTAAGAGCTGCAGCCAATATCTTAAAAGATCCTGTCTGCCCCTGTGAATCTCCAAGCACAAGCCATGTGCCCTACCAGTGAAAGGGGTCATTGAATTTTACACAAAGTTCATCTTGTGAATGGATTTAAGTTGATATGTTTCACTGCCTTCAGTGTGATTCATGGATGGATAAGCACAATTGAAATAGTTGGTTTCTGAGAGCCTTCTAAAACCCAGGCATTTAGTCACCAGACTTAGCAAGAAGTTCCTGATTGCCATCATATGAAGGCATGTTGTGTTGTCTTCTGTAGAGTGCATGTTTGATTCTCCAGGATCCTTCTCAGCTAATGGCTAGAACAACCCCTTGCAGTGTGGAACTTCGGTGGGCAATCTCAGATTGTATGTGACGATCAGCAGAAGAACTTTCTTCTGTAGTGCTTTGAATGCTGACTAACAGAAAGTCTCTTTTCTCAGCAGGAACTTCATATTCTCAAAATGATAGCAGCTGTTCCTCATCCCCATGTAAAAACGGTGGGAGCTGTAAGGATTTGGAAATGGGTTACCAATGCACCTGCCCTGTGGAGCCTGTAGCCTACATGGGCGTGAACTGTGAACTCCTCTATGATGCATGCATTAAACATGGGTGTCCTGCCCATAGGATTTGCAACGGGACTCCAGGACTGCTGGAATATGAATGCATCTGTATGCCTGACTTCACAGGTACTGATTGTAACATTAATATTAATGAGTGTGAGAGCAACCCTTGTAAAGATCCTCGTTTTGAATGTGTAGATAGTGTAAATGGATACACCTGTAAATGCCAAACAGGACTGAATGGAGAAGGCTGCCAAACAGAAAGTTCTGTGTGCTCTAGCCACCCCTGCCTAAATAACGGGACATGTGTCGAGGGTCCTGGGGACTATACCTGCATCTGCCAGCCTGGCTTCAGCGGGGCCAACTGCAGTGACAACATTGATGAGTGCGCCTCCAACCCCTGCCAGAATGGAGCCATCTGCCGAGACAGGGTGAATGAGTATAGCTGTTTCTGTGTGCCTGGGTTCCAAGGATACAACTGTGAAATAGACATCAACGAGTGTGCGTCCCGGCCCTGTAAAAACAATGGCACCTGCCTGAATGAGATGGATCACTATTTGTGCAAGTGCATCCCCGGCTACACAGGTACCTTTCATACTCATGTATTAGCCGGGTGGTTGGGTTACATCTGACTGTTCATGTAGTTTCCACCATTTGCCTGCTGCTGCTGCGTCTTATAGTGTTAGTAGCTGTCCTGAGAGCTGTTGTTTTAAGGCTATGAGATGAAATCTCTGTTGCACAACTCGTTTTTCTGGAGTGTTTGGTACTGTGTGTGAATAACGGTGTAGGGCTGCTTGTTGCAGCTTCCAGACAATAGCTAAGGCTTTGATTTCCATGGATAGTGTGCATGTTCAGACATGGATCTGAGAGTGGAAGTAGGTG
Source organism: Falco peregrinus (assembly GCF_023634155.1). Classification (NCBI taxonomy): domain Eukaryota; kingdom Metazoa; phylum Chordata; class Aves; order Falconiformes; family Falconidae; genus Falco; species Falco peregrinus. The sequence continues at coordinate 51,348,024 of NC_073721.1, forward strand.
GACTGTCTGAAACTCAAGTATTAGATACAAGTAGATGTGATTAGCTCTAAGTATGAAATTAAGGGAGGTATACAAGAAAATAAATTTATTGTCAGGAATTAAGGGAGGTATACAAGAAAAGAGATTTATTGTCAGGAAATGTATACTTAGGTAGAGGTAAGTTATGCCTGGAAACACTATCTGGCCTGCAGTTCTTTGTCCAGTCCTGCAGGATTTCTCTGAGGGAAGCAGTCTTTTTGGAATAAAGTAGCTTTTAGCTGGAGACTTCTTTTCTTATTGTTTCATGCCCAGCAAATGTTTTTCTGCATGTGACACAAGTATTTTTTATTTTTCTTTTGGTGCATCTGTGCTAATGGTGACTCAGAGTAATCTACACCTGTGAGTTATCTGTGAGGGAGGCAGTTGGGGGTTCTCCTTTCTCCCGCCCTGCTTATCAGAGTGGAATGCAATTGTACAGCGCGCACGTCTGCCTGGTACCACCTAGCACATGAACTTTCTCAGCCTTCCTCGTTGTCACAGACTGAAGTGTGTAAAGAGTTAGGTTGGTGTGCAGGAATGCCGCTGATTACCGGTGGAATGAGGAGAAGTTACAGTATCAGGAATGCAGTCAGTGATGCTGACTCGCTCTCTGATAAAAAAAGAACGGAGATGAAGGAGAGAAAAAAGCAGAATTTGTGCGTAGGCCTTAAGATTACTTCTGATTTTGAGTATCAAGCAGAATTCTGTCTTTGCAGATCAGTTTCTTTTTATCTTTATGCTGAATCCTCAATTCAGAGTTGTGGGATTCCCCTGCCAAGGAAATGCTGAAATGACCCAGGCAGCTGGAGGAGTTTGTTCTACTCCAAATTATTCTGATGTCAAATAGGAAGCTTTGTCTTATGATCTAGTGCTTCACCCAGAGGTTCTAGCACCACTGGCTAGCAAAGCCAGGTTGTTTCCGGGTGCTTGCAGCTGGAATTTGGGTGAAGGATGTTTTGTGTGGGTATTGACGGGTTTGAACCAGCAGATTAGGGGGCCCACATTCCGCCAGGATTAAGATGGCCATGTCCACTATGTGGTGAGCCTTTGCCAAGAAGGGGAGATTAGGTGGATTGGCAGGTGCCCCTGTAATGACTAAGGTTTGGAGGCGATGCCAGGCCACAGACAACTCAAAGAGGCGGAATTGTGGTAGGGTAAGGTAGTTACATAGTAGTTGCACAGGAGGTCTTACTCTGTCAGGGCAAGCTGAGACTTTGGACCAAAAGTGCTGTTATTCTTGAGCAGTAGTGTTGGAGCTAACACCTAATTTTTAATAGCATTTCATAATAAAATTACTAATATCTTGTATCACTGTAACTAGCATTTTGCACTGCTTTAATGCTTTTTTCCTAGGTATCTCAAAGCAAGTTACAAATATTATTTAAACAAATGGAACAATGTTTTGGAGAAGCAGGTAGAGATCACTTTTCCCCTATCCAAAATGCAACTGCATCTGACGTAGAACACTGGATCTGATTAATAGCAACGCTACACAAGTGAAGAGTACCATGTCTAACTAAAACTGTAAGAGCTATATTGTATATAACAGTTCAGTCACACTGACTAGCAGTGTGATTCTTCTCTTCCTGTCCCTGTCCTCCCTGCTCTCAAAGGATCCCAAACCAAGCCAGCTATTGTTAGATTTTTAAGAGATGTACATAAGATCAAGATTTTACAGCTCTCTTGGAAGATGGATGCTATTTGTGAAGTGCTGACTGATCAGCTACTTTACCAAACCTGAATGAAAGAGACTAAAGCTTTGCAAGTACTGGAAACTCTTTTTAGTTTTGATAGAAGACTAAAATCCAAAAGTCTAGACAAAAAAAAGTAGAAATTAAAGGTCCTGAATTTTTAAGTGTCACATACTGTTTGCGAGCTCCCAATATTCTTACAGCAAAATTGGAACAGATCACTATGCTAGCCAGTTTGGGTTTCCAGGTTAGAAGTCTAGGCAGCACAGATACACTTTTCTAGATTTGTAACACAGATATTTCTCTGTTTTGTAACAAAGGTACGAATTGTGATGCTGAAATAGATGAATGTGATGCAGACCCTTGCCAGAATGGGGGCCTGTGCAATGATCATGTTGGGTTCTACACCTGTACCTGTGCGCCAGGTTATGAAGGAATCCAGTGTGAGGTTGACATCGATGAATGCGCGAGCCAGCCATGCCAGCACAATGGGACATGTCATGACCTCACTAACAGGTGGGAAATAAGTGTTGTTTGAGCAGTTCGATAACCAGGACTGATCTAAAAGTCTACGTGGTGTAACCTGTGAGAATTAGAGTCAAAAAACTCTGTGCGTCTGTGGCATGGGGTTGGATTTAGCTTTTTGTACATCCCTGTGGTCACAGTGGTGGTAACTGATTTATGGAAGTAAGTGAGAAGACCCCTCCCAGCAGCAGAACTCCTGGGTGCTTTAAAGGCAGGCAGGAAGAGATTACTGTTACCGTTTTCAGCTGATACATCAGATACAAAGGGAAGTGATTTGCAGAGTGTGAACAGCAAAGGCAACTGCTGGCAACATGCCTTTGTGTCTGAACTTACCTTTTCACAGGTAAGGTGTGAACTCAGAGGCTGCTGAGGGTTGTCTGCTCTGTCAGTAGTGTGGCCTGTTTGTGCAGTGGGAACTGTCCTTTGCCTCACAAGTGGGTACGAGGACCTTAGCTCCATTTGCTCTTTCCTCATGTGGGGCTTACACGTCGCTCTCTTTTGCTGCCCCACAGCTACCGTTGTGACTGCAGTGACACAGGCTTCGAGGGGGACCACTGTGAGTTGGATATTCTGGAGTGTGCCTCTGAACCCTGTCTGAACGGTGCCACATGCGTGGAGGGAATCAAAAACTACAGCTGTGCCTGCTGGCCAGGTAGGTTAGAAATCAACTTTACTATGCTGGCATATAGGCACACTGCAATAGAGAGAGCACATGCTAAATGCCTATGTAAAGAATTGATGATCATACTGCGTGGTCCAGTGGGTTTTTTTCTGATTGCTGTCTGAAACAGCGAGGCTGCCACTGCTACCCTCTTACAGACTATCCCAAAATCCACTTGACCTCATTGCTGGGAAGTGCACCCTGTTTCTCAACTATAAAATTTTCTTTCTCTTTTCTGCCATTTTCTATCATGTCTTTTCCTATGAAGTAATGCTTTCCTGCAAATTGATTATTTGGCTCCTGCATTTGACATAGTGGGGAAGGTGGAGGGCCCTGGGACTCCCTGCTAGATGAGTGCAGTGTCTTCTGGGTCTTATTCTCACCTTCAGTGCAGCCACAGTTTTTGGGAGATTAGTTCCAGTGAAGTTGTCCTTGCTGTTGACACTGATGTCTCCTGGCAGGTTACACGGGGCAGCACTGTGAAGAGGATGTGGATGAGTGTGCGACAGATCCTTGTCACAACGGAGGTGTATGCTTTGAGCGATCCAACCAAGCCTATTATGGAACACAACCTGATTTTCCCAGTAATTTCAGCTATAGCCAAGCAGCTGGTTTCCTCTGTTGGTGCCAGCCAGGCTTTGCAGGTGAGCTGTGCTGTAAATGTTCATCCTGTCAGCATCTAATAGATACTGCATGGTTTGAGTAGATAGGAATGGAGCAATGTTAACTGTGCAACAGAAGTCACTTAAAACGACTGGTACTTCAGGGGAGGTGGCAGCCTGATGCATCAGAAAAGTGCTTCTGTTCACATAGTGTACTGAATATATTGCAGACAGCTGTCTGAATGTCATTCTTGGTCTAGCAAGGCTGAGGCAGCAGCCTATGCACTTTCCAAGTGCTTTGATGAGTGCCCTCTGGCTATGCAGATGCCAAGGTGGTTTCTCTTTGTCAGTGTCTCTCTCATGCATATGGCAGAATTCATCGCTACAGGGTATCTGTGAAACTCCTCATCAAAGGAAACAATTCCCTAGAGACCCAGATAACTATCATAGGTGTTTTCCTTGATGAGACTACTCTTGTGACAGTGACTGTATAATCAGGGTGTGTAGGAGAAGAGGGGGTTCTTGATAATCTGGCTCTTGGAGCTAGAAGCTCTCTGGATGTTCAACTGAAATTTCATCCTTTCCCTGGTTTATAGGTATGTATAAAAAGATGGATTTAACAGTGGGGAAAATTCCCTGGCAGGATGGGCTAAACAGTAATACTTTATTCTCTTTTGAGAGAAAAATGAGACTTTGGCCCACTATTGCACAGATGGGAGTGGTCAGAAGTTCTGATTCTGCCACTGTTCCCTTTCATGACACTGGAAAATCACTTGACCTTTCTGTACTCCATTTCCCTAACTGTTTCGGTGTTAGTATCTATTTGCCAGACCGTCTGGAAAGACATGCTGTAGTTCAAGAAATTCTTTTGCATTTTTAGATGACAGAGAAGAAGTGCAAAAAATTATGAATGCAGTTGTGTTCAGATTCTTTCCTTTGCTGGTGCACGTGTGCGCTTAAGATGCCTGTTTGTGTTTTCACTATAAAGGGGAGACCTGCTTTATTAACATCAATGAGTGCGAGTCCCAGCCGTGTCAGAATGGAGGGCTCTGCGTGGACCTTATTAACGACTTCCTTTGCCATTGCCTACCAGGCTATTCAGGTAATGCTGGTGAAGGGGGGTGGCTGGAATCAGGCCCTTCTGGTTAATTAATGCTGAGGCTGGCTGCAAGACTGGGTTCCAGTGCTGGGTAGCCCAGGCTGCTGAGCAGGACTGAGATGTGGGGAGTGCAGTAGTGTTGCGGTGGGACATCTACAGTTTTGGGTGCAAATGCTGTGGGAAAGCTAGGTGATTTTGATCAAGTAAGTTGATAGGCTATGAACTAGATTTTGAGACATAAGATCAACTATGTAGAAGAGTCTAAGCAGAGAATATGTAGGGATTCTGTACCCTGGAGTGAAAGTTCACTGGGAGAACTGAGGTGTTTTTTTTTTATAGATGTACTATGAAGGTGAACAAAACCAGCCTTCAAATAAAAATAGGGTTGCTTAGCATTCTAGTTGCTACAAGCTACTGGCTATAGCAGATTGGATCACCAGCACATAGAACATCTGTAAACCATCTCCATTCCCTAACTCCCCTGGATGATAAGAGCCAGCGATTTTTGGCTGAAGGCAGTAATCTGCTGTGTTGGGAGGTCAAAAGGTCTTTGTGATGTGAGCAAGTGAAGCCTTCTCTGTTTACAAGGGAATGAGGAGTCTGGATTCTTACACAAATGCCCTGCCTGACCCTAATGGGTCTCGGTTTTCTAGCTGAGAAATTAGGGGATAGCGAATATTGCATATCAGCTCTGCTGGGAAGGTACACTGCTAACTGATACTAAACCTCATCTTAGTTTAAAATACTTGTTCTCAGTCTTCTGCACTATTACATTCCATGTGTACTCACTGTTTTGAGCAATTTAACACCAAGAAGTAGTTTTTAAGGAAGGTGGTCCCCAGCACGATCTTGTATTTATGTATTTTTGAGGTGGATGTAACCTTTCCGCAGTGTTACTAGGCTGCCATCTCGTGGGAAAAGGGAAAACTTGAAGCCAGAAGAAAACCTTGTCCCTTTCTTCTTGCAGCAGCAGGTACCAGCATTCCAGAGACTGTCTTAGACCTTGCTTGCATGGGAAGGTTTTCTGTTTTCCTTCTGTGGCCATAGTGGTTGAGCTATGCTGGTGCAACTCTGTCCAGCTCTTCCCTGGGAAGACCCATTACACAGGTCCTTTCATTCCCAGAATCTCAAATTGACTTCTAGTTAACACCTGTAACTGGGCTGAATTCTTTGCGGGGTTTTCTGGCCTATCTCATTCTTTTTGGATTCCTAATATAGGCTAGGCCAAGAAAAAATTGCTTTTGTAGGTGAGGGCTTTGAAAACAGACTTTTATCTAAGCTCTTTGTTGGTATTTTCTTGGGTAGTTACAATGCTGTACTCATGAACTGAGATCTTATCCAAAGAGGTGGTTTACACTTTATCCTGCTTGTCAGAATTCCCACTCACTTCTGTGCCCTGTTCCCTTTTCCTCATTTAGTGCCCCAGCACCCTTGGAGAGTTCAGAATTTCATTGTGCTTTGCCAAACTGCAGATCTCTTTAATCCTTTCCAATTCTTAGCGTGCTCATGGGCAGAAAAGCTGACAGAAACACAGGATGATGGGCAAAGAAGTGCTAGAGTTCATTCTGTTGCATCAAATTTGGGTTCATTAGTACTTGAAGGGGATTAGAAGCAGGTTGCTCTTCTGGATATTGCTTTTGGTCAAGGACTTTGTCTCAGCTGAGGTAGTTCTGACACATTAACACAGTGAAAGGCTGGGAGCAGTCTGTGAGATCAGTGAGTGCGTGTGGAGGAGTGAAGCTGACAGGGAAATAATAGCAATTAATCTCCCCTCCTTTGTCAATTAATCCCAGTACAGTCATGCTGGGTAAACAGCTTATTACTTCATATTAGGATCACAGAACAACTTTGTGAAGCTTCCCATAATGTTTCTGTTCAAAACACATTTCTGTGGCAGCTTAGATCTGCCATGAACTTGGGTTTAAGCTGCCTCCGCTGATTAAAGTGAACTTGCTACTCTGATGAAGAACGCATTCTTGGGGCGGCAGGGGGTTCTTTCTCTATTTTTTTTTTTTCCTTCAGTCTGAGGAATTTGGGGAGTGTTGGGATAACAATTCGAGTCAGGAGAAATTCTTTCTTTGAAAATTAACTGCCTCAGTGCTGTCTCAGGCTACAGCAGCGCAGGGAGATGAGCCAGCGCTCTCTGAAATGTAGTTGTTGCAAAAGCAGTGTCTCATTCCTGAGAAAACAATGTAATAGGTCCTGAAGAGTCTGTTCAGTGCATCAGTTTGTGCTTTAGTAGAGGATGTACCCTTAGAGGATGTAAGAAATATGAATCAAAAGATTGCATGGGCACTAAATGAAGTGAGAAGGAGAATGAATCTTGCATGGTCTTGGAAATTATGTCAGTTGTGGTCAAGAGAAAAAGCATATTAAGAAAAGTCTGTCTTTTAGGAAAAAAACAAACCCAACCAAACTGAATTCTTTATTCATATGGTTTCAGTTCATCATGCATGTACCAGGCAATAATTCAGGCCATGACATGAAGACGATGGGTACCTCCACTTGGAATGGGAGCTGATTTTTAATCTGAAAGATTGTAATTGCCCAAGTGGAATTTGGTTCATTCATTCTTTAAAAAATGGCCTAAACACTCATGCTCTTATTTCCACTCCTGCTAAATTGTCTTTAGAAAGGCAGTGTCCTAAAACACAGTGTTATGGCATTGGTCAGCCTGAATGAGAGGGGAAGAGCAGCATCATTTCAACTGTAGTCATCCCTTGGTGGTGGCACCTTGTGATCATGGTAAAATTCTGAGCTTTTTTGCACATGGCTGAGAAATGCTTCTACTTTCATGAGTAATCAGAAGGCGATGTGGTAGTAAATTTGGGAGAGATTGTGAATGTGTCTCAATATAATTGGAAAGCTTATTGACCATTTTGCTTTGTTCGGCCATAACGTCTTTGTCAGTTGTCCTTAAAGAAGGATACTTTCTGTGTAGCTAGCTATAAATGGTTACTCTTACAGAGTGCTAGCCCAGATCAAATAGGCTTGAATTCCTGGGTCGTGGGTCATGAAATAAATGGGAGATGCTTCTTCCTTCTAACCACTTTTGGATAGATTTAATTTTTTTGTGCAGGTATTTCTTGATGTCAGATTTGTTTTAGAGATGTAGCCTCTACAAAAGGGGAAGCTAAAAGGTTAAGCTAGTAAAGAGATTAGAGGACTGTTACCCCTTCAACAGAATCCCTTTCAGTAAATACAGCTGAAGCAAGCTAGGAAACACTTCAGGAGACACACACATACACACACCTCTTACCTTCCACATTGCATCTCCCTTCTGCATCATAGCTCCATGGTTAATCAAACCTTTTGACTTTCCTGTCATCTGATCAGAATGCTGCAAGAGCATACTCTTCAGTTTAGATCCTGCTTCTGTCTAGGCGTCCGGTGAGTTTTGATCAAAAGTGTCCTCTGAGATTCTGATGCTTGTGACTGCACAATCTGTTTTGAACTAGACCTTTGTATAGATTTTCTGACTACAGACAACCTGAGGTATGCCAGCTCACCATGGTTAAATACTTTTGCAAGGATTATTAGTGGTGGAGCAACTCTAATGAATTAAATCTCACTTCTTTACTAACCAAAATGGGTGAAGCCCAGCTTAATGTCATCTTTAGAATCAGGCCAGGCAAGTACTCTGGCAGAGCAGCATCCCAGAGAGACAGAATTCTCTTATGCATAGGTGTGGTGAGATGGCTGTCTTCTAATTGTGTCTATCAGGAGAGATGGCTTCAAGATGTCAGATATTAGACTAGATTCAGTCTGTTGAAAATACTTATTAGCAATGTTTATTATTTTCAGCGATAATGGATTTGCTTGCCACGAGGTCACTGCTTGCAGTATGTAAACTGCCATGTGCATTCAGGAAGACCAAAGTTTGCTTTGCTTTCCTTAAGGGAAGGCTAGCTCTTGAGACTAGGATGGGTGTTTCTGAAGCCTGGAAATAAATTCCTAAATTTCTGGGTCTCATTTACCAGCACAGCGAGGAAGCTGCTAATCTCTGTCTAAAGAACGTGTGAAATTTGGATATTCTATCCAAAGTTCACTCTCCATTTTGTGTCATTTTTCTGCTAAGAACCCTCTGACGTAGTTAATGTTCTTTATTTTGACCTTCTCCAAGAAGTTTTACAAATGATTAGGAACAAAATAATTCTCTGAATTTAAACCCCATGACTGAATCTTGTAACTTGCATGATTGCCAGTGTGTGAGAATGGGGAATTAAACCCTCTAAAAAATGAATCATCTGATCCTTTTAATTTCTTTAAATCTTCCAGTTTCAAAGAACCTAAGCAGTTACTCCTCAGTTGTGTGTAGTTTGAAACAGATGTTCAGTGATCCACCATTTTGGCTTATAGGAGGTCTTATTTAAGTATAAATATGTACTATTTAGAATTATCATGTGTGTATTTCTCCATCCTCATCAGTCTCACTAAGAGAACCCAAGTCTATATATCCTTAAACTGATCCTGGGAAAAGAAGCAATCACAGTTTCTAATTAGCAATATTTCATGTAATGAAATTGAAAAGATGTAGTGACTAGTAGAGGATGAAAGTCTGCGCTGACTTATGCTACGTGGGTTTGGTACAATATATTTCCTATCAACACTATAGATATGTGTGTATGTAAACATATACATGTATGTGTGTATAAATCAAAATATGGATATTTTTAAAGGGATTTAAGGTTCTCCAGTCTTCACAGTTACACTTCATTGTTGCAGTAGGTGATTGAATGGGCACAGGCTACACATTTGTTTTCTCTTGAACAATAACGGAAAGGTCATACTAGCTAATATAGATAGCATTTAAAATCTGCACTAGGATAGATATGTGTGTGCATAGGACTCAAATATGAGTGTCTGATAAGTTTTGACTCCAAACAAACAGTCGCCATATCTTTCCTACTTAAAATATCTGTAAAATTGACTGGCATGTTTGGATTGAGTGAAACGAAGGAAGTAAAATAGCTGCAAGAGTTGTTGGAATGCTTTCTTTTAATATCTTAAAGTGATACTGCTAATGCAGATTCCAGACTGACATGTGGGAGTTTTTGTTTGCTTGGACCTGACATTGATACTAACAGAGACTTGCAAGTCCGGGAAAAAGCTCCCAGATAACATTTTTTCACAGAAATAAGAACCTTCTCTGTGTTCCTTACAACATGAAAGTTTAATTCTGCCTCCAGGAACATTATGATATGAAAGTAACCACATTTAAAAACAAAACAAAACAAAACAAAAAAAAAACCCAACAAAAAAACCAGAACCACAGAGGAAAAAAAAGAGATTGCAGCAGCTAATTTTATAAGGTTGCTAATGAGGAGAGAGTTCTGATTCTGCAGTCCCATGTTTGAACCATTACAGTCGGCATAAAGCAGGGCATTTCCTACCATTCAGTTTGACTTCAGAGAAACAGATCATGGTGGTTAAAACTTGAGACTTTCCTTCGTGGCTATTGCAGAGCGGAAACGCTTGTGCTTACAGATGTACAGAGCAGGGCACGTGGAGGGCGGGAGCTACACGGAGTGCTGGTCCCTGGTCAGGTCAGTATTGAATGTACAGCAGGGCACAGGTTGCGCTCTGCCTTTGGAACTCTCCTTATTTGTATGATTTGGATATTACACAGTGGTGGAAATGCAGCTTTTTTGGCTTGGCCTGTAAAAAGAAAAAAGTCTGTTTGGCCTTGTTCATGGAATTTGGCAGACTCACCTGGGAGGCGGCAAGGGCAAGAGATTGTCTTTTGACTTTTTACTGTTGGAGCTAATGCTGTGGATACTGCAGGGTATTACTGTAATGCACCGAGCGAGAATACACTGTGAGTATGCATTCTTCATGTCAGCACTGACAGAGGCCAGCTGGAGAGGTTTAGAGCAGGGCTGGATTAGATCTTACTACAGCGCAGGTCTCTTCTATATTGGCTAGTTTCATCTCCAATCCCTTTTTGTCTGACTGGCATCAGGGAGCGCTTACACACATTCTGCCGTTTCAGTCCAGCCTTTTTTATCATTCCTCCCCCCCCCAGTCCCCCCATTTTTCTCCCCCTTTATTGTCACAAATGTCCACAAGGAGTCGGCCATGAAATCTGTGCTGATGCGCCTGATCCTGGAGGGAATTTTTCTGCTCGCAGGTAACGAGATCTATACAGTAACTGCAGTGTGTCCTGAATGTTTGCGTGCCTGCCCGGGGCAGGGAGCTGGTTGTGCGATTAGTGGGAGCTGGAGGCATGAGAAGGAACAAGAATCGACTAGAAAGGAAGAATGTTTTTATTTTGAAGAGACCTAAAGTTTTGTTGTGGAAACGTCAGTGCAAGGAATGTCCTTGTTGCCGCAAACTGAGCGCGGAGCTGTCGGCGGGCTCCCAGTGCCTCCTGGCTTGGCTCCGCCATCAACCCGGGGTGTTCCAGGGCACGGGTCTTGGCTCCTGGGGGGGGGGGAACTGTATAAACATGCGGCTCTCCCCCTGTTACTTCGGTGAAACGGTAGTTTTGCTTTTTACAGATGTGTTTTGTAATTTTCCTTTTCCCTTTAATGGTTTAAAACTCCTTTATTGAGAAGTAGTTTTTGTTTTAACTCGGAGGACAAGCCCTTTGCTGGGCTGTGCACTTCTCCTCCCCCACCGCCTCCTCGAGTAGTAGTGCACGGTGGGAGAGAGGTCACAGCAGCGTGTTGCCATGGGAATGGCAGTAATTGTGCAAATATAATTGTGTCGGGTCTGTTCGTTGTGGCTAATTCTTTCTTCCCCCCTCTGTCTCCCCCCCCCCCCCTTTTTTTTCTTTTGATAATAATAATACAAACCCTAATTAGGATGCACCGGGAAAGGTTGCTAGGAATTCAGCTGTTTTACAGAGAGGGCAAGCCGCTTTGGGGTGGGAAGTCCCACTGAACTTGTAAGTTTCAAGATTGGGCCCATGAATAAATCTCGTCCTTCCAAGTATTTTTTTTGTATGACAGCTAAATTAGAATATCTCTCTTTATATGTTCTTATTATTTTAACATATTACGTGTCTGCTCAAGTATATAATTCTTACACTGTAGACAGTGAATCTTTGTTTATTAATAGTAGTCAGTAAACGATTACCTCATTCAGGGAATGGCGAGCTATATGGATTTTAAAAAGAGTTGTACCTATCAAACAAGACTGTTCTCACCTCATCAGTAATGTTTTAGAATCTATTGAACAGATTTGTATTTGAAAATACTGCAGGCTGTTAAAGCCCAGCATCTTCTGAGTGTTTTTTCCTGACCTGAGCCCTGTGGGCTGTTAGCTTGGGGCTGCTTGAACACTGCTGAGTTAACTGGAATGTTACTTGTCTCTGGACAGCAGCCTTTTAAAAAACACTTCTCTGATTTTCAGATAACAAGTTCCACTGGTTTGCTTTTGTTAGTCTTTAACTAGATAAGAAACTCATTAAACATTTTAAAGTCTCCTAATGATGTAAAGAGTTAGGTTGCCAACATTGCTTTTACTATTGGTTTAATAATAGTAAACATTTGAGCTAAGAAAGTTAGAGGGAACAGAGGAGACTACTTAAGAGTAACTTGTTTTTATCAAATGGAGTTGTTCCTCCCTTTTATTATTATTTTTTTTAATATACCTGAAAGGGAGTGCCTAAGCCTCTCTTAAAGAAACATACTACTTTTGAACTACTTCTTAATATTGACTTTCCTGTGGGTTTGTAAAGACATAACTGTCCACGTCTTGGAAAAGATTGGGTAATGGACATCCAGGAAATGACCTGTACTTCTGGATATTGTAATGGCCTACAGCAACGATTTATTTTTTCTGAAGTAGGGAGAAGTTCCTTTATTTTGCTGGCATCGCCTTCTTCATTTACAGTCTATCATCTGCAGCCAAACCCTAAAATTACAGACCCCTCTGCTGTGCTGAAATTAGCATCTAGGAAGCAATATGCAACAGACACCTCCTTTTCCCTTGTTTTGGTGTGACTAAAGAGTTTGACAACCTGGAGATGTTCACAGCTGACAAAAATCATTGGTGATAATGGAGGAGAGAGGGCAAGACAGCTGGCTGATGAAGGGTATGGTCACTGTAAGTCATGTAAGGAGGTAACTACTGTTCAGCAGGGGGTGACCTTGGCTTCCAGGAAAAAATGTTAGCCAGATTTTTAGAACTCTTGCACAGTCTCCTCTGTGACCAGTTTGTTTTAAAAACTGCTACAAATTCAAATCTGGCCCTGCACTGGCTTTTAGGCAAGCAAGAATACATTAGGTGTTGGTTTAGAGGACCTTTCCTCCTGCTCGAGCCCTGTGAAGGCTGGCTGTTTGCTGGCAGAAACAATGACAGCGATAAAGATGATGCTTGTGCGTTAGGTTCCTCTGGGAAGAGCTGCTCTCCTTTCTGCTGCTGAACATTTCCTTTGCCTGTTTGTAAGCTGTGAGGTTGGACAGCAGTGTGTAAAGACCTGAAGTGTCAGCTTATTCTTTTCACCCTTTTCAAACAAATGTAAAAAAATCAAACCAGCTGCATCCCATGGGAAAGCTTGGTGTTTAATTAGCCACCAGCCTGGGGTTGTGCACTCACCGTAGGGACTAATTTGCCACCTGGTGTGAAGCATTCACCCCACAGGTGTCGGCTGGGAGGCTGGGAAGCAGCCTAGGCAGGTGTTCCTGCTGCTCCATGGAGAGAGTGCACTGGCCGGAGGAGATGTGGTCAGGCTAGGAATGTGATGGGGGGAAAACGGGGCTTTCGACCCTGCCTCCCAGCCTTCTCAGAAATGCAAAAATTCACAGCTCTCTGCTTTTGTTATCCAAACCGGTGTTATCTTCTCCTTATCGCCCCGGTAAATACCAACAGCTCCGATCTGAAACGAGAGGCTTTGGGACTATACCAAACCTATCTTTCTGGCACCATTCAACAGCTTCTCCTCTTAAATCTGACTGCAAACTCGCCCCCTACAGTTTTGGGAGCCCTCCAATCCACTGATAACTCAGAAAAGCTGTTCCACGTAGTTCTACTGCTCTACTGATTTTTCTTAATTCCAGCTGAAGTATTCCCATCTTCTCCCAGGCTGGGTTTCTCAGACCGAGAGATGTCCATTACACTTTATTTATTCCAACACATTTCCTTCAAGTGTGGCCATAAATTTGTGCTGAAATATTAATTTTATCCTGGCATTCTTGCTGCTTCCTTTTTACAGGTAAGATCACACCCCAAGTTCTCTGTTCTAAGCGAGCCAGACATTAATAGCTGGAAAAAAAAAAAGGCTGTGCTGAGGTAGTATTAGCAGCTCTGACTCTTCAAGGCAGAGGTTATTGGCCGAATTCAGTGCTTTTCCACAGGCACTACAGAGAGCAGTTCTAGTTTATGTCCGTAGAGAGCTATGTCCTAGAGGAATCAGAGGTAATGTTGCCTACAGGACAGCTCTAGCATAGCTGGCAATTGCAGTTACCAGAGCCTTCCATTTCTCTTCCAGTGCTTCTCAGAGCTCCATACGTATGTCCCTACACTGACACAAACCGACATTTTGGAGCTGGAAGCTGGTGCTGAATCCCCGCCTATCTGCAGAGACAGCACTGGTAACAGCAACTAAAAACTGGGTCTGAAAGGAGTAAGGCGACTTGGTTAGGCAGCAGGGTACTAGACGTTTGTGCAGGGCTGCCTGTGAGGCATTGCTGGGGCCGGAGGAGGGACAAACCAGCAATACATATACTCAAGAAGCCTGTATCTTTGCTAAGTTGGGGGGTGGTGGTGGTGTGGTGTTTTTTTTTCTTTCTTTAAATCACACGTCAAGTCCAGCTCCAGTGCTCCTAATGCCCCATCTCCCCTCATCTCTTTCCCTCAGGCAACTCTCTAATCTCTTTGACATGCACATTCTGTCTCATGGCTTTTTTTTACAAATGTCTTTTGTGTTTTGATTCCCCTCCTTTGTGTGCAAATTCCTTCTTTTTCTTTCTGCTGTCCTCGTTGTGCTTGCTAGCTAGATTCGGCGTGTAATGCTATTAGATTGGGATAATCCATGCTTGGTTTATCTGTGTGACTGTCTCTGAAGATTAGTGGAAACCAATGTTATGGGCTAGATAAAGTGAACTGGTTCAGAAGGGCTCTTCTGTCAGTCTGGAGATGCTCAGGAAAATGACAGCAGATTTTCATTAACCAGATTTGAGTGTAATGTCTTGTAATTTACTTGAGCGCGGTTGGGGTGCGTGTGCCTCGAGGAGACAGCTGAACGGCCATGCAGTACTTTTTACCCAGTTCACTTCTGCGGGACTGGACAGAACTGAAATCAACTTAGTGCAAGTATGACAAAATGCCTGTGGAGCGTGTTTTGGTTTTGGTTTGATAATGAATTGAGTTTTGTGAGTGTTTTACAGCTGGAGGGCCATCTGGGAATTTGAATTTTCTTAACTGAGGCTTTCTAGTAACTTCCCATTTTAATGCTGTCTGCAACGATGGTGCCTGGAACATGCTCCCCTCAGATCTATAGACTTAATTTGAGTTTCAGTGTAGTAAATCTGTTACTAAAAAAGCATAAAATCCTTGTCTGTGCTGGTTTGTCCCTTTAATATCCTCTGCATGTTGATGACCTGTGGTGCTTGAGGTGGTCTGGAAGAGGCAGTGGTCTGTTGGGTGATGTAGGCAGACTGGCTGAGGCTCTTTGTAGAGCACCACCTTCGCAGCATCTGGGAGGACAGCACAGAAGGATGTTTTTCTTGCCCTTATACCAGTGGTGGGCCACTCTAGCGAGCGTGGGACTTCATGCTAGCAGGTCTTCGTCTTTTGGTGGTTTCCTGAAGAGAATGGCTTAGCGAGCGGCAGTGCTGGGGAGCGGGCGGTCTGTGCCTGGCAGCCTTTCTCTGGGGAAGGGAGTCACAGTCCCCTGCAGTGAGATCCCATTTCTAAATCTCTTTCGCAGGTGTGGAATGTGCGGTTAACATCAATGAGTGTGAGGAGGGTCCCTGCAAGAATGGAGCTGTCTGTGAGGATGGCATTGCTGACTATACCTGCCACTGTGCCCCTAGCCAGGATGGCATTGTATGGGGAGGGAAGAACTGCTCTGTCAAGCTCACTGGGTGCCAGACGCACGACTGCCAAAATGAGGCCTTGTGCATCCCAACCTACCAAGCTGAGAGCCACGGCCACCTGTGCCAGTGCCAGCCTGGTTTCTATGATGCCACATGCTCAACACCAACAACGTTTTCCTTTGCTTCCAGAGGGTATCTCCTCATTGAGCTGCCCATGAACAATCAGAGCAGGAGGGACGTAGCAGGAGATCAGCTTGCCAACGTGTCCCTCCGGTTCCGAACTACCTTGCCCAGCGCTATCCTTTTTTACCGAGGCCATGAAGCTGAATACTTGTTCCTGGAGCTCTTTGACGGCATTCTGCATGCGGGACTGAAGAGGGAGGATGTGGGGTACCCACTGCTCCTGGAGGGGCTGAGAGTTGATGATGGCCGGTGGCATAAAGTTGAAGTTGTTCTGCACAGCATGCTGCAGCTAAAGCTCTGGCATGACTCTTGCGGTGCAGGTGTCTGCCTGCAGAGCTCCCCTGTCCCAGATGGCGCTGCCCTGGTCCCGCATGCCTTCCTGAACATGTATGTTGGAGGTGCTGAGGATCCAATGGCCAACAACACGCAGAGCCAGCAAGGCTTTGTCGGCTGCGTGGAAGACTTGCAGGTAGATGCTGAAGCTGTGCTCCCGGTGGATCTGCCTGTGGGCGAGTCCTCCCCAGTGAAGCAGGGCTGTGACCGGACAGAGTGGTGCCTCTCCCAGCCCTGCTTGCACGGAGGGCTGTGTGTGGACCTCTGGGCAACCTTCAGGTGTGACTGTTCTAGGCCTTATGGAGGCCCAGCTTGCTCATATGGTAAGTGCCACGTGATTTACATCTGGCAGTTCCTCTGTCGATCAGTGCTTCAAAGATACTGGGTAAGCATTGATGCTAGCTCTGGAAGCAGTACTTTCTACTAGACCAGTGAGAAAACTAAAGCAAAACCCTCTGTGAATAAAATTCTCATTGATCCCTTTTCTGTCACTTGCGCCTGCAGGAATGATTGTCAGGTTTGTGGTTATTCCTTGTTGAGCCAGAGGCTCTGACTTCATCTTTGTATCAGATCTATGTGAATGCAGGAGGGCAGGGAAGTTGTTCTACTGTGAAAAGTTGATCTTGAACTTCTGAGTTGGGGATGAATAGGAATGTATTGCTTTATAGATAAAACACGAAGTATTAAGGGGAAGCTCTTTGACAATTTTGAGTTAAAATCATATATATTTGCATTTTTTTTTTGTTCCTGCAAGGCTTATATTAATATTGTTCCAGGTTTTTGTTTCACTCCTGAGCCCTAAACTTGGCAAGTACAAAGTTATTCTGCTGTTACCAAATTTATGAATTTTAAAAGCAACTTTGTAGCTTACAAGTCCTTGAGTAAATCTGCTAGGCCTGTATTTCCCTCTTCTGCTACTTGGGTGCTTGAATTCACATCCTCCAGAGAAAGCAAGGACACATTCACCTACTTCTTAACTTCACAGACCTGTGTGGGGAGAGAGCATAATTACCGTGGTGCATGTTGAAGATGTTGGGAAGAACGATCTTGCCCCATTCATAAGGAGCTGCAGCTTCGAATATCCCTGTGCCAGCTGCGTTCCCCTTGACATTGAGCTGATGTGCACTTCTTTTCTCTTCCAGAGCGCCCAGCAGCAACATTTGGCCTAGAGAATTCCACCAGCTTTGCCTCTTTCACCCTTTCTGATAGCCTTGGTGCAAACTTCAACATCTCCTTTTTCATTCGTAGTCGGAAACCTAACGGTTTGCTATTGCAAATCAGCAACAAAACTGACCCCTGCCTCACTATATACTTGAAGAACGGCAAGCTGAAGATAGAGATGTTATCGACAGATACTGTGACATTCCCAGAAAATTTAGTTGATGGGAGAAGACATTTGGTAGCTCTGTCTTTCCAAGGAGGAATTGTTGGTGCTCACCAATCAGATGCATATGTGGAGCTAGGACAGCTCATAGCAAGACCTCTTCTAGCTGGTTATGAAGTGTATATTGGTGGACACCCTAACCCAGACAGCAGTGATGCGTGGGGAGGCTATTTTAAAGGCTGTTTGCAAGACATCCAACTGAACAGCCACCAAATAGAGTTTTTTCAGGTTGAGAACTACAGTCTGCCACAGGAACTCAATAGTTCTCAAAGTGGTAATCTTGTGAATGGTTGCATCTCTGATAACACCTGCAAGGTATGATGTCTCTCGTTTGTCTATACATACGTGTAGTTGTTTATTATAGTTCTGTGATTACAGAAAATTTTGACTGTTGCTGATATCAGGAAGACGAGAAGTGTTTGGTTTGTGGTGGTTTTTTTCAAGTATTGAAGGACGTGTGGTCCCGTATGCTTCTGTGTCACTCCGGTGTACTAGATACAATTTAAGCACCAAGTTTTCTTTAGCTGCCTGGTATTTTTTGTAGTTGTTTGAACTTGGGCAGTCCGGCTCTTGTGCTGCCCACCTCCATTTGCTGAGCCCACATGGATGTTCCAGGCTCCAGCCTCTCACCAGTAACCTTTCCACCTCCTCCCTTCCTCCTGTTTCAGTTGCACAGCAACCTCTTCCCCCAGGCATTTGTGGCTTCAGCAACAGCAGTTCAAGGAACTGTCTCCATGGTGCCCTTAGATCAGAAGTTTTCTCTCCTTTATGCCACCCGTGGAGATGGAGAGGCCATATTCCCTAATTTTGCCCTTCTTGCTCATGGTGCTGTAAGGTATTGTCTCTGGTATTAGGTGTGTCCTTCTAGCGACAGAACTTGGTGAGGTTTTCAGGAGCATTGCAGCTTGTTTCATCTGTTTCTTGCTTTTGCTTTTGTGCTGTGTTCTTTTCCAGATTGGTGGGGCTCTGCCTGGGGAGTTTCTATTCATCAGCAGGGTTGATCACACAGGATAGGCAGGGTCTCAGGAATTTATCGGGCAGAGACCTTTGTGCTTCTTTTGCTGCTATTGAGTCACTGTTTTAATTAACCTTCTTGCCTGATTCAAGCACTGCTGGTACTAATCTTTGTTGTTGCGTTTCCTTCTACCACATTCTCTTAGATCCAAAGATGAATTACACTGCTCCTAAATTCCGCCGTTCTATTTTTCAGTCTGAACCATGTCAGAATGGTGGCAGATGCATTGTCACTTGGAATGATTTCCATTGCAGCTGTCCAGCAAATTTCACTGGGAAATTTTGTGAAGAGAGAGTCTGGTGTGCAAGTGACCCATGTCCTGAAGCTACCACCTGTATAGATGTCCTGGCAGGATATGTGTGTAAGTATTGTTCTCACAATTGTTGGTAAAATATTGTTCTCTCATGTTGGTAAAATCCCTGCTGTTCACTGTCTATGATCAGTATTCCCAGTTTGTACTGTTGCGATAAATGCAAACATGCTGCAGAAAGGAAATGGAATGATGCCCAGGCACACACTTTTGAGGGCAGCGTGTACTTTAGGGGTTTACCGCCAGGTTGTGACAGAGCAAAGGTGGTACTCAAAGGTGTTTTCTTCACAGATAGTTGCTTTGACTTGATAAGGGGATCAGGGGAGAACTATCTACTTCTGTGGAGTGGTTGCCTACCTTATCATTGCAGCACAAGGCCTATGCTGCTCTCTTAGTGTTCAGCCATTTCTAGAGTCTCGGGTTATTTCACCAAGTAGGACCCAATTAAGTATTGCAAACGTGTCTCAGTTTTCTCCTAAGACAGAACCATGGAGAATGAAGGAAACTAGTTAGTTAATGATGCCCTGATGCGGAGCGAGTGTTGTCTAATGGGTAGAAAGTGTCCTGGAACTCAGGATGTTGGGGTGTTCCCGGCTCTGTCACTGGCCACCTCAGCAGCTTTGGATGTATTACTTTCCTGTTTTATTTCCTGATGTATTATTTTCTAGTTTTTCTAGCAGTAAAAGGGGAATAGTTGTATTTTCGTGCAGTGCTGTGAGACTAATGAGTAGAAATTGCTACGCAGGAGCTTGATATTATTATTAGAGGTGCAGCTGTAAACAGGAAGAGCTTTAAGGATGCCAGCAGGTAGGCTTGTAATCCTACTCACACTAAGCTTACATGATTCTTAAGGGAGGGAACGTGCCAGGAGTCTGCCTGTCTCAAACATGACACCAACTGTCTTTCAAATCCCTTATGTTCTACCCCTTTATTTATAGGTCTGGCTAATGCAACATTTAATAGTTATGCTGCTATTGAATTTACCACCAATACGTCAGTGACTCGAACTCTGAGCAGCCTCCGTGTGGATTTCAGAACCAGGGATGAAGATGCTATTTTGCTGCGGGCTGTGGAAGAAGTGGATTCCCTCCAGATAGCTATCAAGAACTCCTCCCTGCTCGTGGACATCAGGAGTGGGAACAGCATCGAAGGTGTCAGCTTTCTGAGTCAGAAGTCCGTCACGGATGGTGCCTGGCATACCATCTCTGTGTCTATGGAAGAGCCATCTGCACTTTCTTCCAGGTGGCTGGCTCGTTTGGATGGGTCTGTTAATACAACTCTGCAGGGAAGTGCTGGGAACCTGGACTTCCTGAAGAACAATGCAGTAATTGTTCTAGCTGAAAATTTCACTGGCTGCCTGGGACAAGTGAAGATAGGGGGGATCTACCTGCCGTTCGCTGCCCATCTCGCGTACCCCCAGCCGGAACAGTTCCAGCAGTCCAGCAGAAGGACCATCCAGCTGGGCTGCACTGGGGCTGATGTTTGCGCTTCTAGCCCTTGCCTCAATGCTGGCACCTGCCAGGACTTGTTCAATTCCTTCAGCTGTGCCTGCAGTGCTGGCTGGGCAGGGCTGCTGTGTGAGTCTAACGTTGATGACTGCCAGTCAAACCCGTGTGTTCATGGGGACTGTGTTGATGCAGTAGCAGATTTTCAGTGTGAATGCTTCCGGGGGTACATTGGGAAGAAGTGTGACATCAATGTTGATGACTGTGTGCGGCACCAGTGCCTGAATGGAGCGACCTGCATTGATGGCGTTTATGGCTACTCCTGCAAGTGCCCGCCTCAGTATTCTGGACCTCGCTGCGAGTAAGTGTCTTGGTTGGTTTGATGCAGGGGTCAGAGGAGCCCCCACATGAACCGAACTTTTACTTTGGGATACTTCAGGACACTTTTTCATTGCAAGTATCTGGTAGGTAAAACACCTACATTCTGCTGTGAACTGGAAGGTGCTGTCTGGATCCAAATCCTCACTGAAAGGTGCTCAGCCTCATGCAGATAAGGATCCTTTCTTTTTGTGTGGGTTATCCCTATGCTACATCTCAGAGCCATTTAAAGTGCAAGTGCTGTAGCTGCTTGTCACTTCCTTCTTGCATTCCCCAAGAAATCCACCTTTTCCAGGATTTGACTCCCCTCTGGCATTCTCCTGTATTGATTTAAACAAAACAAAACCAGATCAAACCAATAATACCCTGCGGGCCTGCTTATGAAATGCAAGGAGCCTCCAAGCCCCCAGAGGATGGAGCCAGCTTATTCTGAAGTTTCAGGTGCACTGAATGTCCTGGAGTGATAGAAATGGTCCCAGTGAGGATGGGTCCTGTGCAGAGCGCAGAAGAGGGACAATCTAATCTCTGCTGAGAATGCTGTTTTGGATAAAACTTTTGACACTGGGTTTATTGAGATTTGTAATCCTGTAGCAGGAGTTCCCAACTGTGCTTATTTTTGCTACTAGTGATACATGGCCAACTTTCAAGCACTACTCAGCCTGCCTGTAAGCAGAGAGCTACCAGTGCTAATGAAGGTGCCCATTGCTACTACCTCTGCAAAAAAAGCCTTACCCTGCCAAATGCTTTCCTACAATATTAGATAAAAATACATGTGCACTCCTAGATTAATTAAGAACACTCCTTCAACAAGGGCTTGGTTGTATTTTGTGGCATTGGTCCTAAGTCCAAGGGCATTGTTTCTGCGTATTGGTTAAAACAATGTCCCTTTGAGTATTCTGCTCCTTATCAAATACATACTGGGGGAGGAAAGTTTCTTTACCCGTCACCATACTGCCTGTGCTGCTTAGCAGTGCACACTTCATGATCCTTCCATGGAGCTCACTTAAAATTTGGTGAGAAATTGATATGGAGTCAGGAGGAGGGCTGGGTGTTTTTTGATAAGGTCTACATCTATAGCATTTGTATTAGTTTGGAAAAAATCCAGTATGTTTTAGTCACAAAGGTATGTCTTATATTGGTAAAGGAAGTAGGAATCGGCGTGTTATTTAACCTTGCATCTACTTGTACCTGTTAAAATATTGAACACCGAGATAAATACTTACATGGCTGAGCTTCAGTTTTCTAATCTACCCAGGCTGAAGTTCCTGTTGTTCTTTCGTCATTCTGGTGTAGAGTTACCTAGTACTTGTGTTATCCTTCTGGTGGCCTGGCTGTGCTGCAGTTTGGTATTCCAGACGTGTCCTGTCTCTGTTTATATTTTTATCAGCAAGGCTAGGCACCTGTGTGAGTATAGTCCTAGTACTGATATACGGCTCCTGCATGTTCTCAGGGCATGCCCAAAGTAGTACCGTCACATTATGGATGATTTCTGAGACTATTCCCTTCTCCACCTGTGCCAAACCCCTTCCTAGAAATACCAATGACTGTGCTTATGACCTTGCCAGCTCAACACCACTGTTTTAAGGGCTGTTGTCTCTTGCTTTTCACAGATGGCCATTCCCACCTGAGCAATGTGGCAAGAACTTCACCTGTCTGAACGGTGGCAAGTGCATCAGCGAGAGCTGGGGAGCCAACTGCACTTGCAAGCCAGGCTTCACTGGAAGGAAGTAAGTGCTGTTTTTCTGGTGCTTGCAAAGGAGCTAGTGCGCTTGTTCTTGCATCAGCGGGGTAGCTGAGCAGGTTGAAATGCTTCATCCTCTTCCACTGAAACAACTGCTCCAAAACTGTAACCTAGCTGTTACTTGTAGAAGAGGCAGGCTTGATGTGATCCTGCTGACAATACCAATTTCTGCAGTGTGAACAGCTTCCAAGTTCCTTGTGCCTCATGAATGTTCATTAACTGTGCTAGAGACCCGCACTGGCTTCGGTCACACGGAAATGGCAAAAGGAGGATTGGTATGGATGGGTAAAAATTTCATGTTGTTGGACCCTGGAAAGCACCTGAAAAAGATGCGACAGGAACTTCTCAAATAAATGAGGGTTTCGTAGACTGTATGATTTTACATTCTATGGCACAAAAACAGATGTGAGAAATTTCATTTAATTCTAATACACTTTTCCTCTCCAGTTGTCAAATTAACATAAATGAGTGTGATCCGAACCCTTGCCAGAATGGAGGTACGTGTCAAGACTCTGAGAACAAATACGAGTGTTTGTGCAGTGCCAGCTACACGGGAGAGCGCTGCGACGTTAACGTAAGCACTTCCCTTTGCTCGTGGAAGCTCCTGTCTATTCTGCCAAACTTGAGCTGTGAGGAGCAGCAAAAGTGGGCTTAGCGCAGTCCTTGGGTTCCGTGGGTGTTAGTGAGGCTGCCTGCGTGTTGCACAGTCCCCTGCATGTCCTGGCGAAAGCATGCTGCTAAGCACAGTTAGGAAATCGGTGGGTACTAAAGAAACCTGTAGCGGGAAATTGTATTTTTCTGTGTGGTGCTGTTGCACGCCAGTCTCCAGCGTATGAGCAATGGCAGCAAATACTTCTCAGTATCTGCATGGGCTGCCATATGGTTTCCAGGGCTGTCTAACTTTCCATAGATTTATGACTCCCTGGACAGTAAAATCAAACTACTGCAGCTGGACCTGTTAAAAGGAGATACTACTTATATCTCCCCACCCAATTTCCCAGAGAACGGAATTTCAGCTGGCATTTTATCTTGGATAAGCATTGCAAAGCACCAAAGATCTCTCCAAAGATCGTCTGGGTAGAAATGGATGGGTTTGGAGGAGGGCAGTCACATGAAGTCTGGCTAAAAGTGATTCAGGTACAAGTAGAGTAGCAGCATCCTTTACCTGCTGAGTCTGCTTCTGCCCTGCTGGGCCTGGCAGGTGGGCAGTCTCAGCGATGCTTTTCCTTTTCTGCATAAGGCAAGCACTGCTGTTTGAGGCTAGAATCCTGCCTGTGTGGAAGTTGTTACATCATACACTTGCTTTTTCTCTGTAAAGCTGTTGCACGGACAGGTAGCTTGTCTGGTAACCTGGGAATGTACTAACCCACACTGCATGGAAACGGCTGTGTGCCTAGGTGGGGTTTGCTGCTGTTGCTGTTACTAAAGGTTCTGTCATGCATGTGCCATGAGGTCACCCCTGACAATTCCCGTTTGCATGCATAGACTCCTTCAGGCATCTCTGTCTCCTCTGTCCCAGGACACTTCGTGTAGATTCCTTGTATGCACTGTCATCATCCCTGTTACTTTCTGCAGAACCATCTGTCTCTTCCCTCTTCAAAGGCCAGGGCCTGTGATGTGGGGCAGGGAGGAGGACAGGGGATGGCTGTTGGCTCCACTAGCTGTTAACAATAGCTGTGGAAGCGGAGGGATGGTAGCTGCACTCTCTTTCTCCCTCCCACCAGCAGCAGCAACTAAAGAGCAGGCCGGAGGGTGGACTGCAAAAAAACTCCTGTAGCCTTGGTACCATGTGACTAATCTGCATGCTGTGCAAAATCAGAACTAACCCCAGCACATCGCTTGAGTCTTGGCAGGCTTAGAGAGTCAACTTAAACTTCAGTCAATGGCAGAAGGACTTCCAGGTACTCTGGGAATATTCCTCCTGCGCTCTAATGCTTTGTGACATTAGCACAGACTGTGCAGCATCCAAAAGTTGTAAATAATCAAGCTTGAATTCTTTTATTTTATCTGTAAGGTGGCAGATACTATTTTTAGCCATAAGAAATATTTCTTATTTTTAGGCTTATTGTAATTTCAGAGCTTTCTTTAAATGAAAAAAATTCTACAATTTTTTTAGTTCTTTGTTGTTGTGTTCTGTACCATCCTTAATTCCACCAGAATCTAAAGAATACTCATTCGGCTACATTTCTGTCTTCTCAGTACTTGGGCCTTTTATCATCTCCATCCCCCATCCACATACTGACCTTTCTAACATCCTCCCCCTTCCTGCTGCAAGTTGTCTTCAAGTCTGTTTCGGAGCATTTTTATCCAATGTGGACACTAAAGTATGTGCCTTTGTAATTTGAAAGTTTTGAGCTACAAATTCAATGGATCTAGCTTTTGCCATTCACTATTTAAATTATTTAAAATCATTTGCCCTAGGATTTCCCAATGTTCCTGCAAGGTGTGTCAGTCCTTGGTTTGTATTCTAGTCTTTCCTAGACTGGTTAACTGTTAAACCTGAAACTTATTACATCTCCCTGTCCCAGAATCTTCAAGGAAGTGTTGAATCCCAAGGCTGCATATAATCTTGTTGTGATGGACAGTTTAACAGCTAAATAAATTCTCTACCTTGCCATCAGAGGCATTGTTGAACTTTTTTTTTAGTATCATTTCCCTGCTCAAGGAAATTTTCTGGCGTTACTGAAAATTCGTATTACTCCATTAAATTTATAGGTGGGTTTGGGTTTTTTTTCCTAGCGACGCCTACGTGTTTTAGTCTGATATTGGTAAGGAGGCCCCTTAAAAGATTTCCACTGTGGATGCTGAATACACTGGCATTTAAATCTTCAGGGGCTATCCTGGTGTGAAAAACCGTAAGCAGAGGGGAGAATACGGAGTGTGTGGTATTATTTGGACAGTTTTTCCTCACCTAATACCTGCAGTGTTGCTCAGGCTCTTACTTACTGCTGTTCTAACTGTAACAAACAGCTGTGCATTGTCTTCACTAGCAAGGGACAGCTTTCCTTGTAGCAAGTTTGTAGCTCTGGGACTGGTCCCGTAAATTGTCTGCACTCAGTTTTGCCGTCTCCACGCTGGTTAGCTGCCCAGCTCAGTAAATCCTTTGTTTTTTTCCTTGTGGTAATTCTGTCCATGCGTGAATTATTGTAATGGCATTAACTGTTCCATCGGTAAATCTCTGTTTATAACTATGCCCTCTTGAGATCAGCTTCACCAAAGCTGCCAGTTAAAGAGTGTCATTGAGTGTCACTTGTTTTGAATTGGAAAAAAAAATATTCAGAATGTGTTAGTGTCTGTTCTTTGTATTAAAATCAGTCCATTTTATAAAATAAATTTGAATGTGTTTTGCGGAGAGATTAAAGAGAGAACATGAGCATTCTTTGTGCAGGTGCCCTCAAGCCCTGTACTTGTTGTCCTTTTCCATTCAGGTACAGATCTTCTGCCTGTTCTTTTTTTTTTTTTTTTTTGCTTTTCTAAAAAACTTCTTCCCTCTAATCTCTGACCATTTGGGTTCTTCAGATTAAGTTATTGTAACCACTGGAGTTTCATTGTTTCTTCATTAATTTCTTTTACAGAAAGGGACTCCAGGTGCTCTCTTCCCCTCCCCACTAATTGAAGTAGCTGTCCCTGTAGCCTGTGGTTCTTTACTGCTGCTCAGTATTGGGCTCATATTCATGATTCTCACTGCAAGGAAGAGGCGCCAATCAGAGGGAACCTACAGTCCGAGTCAGCAAGAAGTGGCAGGAGCTCGGCTGGAGATGGACAGTGTCCTAAAGGTGCCACCTGAAGAGCGGTTAATATAGGCGCTGCCATGACAAGGAGATGCACCTGCAAGGTCGGCTTTGACCTTGATCTTTTTCCAGCACTTGCAGCCACAGATCCACCCTATCTCAGTTTCCTTAAGGCATGGTAATGAAGACATGGACCTAGAAGTACAAGGCAGACTGTGTATGCAATAGCTGTTCCAGCTGGTTTCAGTTAATTGAGTCAATTGCACTGCGCTGGCTCAAAGTGAGCCTCCTTACTCCCCTCTCTGCTGCCCCACAGCCCCCCCCGTACCCTCCCCTCTGCAGGAGCTGCTGGGGTGCGCCTGCTTTGAAGTTGCCCTTGCTCCGTTCCACCTTTCAGGCAGCAATGGCATAGCGAAATCTGCGTTAAAAAGGCAGGGCTAAATGAGGCACTAATTTACAGATTGAGATCTATATATACTTTTAAGGAGCGTTGTACAGAGGGTATTTACGATTGGTTTGTATATAC
Organism: Falco peregrinus; assembly: GCF_023634155.1. NCBI lineage: Eukaryota > Metazoa > Chordata > Aves > Falconiformes > Falconidae > Falco > Falco peregrinus. The sequence goes on from NC_073721.1 coordinate 51,374,651, forward strand.
TGTTCTGTTTTTTCAATAATTGCAAACCATTCAAAGCGTTTGCAGCTCAGGTGTGAGGTTTTCACAAGCAGTCCTCAACAGCAACAGCAGCTGTGAACTCCTGCCCTGTGCCAGCCAGGGCGTTACAGGGGATTGTCAGGAATTACTGAAATCATTGTACCAATCCATGTTTTATGAAGTGATCTCTGTTAGACATTCCCACGGGTACCGCGCAGCAGAGGTGCAGTCGGAACTTTGCGGGGGTGGGGGCCAGTGCTGGAGCTGGTGGCAGTGCCTGTTGCCAGATGCTGCACTTGAAGCTTACGTGGGGCAGGAGAGGCCACCGGGCTGCTCCTGCCTTCCCTGGGCTCTTTTGTGACATGGGGGGGGGGGGGGGAATGACGGTGAAAGGGGGGAAGCTCCTGTCCAGCGCTGCTGTTGGCTCAGTGCAGCTTCGGGGAGGCGGGATGAGGGATGTGAAATGCAGCACTGTCTACGCAGAAGCTCTGAGTAACACCCTGTTCTACCACAGCAGCCAGTGTGGGCGCATCTTAGCAACTCCTCCGTTGTGGGAGCAGTCGGGGCTGCAGGGGCTGCCCTACTCCTTGCAGTTGTTGCAGCCACGGTGATTGTCATGAAGAGGAGGAGAGCAACTCAGGGAACATACAGCCCAAGCCGTCAAGAAAAAGATGGGGCTCGAGTGGAAATGTGGAATGTAATCAAGATGCCACCAACTGAGCGGCTGATCTAAGACCTGGGGTCACACAACAGGTGCTGTGTCATCCGTTAACAGTCACGGAGCTGCTGCGGTGTCTCCGTCTTAGGTGTCAAGTTGTGTTTCTGTAGGACAGGTCTGTGCTGCTTTCAGCTACTTCCTAGGCCACGGGCAGTGCCTGCTGTTACGGGGCAGGAAGATTCAGCTGCTTGAACGAGCTCGGTTATTGCAGCTTATCCCATAAATGATTTGTGTAAAACCGGTCTGCTGGCGGGGGCAGTGAAGTCTGGGAGGGAAAACCAGAAGTTCTGGGGGGGGCAGTGGAGGAGGGGCAGCAAGCAGTGGCAGGAGCGGTGGGGTACCCAGAACCGCTGGCAGAACATGGGGCTGTGTGGCACCAGCCAACAGGGCGCGGCCACCTGCACGCTGCCCCGCCTCGCCGCTTCTGCCTCCCTCTCTGTCACACAGCGGCTTGCAGCCCTTGCAACTGTCACTGCCATGCAGTCACTGCAAATAAGCGAGGCAGGTCTAATTAATGGAAATTAAACCACTGTATTGAGAAATAATGTGAAGGTTTCAAAAAAATACGTGCCTGTGCCTCCTCTGCAAAGCTGACGGGTCACTGATGGGCGGGATCTCCTGGAGCTGCTGCTGCCCGTCCAAAACTAGGCCAGAGTCAGCATCACATACCAGAAAACAAGTACTACCGTGCTACAGTAGACACGTCTACTTAAGTCTTTTCCTAAGACTAGACTAAACCATAGCAATATTTTAAGTGCCTTTCTCAGGCTGAGTTGCCAGTTACAGTATTCACCCTCTTGAAAGGAGGACGTTTGTATTAGAAGAACTGATCGCTTTGCTTTGACTGGACTTTGCAGCCAGGTTGATGTTGGGCTGGATGTTTCCCCCATCTGTTCACAGCTGTAGTATCTGCCACCCACACAGAGCAGGTGCCTCAAGGTCAGGAGTTGGCACGAAGCAGCAGGACCACAGAGCAGGCCTGAGTAAGAGACAGTGTTTGAACATCAGGTAGTACTTGTTTGTACGAGGAGGGGAGAGGGGGGTATTTCATGACCCGTACCTCTTGGGACAGACAGGTTTGGGCTTGTCAATAAAAAAGAGCGGAATTTAGTGAATACAGTGACCTTTACCACAAAACCTGGGTTTGTGTTGTAGTGAGACACAGTGTTCACTTTCCGCATTGCCCTAAACAGGACATGTATTGCGTGGCTTTACTTCTCCTTTGCTACTGTTTTAGCTGTCGAGTGTGCTGCTGCTTCTTTAGCATAATGTGGCAGAGCCTGTGGACAGAAATGCAGCAGAGCAGGCCAAATAGTCTAAGATCATTAGCATTTCAGAATAATTACTGCAACTATCACCGAGAAGTATTTTAGAAAACGCTGTCTACTTTGTAATCTCCAAAGTACTGCTAATAAGCAGAGTGTGAATCCCCCCACCACAGCCAATCACCACTGGAAGAAAAACACTGTTTGGTTTTACTTTTGGGTATTTTTTTTTCTACTGCAGCTGTAAATGTTTCAGTAGTTCTAAGCAAAGGGAAGAGTACAAAGCTACTGATCAGGTCTGTCCGCTTAAGAACAGGTGTTCTGCATGCTAAAAGGAAGAATGACAATTTCGGAAAATAGAAAAAAAACAAACCATTGGGAGACAAGAAAATGAATATTTTGTGCGTAAGATCATTTCCCCTCTAATACTGAGGAGAAGTTGACAGTGGCGATCCCACGCTGGCTGTAGTTTGTTGGAGACAGTACTGATGAAGTAAAGAAATGACCTAACTTCGGTGAGCTTGCAGTCGCTTTTATTTATTTATTAGAAATAACACTGCTGTTACTTTCCATACGAATTATTTGCTTTGGGTACTTCACAGATGCTCTTTAGGGAGGTCTAATACAGTGCCAGGCCAGAGCCAGGCCCGCTGGCAGCCACCTTGCTGCAGTGGAACAGTGAAGCTGCACCCTGCGGGAGAACGGGGAGCGCCATTCTGCTCGGCAGTGGAGGTGCGACAGGAGAACAAAAGGTGCAGGCAGCGCGTCTCGGGACAGCAGGGCTGGCAGGGCAGGCTGCAAGTGCTGAGCGGTTACGGAGGAACAAACCTTCACCCTTGGTCTGATTCTCCCCCACCTTAAGGGAGGGGCTGGCTCTTGGTGAGAAAGGGCGCAGACCCCAGGTAGCAGCAGCGGGCTGGGCCAGACCCCCGGGGCAGAGCCCCTCGTGTCCTGCCACAGCCCCTGCGTGGCCTTGACCTAAAGGCAAAGGTAGGGGTGTTCTTCATCCCACAGAGACCCGTAATAGTCCTACAGCTTTCTGGCGTTTCACAAAACACGGACCTGATTAACCACCAGGGCCCTGCCAGGAGGGGTGTGTATGTGAACTTCTAGTTCCACTCCACTTTTTGTGTTTAAATTGTAGAAAAATGAAGGCAGCAACAGGATCTAAATGAACCAATATTACTCCAGCCTGTATTATTTTGAGAAGAAAACCAGACTTGTGTCATAAGAGCTGTTACCGAGCTACTGAAATATCCTGAAAGGCAACAAGAAGCTACAAAACCCACAACAGCGCGGACATCTACAAACCAGCAAAGCACACGCAGAGCGTCTGTCTGCATCCCCTGCTGCTCCCCGCAGTCAGCACAAAAGCTCCTGCTCCGTCGCTTTACAGAATTAGCAGAGCAGATGTTTTTATTTCAAGCACCCAAAGCCAGTACTAGAAAAAGTGTTAAAATACTTTGTCAGTGTCTTGAGCATTTCTGCAAGATAATTTATGAAAGGTTGGTTTGTTTTTTTCAATAATGAACTTAACTTTCTTTTGATATTTAATTTTTGAATATATTTTTTCACAAAACTGGATTTGCTGTAGGTAATGATCCTGATCCTGATTTCTTTTGTAATTGTAAATTTTGTAATTTGTAAAAAATTAAATTTCCTTCAAATGAAATTTACAATAAAATTTGGTTAAAAATAGACCTAGTTACCTTGACTTGTGACTGGTTTTTTTCCAAAGAGTAACTCGATGTCTAGATGGCTGGGTTTGGTCTGTAACACACAGTTTGCACAGTGGCAAACCTCAATGACTCTTTCACAGTTAAAAACTCATTAATTTTCTGATTATTTGTGTTTGTCACACACCAGAGGTCTAAGCACAGGCCTGAACACAGCAGCCCTGCACAGCAGCCAGTAACAATCCATCGTAGAAACACAGAAGGGGCAGCTGGAACCTGCTGCGTTCTCCGTTGACCTGTGCTGCTACACTTTACCATTCATCCCTCATTTTATGAGCACAAATCAGACTGTGGTCAGAGCCATGAACGATCCCACAGCCGGTGGACACTGCGGCATGAGTCAGGACGGGTTTGAGCAGCAGCAGAAATCCTCTTCTGGCGGAAGAGGAGCAGCCTCCAGCAGAAGGGAGGGAGCTGAGCGGAGCGATGTGATAGCTGAGCTGCAGGACAAGCTGGAAGCCCCTTCCTGGCGGGAACACTGTCCCATGGACCCAGCGCAGCGCCAGCAGCCCCAGTCAGAGCAGCAGACAGAAAGGAGATTAGAATGTGGGAATCAATGACTTGAACTAAAGGAATTCTAATTGCTGGGAACTGGATGTCCACATACAGTGAAATCAAAGCCTACACGCAGAGACAAGCGCGCCTCCCAGAAGTATGGCCAGCTCCGCGCCCCTGCACATCCCCTCCGCTGCCACGCAGGGCCGGGGGCCCACATCACCGGGCGTAACGGTCACTGGGCTGCGGCGGTAACGGCTGCGCTGGAAACAACCCAGTAAGCCTGAAACAGGGACGGGTAAGCAAAGTGCGCGCTGGAGTGTCGGGGCCAAGACTAACGACAGATTCAGTTTACAAAAAAAACCAAAAAAAAGCAAGACAATCAGGTGGTGTCCCTGGGAATGCAATTCCCAAACCTTCTGGGAAAACAAACAAGGTTCCCAGCAATAACCTAAGCAAACTTGCCACAGGGAACGTATACATCACTCGGAGCACAAGGCGAGCTCTGCCTATGTCAGCACCCTTGCTCCATCTTTATACTTTGAGTAACAGAATGGCAAGGTTACACAGAGCCCCTGCTCTGCAACAGCTTGTAACTCTCGTCGGGGAATTAATTTTACCGTGCTACAAAAGAACCACAAGCTCACTTCTGTTTTGTGATGCCCTTCCGCTGAGCCACTCGAAAATACGGTGCAGGGCTGTCACAGAGCGGTGCGCAGCCACAGTGGAACCCACGGTTCCCACAGGCCAGAGTCTGTCTCACGTTGCCACCGCCAGCTTTTACTGTTCCCAAGGACAGGGTGGGACTGCAGCAGCTCTTCTCCTCACTGTTCACTTTTTAATTACCTAAAGCTGTTAACTTCCAACAATTGGTAGCAAAGGAAAAAAAAAAGGAAAAAAAAAAAAAAAAGATTTCCCCAAACTTGGATGTTTTAAGCAGCAGCAACTAACAGGCTTCTTGTTCACTACTGACCAATTTGATCTGCTGATGCTGGAAAAATCACTTTGATCATAAAGCCTGGATGGTAAGTGTGCAAGAAGCAAAACACACACACACAAATAGTACCGCAGGCAGACCACGATAAATCCCGCAGTGCAGCTGGGCCGGGTTCAGGACAGTTAGCTGTCACTTACACGCTCTTTGGAAGACAGAGTGTGAAACATTCCCAGCTGACAAAAGGAATGCTCCTGCGCACACTCCTTTCTTCAGGGTGCCATAGAATCAGTGGTTTCCTATGGCTGGTAACGGGACATTAATTTCCCCTGAAATATGCAGTCACTCTAGCCTCCTAACTGGAAAGAAAACTGAGCAGATGTCAATCTCCTGCTTGATTTTTTTCCTATACACATAAAAAAGGGGCAGGGGGGATATCTAAGCAGCACAGACAGTTCATTGAAGGTTAGAAAAAAAATCCCTAGTATGTGCAGAGAAATCTCAAGCCTCATAATTAACACATGCATGTAAGGTAACGAGAGAAGGGTCTTCAGCAACAAGATTCTTGTGTCTCTCGACAGGTTCCAATTCCAGTGTCTAGAGTGTTTCTAACCTAATGAGTGAACAAGACACAAAAATGGTTCTACCATCTGTACAGCATCGGATGCATCAGAAACTTTGTTGTTTTTTCTTTTAAATAAAAGTCGTTTCTAATGGAAGAAAGCATCTGTAAATAAGCAAAGCAGTACCACACAAGCAAACAAGTATGGCGTGTAGAGGAAAATGTACAAAGCTGAATATAAAGTCATTGATCAATAATGGCAGGAACACTTATACTTGGTTAGTAAAAACATCAAAAATACTTCTACATCAGAAAAAGAAACGGTTTACATCCAAGCTTGCTCTCCCAGACAAGCACACTTTGTTTACATCTGGTACTATTAGGAATGAATCACATAAGGAATTCCTGAGATTAAATAAGACAAAAAGCCTAGATACTGCCCTAGGGACAGGGCAGTTTATTACGAGAAGCATGTAAACCAGTCTCCTGCTTGCAAATTCTATTCAAGAAGTGAGGAAGGTCACAAAGTCCAGGATCGTGCTGCCTGGCACTCCTGGACCTCAGAGGTGTGTCCAAACTCCCCCCTTGCCCCTTCAAAATCAAGTGAAGGGTGATTAATGCCATTTATGTTAAGCATTAATACTTTTCAGTGCCTCAAAACTGACTTAAAAAAATAATCCAAGAGTGCTTGTTTGTCTAAAAATCCAACTGCATAAAATATTCTATAACATGGGCAGAGTAAAATAACCAGTGATGGAAAATGATTTGCAGTGATACAGAATTACCTGAGCATTTTTCTATTTAGTTAAGCATGCATAACAGGCCTACTCAGTATATAATCAGTGTGTGACATTAAAAATTTTAAAAAAGATGATGTGAAATTCAGAAGGCATGTCGTATGCAGAGCTTTCTGGTGCCTGTACATCTCCACCATCACTGAGAAAGCTTCATCACCTAGCTCACAGCAAAGATCTGAAATTCCAGACTGAATTCATATATAACATTCATATTCTGAACTGTATAAAATAAAATGGAACTATTATCTTAGACTTTAAATATTTTACTATGCAATACTAAAACCATCTGTCTTCCAACACAAAAAGAAAATACAAATCCAACTGATTGGCTTGTCAGAGTAATAGTACTTTACAGAAATATAATATTAATGTAATACTAAGGTCTTTCCCAAACTTGGCATTTCAGCTATTAAGAGTATTTTTCTTTTGTACTGCACAGACTCAAAAGCATAGACAGCCATTTCCATACACCAGAGTAAGAAAACTTCCAAGATTATATGAATAAAATAGATACATTGGAAATCAGATAAAGCTTTACAAGAATCTCCCCATATGTCCAAAACGATTTCCTTTATCAAAGGCTCAGTGGTGATGTGATTACCTCTTCTAGAGCAACGTTCTACATCAGATTGTGCCCAAATACAAAACAAAACAAAAAAGCACCACTTAAGTAAAACAAAAATAATCACTGCAAAGACAGCAGGTTTTATGAAGGATGCTAAGATTAAGATGAAATTTCTTGAGAATACTATTGCCACAGACAAGTGTCTTAGAAAATCTGAATGAACGTACCCTTTGACCTTTTCATTGCATTTTTGTTCTTCGTGACCTCACAGTCCATTTCATGGTCCAGTTACTGCCTTGTCACGCCAGCAAGGTTCGCAGCACAGTGGGACAGAGGCTGAGGGCGCGGAGCGCCTTGCGGACCAGAGTGAAATCCCAGTTGCTTCAAGGTAGCAATTAGCGCTTCTGAAGTCAGGCAGTGACAGGCAGCTGGTGCGCTGCCCTCCCAGCACTGCAGCACCCCCTCAGCTCAGCTCCAAGCTTCTGCCCGGCTGGCCCAGCACCGCAGCTGGGATCCCGCTGCGCCCCAGCCACCTTGCCAGCGCGCTGGCGCTTAACTTCAACTCATGAGCTGGGAGCTCTGATACCCCACGTTTTTTCTCTTCTTTTGTTTGTTTGTAATAAGTAAGAAATGGTTACATTCCGTTCATATACTGCCATTTATAATATTTATATATAATATTAACATACACATATATAAGAACTAGGATACTCTTTATGCCCTCTATTTTCTGATGTATTTAACAAAAGCAAACAAATAAAAAAAAAGGAAAAAAAAAAAAAGAAAACAATTGCTGGTGTTTCCAGTTTCCCAACAGAGATGCAGGACCAAACCCTGAGCAACTGCCCTGTGCTGTGGTTTTGTTACAACAAGGAATTACGACCATTCCGCAGCAGAGAGGTCCCTGTTACCTCTCCATGTCAGTGTACAGGGGGAGGGAAATCAAACATCTGCAACCAAAGCTCACCCAAGAGTGTAAGCTAAATGCACGTCTGCATTTCAAGACAGGGAAGAAAAAAAAAAAAAAAAAGAGCCTAATGGATTAATTCAGTGCAGCCCACAAGTCAGGGTTTGTTTGCTGCACTTCACCTATGAAAACAAACCACAGCAGCTATGTGTAACACAAGGAAAACCCAACAAAGGCAGGAAGAAAACAGCAGTGCAATGCGCTGTGTCACACTCCTGGCTGCACCAAGGACTGAAAATACAAGGGAGTGAGTAACTTCTGCATCAGTAGTACTGTCTGAAAAGCTATGCGTGAGAAACCAAACCAAACCCAAACCCAACTACCGTCCCGCTTTGGTCAGTGCAAGAATCCTGGGGGTTTTCAGTGGTGCAGAGTGAGGAAGCAGTTGCAGGGACCAGGACAATGGGGGGACTCTGAACTCTGGGCAAAAATTCCTGTGCGAGTTGCAGCTCAGTGATGGTCCTGCAGCTATCCCTGGCTCAGCCTTCCATAAAAGAAATGCTCGGTTTTATGCTGGCTCAAAAAAAAAAAACAACCCCTCTGTCAATTCCGAAGGGACATCAAAAGGCCATCAGGAGTGCTACTCAAAGGTTTCCCATCGCTTTCTGAGCTGTTCAACCTTACCTGGTGTGGATGACACGTCTTGCTTTGTCTTTTTTAACAAATCTTCAAATGGATCTTTTGTCTCCTCAGATTTTGAGGACAGTAACACTGACTCTAAGCCCTTAGCTGGCCTGGCAGGGATCAAAGGGGGTTCATTAGACAGGAGAGCTAGTGCTTGCTTGGGATCTACCTTTGAGCTGGACTGGCCCAGCTGTAACGTTCTGCTTTTGGAAGGACCACTTAAACACGCCGGCTGCAGAGAGCCTGCTGGGGAAGGGCTGTGGCTCGGCAGCAGTAAGGAGCGAGCTGGTGGCACAGCGGGAGCCTGGCTGAACAAGTTTGGCATGGATAGTGTTGAGATGTGTGGTTGAGGTCTTTGTGGTGGGTAGAAGCTCGAATTAGGTGTTATGAAGCTAGAGCTATACGCGTGACCTAAGGAGGGGGTGAAAGAGCCCCTTGGGGGTCTAACTAAAGACACTGAAAGGGCTCCTGGCACTGTCTGTGTAAATGGATTAGGAGATGGCTGTAAAAAAGGTGGTGGTGCTGGGGAAGGGTAACCCAGTGGCTGGACAAATGGTGCAGCTGCAGGAGGCACAAAGTCACTTGCCACCGAGACAAAGCCAGCTGCAGCAGGTGGAGCAGCTGAGCTTTGCAGGCTGCGGGGACCTTGCTGTGGACCACTGCTTTGCCAGCTGGCTGTTTTTAATGGATCCAGGAGATTAAGAAGGTAGTCGCTTTCATTACCTGCACTTTCTGTCTTCACCTTGACAGGCTGGAGCATCTCAGCAGTGCTGGTAGCACTGGACAAAAGCTGAGATGGATGAGAGGAATAATTTACAGCCTGCTGGATTTCGGGGTCTAAGGACACACTACCAACTCCAAAGGGCTCTGGGATCAGATCTGAAACCAAATGGCTACGTCCTGTAGCGTGGGTGGTGAGAATTTCTGCTTGTCCCGCTGGAGTCTGATGCTTGGAAGCCCTGGGTGCTGGCGGTGGTGGCACTATCCCCAGTTCAGGAGTCTTTCTTCCCTGTGGCCTAGGAATGGTGATGTTCCCTTGAATGGCAGGGTTTGATTCATCCTTTTCTGCAGAAGCCAGGATGCTGTCTCTGCTCCGGGGTCTCCTTGTGATTGGTGGCATGTTACCAAGGACAGTCAAGGGCCTTTCTGGTGAGCTTTGGGAATACTTGGTAGGAATAGCCATGTCGTCATGACCCATACTCCACAGCTTGTTGTAAGGGTGAGACAGCTTCATGGTTGGCACAATCCTGTTCCTCTCAGACACACCAAGATCCATTCTCTGCAAGAAAGCATAAAAAAAATTAGAATTTAACTTTTACTCATCTCTTCACAACATAGAGCTTAAAGTGAAGGCAGACTGCTGAGCTGCGAGTGGAAGGGGATCCGTCCAGGCTGCGCACACCGGAGAGGGACAGCAGCACACAGCCTCAGCCGGCAGGCAGGCAATCAGAAGCAGGACTCTGCAGTTTTAATTCCAGCTCTGCCTCTAATGATTTGTTCAGCTGTGACACTGTGGCATCTATTGTGAGCCAAGTAAGGAGCACGTACCTGTATCTAAGGTGCAGAAAGTGAAAAGCCTTAATTGCTGTATGGAAAAAGCTGTCAAATGAAATATCTGGCTATAACACCAAATTAAATATTATTATAAGGTAGAAATTACATTCTTTTCTTTCATGTCACATGAAGATCTCAGAGTCTGCTTTAGTTTGGCATTTTATAAGCTGCATATATTCAGTGAAGTTCTTCATAAAGAATCTCTCTTCTACAGTGCAGATGAATGTTCAAATGATGCCTAGACCCAAACGGCCAGATTAAAAGAAAATCATTTAAAAATCACGCAGTTTGGAGGGGACCTGGAAATTCCCAGGTATTCATTCTCCTGCTGAGCATCAGCTTCAAAGATAACTGCGTGTGACAGCCAATGGACGTAACAGATTCTGAGGAACAGGGCAAATCTTTCCTCCTTTAGAAGTAAAAGCTGTAGCTTTAGTGGAAAAAGTTACTGTCTTACAACTGAGTCCCATTCCAGTCATTTCTTAATTCAGAAATTAATTTTGAAATACATTAACAAATGCTTGGAAAATGGATGCACCTACCCAATAATATCAAAATGTTCTTCAGAGAAGGACGTAAGACAGCCAGCCCTAGTTCTGGGCCAACCCCCCTAGCACGCGTGAAACCCAGTCCAAACCTGGTAATCGAACGTGCATCGCTGATCTCCCTCTTCCTTGGGAGTCCGCAGGTCTTCTAGGCTCTTAGCTTGGCTGAGAGGCTGAGGCTGTGTTTCTACTTCTAAGTTAGGGAAAATGTCTTCAAGGAGGTTTATTTCTGTGGCCTTGCTTGAGAGGACAGGGCTGGCGGGCAGAAGCTCTTTTGGTTTTTCGGGACTGCCTGCCTCTTCCCCATCAGCGCTATCGGATTCTTTCAGGGCCCGGTATGGCTGAGGCCTGGGAGAAAAACAAAAATCATGTTGCAAATGACTGTCTTTGTAATTTTTTTTTTTAAACAAGTATTTACTAAGGAGCTAGATGGCTTTATAAAAAGCTGTTGGGTGGCGAAATACAGCTTACAGTGCCTTGTGAACAGCAGGCCTGTGAGCGATGTGACCAAGGGCAGAAGGACATACAAAGATGACTGGGCACTCGAGAGTTTTCAGAAAGGAAAAAGACGTCAGTGGGAAGTACTCAGAGGAAAGCTGCGATCATGCAGTAACAGACAGGCTGACAAGGGACCTCTTGCAGCAGGAATGACTGGATGCCAGCTCTCCCTCCCCCCCAGCAAAGCACGCTGCAAAGGACCCTGTGTTTTGCAGGCACTCACATTCTCTTCCTTCAAGCTAACTCAGCACAGAACATAATTCAGTGTTTTCCTGCAATAATTGGGAACACTGTGCAGAGTTCCAATGATTACATTGGTGTCATCTTATCAAGAAACAACACAATCCATTATGGAGACACCTATTTTACATTTACAGCCAAGGCCAAGTTAGCAGGATGCTTTTCTTGCACATACCTCAGCAAAAAAAATGAACACCAGCAGATTTGCATATTGGTTCTGTGTACAGAGCACAGCAGCATAATGCGCATCCAATTAATAACAAGAGGTGCCACACATATCTGTGGTGATTGGCATTTGACTGGCAGCCAGTTTTACTGTGGCATTTAAACAAGGTTTCAATTAAAAGAAAATATTTTTGAGACCTGCAAAAACATACACGATGGAAGAATCCTCCTCCTCTTTCCTTATTTTATTATAATACATCTATATCATGCAAATTTATAAAGGACTCATCTTTCTTACTTCATTCATCAACACATAAATAGCAGGCATTCAGCTAGCAACACAAGATAATAATGCAAGGACAAGGCAGACAGCTGATGGTACATGTCCTTAGGAGGAGGGTGATCTTGCAAGTCTTGGTCACATCTTCAGTCTCTCACACAATATGTGCTCATCTGCTAAGCACTAGATCATACTGCAAGCCCCCCCCCCCTCCCCCCCCCCCCCCCCGCCCCAGGAATATTCTGCAAACAAACCATTTCAGTGGCCTGGCCTCCTCCATCCCAAAAACAGAAGTGTGGGAGCCTTTTTCTGGCTCTTTGCCACTGCACCTGTACCTCTGCCTCCCCCCGCCCGAGTGCCAGCGGCCACGTCCCTTTTGGTCTCGGAACCTGCCTTCCGCATCACGCAATGAATTTTAGCACTGGGGGAGCCTCCACTCTCAAACTGGCAGCCTCTTTCTCCAGCCTAGTCTAACCCATCGGTACCCATCAGGCTCCAGCTGCTCAGATGTAGCCAGGCATCAGCACCCCAAACTGCCCGGATCGGGCACCAGGCAGATTCCTGATCAGTGGCTCACAGTACTACCCTGGCACCTCTTCCTACCGGTTCTGGTCAAGCCAGTAACTGCATTTATTAAAGAATGAGTGTAATTCTAGTTTTATCTGTAATTCTAGTTTATCTCCCTTTCTCCTCCTAGAAATCCCCAAGCAGGTGAGGCTAGGAACGAACAAACCCGTGGGATGACATTCCGCGAGGCCTCAGCCACACCTGCCCTCTGGGGTCGGTATGTTCAAACACGCGGTAAGAGGTTCAGCACAGCGGGACCGCGTGCCCTGTGCTCCACGCCACAGCATCACCCTCATCCCAAAGCCACGGGACAGGCTCGGGCCAGCGAGCGCGGACAGGCTGCGCTCGCTCCCGAACACGGGCACCGCGGGCAGGTGCCGGAATGCTGCAGCCAGGCTTGAACACACAGCTCTCGCGGAGCCCTGCGGGCAGCGTGGCCAAGCTGCTCAGCACCCTGTTCCAAAACCGGGCAAGACTGACTTACGTAGGTTTGGGAATTTACAACCCATTACAAATGAAAAAGTTGGATACAAGTAGCACAGTGAGTAAACCCAACAAACTCCTCCCTCCTCTTCCCTGCATAATTTTAGGTCAGACTGTAGTCGGAACCCTTCGGGACATCTGCATGGCAGCTCCCCACGGTCACTGAGGATGTGGTACCTGACAGAACAGAGACTGGGATCAAGCAAGTGAAACTACAAAAGGCTGGTAACTGCACCGGAATAAGGCTCACAGGACAATGCCGGAGGAACACCCAGCGCTGCACAGGGAAGGGTGGTGGGAGGTTTGGAGAGGAACACAGGCAGCACACTGGAACAAAGGGCAAGTGGAAGGGTCACATCCCACAGAGCTCGAATTGATATAAAACCATAAGCAGTGCACCGCTGCGTAGTGTTTCATGCAGGAGTAGGCTTTTGCATGCCGCTGAATACCAAAACAAACAAGCAGGAGAAACGCTGAACATTCATCAAGCACCACACAGAGTGCAGGAGCATCTCCAAAATCCCAAGTACAGCAGCAAGCACCCTGACCAATGCCAAAACCACTGTTCAAAGACTGACTTAATACATTGAAAGAATAAAGCATAGACCATTCAAAAGGAGCAGAGAAGAAAAAGTTTTCAGAGAAGCCAGAGACAGGATCCTCTTCCTGCTGAAATTCATCATCAGAGGAGTCCTCAGAGAGGAAGACTGTATAGTGTCGCATAGGCTTTACCAGGCTGGGGGAAACAGGAAGAGAAAAGGAAATTACCAGGTTGTCACAATCAAAGCTCCAGGGGGAGAGAAACAGAGCGATTTGTAGGCTCTAAACCCCTCCTGACCGTGACTGATGGCTGCCGCAAACAGCTCTGCAGGTAAACGCTGAACTCTGTTTTTCAGGCAGAAAACACAACTCGTCTAAAAACGCCTAGGGTGCCGTCTAGTCGGGCAGTGCACAGAGACCTGCCATCACACCCACACTGCAAAAGAAGCCAACACAGAAACCCACCTTCTCCCCACTACATTTCCCAGAGAGCTGGGCGTCTTTTTGTTCTTTAGAACTACATCTTTGCCCCTCAGATTCTCTGAGCTCCAACTACAGGCTAACAAATAGTAGCTCTACCTCTGCTTCACAGATATTTAGACTGACATTAGTCTGGTATATGAGAGAAGCTGACTTGAGGCTGACAATTCCGACTTGTATCTGTTATTGATATCTGTAATTGCTTCACACTAGAACAAAAATAAAACTGTCCAAGGCTTTATAAGAAATACAGTTCATCAAGCAAGGTGTGTATGTTTCTTTACTCAGTGGTTAACTACTTGCAAAGTCTGGCAAAAAGGCACTCAAGCTAGTTTCTACTACATACAGGACAGTAACTATCACAGTATGAATTCATTAGCAGCAGCCTGGAACAAAAATCCTTTCAGATGAAAACTACCGAAAATCAGAAGTGCCTCTGGAAGCACACTTTAGCTGTAATTAAAAAAAAAACAACAAACCAACAACAAAAAAACAACAACAAAAAACCTCCCCAATCACCACCAAAAACATTTCACCAGATTTTTGACAAGAACATATTGGTCACCTTTGCTTCACACACAGAGGTCAGGTCTCCAGGATTTGCTCTTGTACCCAATGAAGACAATGCCTAAATTTTTAGGAATGTAAAACTAACGGTGCATGCCTATACAGGTCCAGGTAAACATACGCTGGTTGGCAGATAAAAAAAAATATTTAAAGCTTGCTGAATTCATGGTACTTTTTTTCTCCTATTATTTATAGTAGCTATCAGTTGCTTCATTCCACTTTGACCAAAACCTCAGTAAACGACTCTTGGCTGTATAATGAGTACGCTTCTAAGAGTCACTGTTTCCACTGGAGCAAATTCAGAAGCAGCTATCACTGCTTTAAACAATTAAATGCACTATCAGCTTTAGTAGGAGAGGAAAGAGTACAGGAGCAGGGTGTTTAAGCAGAAATACACTGGAACTAACAGGTTGAAGAGTACAAAGAAATTTATTGTGCCTCAAATACTGCCTAATTTGCAATGCTAAGACATCCTAATATTTAGTCAAGTATGAAGCAGGGGCCACTATTAATTTCTTTCTGAAACACTAAAGCTCTGGATGGCAAAACAGCTTACAGAAAATATATTCTCACAAAAATGTTAAGATAAATGCTTCACAAGTAACTGAGAGCAGTAAAAGCACATCAATGTTTACCACTACTAATCAGAGGCCTCTACACCACAGCCCAGTGCTTTTCAATCTACTAAAACTCAAGGACAACATTGTGTAGAGCCACCAAAAGTATATGCACTTATAATGAAATTTTTAAGTGTTATGTATCATCTCTTATTTATTCTCCCCATTTCAGTTGCATCCTGGCATATCCAAGTGTGCATGAATGGAAATGAAAAAACACCCCAAGAAAACCTCTTTTCAACAGCACTACAAACCACCTTTATATGTCTCCTGGACCAAACAACAGGCTGATGAACATGGTGGATGTTGCTAGCCAGCATCATTTACAGGTCCCTTCTCTTCTTCCCAACATCACTAGAATAATGGGAAAGAGATCACCAGGATCATAAAAGCAAATATTGTTTCTAGCCATCTGGATGAGATCTTTTCCCAAACATCTTCATTTTACCAACCACATATCCCTGATAATATCCTCGTTATTGTAGCGAATCAAAATGCACATTGTGAAGGACACAAAGCAATACACCACTGAGATGGAAGCCTAATTTTGCTGCTACTGAGGTCCAGAATAAAATTCATTTTGGTGTAAGCAGAATTAGCCTCATCATGTGGAACAACGGATAGGTCCCAATCCTGTCAACATTGTAGAGCAATGCAAATGTATCACACCGCTATGTGTGTTATAGATAAAATGAGGATAGGCTGAAATCACAACAGGACCAAAAACATGGGTAGAATAAGAAAGAATTTGGCTTGTTGCCTTTATAGTACAGATGTACTAATAAACTGCCTTTAGTGGCACTTGAATTCATAATCAGCCTTCACTCCCTTATTTCTTTTGCTTCATTCACTAATTAACTATATAATAAAGTTTATGAAAATTGGTCTAAAAGATTAGGTCGGAAAACCAGAAGTTGGACACTGCAACCAACAGCTCAAGAGGGCCCAAGCTGCCACAGTGAATAAATGTTTATTCACAATTAGGTCAGAGCTCATTAATAAGAAGTCTAAAATAGTGGTGGCAGTGGATGCATCTGATAACATTAAATCATAGTCTGTGGTGCTCCAATTAAAGCTGTTGCATAGCTGTTCTTTTCCTCTCTTCTGCTATAATAGGCATCCAGGGAAAGTGAGGTGGTGCCACTGCATTAGGAAAAATTTGCTATAAATTTCTTTTTCTTTTTTTTTTTTAAAGTGATTGTTACCCCGAAATTTCAATTTACATTAACAAAAGGCTCCACCTAAAATAAATCAGAAATCATAAACAGTTTAAATATATTTGTTTTGAACTTACACGTCTTTTTCTTTTAAGGAGAGTAAATTACCTTTTAACATGAGTCCAGAACATCTAAAATTATTTCCAGAAATCAAAAGTGATATTGAATTTCCACATATCTTGCCGATACACTAAATGTTTGGTAACTGCACATAACAGATGTACTGGTACAGTTGCCCTTACAGCACTGCCTCCGATACCTTTTGTTTGCCTTCAGACTACGCTAAATTCAAACATGTTGTGTCTGTGTGCACATATTAAAGAAACTGGGAACAAATTATGAAGAAATAAGATAGGATCTTGTTGGTTAGATCATCAATTGCACTTCAGTGCAGCTCGGTGCAAATAAGATTAAATATATAGCAAGTTAATATGCACCGGTTTTGTTGCTGTTGCAAGAGTCCTTAAATGAAAGCGGGATTTCATAATTAGAAAAAAGAAACCACTCGAGTTTCACTGCTGGTGTGCTCTGCAAGCTGTGCTGGTCCAAGGTAAGGGATGAACAATCTAAAATTGTCCAAGTTTAAATTTTTTATTAGCTTGAGGCAGCGGAATCCAAAAAAAGTGCCTATTCCCTCATTAACCCAATTCGGCAACTCTCCTGCAGTCTGCCACCCACCACTTGCTAGGATTTCATACACAAAGAGCTGTCTCTGAAAAGGCAGGTCACAGCAAGCCCGGCTACAAGGCAGGCACTGCTGCAGTCTTAGAGGGAAAAAAGGATGTGTCCGTCACAGCTACAACCCTCATCATCTCCACATGACTGCACCAGCTCCTGCCTACCTAATCTCTTAGCTGAGTTACCATGCAGATGACTTGCTGATCTCTTTCTAATGTTTAGTTTAACATGTCTTCGGTTAGCACTAGCATATGACAGTACTGACAGCCGTGGCTGTTCCTTTTTAAATATCATGTCAGAAACACAGTGCAATAAAGCTGGGGATGCGCTCCATGGCTCTGCGTACCATTATGATAGTGTGGGTTTCTTTTTTAATGAGGAAGATCTGCATCTCAGGAGCTTTTTTCATGTGTCAGGATGCATGGACAAATCAGCAGCACATCACACTGGCCAAAAATGAAATGCTGACAAATGTAGATATTTCAAATTTAATTGACACCTAAATGTACTTGAGATAGAAAAAATATATACAGAAAATGTGAGTGCAGGATATGGGAATTAATAAGGAGAATTCTGTAATAATTTTAAAAGATATTTTGGTTAGGGGAAAATTAAATTTGTGTATTTTGTTAACTGTGTTACTTTTTCCAGATTACAGAGATTATGGTACAAAGGGGTTGTAGGGACTTGCCATTATTCTCCTAAAAGGGACTTTCCAATTTTCTTTCTTTCTTTTTTTTTTAAAAAAAAATAAATATTTTTTTTTTAAAGAATAGCTATACAGCAGCCTTAGGGAATAAGGAATTTGTCCCTCTTAGACAGTAAAATGAAGAGAATGAGGGATTTGGACTCCTGGGCTTTTTCTTGGCAGTATGAAATAGGATCCTTGGGACTGTGGGGATTACCTGGTAACTACTGCATCCGAACAAAGCACAGACCTATCACTGGAATTCCTTCCTGCGCGTTCTGAATACTCAGTACACCCAAGCCTGAGCTAACAAAAATATTAAAATACCTGTTTGATTTTTAAAGTTTCACTTTAGTATACTGTGAATGTTCACAGGAGCAGAATATTTCCAGAAAAACAAAAAAATTAGCATAAAGGATATTTTAAATTAAAACAAGAAAAAAAATCATATCTGAAGTCATCCAACCAGATAACAGAAACAACAGCTTGTGATCACTACACCCAGTAAAGGCAGGTAATTAATTGTACTATAGTTTTTATGAACTTTTTACAGATTTTCCAGGGAGTCAGAAATATTAACAAAGAGTTCAAAGTGGGAACAAGCTGGATGACACCTCTGCCTTCTCCGACAGATCTAGATGCAGGATTCCGAGAAGTCATTTCACATTTTTGTCCTATTACTCAGTCCTAAGGATCTATTCGCCGATTTCCCCTGCAGCTATCACATCCCTTTACAAAGGCAAGCTGCATGCGTTCGACAGGTTCACTCCAAAGCAGACAGCAGAAATAGGCCCCAAAAATTAAAGTTTCTTTTAAACCATCACACCGGTGAGGCGGGCGAGCCAGGAAGGATGGAGCTCCCAAAGAGCTCCCTGCCTCGTGCTACGCGCCTCGCTTGGCATGGCCTGCAGCAAAACCCAACGGCTCTGCACCTTTGGTACCCATCTGCTGTCCCCCTTGCTGGGCACCTGCCTCCTTGGTGCCACCTTCGTCCTGCCTACCCTCCCCCGCTGCAGCCTCCCCGGGGCAGGGGAGCCACCGCACAGCGGCATCGCCTGCTCCAGCCAGCTCCTGCCATGTTCGCCCTGGTTCAGCCAGCTCTGTCCGCACCGGTACTCGCTGGCTCAGCTTTCTTCCGAAGGAGATCCTGGCTTGCAGTGATGCCACGGAAAACCTTTACCGTACACAACTGCTGTGGGCAGAGCTCGGAGAGCCTGGTTACAACAACTGGAATTTAATGTGCTTTATGAGCCTGTATCATTCAACACAGCCATCACGCTGACTTCACACCAAATTCAGTGTAATAACCCACTACTGCGCTGCAGTCTATTTTCATTCATAGGGTATACGGGAAAGCCATTAGCTTCTCTGCTAAGTCCTACACGACTTCTGGAAAGCCATAATGAACTGCTGCAGCACTGACATGGGTTTAGCCAGCCCAAGAGCCTTTTGACATGCTGTTAATTGTGAGCCTGACCCTCTGATTTCCTATTTTAATTTCCTCCCACTCTGCATGCCCTGGAAGCCAGCTAGACGGTACTTACAGAAGACAGATCCTAGAGCACTCTGGAAGCCTATTCTATATTTAATAGGAAATCTTGCTGTGGTGTAAAAGAGAGCTCTCAAAAAACCTGCCTATCTGTTAAAAATGCAACATCTTATTGCTGTGAACAACTAATTTGTGTTTAAGAAGGCACGTCCCATGTGTCAGGATTGCCCCAGGTGGTAATCCAGCATTTTCTGAGCTCTCACCTACAAATTCTTCTTGTTACTTTATAGCTATTTTTTTAAATTACACATTTTGGATTTAGTGAAAAATTTTTAAGAATCATAAACATCACAAACTTTGAATTATCAAAAAAATTGTAAAAACAAAAACCCCTTTCTATTGAAATAGAAAAAAAATAATTGAAAACGTTGAGGGGGGAAAACAATAGTTCTTTCACCAGCTCTTCTAAATATAATGGTTTAACAACAGACATTAGCAATATTGTCAGTGTTCTCTGAAGTCACTGCTCCCAGCCTCCTGTGTTCTAATTGAAGACTGATTAGAAAATGAGCACATATACCCCCAAAACAATGCTTTTCTTTTATACATATTAAAAAAATTAACTCATGTAACTGAACATGCAAATTTCCTATTATCATAAGAAATACATTAATAAATGTAACAACTGAGAGGGTGCCTAGATAGTGGTTTACTTTTCAGAGACGACACGCAACATTAGAAATGCAAGAGGCTCCCCTGAGAAATGAGTTCATGGTGTCCGGCTTGTGGAGCGGGTGGTGGCACCCTGCCCTCAGCATCCTGCCTCCACCAGCTGGAAGGAGGATGCAAAAGTCACAGTCTGAGCTAAGAAGTCAGAGATGCTGGGAAACACCTCTGAAGCCTTCATGTAGTCACTTCAAGGCCAAAAAGTTAGTGTTAGTTTTAAATATAAAAAGAAACTTCTCATTGAACCAAAGCTGCTCCTCACAAACCTATCCCACACACGAGTACCTGAAAAAAGTAACTGGCTAATAATTAGTTTTGGAACCAGTGCAATTAAGCTAATTAGGTGAAGTTTAGTTTAAGAGAAGCACCCTCTCCACACTGCTGCTATTTTCATGGAACCTCCTCTGAGCTGCAATAAGTGTACTCCAATGCTACCAAGTAACACCAGTGAAAATACACATTGTGGTGCTCTCATTCATTTTAGTATTATCCAAGAAAGAGAAAACAATGTGAATTTTTTACAGAGAGAACACCTGGCTTTATGTTTTCATTTTAGAACAATATGGGAAGATGATTTCTACTGGGACAGAAAAAAGAAAGTTTGTGAAAAATGTCACAAAAATCCTACCTTTAATTAATATTTTAAAAAATATTTTCCCTTTACTCAAAATGTCATTTTGAGATAAACAGCATGGAAAAAGGTCAGGATTACAGAGTCATTACCTGTTTCAAAGGCATTCACCTGAAGTTATTTCTGAGGTAATTTCTTTGAGCTTTAAGTAAAGGTTAGATATTTCCTCCACTTGTACTTCTGAAATCACAACTGTTGTGTCAGTCTCATCATCGTTGCACGTCGTGTGCCCTGACTCCCCTACCGCCCCAACTTTTTATTAAAACGCTCTAACTAGACACCTTACAGGAGATCTAGTTGAGTGCAATATTCTGCAATTAACCATCTGGAAGTAGTTATGTCTAAGTTTTTTTTGCCACCTGAAGCTGAAGACAAGAAAGAATGAAAATACATCCGATCCTGCTGCAACACTGCATTTGAACTGGATAACATACTGAAGCTGTGAAACATCAGGGAGAGACCACAACTGGTACCATAAAGCAGGTGTCAGTGGTATTAGCAATATTACCTGGTTTTCTTCCACATTTAAAGATGGAAAAATCCATCAGTAAAACGCTCATGAAGAAAAATAAGTCAGTTTATAACTACAAAGCATCCTCATTATCTTTTGTAGATTATTGTAAATATTTTTCACAAAAAAACCTCTCTTAGTCTGTGAAAGCAGCTAAATTGTACAGGCTCGCTAAAATTAACAGCAGTAAGTTAAACCCAAGTAAAATAATATTTGTAATTTTTATCATTCATGTTTATGTTTATTTCTGGTCTGATACTGGCAGGAATTGAAAATACATGTTAGCAATAAGCCACATCGGAATGTCAAGCAGCTTTTGAATCCAAACATGCAAAATCCTTCATATGAAACACACACAACGGTTAAATTGACTCAGTTATCCTTCACCTACATGCAGTGAGTCATCATATTAAATATTAAGAGAAAACGTTTATTTTAAAAATTCCTGTAATTGTGCAGGGACAGCTACCACCCTGTACCAGCACAAGCCCCTTTGCAGGACTCACAATCTGCTCCACAAGAGGGCAACCAAATTCCACTACAGAATAGATAAAGCTGTCGAATTTAAAAGTGACCATTCATTTTAGCTAAAAGGCAGAATATCTCCCCATCCTAGAGCGGCTGGGAAAAAGCTAGCCACACACTTAACTTTGGGGGGACGGGGTGGGGGGGCTCAACCTCCACCTCTTTTTCCTTCATAAACGGTGGTGACAGGGAACGGGTAAATGCGGGAAAAAGATTTGCTTAAGGAAGGCAACCAATTTTTCTTTTAATGGGATTTTAGTATCTTCAGATACAACAAATACCCTGTAATCTTGGCCACCAGCCAAAGTGCTTTGCTTTACTGACAGTAAAGCCAACACAGGCTGGTACATAAACAAATAACACAAAGTGGCTACGATATAAGCAATTACTTCGTGCTGCAAGTAGGGATGAGTTACAAGGAAATCTGTGACAGATTAGATCGGTGCAACCATCTTGCAGCCACTGAATCTTTTGCTTGTAGTCTGGGAGCTGTTCCAGTGTGCCTGCCCATGCTAAGGCTGCACTGCCATGAGACTGGACATTTGGAAAATGCCACTCTACTCACTGTTGAAGGACAGAATCAAAGATGCTTCACATCTGGAGAGCACCAGTTTAATCTTGCCACATGACTCAGAAAACGTATACTGGCTCTGCTGCCTGCTGTTCTTACTCACTGCTCAGAAGTTTCCTCGGGAGTAACAAGCAGGTCTGCCTCTTCTCTAGCCACATGTTTCACACCACCTTCTTCCAAGATCAACTGCTCTGAACACACAGTTCTTAAGCTTCCCAAATTCCAAACTGAGAGGATGAACCTTGCTTATTCAGACCCTTGACCAGTATAGCTAATACCACCCTCTGCATCCAACCAGAACTTAGTGCTGTTGAATCTTCTGTACTCCTGAACAGCTGAAGTAGCTACACTTCAACATAGAAGAATCCGAATAACTTTAAATCCAAAATACATGCTGATGCAGCCTACACGTATATTTGTCATACACAACAGTGTCTTTTGGGCTATGTTGGTAAGGTCCAATATATCTATTCTCTTCTTAGGTTTTCACTTGATGACCTATTGTTAAGTCAACTATGGCAACATGTTAAGAATATCTGCAACAATACACAGTATTGTCTTTCTTTCTAAAAAATACTTTAATATGCAACATCCATGGAACTACCTGAAACAGACTATTCTGTTCATATGAACCTGACAGATGTTAGAAACCAACATATTTTATACACGAGCAGTAGGCTACAACAGTACAACTTATCTGGAGCATCACCCTTGTTTACTTCATAGTCAAATCCAAAGAGATGATAAATTTGCTAGTACTGTGCAAGACAGTTAAGCTCTACAAGCCTTCGCTATAGAGCTCATTACAGACCTTCTGTTAATAGGACTCTCAAGCATGAGACACAAGCCTTACTGCCACCACTATAAAACAAACAATTCCCTATCTTCCAGGTAAAGCCTAGCAAGAACAGTGGATTTGCAGGGATGTGGCTAACAATTTCATTTAAAGCATAGTTCAAAACAAAAAAAACCCAAAGAAATCAACAAACCTCCGAAATGTGAAAACTTTCACTAAACAGGCTGATCAGATTATGCCTCACTTGGCAAACCAGAATTTTCCAAATAAGTAAACTTTGGTTTCTTGCTTTTTCACACTTCCTCTAAAATGTTCCAATAATTAAAAAATGAATTTTTTGTTAGTTAAAAATTACTTTGATCTCTAGTATTTTTATTTCTCCTTTGCCCAGTTCCAGCTCTGGATGCACTGTTTGTTGATGCAACTAGAGAGAAGCAGAGCAGCAATGCACTTACTGTTCTGGACTAGAAACTGAAGTCCTTCGTCCTTCCACAGCAATATTGCTCTTGGGTCTCTTAACAATGTGAGGTCTTGGTGGGCGAACCTATTACATACACACAGAAAAAACATTTCGTCAAATATTTCAAGTTGATCAAACTACAGACATAAATACAAAATAGGCATAACTACTGCAATCTTAAAGGTATCTTCTGTTCAGAATTGCCTTTCAACGTCTTTATTTGTTGTGCCACAACAATGCTACAAATGGATATAGATATACAAATGAATAGAAAAGATGAATATAAACTACAGGGACCCACAAATTATTTAAGGACAACCCCCATAACCCCCCCAACCCCTATTTTTTGAATAGCAAATGTAACATATATGCTTGTCACTGTTAGCTATTAGCAAAGCAACAAAACTTTGATCCACTGTTCTTTTTGCTACAGGCTAAGTATCTGACAAAAGATTCCCTAAATGTGAGCTTCCTCTTATACAGTTCACTTGATAGAGTAAAACTGGAAAATCCTGTGTGGTGCTGTACATTATATTGGAAAGTGGAGTTCAGCCCTGAAATCATGCTCCTTTTGTCCACTTTTTCATAGGAACCCAACTTCTCAAGTGAAGACTTCTGTGTAAGGGAGCACTGAAACATTTGTACTTAGAATAAATGTTAGAACATGAAAAACATAGTTCATTTTTCATTAAAAGTTTGCTTCCTTTCAGCAGTTGAACAGAAACCCTTGCCAGACAGATTATCATCATCACCTCTAGTGTTACATTAGTTTATCTTTTGTTGTCTGTAATAAAATTCAAAGCTTTTTGATGACGTTGCTGCCAATCCAATCTTAAATAACCTATCTATCACTTTCAGAAATCAAGCTTAATTTACTTAACTCTACAAGCAAACAAGCTTTACTTCCAGGAAAGGAATAAGCACTTGTGATCACTATATAGGCAAAGTTTATGCATGTGCCTACCTATAGCAGCACGTAATCCTGCTGATGAACTTAGCCCTTGGAGTTAATTGTGGGAATGAGCATTCGCAGCATCAGGGTCAGGCTGTAGAAACCAGCTTCCATTTTTTGTCAGGAAGGTACTACCTTACCTGAAACACTCTGGTTTGTTGGTTTAGCTGAGTGCTAGTTTCAACAGAAATCCCCACGGCTCTCAAAGTTCGGAACACAGCTCAACTTCTGACCTCCCTGCGCTTGGGCTCTGGTGCTAGTCACAATATGAAGGAAGCTGTCAGCAGCCTACAGTCTGAGCACTCTTTGGATGGCTAATGAATTTGTTCACAATGCTAGAATAGGTGCAGATTTTCCCCCACCTCTGCAGGTTTTTGTTGGGTATTTTGGATTTGTTTATTATTTGGGGAGGGGGGCGCTTCCTGGCTTCCCCCACCCCAGCCATATAAACATAAAATTTTCTTGCCAGGAAAATTTGCATGTAGTGTTTCTGCACTACACAACAGTATGCAGAAGACAGTGGCGGGATTATTGTATTGTATTTTCAT
This sequence comes from Falco peregrinus, assembly GCF_023634155.1. Lineage (NCBI taxonomy): Eukaryota > Metazoa > Chordata > Aves > Falconiformes > Falconidae > Falco > Falco peregrinus. The sequence goes on from NC_073721.1 coordinate 51,399,639, forward strand.
TTCAAAGGAAATGATGTACAGCAGATATGATAAAGAAATCTGGAGCTGTATTGCCACTATTTCTTAGGAAAAACAGCTTATAAAAAGGTCAGATGTTAAGGTCTTGAAGATCAGTCCCCATACAAGGCTTCTCCTCTCTACAATAAAGACGGCTTAAGAATGTGAATTTATGGCAGGAATGTAAGGATTAAGTTTGTGGCAACTTCAACTGAACTTGCAACGTGGTGAAACATGGGGAAAAGAACAACAGAGCTAATTAGACGAGCTGAGCTGTCAGAGTGCGGCTGAATGGCTCGGTGCCAACAAACAAAAGGAATGGGCTGGCAATCAGCAGGATCGATGAAGAATACTGCTTCATTAGGGTTGATAAAACAGAGAGAGAGAGAGACCAAGAGAGAGCAAGTGCATGCAAGAGAGGGGGGAGAGAAGCAAGAGGAACTGGGGGGAGAAGAGAGCGAGAATGAGAAAGAGAAAAAGAGAGGAAGAAAGAAACCTGTTTAATTAAATCTGAGCTGGAAGATGATGTGTAAAGCTGGCTTGTCATCATGCTGGGAACACTTTCACCTTTTGGGTGGTACCCTGGGGGACTGATGGTGATGAGGGAGAGAGATGAGAGTTTTGGATGGCTTCAGGGGGCCACCAGACCAGTAAAGTGCAGGGTGACATGCTAAGTAGGATTTAGAGCATTGTTCATGGGGGACTGCAAGGAAAAGCCAGGAATCAAGCCAATTCCTTGCTGGATTTTGAGCTTTATGTAGCCAAATAGGCAAGGTTAAATGCTTATCAAATGCAAAAGTATGAAAGAAATCCAATTAGATGAGCACACAGCCGAAAGAAAAAAGGTAAACATCCAGTACAGAAGGGTTAAATGTGCTTATTACTGTCCCCATCAACTTTATGTGTAATTATTATATTTTAACTTTTTCTAATTGCAGGAAGTTTCCAAACAGCCACTATTAATCCAAACAGATCTCTATTAATTATTAGCAACAACCCTCTCTCTTTCATAATACCACCACAACTCATTTCCAAAACAGCAGAATGTAAAGAATATATCTTTTCTGCTTCCTTAACCTTTATTTGGTCTGTGTTTTTCTTTTTATTATTAGCAATGACTCGCTGCAAGGACTAGCACCCATGGATTCCTCTTCGTAACAGATTTATCCTCGAAACAGTAAGTATTTCTCAGGAATTCTGGTATTATGTAGATTTGGTCGGAAGAGCAGAGGGACCTGGTCTCCTCTTTCAGTGCTTGCTGTAAAAGACTGGGATAAATTACTTGCTGATACCTACCTCTGTATATATGCCAAGACTAAGAGAGGGAAAAAGCAGCCTGCATAAAGTATTATTTACACACACAAAAATGTGTTTCAACTATTAAAAGCCAAATAACAGTTCTGAACAACAACAAATTTATGTATATTTGGTACAAGCATATTTTTGGGAGTGATTACAATCATTTACATTTATCTTGAATTTCCTCTTGATGAATGAAGCATTTCTGTTCCACTTATTGACACAGCTAGATGAATGCAACAGGAGCTTTTACTCTTACAGTTCCAACCTCTTATCAATCACATTGGGAGCAAAGACAGTTGACACAAACACATTATAGTGAGGACTGTTAATGCACCACAGCTGAGAGATTAAACACTCTTAGCAAGACTTTGATGTAATACATTACTCAATCTGAGCAATACTGTACAGCAACTTTTGTTCAGAGGAATCGCCAGGTGCCCTCATACACCTGCTGCACACAACCCAAGAGGGCTGTGAAGCACGACGGGAACCCCACAGCACCACGAACGTCTGTGCCTAGTGTAACATGTCTGGGAGGGTCTCCCATATGCATTACATTTAAGAGAACACACACAAGCATACTCAATGCTACCTTTTAAACACAGAAAACACAAATCTCCAAAGCAAGAATCCATAAAAATGACTGTTAAGCTAAACACCCAGAGTTAGGAAGAGGGAGGAAAAGAGACATGCTATTGAAACATAACATAGGAACATGCACCAAAGATCAAAAGTTAACACACACCCAAGTGCACTTGTTACCCAGCTGCCTGCTCATCTGAAATGTATTTTTAACAAGTTTTAGCAAGATTAGATTTGAAAACTTGCATTTCTCTCTTTCTTATGCATGTACATGTATAAGGAAGCAAGGAGGAAGATGTATTTACCTTTTGGGGGAAATTATATTCATAAAGCAAAAGTCCTGAATAAATAAGTATCTTCCAATGCTGTCGAGAAAAACAACACCCCTTCTAAACAGCTACTACTAAAAAAATAAATAAATTTAAAAAAAATTATCACTGGTGCAGATCCTGCACAGTCTCCAATTTTAAAGCCATCTGTCATATTTAATATGTAACAATTTCCTACAGTTCATGTTTTGACTGAAAAACTGCCAAGATAAGGTATCACTGCCTAATACAGTACAGGTATTGCCCGAGAATGATTTCTGTGCTGTTCTTCTGTGGAAGAGTCACTGCCCCTGGCCAGCCTGCTGTGCCCACATTTTTTATACTACGTAATTACGTAAAGTCCCAGCTTGCATTTTAAATTAAAATATATATGTATACCATCCATAATGTTGTACTAATGTTCTACTGCCCAAATATAGACTTTGCCGCCTTCATGTGTATAAACTCATCTATTCCATGGAGAAAAATTAAGCGTCTCAAATTAATTTAAAGCATAACTTGCAGAGAAATACTTCCTTTTCAGACTTCTGCTTCCTTTCATATTTGAGTTTAGTGCAAGTCTTCAAAAGCTCACTGGCTAAAAACTTATGCCAGCCTAGCAAGATTTTCTGTTTAAGAATTAATCACTGCAAAAGTGAAAACAAACGTTGCAACAGCAGCATCAGTTACCTGCAGAACTGACTGAAAGCTGAGAACTCGTCAAAGAAAAGCAGGATAAACGCAGGTCCCAGGGCTGTGCCGCAGCAGAGAAGAAGGGTGTTTAGGAGCATAATTCACACATTGCTTTTTTGCAGAGTTTGACAATCCAAACTACCAAGGTTTAGTAATGCTACCAAGAGCGTAATTCAGGCAGTGTTAAGCTGTGGCAGTGAAACAAAACTACCAACTACTCACAGGCCTAGATGAACGCTGTATCTTTGGAGGCGGTGGCCGGGGCGGACGGAGTCTTTGCTGCTGTATCAAAGTGGAAACTAAATTAAAGTCACCTACATGAAAACACTTCTGATTTTGTGGCAAAAGCAGTATAAGTGGATGATAACATGTGATTTACCTTAACTTCATACTCACCTCACAAAATGCTTTCCACCCCCGCAAAACAGCGACAAATCTCATGATCTACAAAGTGCCACAACAGGAAAGATACCAGTATGTGCCTGCTGCTGTAGGCTTAACATTGCTTATGTTAAAGCAAAGGTAGCAGGATCAGCCCTCCAGACCAGATCACCCAAAACTTATTGGGACAACAAAGATGCTCAAGACAAATTCTTGGACCTCTAGGTCTAAGTGTTCTGGACAAGATTTATGCAAACTGAAGGAATCCCGCAAAGCAGGACATTCAAAAAAGCTTTCACTAAAATCTCAAGAGTGATTTTAGTGCTTGTGAAAACTTACAGTAAAGGCCTTAAACCAAAGACATTTAAGAGCATGGGAAAAAACTCTTCATACACTTAAAGATGAGCACATGTTTAGATACTGTACTGGACCAAGGTTTAAATGCCTAGAGCAAAGTGTCATTGTAAAGAAAACTAAAAGCTCTGTGACCAACATGCTGAAGATGGAACAGTGCATTAAGATGCTTATTTTGGTGTCTCATTTTTTTAAATTAGCAGCGGGCCAACTCATTGCTTTTTAACAGCACTGGAGCTATTCCACCCCAGTTGCTTTTGGCTGAGCCAGCAGCATGACTCTCCTCACACAGACGGCATCTTAAGGTATAGTCTGTTAGACAAGGAATCCACTGAAATGAATGAGGTTGCAAGTAAAACCATCCTAAAGTACAACTTCGGTGCTGAGAACAAGATCACAGTTAATGCCCTTTCTGTGGCAGCTTGTGTACACGTATTAGCACCTCAAGAGACGAGCAGAGCCCTCCGTGAGGAGCACATGTGAATGACTTTGAACGCCCGCTCGACCAGACAACGACTGCATCGCTGCCCACGGTGCCTTCCACAAACACCTGCCAGCCACAGCGAAAAGGCACAGGAACTGGCAGTGGGAGTCAGCTTCTTCAGACAGAAAAAGAAAGCTTATGCAGATTACTGTATTTCTCTCCAGAAAAGATTCCAGATTTGTGTCTCAGCCGTTCTTAACTTATTAGTGTAGCCTTTATTCTAGAATGACAGACATTCCCTCTCAGCTACCCTCACACTGTGCAATAGCACAAGTCCAGCCGCCCCTTCTTCACACTATATTCATTCTCCTCTTGTACCTCTTCAGACTTTTTTTTCAAATTTCCCATTTGCATCCATTGGTTCATTTCTCCTTCCTTGAGTTGTCAATAAAGGAGCGCCAGACCGCACATATGTACTTGGCTCAACTTTTTGGGGTGGGTGAGGAAAAAAAAAACAAACCAGAACACTTGGGATGGAGAGCTGAGGCCAGAATTATTCCATCTGATAGCTTCCCTCTGTATTTTCCAAGAAAGCGAGTATGAAAACAAAGAGAACAAAGAGAGAAATGACAGAGTGGCGAGCTGAGGTGGCTGCTGTTAGCCCCACTGTCCTGTTTCTCCTCTGTACCTTACATTATCACTTCAGTCCGGGAAGCTGAGTTATGCTGCCGTATATCTTCCCATCTTCCCTGCTCAGGCTCAGAGCACAATCTTACAATATATTTAACTTCTGTCATGTAACATAGCATACTTATTTTCCATTATGTTTCAGAAGCATAATGGAACAACCGAAAAATCCAAACTTTATACTTTTCCAGTTACTTAAAAGACATTCAATCACTACCTAGCAACTTCGGCAAAGTATTTGATGAAGCAGAAAAACAAGACACAATTATTACTCATTTCTTTTTTCAAATTTTTTATGCCTTCTTCATATATATTTCCCTTTGTTATTTTTCCTCTTTTACTTACCTAGAAATTGTGAACATTCCTACATTAGAAAATTCTCAAGTAGGTTAATTAGGTGGGAAATTTAAGTATTTTCCTAAAGCCACGGCTAGCAGTGTTGTCCTGGATTTTGCGAATCACTTTTTCCTTTCTATAGCAAAAGCCAGGATGATTTTTGAGGAAACGCTGCACAACCGTAGCATCAGCAGTATTAGCTGATGAACCAGTGGCAGGATTACTAAAGCTTCTGCAAAATGTGTGACAAAGGCATGCCCCTCAGAGAGCAAGACAGACAGACAACACAGTGGCTGAGGATTACCTCCCAGCGAGATGGTCAATACATTGATTATAGTCACTGCAAGGAGTAAAACTGAACTGTGCTTGGCCACCCAAGTACTCCATAGAGAAAAAATATTTTCTCAGAAAATGTGTGACAGGATTTGTTAATTATCTGCCACATCACTGTTTGACTAGACCATGACAATAAAATCGAGTTTTAAATATTTGGGGGTAACTGAAATCTACGCTTTGTGTTAGAAGTCACCAGTATTGGTATCCTTTTCAGCTGACTTACTAATGTGAACTGAAAAATATCCATACACAAGTCAGAGTACAGAAAAGAGCAAAAGCATTAGATGTTCTGGTACAATGTGGAGGACAACTACTATGCCATTGCATACTCCTTGCCTGTGGCCAAACCACAAGCAGCACTGATCTTTTACTCCTGTTAGTCCTAATTGACCAACAATTACAAGTCAGACCTTAAAATATCATGATCTTGTCTAGAACTCAAAACTATATATACTTTTTTTTTTCTTTCTGGTCTCTGAGTGATAAGCATAAGCCTGTGCTGCTTTCAATTTTTCTCCCATTTTAAGAGGGTCAAAAACTCTCCTCTTTAATATAAACTGTGATTCTCATTGAATTACTCAACTTCAAGACCAAGGAATACACTAAGACAGAATTTCTCAAGGTTTATGTTATATATGCGTGAGTTATCCACACTTACTGAAGTTACCTCAGCTTCCATTTTATTTGAGCTTGGTGATGTGGCACAGATTTTTTTTAAAACATTTATTTACTTAATTATTTGTGATTCAGATAGATTTTTTTAAAACACAATCTAAGACCATAAGCTCAAGTGTTATGTCATATCTCCACTCATTTCTTCCCAGCATTTTCCTCCTTTTTACTAAGCTTTGTATTGGTATCAGCATTGATCCATCTTGCTGCTCTTCTAAATCTACCTTTTCATTTACTGAACTTTGCTCATCTCTCACTGAAGTTATCACATGACAAATGAATGCCACATAGATTGACATCTGGAATCCCATGTGGAATTAGGTCCAGCCACAATTTACTGTTAAGTCCATATATGTACCTACCTTAAAAAACAAACAAACAAACTATCATTCATATCATGACCTTACTACAAGATATGTTAGTGAAAGCAAGGATGGACAGCTGCTTTTTCACTGTCATCTGTTGCATCAGCGTCTTGAGAAGCTTTATTCAGACAGCAGTTAAAATTCTGCATCTATCTACTGAGAAGTTTCTTGTTTCTCCTCCAGAGCAGCTGGCACTTTTCTCTGCACATGACAAGGTACTGGACAAGACATGTAATACACAAGGTGAGTCTATACAAGAAGCAGCATTGATACACTCCCGCAAGTTTCAATCAGCTCATTTTTGGTCAAGGTTCTGCAATGCAGATTTCAGTTAGCTGGAAAAGGAAGGCAGGCAGGCAGGAAAAGGAAGAAGTTTTTTTTCTTTCCCTAAATCACAGAAAGATTTCAGACAAATGCTTTAGTTTGTCCAAGGACAGAACAAGCACATGCTAGGGCACATTTTGTGCAAGTATCATCTTAGATCCATGTAAGTGAAAATAAAAAAAGACCCTATAATATTTATGTATAAGCCAGGAGTTTCAAGCCGATATGCAAACTTGGATGAGAAGAACATGGGACTTCCAGGCAAATAAGCAAACTACCACATAAAAACAATCTGAAAAGAGAAGTTTCACAGATATATGACATGCTCCTGATGCAAAATCTAGAAGCAGTTATTTGGTGTACATACCAGAGGTACATTAGGGTTCTGTTTATATGCAGGTCAGCACACAGAGTAGTGCATGGAATACTATGACAAACCAGGGAGTGGGGAGGTGGGGGCAGGTCTAATGAGGAAGAGGAGTTATAACCCAGCCAAATACCCTCCTAAAATGAGATCCCAACAGTGCTTTCTGAACAAGCAGGAAGACAAATGCTGAAGTTTCATTTTCAAGGATGCTTAGATCTAGGAGCAGTGCATGCATAAACTACATCTGCTCCCAGAGTAGTGCAGGCAGTGGCAGAAGTCACAGAATCCTCCTAAGAGCTGGACTAAGACAGGTTCTTCATAGCCATGCACCAAGCTGAAGGAAACCAACTGGTCCCGCAGCCCAGACCTAAGGGGGACGAGGTTAATACTAAACCACACACTGTGGTGGAGGTAACTACAAAAACTGGAGTGAAGAAAGGGGTCCGGTAAAGCAGGACACACAGGTGGCATTTGTACACAAAGGGCCTCTCTATCAGACAATTCCTGATGCCAGTGATCAAACAGAGGCAGTTTTCTTTGGGTGATGGTTACAGGCAGATCTACGCAGTAACAATAAACTATCCCTTTGCAGGAGCTAATATTTTCATATCCTTATCCTGTCACTGGATTATTTTTTTTTCCAGCTGAGATTTAAATATCACATATGATTAAGCTTTCATCTCTGATCAAAAAATAATTCTATCTGTTTCCACAATAAAGACACATACAAATGCTGCTTTGGGAAAAGATTAAAAGTGTAGAAACTTTTGTGTCTCTTGGGCTTTTAAATAGGTATTGTGTTAACTTCACTCTCAGATTGTGACTTCGGTACTTGTAACACAATCAAATCCAACACTCAGATTCAAATTTATCTTATCCACTGAAGTGCTACCAGAAAGAAGGTTGAGGTCTTGTATGTATTGCACCACATACTACATTCCTGAACCCTAAAGAGATCCGAATAGAACAATAAGACAAAACTACATATTCACAGCAGCATGTTCTCTCCATTAAATATGGATAGGGAAATAGTATGGCTTAAATCAGTGATGTGAAGCACAGAAAAGAACAGGCAAAGGGCAGCGAGAAGTAACTGATGTGGAAGCCCACCAGGAGATAGCAGTTATTTGCCCTTTACCACAGCTTCATTTTTAATGTTGCTGTTAGTATCTGTCACCAGAATGGGATAAGCCAGTATATTCAAACTATATGAAGACCGTATTTGCTGGTAAAGCTCTTGATTTGAAGTTAATTTGTTAATGCAGCAAAACACATTGTTTCTAAAAGGTCAGTAGGGGAAGCTGTGTTGGAATATCAACTTAATTTCCTGTGCTGTAAGGATGAACGGGTACAAACCAGCACATGGCTACATTGCTAAAAGCTGCTAAATTGCTATTCTAGGTGTGTTCCTAAATGTATATGCCATAGTTTTTTCTATGAAGGGAAGAAATGTCTAAATTAGCACTTTCTTACCAGTAGCTGTTTATCACCATACCTTTTTACTCTAGATATTTTTTTTAATTGTCTTGTTCTAAATATTTCTAAGCAGCAAGACAGAAAATGTGCAGAAAGCCAATTTTATGACTGCAGATCTGGCACTGTTTTACTAATTATCAGGCAAGTGATTTTAAGCTATGAGATGCTGGAGAAAGAAAAAAACATCTTACATTCACTTTTACACTGTAGAAATACTATTTAAAAATTATATATCCCACATCTCAAAGTAGCTATTATGTATCCAAGGAAATTGCACAATACAGTTATTTGGGTTTTTTATACTACAGAAAACATTACAAAAAGCACATTATCTCAAATTAATTGTGGACGTTTGTTGGGATTTTTTTTTTAAAAAAGTGGCATTCAAAACAGAGCCTTTATGAATAAATTAGAGGCGCTACTTCATGTGCAGCAACAAGTGCAACTAGAAAAATGCAGAAAGGAAACACAAGTAGGTGGAAACTGGTTTGCCAGTACTTACAGAAAGAAGTGTTTCTCTTGCTCAAAAAGTAGTGAGACGTGTTTCTAATACATTTCCAAAACAAAGCTTTCCATATGAATATCTTACTTCCTTCAGAAATTGAGGACTGGTTTAAAAACTGCTAGTGTGTCTTAAAGACGATTAGACAAAGGAGAGAGATGCACTGTCCTGAATGTACCCATGCTCAAACACATGATCCTGCAAAAGATCTGAACTGCTGACTTTGGTAGAATATGCTGGACCTCAACTGAACACCCAATAATAAAAAAAACCCAAAACAAACTAAAAAAACAACCAAAGCAAAACAAAACCAAAAAACCTGGGGAGAAAATAACAACACTGGAAAATGTATGGTACCTAAAAAGATTCAGTACAGAAAGCAGACGGAATCTATGAGGCAGCTGTTTCATTATCCATCCAGATCCCTGCACAGCACACACACTACTTTTTACATACTCCCATATGTACAGCTCACAAACTGGGATGACAAGAACAGTGTATGCTTTACAGCATATATTTTTAATTTACACTCTGAAATACTTCAAAAGAAATCTGCTGGGTCCTGTGATAAAAATAATTTTCAAGTTTTAAGGGACGCCTCATTCTTCAAGCCATATTTGTAGATTGGGAAGGTAGAATGAATCTGGCAAAAACGTAGCAATGGCTATAGCTCTGCCAAGAATTTACAAAAGGGGCAGAGAATGCCACAATTAAACACTCTGATTAGTTTAATGGAAAAAAACAAGGACTATCTTCTTACCTTTCTTACCAGGAATCTTCCATCACACAACAGAGAGGTAGACAGTAAGAGGAGGAAATGAAAGGTAGGTGCCTACAAGGTCCTGTTTTCCCTAATACCGAATAAGGATCTTTATTGCAAGCATCTGAGTCATATCTGGTGTCATGGGATACTGCCAAAGACGCACAGTTCCATCCCAAAGCCACTAAGAGGAAACGCACTTTTTACTACAGGGGAAGAAAGGGTTTTTTTGAAAGTCTGCCCTTGCTTCCTCTCTCTCCTGGCTGAGACAAACTGTGTCCTTCCTAATCAAGGGTACAAAAATTTTTATAGTGCATCTAGACCCAGGGCACTGATAACTCATCCTCATTTGGCAGCCCTGATCATGTCTGTTTATTAATCTCCTACTGTGCCCACAATCCCAGAATAGCTAACTTTTACAAATATTACATATTATAATGTACAACATACCACAGTTTGCTTTACATCTAGGACTTACACAGTACTAACCAGATGTAGATCTCTCCTAAAACCAAGAAGGAAATCAAGAGCATGATGTCAGGATCATGTATATCTTGCCAAGTTAAAAGGTTCCACCAGGATGAAGCAAATAGGCCTCTTGGCTGTGTCTTATCACTTGCTTGATATGGAAGGGTGCCAGGGACAGAAAATCCTAAAACCATAGGTTGCACTACTATGGCTTATTATTCTTTATAACCGATACTATTCTAAAAACACATAACTTAAATAATAAACCCCTTGGCTGTAGAATTTAATGATAGTTTGTTTCTTTTGTCTGTAATTACAGAAAAAAGGAAGAATATTGAGAATTAGATGGATATATTTTTCTATGTGTGCAGTAAGTGTTGAGCAGACAGACATACTCGGGCCAAGCCCCAAAGCAGCATGTGTTCTTACATGATGTTGATGGGAGGATATTATGTAGTAGTGGGTAGCTTGTAATGGTATCTATGGTTTAAAGACCTGTCAAGAATTCCGATTACTTCCTAGCTCCAGTGACAGGAAAATTCATATACTATGCAAACAAGCAGTACAAAACCCACAAAAGACTATACCAATACTATTGGAGATTGTAACCGCTTAGTTCTTCTATCTCATTTTTTATCTGCTGTGCAGTTGAAAATAAACCCTGACCTCCTTCATCTACATGTGCATTCAGTTCTTCTAAAACACTGTAAAAAAACCCACCTCCCCTAACTATTAAACTGGTATTATAGAATACTTTGCAGTTTGAAGACTCTTGACATTTTCCAAAGGAGATGACTGTCTACAGCCTCTTATTTCCCTGGCACGGATCCCAGGTGCCTGCAGACCACAGTTTGAAAACCCCTGTACGTTAAGCTCTGTGTAGTAGGTATCTCTTCCCGCAGGAAACAGAGGCCTACAGAACACAAAATATTTAATTCAATCTAGAGCAGTTCTGGTTCAGAAGTGCCTCACACGTTTTGTTTCCTGTTTTGTTTATATGTAGTGAGGCCTTGGATGACTCAGAATCCCACCGCAGCCAGGCAGCCACGTCAGCCAGGAGCAGGCTGGCACTGCCTCAGTGCTGCTTTAACTGCTCCGCTCTGTCTGGAGCGCTTTCACGTGAGTGCTCCTTGCTGAGCCTTCCTTTTGCAATTGGCTTCAGCAATCAATGCCGTTTGGGTAAGAGGGCAATTTGCAATGATTCACTAGCCTAAATGCATGCACCATTGTTTTTGGTCTGAGAAAGTATCAGAGAAAAACCAAAGAAATTTTCACTTACAGAATGGACTTCAAGTAAATTTGAGATACTCACTTTTACATAAACCACTGCAGCTCATCTAACCTGCCCTCCTTGTCCTTAGAGCAACCACTGGTAACTTAGTACCATTTTTGGTTTTTTCTTTGACATTTTGTCACCTCGTTTGCACCTAACCTTTTGCACTGGATTTTTTGTGGACCCTGCAGTAACAGCAGAATCCTGCATTCACAATATCCATGCCTCAATCCTAGATGGGTAACTCAGTAAACACACAGGTTCATGGTACTAAGGCATGTCTAACACCCAGAAAACAACATATCCTATGGACTCTCCATTGCATAATACACCTTAGCCTGAAAGCATATCTTTCATTTGTACAGAAAGAGAATAAAATCGTGCTTGTCTGTTACGTTACCACATGATGAAAGGACCATGAAAGAAAAGTCCCTTAACTCATTGAACCATGCCCTTTCTAGATTACTAGCAAAACAGCAAGGAAGTTTTGGTTTGGCTTTTTTCAGAGGAGGCTTTCAGAGAGAATCTCATTGAGATGATGTTCTAATTTCCAAAGGACTCCTACCAAAAGGAGGTATATTTTGCAGTGGCTTGTTTTCATTCTATTTCTCAACATACACGCATGGAAAGACACGTTGCAAAAAATCCCAGACCCCAGGAATATATTTATCCCCATGTGTTAAAGTCTATCCATCTACTATCTCAGCAGAGTTTAAAATCACAGCTAATAGGTTAACAACTGTTTTTCTTCTGCTTCAGATGAAGAATATCAGAAAGCTGGGGGAATATTCGGCTTCCCAATTTGTACTGACTGCTCACTGCTACCTGCAATGTCTGTTTGACAGGACTGACATTTTGTACCGCTGTGAGATGGGAAAACGTGTGACATTTTTATTCATGGTGGCGTACGCCCTTGTAATGATCAGCCCTGGTCGATGTGCTTACTGCAGCAGCCCCGAGCCCTCGGAGAACAAACAAGAACCGAAGGTGCCAGCAGTTTGGCTGCCTTATTAAACACCACCAGGATTCTAACGAAGAGCAACTGCTGGAAAATCTCACTGTCAAATCCTCAAGGACATTGTCAACATGGAACTAACTACATATATTTTTCATTTAAAACGCTGGAAAATCCAGCAATGCAATATTAAATATAAAGAAAAAAGCCACACTATTTTGTGTGTGTTTTCTTTTTTAACTGGTCACTTTGTCAGCTTTACATCGGGCTTTCTGTGGGCCTGATACTGGAATTCAAATCAAGGAGATCATGCAACCCACAAGATTTAAAAGGCTGGAAAGTGGACATATGCCTTATTATCTTTTAACAGCCATTCCTCTCTAGCAAGCAGAATACTTGTACAGAGGGAAAAAAGAAAAAAAGAAAGGATATGGTCTCTCATTTAATTTAAGGAGTTTTATGAACAGCAATGACTATATGCTTCCCTCAGCTTCATCATTCACCGAGGAATTCTGCATAATCATGGGGATACTCCTCCGCACAAACACAAAAGTACATGGCCCCTCTATCTGTAGCATGGCACTCCACAACCGTTTACTTGGTATTAATCAGTCTAGCTCTGACTGGCAAATCCAAAAAATGCCTGGCCAAACAAGCACTCACAGTGGGGTTAGCAGTTAGAAGAATCAGATGTTTCACATTCTCTCTCCCTTTAATCTTCTAGTTTAATCCAGGGGCCCAGAGGTCAACTCAGACTGTTCTGGCCTTACTGCACGTATCAACTTCATAAGTAATACATAAGAAGCTTCTGGATGCTGATCTACATTGATAGACTAAGCAAGTCATCCATAAGACCCTCTGAGCTTTTCTCAAGTTGTCAATCTAGGTGATTTGGTTAGCCTTGCATGTACTGATGTATTTATTTTATATGCATGTTTTATTTATAAAGCTCAATTCTTCCTCCACATGCCAGCAGTGATGGACCAAGATACTCTCTACAAGATATTTATGGGTTCCTCAACGTAACAGGACTAACAAGGAAATTCTGCAGACATGTTACAGCTGCTATTGCTTGTCACAGAGCCCTAGGAGGTCGGCTCAACCTCAGTATTTTCTTCATATATCCAAGCGTTATGGCATCTGACTTTCATGCACCCAGGGCAGCAAATTTATTCCGAACATCCCTATTTAAGAAGCACTTGAAATGCCAAGACAGTTGGAAAACACTAAAAGACACAGTCCAGAATATGCTTTTTTGTGGATGAACACATCTGCTGGATGCAGGACCAGAGCCACATCATCTTACTGCAAAGCACAAATTCCTACATAGCTACATACATACTACATCACTGTAGTAGCTGAAGAAGACATAGCTGTCTGCTTGTTCATTAGAAAATACTGGCAAGTGAGTGCACGAGAGGCATAACCTTTGGCTATGCTCTGCAGGTGGTGTACATCTTCCTAAAGGGAGCACCAGGTCTCACTTGTCAAATATTTACACGCATGACAAGAGTGCAAGCCTTTTAGTTAGATAACTACTATCCCATGGATTGCCATTTCTGCAGATCTTGCACACCACAAAGCAGAATTTCAATCAAATGAATTATTTACTTGTCTGTTGACATTGTTTCTGTTCCCCTGTTTAAGAACACTGTCCCCTAAAAACCTGATGGGACATTTGATTAGCCTCAAGTAGATATTAGGTGGACAAGTGCTTCTGGGCCAATACATTTGCCTTTCTTGCAAGGAGACTTTTACTGAGCAACGGTGAATTCCTTTTTGAAAGGAAAAGTCAAAGAAAGGAGTGAGAAGACATGAGATTAGAAAATATGCTTTCTGGAGACAAAATAATTTTAAAGAACTAGGCTTACACTTTCGCTAAATCCATAAAGAATCAAGTGGAGAGAAGGAGGAAATTCCATGTGGCTCATCAGTGGGGAAGATTGGAATGGAAGCTCATTTTCTTAATGAAGGTACCTCTATTGTCAGAACAGTTCAGAGTGGCAAGAAAAGGAGGCTGGCTTTGCAGCCGTAGCATTGAGTTGCAGGAATACTAGAAAATGAACTTGTTTTCCCCTTTCCCCTTTGGTTTTCAACCTCAGTGCCACACAATGCCTGCTGTGATCCAGGGGAATCTGCTATTGTTCTGATGCACCTGGGTGTGAAGGGAGTCACAGGATTCGGCAAAGGAGCCTTCCTCCTTTCCCAACTTCATCTTTTTAACCCTGGAGATAATCCCTCCCTCTGCTGCCTCTGGCCTCAGCGATCCAGTTTTGCGTTTCTGGAATGTAGCTGGTTGGTTTTCTTGCCATCTTCCCCCTGACCTCTTAATGCTGTTCAATCTTCCTGAAGAAGAAACCTGCCCTACCAAGTAGAGTTGTTTGTTCTGCATGTCTAAACGCAGATCAGGAATGGAAAAAATGAACACATTCATTTACAGCAAATTATCAAAACAGCAAATAGGATGGTAATTTCCATTTTATGGCCTGCGAAAGTTTAACAGCAGTTAAGAATCAGCTGGAAAGAGAACTTGGACAGGACAAGTCTTTTCACAGTCAGGTAAGCTGCTTTAGTATGAGTATATTTTCCATTTGTTTCAGTTATTTACACTAGCCCCCAGAATACTAATTCTCTCTAGTTTGCATCAAGAATAGGGTATGATTGACTCTCTTAAGTAAAGATACACTTGGTAGAGTCTTTTGTATTTTCTTAAGCTTTACCTTTTGGTACATAAATGGAATAAAATATTCTATTTGCTGGTAAATAAAAATAACCCACAGAAACATTAACACACCTAAGCTGACAAAAGACATTCTAATCATAACAGAAACAATTAGAAAGCTGAATGGAATGGCCAGCAGAACTTGCTTCTAATGAAATGATAACCTTTCCCCAAAAATGATGTTTCGGGCAGCTTATAATTTGTTGTTTAAGTTGTACTAGAATAGTGCTACTACAATAGTACTGACTGTGTGAAAGCTTCAGTGAGAGAACGTTCCCAAGTACAGATTAGTTTTTAAAGATTCTAGGCTCACACTCTCGTGTGCTTGCACCACCTCTCAAAGACTGCTGGGAAGGCTGGCCAGAGGTAATGATCCTGTATGAACAAGGAGGCTCTTGTAGAGGCAGTCTGCAACGTTCCAGAGGAACGGCATGAAGGCTTGATTAGGGGTGGAGGGGTGGGAAGCAGTGTGGATAGAAGCAGAAGCTTCATTAGGAGAAAGACTTGTTAAAAACAAGTATACTTTTGGAAAATAAAGTGCTCCCTTTACTTCTCAAGAAGAGGGCTGCAACTCTGCCAGACGTCAAGTGCTCCATCTGACCACAATCGCAGACCATAAAACGGCACAGGTTCCAAGGGAGCTGTATGAAAACACCCAGGACACACAACTGCAGTAGTTAAAGGGACCTGACAATGCCTCTGCTCACCTAAGCAAAGTCCCAAACCCTTAAAAATCATACAGCATTTCTGCTGTGGCTGTGGTACACAGCCACGGTAGGTGTTTATCATAGCCACAGCTGGTGTACTAGTGGCCTAATTGTTAAGCACTGTCTTCTGGAGGGAAAAGGCTTCTAAAATATCACATTCAGATATTAATCTACCCTTCTCCCTTAGCAAAGTCATCAATTCATACATTATAAGGGGTTCCTGTACTGTTTTGTTTCTTTTGCTTTAGATAACACAAAAATAAATACATATAAGAGAACTGAGAAAGCCTGCTGCTCATTAAAACCCCAGCAAGGTATTTTGGAGAGCTGCTTGTATTACTTGAAACAGCTATACAATCACCATCATTAAGGAGATGCCTGGATGCCTGCATTTCCCAGACTCTTTGATTTTTAGCTATAACATACATAACATGTACCAATATCACTTACCTGGATACTTGAATGAGGTATTTGAGACTTCTGTCTCAAAAAAACTTCAAAAAAATCAACCTCCCCCCAAATACCTTATCAGGATAGTTCAATCTTGAAGAAAGAAAAGAAAAAAAGTCTTGTTTGGTTTTTTTATTTTATTTTTGGAGGTTTCTTTTTGTTGGTTTGTTTTTTTTTGGGTGGTGGCATAAAGGCAACTCTTAATTGTCCTGTTTGTTTAGGGTGTAGAGATAGTAAGAACTTTTCAAACAGCATATTTCTGAAGCCAAACAAAATTGAACTGCAATACGGATCAATCAGTTAATGAAAAATCACAAAATGGAAAAGATCTAAGGCTGCTTAACATTATGCTCTGTGCCGCATCCTTACCACTGTAGCTTGCCACCACCACCAGTTCAGTGACGGAGGCTGAAATTTCTAGCAGTAACATAACTCAAGCACTGGTAATGCAAACTCGGAATCTGAAAAATACTACAAAAAGGTCTGTATTCAGACACTTGTTCTCCCTTATTTTGAACATAAAATTATAGGACTTATGAACAATCAAACGAACTAGAAATTCTGCAGCCATTAGGTGAAAATGAACATAATTAAAAAAAAACCCCAAACCAACAACAAAAAAACCAAAGCAACAACCAAACAACATCCTCCACCCCACAAAACCACCAACCCAAACCAAACACATCCAGTATCACAACCAACCTCAACGTGTGAGGCTGTGGGTCCTGCAAAAGAAGCCCCTAATAGCTGCTTGCTCAGACAAGGAATGCGTCCAAGATAGCCACAGTGACACACTGAAGTGTTTATTTTCCAAATGGCTAAAAGATGACAAAGATAAACATGTGCATCCTACCTAAAAATGGGAGTGTATACATGAAAGCAAAGGCCACAACACCCGAGTCAGGTCACCTGTATTAGCTGTCCCACTCTGCCCTGTTCAACTGTTAGTGGGCTCACAGTGCTTGCCTGCCTCACTTGGCACCACTGGGAGGGATCCCAAGGACAGCTATGACAGTGGATGCCAGTAGCTGAACATGCAGCATGTGTTCTGATGATTTAATTAAGTTTTGATGAGGTTTAAAGACAAAAAGCCAGAAGAACACAAGCAATAACAACACATTCAGAAAGGGTGTTCTCTGTAGCATTGTATCTTCTACTATAATTAACCTTACTTTTCCCCAAAACAGAGAGTATTCTTCAGTACTTCATACTATCAAACTGAATCTTTTTCTTGGCTTGAAAATTGTTCCCTCTTCTCCCCACTCATTAAACTTCAGTTGCCTATATTGCTCTTGCTACTTGTTGAGTACAGCTGAATTGCCTCAGAGTCCATAACGATAGTTCCTTGTATTTGGTTGATCTGAGGGTCAACGTTAAAGGTACACCCCGAGTAAGCCAAAAAGCATGCAAAGTCAAACTGGAGAAATAGCTGTGGTCACACCCTTCCACTTTGGTCTTCTCACGTAGTCTTACTAAGAACACTTTGCTTAAATCTTTACTGCATCGCCCTAGGTTGTCTGGCTAAAATCCTTTCTGCAATGAAGCAGAGCTTTCCCACAATGTCTTCATATGACAGAAACCGCTGCTAGAACAATCCCATAATAAACAACCCTCTCAAACAATGCCTGATAACCACTCACCAAAATGAGCTACACCACTACAGAATCTCACACAGTTAGATAATTGCTGCTAAATTTCTGAAAACAATCAGCCGAGGTGCTACAAATTCAAAGACATTTCAAGATATTTTACGGATATTTTTTTGTAACCAACAACTGCAGATACACAACTGTATTTGGAAAAGCCAGAAACTACCTCACTATAGGGTGAGAGATAACGAGTTAAAATTAAAGGTTGCTGCTGGCTTGCTAGCCCATCCCCCTTTAGCTAATCTGTCATGTAATGAAGAGAAGCACCTAGCATAGGACAGCTAGCTGCCGGCTCACTTACAGCGAGCTGATTAAGAATGTTCAACCAACAGCAGACTGCAGACCTTTCCAACGAAAATAAATAGACTGTATGCAAATGTGTTTGTCACTTTGACAGCATGTCTCAATTAAAGCATCTCGCTGCTGTTGGTAGGCTCTCTCACTGCAGTGGTATGGACGAGGCTTACTGCATTACTGATACACAGGGCTTGACCCTAATCCGCATGCATGCATTTTAAAAAAGTCTGCCTTTGCCATATACACTAGCATAATACTAGGAGACATAGAAAGCAAGTGACAATGAGAAAAAAGCCTCTTTCATCCTCTTCAGTTTATAAGAGCTGTGAATGCACAAACAGCCCTTATTTCAGAGTTCTTGTGGCTTTTTAATTGTTCCCACCTACTGTATTCTAGACAGAGTTAAAAGTGACACTAAAATCTCTCCCTTTAATCACTAGTTTAGAAGCCATCTCCCATATAAACAGTAAACGTTGATTTTTTCCTCCCCAAAGCCTTAGTTTATATTTCATAAATCTGAACACCTTTTCCTTTTGAATGAAAGTATGATTTAATTTTCATTTCGGCATGGGGCTATCAGAAAAAAAGACCCATGAAAGGACAAAGGCTGTAAGTGAGACAGCCCTACAACTGCTAAGTTAGATCATTTTTTGGAAACCCAACATTTGTAATGTAATGACAGTAATAAGCATTTAGCATGTGAGCCTTTCACCACAGCCAGTGGTTCACTACAGCTGATGTGTGTTTCTTTTGACACAGAGAAAGTGATCATTAAAAAATTTGAAAGTGACCGTTAAAAAACCTCATGAATTGAAATTTGCACTTTCCACTCAATTATATACATTCCTTAATCTACCAAAATGTTTGAACCATCCATCCTTCATAAAAATCTAAAGGAAAAAACTGAAAGTAGATTATCATATTATCTGGATTTCTTACTGCTTGAAATGAAATGTAACATTTTCCTGCTAGAGCTAGATGGCTACATTACTCCAGTAGCCCCAGTTCCTCCCGACTGTATTGGCACAGAAAGTGAAAAATAAATCACTACCACAAATAATTAATTGCAAGAGAATCTGTTTTAAAAAAAAGTCTCCAAGAACTTACATTTAGCACATTGGTGAAAGTTCTGAAAGAAATAAATCTAATTCTAAAACGATACAGACAACGTTGCTCTGAGCAATGATTACATCTCCTGTAGCCCTACATAATACCTAAACAGTCAATGCAGCTATACTGACTAGTTTCTATTAATAGATACTTCTCTAAAAATCTGGTTCGCTTCACATTCTACAATTCCCAATATTTTACAGGTATTTTTAAATTACACTATGTTTCCAGAGAAGAAACCAGATATTCATCTGTTTTCTGATCATAATACTGTAAAAAAAGATACAGAGAAAGAAAAGAGAACTGTGAACACAAATCATGTTCTTTTTCGTGTCAGGCTACATTTAATAGGGAAACACTGGCAAACTGATAATACATACTGTATGCTTTTCCATGAAAATCACAGCAACTACAGCATTTGCTAATTGACTAGCTCTTAAAAAACACAACCAAACTCACTCTTTTGCAGACATATCAAAAGAAACATTGTAAGAATAACTAATGCGTATAGCTCAGTTGTCAATACTGAAATACAGAGTACACTAATAAGCTATTACTTGATTTTTCCATCTTAGTTCATTGCATTTAATTTTCAGAGAATGTTAAAATGCTTTAATAGTTGGATGTTCCATATTGACATTAATGATCTGGCTAGATAACAGAGGATATTTTACATTACACATCCTCCGTCCTGAGGGCTATAGCACTTTGCATGTTAAAAGAACAGCAAAATAGTTCATAGAATTGCTATAATAATTATGCTTCCACCCCATTCACTTAGAATTTGTTTTTCTCAAAACCACTGTATGAACAAAAAGGAATCAGTAACATCCAGAAAAAGCAGGGTTTAGAATCCCATTTAAACAGATACAACAGATATAAATCTGTAATAACATAATTCAGCTACCAAAAAAAACCCCAGCACCCAAACACAATTGGCATGTTCATTATTGTGATCTTTCTCTGAGCTATTTTTGCTGAGTCACACAATTTAAAGAAACCTAACATTAAAACATACCTGACCAAAATGTACTGTGATTGGTCTTCTGTCTTCTCGTAATTTAGGGTCCTTCTTCTCAACCAGTGGTGAAGGTGCTGTCCTTGGTAGAGATTCCTCTGGTGTTGCAGAACACCCATTCTCAGCAATGTCCTGTATGGTAGGAAAAGGTGAATAGCATGGCCAGGAACATTCTTGATTAAGGGTAAGGGACACAAAGGAGACACTAGAGGATAACGCTGACTAACAATTTTCATGTTAGGGGGGAAAAAAACACCAAAGTAAAGAAAAGAAAACATCATTAGAATAAAACATTTTGTTGCACTTTGTTCATCAGAGCTTGTATACAACCACTCTCCCCTCCTGACACCAATGTTGCATGTGAACAGACATGTTCAATAAAATGTCTGACTTAAACATGCAAAAGCCAGGAAATACACAGGGAGAAAAAACCCCATGGCTCAAAATTTCTATCCCAGGAACGAATTCATAGAATCATAGAATGCTTTGGGCTGGAAGGGACCTTAAAGATCACCTAGCCACGCCCCTGCCAGGGGCAGGGACCCCTCCCCACCAGCCCAGGTTGCTCCCAGCCCCGTCCAACCTGGCCTGGAGCACTGCCAGGGATGGGGCACCCACAGCTGCTCTGGGCAGCCTGGGCCAGCGCCTCGCCATCCTCGCAGTGAAGAATCTCTTCCTAACATCTAATCTAAACCTACCCACTTTCAATTTAAAGCCATCCCCGCTTCCTATCACTACATGCCCTTGTAAAAAGTCCCTCTCTAGCTTCCTTGTAGCCTCCCTCTAGGTACTGGAAGGTGCTGTAAGGTCTCCCCAGAGCCTGCTCTTCTCCAGGCTGAACAACCCCAACTCTCCCAGCCTGTCTTCACAAAAGAAGACAAATTCAACAGAAACCTAGGAACAGGGCTACCCTGCTTTTTGTAAACTGAAATGAAAACTAATTCTATTTACATACTTCACAGAACAAGCTGTGGCAGAACAGTTACTTGTGGAAGTGGCATGGAGAGATGAAACTCACAGCTTAGTTAGCTTTGCGTTTTATCTTTGTGTCTGTCTATGCTGAAGATGCCTTCAGGAGATTGTATAAAACAAACTGCTGCCTAGCAGCATGCTTTGTTGTTTCGCTTTGCTTTTGACATTAGTCCCCATCTTCAGAAGCGATGTGACCCATCAACCTAGGTTGGAAGACTTGGCAAGTGTATGTATGGTATATGTAACATGGGTTTTGAAAAAGACAAAGGCATGCAGACATAAGGAATCAGGGAGAAGAGAGTTTGAAAGTCAGTTGAGAAAGTCTGTAACGCAGTGGGCCCCAAACCTTACATCTCTTTGCAACAATGTAAAGGAAATAATGCTTGGTAAATATAGAGAGAAACCTGCACACACTGTATCTCTGCAAGACTGACCTAAGGTTGGCTGCTGACATAGACATTGCTTTGATTCACTGACCTTTGACATGCCCCCTCAAGTTTCCCTCTTGCTAAGGTACAATAATGAGACATGTAAGCTGATGGCCAATTAGAAATGGTTCTTTTGGACACAGACTGACCTAATGTGTTTAGGTCAAATGAAACAAAAAGCTGGATGGACTTTCTAAGGGGCTTTGTCTGCTCCACAGAGAAGCTGAGAGACCTTTTTAGATCCAGCTGGTAGAGCAGTGGTTCACCAATATGGGCATAAGGATCCTGGGGAAATTAACAACTTGTTAAAGTCAAACTAGGGAGAAAAAGTTTTTCTTCCCCCCACTCTCCAGCTGCACAATGCTATGCTGTCTTTAAAAAAATACAACAAAGTACACTGAATTAGTAACGAAGAATCCCAAAACAACTAGGGACAAGAAATGTAAGCTTCTATCAAACTCATACTTCAGCTCCAGAACAGCAACAAGCTACCAAGGGATCTGGTCAATTTTGGAATCATATAACCTATGGTAGCAAGGTTCTGAAATGTAACAACTTTCAATAAAACCTTTTATTTACATACTTCTCTGCAGGTATATCCATATTAAACGTGCACCAAGCCTCAGACCTGTTATGTATATGCCATAAAGGTGTCCGGCGCATTCAAAGCCACCTGACCTGCACGGAATAGTGGATGCTCCCAGCTCCAGAGCTTTCAGAGTTCCACCTGGAGCTGTGGCTCCCACCAAGGCAATAGACAGCTGGGAATCAATGGAAAGCAAAGCATCTTCCAATCCAGGACAAATTTCCAGAAAAATGTAAAATGGATGCAAAAGTTTGGACATCAGCAGAATGGGAGGAGACAAAAAGACTCGGACAGATAAAGCCATTAAGCAAAACCCCATAAGACATGTAACAATCACTGCAAATCCTTGCAGCTTTTATTACTACAGATTTGCTGTACCTCTCCGATGATATAATTGCATAGAAAAGATAATGTGTTCCTAAAGCTTATTTCCACTGTGTTTGGTGTACACACTTCCAAAGAAACTGCAGCAGATTTCAGCCATTTTTTTTAAAGATTTACTTAATAAAATATGAGAATTAAATTATTTGATACTGTTAAGAGTTGGTCTAAAGAGAATGATATTGTCTCAACATTGCCAACAGAGACCTGGAGATGGAATGCAGTCCTCATGGGCACCAAGAAACAAAGACCCTGGGAAGGAGAACTGCATGGTACGAGGAGTGCTGTGCTGCTCCCTGCTACCTGGGACTGGAAGGAACAATTAGAATAAGGCCGCGTAACCGCTGTCCAGAAGATGGATCACAACCACTGTTGTAGCAGCAAACCAGAAAACTTGAACTTCAGGTGAACTTTCTTCAT
Source organism: Falco peregrinus (assembly GCF_023634155.1). Lineage (NCBI taxonomy): Eukaryota > Metazoa > Chordata > Aves > Falconiformes > Falconidae > Falco > Falco peregrinus. Next base: position 51,422,941 of record NC_073721.1, read on the forward strand.
TATAATATCGTTATAATACAAAAACACACCTCCTGGTCTGAAGCCACCCGCCTCTAAGGCAAACCACACCTCGGGCACCCCTCTTTGGACATGCTGGTAACCTTGCTCGAGAAGGCGAGATGGGCAACAATCCATGGGCCAGAGGAGGAGCAAGGTGTGTTCCCTGGCATAAAAGATGGTTCCCTAGCGACCGAACTTGGGAGGTCTTCCCCACCAAGGATCACGATGATCGGAAGTACTGGCGGGACACTGCCTGGACCTGGGACCATAGGGACACCTTGGACTCGTGGTGGTAGCTATAATCCTCTTTCCTTTTTTACATTACCTCTTCTTCCCTACCTGTCACTCTATTGCACACCGCGTTACAGGCAAACAATAAAGTTGTGCTGTTTGATCAAAGCATAACCCCCTTGGTGTGGTTGCCTTGATTTTTTGCGCTTCGAGATCATAGTAAACGAACTATCACAAGTCCACTGAGTAGACCGTGACAGATACCTCTCTATTTTTTTCAAAATCACCAAAAGGCAGACAAATCAACAACACAGCTTCAGTCATCAAAGCAAAATTTGCTTCACAAAAGTTCATTTTATACCTTCAATTAAAACATGTTTGAGCTAAATAAGCAGAGAAACCCGATTTTAAACTCCCCATATAAGGGCTCCAAGTAGCTTTAAAATGTTTAAATGTCAAAGTGTTTGGCAATCCTATAATTGGAAAGTAGACAACTCCTTCAAAGCAGTCTGTGACATACCTGCAGCACTCTAACAGACTTTGAATGCAGTTATTCAGAAGTCAATGGGGAGTACAAGACAGAGAGAGAAATAAAACCACAAATAGGAAAACAGCACTCACCAATTCTGAACTTCAGCTTCAGAAAGGTATCAGAGCTCACAAAATGTCTACTGATAAAAGCAGTTCTTCAGCTTGAGAACTACAAATGACCAAGGAACTGCAGTGGGTCACAGGGCAGGCAGGCCTTAAAAAAGCAGTGCCCATTCCTACTAAAAGAAAAGCCAGGTAAAGCTGTGCGTCCTGGCCGAGCGCGAGGACGTACCAGCCAGAATGCTGTCTTGTGCTTCCACACTGCACTTGAGACCACTGCTTGTATTTCCACCCCAAGCTGTGCTGTGCAAGTGTACCAGCTTAGCGGGTGCTCACGAGCAGCTCTTTGTATTGCAGTGCAGGTGTAAGCCAGCAAGGCATTCCTGAGATAGCTCAAGTCATACGTATTATTCAGGGTAACAGCAAAAAACATGAGACCTATCCCCCCCAAAAAACGGGAAAAAATGGAAGGTGATAAGTTGCTCATTACTGGAATAAACTCTCCAGAGTTTGCAAAAACCTAGCAATGTTTCAGTGACTTAATGAAAAGAAAGTGTAATTTAAAGGTATTATTGAAAACAGAAACACCTTTTGCCTGAGGAAAAAAGACACATTATAGATTACTGGGAAAAGAGAACGACAATGATCTAACACACTCCACAATTATCTCCGTATATAAACAGTGCTTCCCCTAAGAACTGTCTGTTCAGGTGAAATCTCTACTACCTATTTATTTTAAAGGAGGAACTCCAGAGAATGAGCAAGATATATATTTACAGATATGTAAAGTTCACCCTGTAAACTGATAAGGTCTTCTTCTGTTTAAATATGCATTAGTAATTTTTCTAGGGACCTTTTGCAATGGAATACAAATACTATTAGAAGAGCAAAACACATTCCAGAATGTCTAGGATTCTTCAGGTTATTTTATAATCCTCTAAATGAGTTGTTTCTAGCTGTACTGATAATAAAGCACTGACAATAGCCCATTGATAACAGACATTAACTAGAGACACACAGGGCTCTAGTAAGTAAAATTGTGTTGAATACATTAACGCCAAGTGCCCAACCATTTATACAAATTGTCTTATCCAGAAGCTTTCAGTAAGTTTCATTCTCCTTACTGAAAGTTGAGGATGGTACCATTCATATTCCTCCTTCTTCCTAATTCTATGTAGTTAAGCTTCAAACAAGCCAATAACGGAGTGACTTGACCACCACGGTCCATTTGTGAAATGGAAAAAGCAGCCTTTACAACAACAAAAAAAAAAAAAAAAAAGAAAAGAAAAAAAAGAAAGAAAAAGAAAAAAGTACTGTATCAGATATAAAATAAAGCTATCATGCTGTATCTATTAACAATTATTTGCTATCACTCATAAGAATCCTCTGAAAACTATTTCTGTTGCTTTGAAATACTGTACCACAAATGAACAAGGGATGGAAACAGAGCCCCATTCAATCTCTACTATCATATTAAAGAAGGACCTTACACACACCACAGTGACCTCTCAACAGGTCAATCCTGCATTTCTCATTTGCAATTCAAACCCGAGACTGGAGCAGACCAAGGGCAAAATGGGCTCTTGATTATATTTAAGAGGTCACCATTGCTATGCAGAGTTGTAGGAAGCAGACCTCTAGTTTTATTGCATTTTTAAATTCTATCTTGTACAGAAGCTGCTCATATTTGGCAGTGAGAACTGGAAAAGGGATGTTTATATTTGACTTTTCCTTACCAGTGGCCTGCATACTTTTTGTATTAATAATGGAAAATAATACATTAAAATGCAGCGGATAGTAAGTTTAGTTTAAAAATAACCTTAGGTTATCCTTAGAAGATGAAAGACTAGCATCCCCATTTTGGCAAAAATTAAGCATTTAATGATGCCAGAATTTCACACAGTTAACACCTGCACATACTAGTTAAGTAAACACATGAAAAATACAATGTTCTCATGTGAAAATTGGAGGATGCATTAATAGACTTGTCAACAGAGCAAAACAGATGTTTAGATTAAAAGTAATATGAGGGTGATCAAAACAATTTTTACTATTTTTATCACTTTATACAGAGCAATACCTCATTTCATAGTTATCTTCCTGTCTTGCATTCAAAATGGAGAAGAGGATGGGATAGAAAAGAACAGACTTAATGAAGAAAGGAGTAGTAGAGCAGTATGTGTCAACTACTTGTAGAAATCTTCTAAGCTCTTGGGAAAGCGTATGTTCAACAATCATGTTTAACCAACTTACAGAAATGCCACATAATAGGGAAGGGGAAACAAAATTGGGCCATTTATATCTAAACATTATGTGTGTTTTTTAAAAAGAATGCTTGCTGCTTGAAAGACTAGGAAGACAACAATAATAATGAAACAAAGCAATGAATGAACGAGACATTTCTCAGCCTTTTATACAAATGTCAAAGAATAGCATACAATTATATTAGCATTTAAAATACATGAAAATAACCTGGTCATTTTACACAGTTCCAAATGCTTTAGAAATGCACACAAGGAGGCCAAACATTTTACTATTCATTAAGGTTATGTCCAGAAGTGAAACACATGGAATTACATAAAAAATTCCATGTACAGGAAAACTGCTTCATGTTTCTAATATTATTCATATTATATCTAAAGTGATGACATATAAAATAGTAAGTGCAATAAAATAAAGTAGTATTAAAAGCATCTGAAGCAACTTTATCTTCCTCAAAAACCTCTAGCAATCTGCTAAAGTATTTAGAGAGCAAACAGCATTCAGATTGTACACACAGTTAATTCCATCAGTTCATAACCCAGCTGCACAATATTCCCTTTATATTAACATTTTGTTGACACATTCAGGTAGATACCTGTTTGTGCCATGTGAATACATTTGCAGTGCTCTCTTAAGATAGAGAATAAATTTACTGAGATAGCACAAATGAAAAAAACCCCAAAACTATTATGCTACAAATTGAATAAAAATTTCTGACTAAGAACTTGAGTTCTATTAGCAAGTTAGCTATCTCGTTTTCCCCAGAGTGTAAAAGCTCTCTTTCATTGAATAAATAGAATAGCTGAAATAAACCTAAGGCAGAGTTAACCATTCATTCATAAGGTATGTATCAATATGACCACACTGGCTTAAAAGGAGCAGTTAGTATTGGAGAACACATTCTTCAAACACAGTTCAGCATTCTTGGAATTGTATCGTTTACAAACAGAGACAGATTTGGAAAACAACAAACAGTTTGAGTCTTTTTTTCTGCAATAATTGGAATTTGAAATGAACACCAACTCTGATTTAATTCCTTTATGCCTAAACTTTGCAGTAGACACTCACGAAACATATAAATCCTCTTCCCAATAACAGACACTACACTATTTTTCCTGACTGATTACTGTAGAAGTAACAACAATTTGCCATCAGCAAAAAGTTCACCGCCATTCCTGTAGGAAAGATCTCCCAGTTCACATAAAGTCCACTTCCACAATGCCCCAGCACAAAGGACAGGAAAGGGACCACTCCAAATAGAACACTCAATTTTCTGGCTTTTGTGGGTTTAAGTCAGAGCCTTTATGTATTTGAAGACAATTTTTTTGTGTCTGTGAATATTTATAATAGTGTGAAAAATCCAGGACAGCTGGTAATGCATTTTGAAGTGTGCTAACAACACTGTATCAAACAGCTTCCTATTGATCACATAATGCTTTTTGTGGCTAAGTAGTTCGTACGTGGTGCTTATACATTTTGAATAAGAACTTCAAGTACCTTTTGCTTCAAGCGGTTTTTCACTTCTTTTATTCCCATTTTTGCATGATCTTTTGCCTGCATGAAAAATTAATTTAAGTTAAAATCCCCTTCTATTTCCAGCAGTGACTAAGCTTGATTTCAGTGCATCAAGATTCACCTTCTCTAGTTACTAAAAATGGTAAGGAAAAGATTGTAACAGGATGCTGAAAACATATTAAAACAAACAGAAAGCTAAAAAAACCCCAACCAAACAAAAACCACCACCACAGACCCCCCAACTTGTTGCAAAAAAATTTTCTTATCTGTTTTGATGCATTAGACATCTTTCATCTTTTTACATTCCACACCATAGGTCTTCCCCTCTAAAAATCTATCTTTGCTAAAATTTAACCATCAATAGCAAGCCTGCAAACTTTCGCCTTGCAGTACTCTGGATGCCAGTTCTATTTAGCACAGCTAATCTCATCCTACTCATCTCTCTGATGCTGGAGAAAAATAGTAAGTTTGAATACTTATCTCAATGCTTTTTGTAGCATTATTTCCTAAAATCAAGCTTAAAAGAAATCCTTGCTTGTTTCTACGTTGTTTCATCTTGCACAATGAAACTGGCAGCCATACACGGTAACACAGTAACATACTAGCTGTTTGTTAACAGAATTGAAAACATTTTCATTTAAAGAATAGCTCAGTGAGTTGGGGTCTAAATAAGCAGGTATAAGAAATCTCTAGGGAAAATTAATTGACATTTAGAAAAGATGGAAACAATTTGGAAAATGAGAGGATTCCCTTATTTCGATGAAGCTGCAAGCAGAGAAACCTGAGGTAACAATGACTTCCAACAGAGTAATGATGAGATGGTAGAGCTGCTTAGCAGAGCATATAGGCACTGTTTCCCAGAAATAGTTCTATATAATAAATAGAATTTATCATCTATACTTTCAAAAGAAATCACAAGTTTCCCTTGTCCTTTGCACTTCAATTATGTTTAAATTTCAAAATGACTTTTCCACTTAAATTTGAAATTTAGATGAATGCATATTTTAAGTAATTTCACAAGACCAATAAAAATGAATATAAGTCTTGAGTTTCATTTGAAAGGTTAAAACAGAATCGTAATTAGACTCTTATCTCAGTAGTAAGCCAGTACTTGATACTCACAAACTTATAGACAGTCTTCATGGCAGGGTTAGCCTTGGTCTTTACTGTATTTAAAATGGCTCCACTTCCTTTCTGTAATTACAGTAACAATAGAATAAATTTTATCAAAGCTCTTTAAAGCAAACAGCAATCTAAAATCCACCATTATTAACTTAAAATAACAAAGCATTAACTATGCTTATTAGCAGAGCTGAGTATTAAAACGGTAAATTTAAAGAAAAAGAACACAAGTAAAAATGTATTAAATCTTTCTCTGATTTTCCAGAGGAACCACACCCAACTCTGATTAATACCGTAGTTTTCAAAGGAAAAATGTAAAACAGTGTTCTATGACTGCTCCACTCACCATCAAGGCTGCCCTGTACATTGCATTAAAATCCTAAATAAGTTTAAGACAAAAGTATCCTAACAAAAACTCAAAGTACTGGGGCAGAAAATTCTGTTTCAGGGAAGCCTGTACATTCAATCTGAAGAAGTAAAAATCTTTTATTTTCCTTTTCATGATCCCATAAAACTACTTAACAAAAGCATGCTGCCTTTTTAAAGATCTAAGTACTTGATAAAGGGATAAATTGAGGGAAAATGAAATTAACTACATTCATAAACATTAATTCTAGAAAAGCTGAATTGCATGTGGTGAACATAGTAAGAGTCATAAAACAATAGTAAGTCAGACAGAATAAACTGTTAGTCTGGTTGGTATTTAATACAACACACAACATTGACTATTGCTGTACAGTGCCTTATTTCATAAATACAGGATATGGGTAAAATCCAAGGAATTAAACCTCAGATAATTTTCTGTTTTCTTATTTCAGTGCAAAATTTATTTCCAGAGACCAGACACAATCAGATGCAAACAGTTTTAAGATTTACTACTTCTGTTACAACATAACAATTAAAAAAAATTATAAACTGTTGAATTTAATTACATGTATTTTTATATTCACTCAGCCGTTCCCTTTCCTCATAATTTTAAATTTACTTGCCATCCTACATATTTATATATATTTATGTACATGTATTTACCTACATGATGGGATTTTTTAAATTACTGTTATAAAATATGTTTAATTCAATATTATCAAGATAATACTGAGCACAGCATTTTGTGTAAGGAATATAATTGCATTCATAACCAGGACAGTAGGCAAATAGAATGCTGCAAAAAATTCTGTGAGAAAACAATTCAATCCTTCCTACTGACTCATACCCATAAAGCAGAAATATTTTACTTTTCAATACATTTCATGTATCAAAAGAGACTTCTAAAATCAGTTATTATTCTAAAATAATATTATAAATATATTCTAAAATAATAACACATTAAAAATCTAAATACTTTTAGAGAATAATTTATGCAACTACAGCACTAAACCAAAGAGATTGCACTTCACACCATTTAGCTTTATAAGAGCTTTTTGGTGTGGCAATGTTCCCTTGTCTTTCCTCTTCTATTAAAAGGAAAGAAAACCCAAATTATTTGCTAAAATGACAATAATTTGTTTCCATCTGTCTCCAAGATATTAAAAGTGGGATTCAAAAACTTGAGAAATCCTATAGTAATTTTTAAGTGTTTTTTTTTTCTTCTATTCTTTCCTTCCTCTGAAGAGTGCATTAGTTTCTCACAACTAAACTCAAGTCGGTCACAGCTAAGCACTGCAGCAAACAACGTTAGCCTTGTTCATGAGGACAGAGGTTAACAGCCATACAGCACTGTAAAATGGTCCAGTAAGAATCAGAATGTTTGTTGGAAGAATATTGTGTTCTTACCCTTACTGTAGAGAGCCACTGGTGGTACAGTTTGTCACTACCTAGAGAGAATCACAAAAACCAAACCGTAACTCTACCGAATAGAAAACAAGTTAGAAATGTGAAGTGTTAGCACTCAGCGGTTCTAGGAGCATGAACAGCACAGGAACAGAACAGAACAATCATTCTCTTCCTTGAATGGAAACACAACAAAAAACTGACAAGATATCTACAATTTTTCTTTTACTTGCTAGGAGACATCTGTATTTTATCTGGGTTGACTTTCAGACATTTAAGAACACTGAGATTTTTTTTTTGTAAGATCGTTAAAAGAAATTTGAGGTGGTTCTGGGTAAAGTCAAGGTTTTTCAGTATGCTCCATTGCAAGGACTCTGAGTTGTACTTTAGCCTTGTGGTAAAGCTGAGGTTTTGTAAACCTGAACAGACTTAATTCAAACTACAACACATTATTCAAAGTTCTTGACAGATGAAAGAACAAACATTTAAGACACTTCAGCTTACGGGTATCATTGAGCCTCAGTTATTTAAGTGAATAACCACAACAACCCATTACATCATGATGGCCCACAAACAGTAGGTCAAGAAGAGTGTCTGAAATTACTTTAAAATACTATATTCCTTACCTGCATATTCTCCCATATTTATCTCTTCTTCAAAAACATCACTGAAGCCCTCACCAGAGTTAAGGAGATCCAGACGGCCATCAATGAACTGCATCAATGTTAAAAGACAGCATAAACAAATCAAGCATCCCATCCTTTATCTTTTCAGAAAGACTTTATTCTGCATTTTCTAGAATAACCTCAATGTTCTTATCAGGAAAGAACTCTAAATAGAACAAATACACAACCAAAACTGGCAAAACATTTACCAATGCAAAGAAGTATGCTGCTTCACTAAAAAAACCAGCATTCACATGTTTTGTTTATACATACATGTCTTCAGCTTCCCTGAAGCAGTAATATCATGTTTAACAGTAATATGCTTTCTGTATGAAGTTTACAGCAGGTATATTTGGTCTAGGTATGCTCAGATCAAAACTGAGCACAGAGACACTAGGGGAAAAAACATACACCTCTTAAAATACAGAAATACTTAATCACCTGGATCTGAGAAGATCCAGCAAGCAGGAATTAAGGTGCTGCACTACATGAATTTTCCTCATTATGTGGCTGACAGATCAAGGATTATAGAAACAGTCCTCAAAAAACCCAATTGTATTGTTAAGGAATCTGCTTCTACATTAGAGCAATTAAGCCAGTACCTGCTTAAAGAGCTGGAGCTGAATGGCATTCTGAAGAAACTGCCTCATGACAGCAGAACGATGGGACACAAATGTTTCTTCACAAAAAGTGATGGGTTCACCCTGTAGAGTTCAAAGCATTAAACACTGAAAAAGCTTTGTCTGAATCCATTTGAATCCCCTGTCTCCATTTTATCTACTTCCCTTCCAAAAGAAATAGATAAACACAGTAGGCCTTACACAACATTGAATAAACTGTAGTTTATTTCCAGGTTTCAATCATTTGAGTGAGAAACAGGCTGGAAACTGGCAAATTGTGTATCATCAAAGTAAAACACATTTGCTTCATGCACATTTTGCTAATGCTGGTGAAACAACTTTCATCATCCAGAAAGGTAATTTTACTTAACGTCCCCCAAAATACGACAGTCATCTGAATTTTGTATATTCTGCTTCTCTGCCTCAGCAGACCTAGCCAGTTAACCTGCACAAATGAGTTAGGAATGTCTACTGTGTCCTCTCCACAGTTCAGGAAGATTAGACTTTTATGTACTGAATGAGTGAAATTTCCTTTTTTCACAACCTTGTTGGCAAAAGACAGAAATTGTTTTGCAGCTCTACTTTTATCTTATTTTAATGAGTTATGTTAATGCTGAAGTCTGCTGTGCATCTGCCATAAGGGCACAATTTCCTCCACACTTAAATCTACAAATACTCAACGTAGCAAGGAAATATATTTATTGAATTAAAAACAAGAAAGTAAAAAAGAATGATAAAATTATACTGATGTATAATTAATATGGAGGCTTTTTCATACTCATACTAAAATATATTTGGACTCTTCATCTGTTGAGTGTTCAAAATCAATATTAGATAGCAAAAAAACCTTGAAACACCCCTTTGAAAAGGGTGGTATCACTCCATCTCTGAGAGCTTTTTATATCAGCAATCTTGTTTTCCTTGGCTGTGTAAAGTCAGGATAACAGTGCCGCTAAAATGGCTGTGCTCAAAAACCCGCCATGCCACAGCATTGCTTGGGCATACTGGTTTTTCCCCACCAATTTATGCTGGAAGCCACCATGTGACCCCAGGATTTCTAACGCCTAATCCACATTAAAAGGATACTAAATCCTCAAAACTATGTTGTGCAAACTGTGATGACATTCACACTTCTTAAGATGCGGAGGTTTTTCCCTGAGTTCACAGTCCATCAGGCTTACCCACTGCTACATTCCCTGCGGAGGCGTGGTGCTACCCCAGAGCTTGTCAACCCGACAGCTGATGTTCACTGCCGACTGCCTGTCCTTGGACATAACTGACCTCACCATTGTAACTACAGGGTGCAAACAGTTATATTGGGTTTTAATGTAATTTATGAGGAAAGTGAAGGAAATATTTGGCATCAAATAATCAGACCGCAGCAATAAATTTTTTCCTGGCCCCCAATGAACTGAACAACCAGAATCGCCGCGATGATACACCATGTACTTCACCTCTAACCCAGCAGTCAACAAGTGCCAGATGTCACAGATTGTTCTTAACAAGAGGAAAAGGATCAATTGCAAGTGACTGTCTAAGCACAGGATGGGTGCCTTTCCGAGAGGGAAGAAGTCACTCTTTAGGATAGTTTCTGTCACCCTTTCCTTTGGCCAAGGAATTTCCATGGGTTTGGAAAAGAAAGCAGGTCTCTTTATGTGACAACTACAGTTTTAGGATGATTAATTTTAAAGAGAATAACCTGTCTTTGATTTATTCTAGCAGATATTTCAAGGAAAAACAAAATCACTACAGTCTTTCTGGGCAAGAAGCATGAATGTGAAAAAACACTTCCCACCCACCCCCACTCCCCCCACCTCCCCCACCCCGGTTCCCTATGGCTTTGTTCTCATCAGGATAAAGAAATAAAACACTTCGTTTCAAAGCATCAAAGGAAAAATGTTTGGAAAAACAGGTCTGGTTGGCATGTGCCTGGTATATAAGACACTGGTGAGTCACTATGACACAATGACTACTGCCATGACAAAGGTTCTGTCTCAAAAATCAAGGTATGTACTGCTTGAAAGGTTGTCATACATTTAAATGACTAACAGCTGATCATGCACTTGTGTTAGCAGATGGCAGAAAGGGACAGAACTTCTGCATGACATGGAAGTGTCAAAACAAGACTTCGAGCAAGAGGTAACTTGGCAAACAGAAAAAGCCATTAGTTGATCTTGAGATGGGATTGATAATTTAGACTAATATATGCTCCTCCAGCAAGAACTTAATATATTATATTCAGTTATTGATATCCCACTTAAGACTTGTTTAAACTCTCTCAGCTACCATGAAGGAAAAGTCAGGATACTACAGAGCACTACAATTAGTAAAAGAAAATCTTAGGAGATTGCAAATGCATCTATTACTACAGAAATGTAGTGACAGACACTTCCCAAGCAGGGCGCAGGCAACTGTAAAACAAACAACAGGATGCAAGGTCTACTGGGCCAGTATGAAAAAGGATTTCCCATCAAATTCAGCTACCAGAATGTACCAAAGGATGCCTCAAAAGTAGTTGTCTGACATAGATACAGTCTGCAGTGTGAAAAGAGCTGGGAGGAACACATGAATCTACACTTTGTCCATGATCAGAGTTTCACCAGAGGAAGGTTTAGCTTTCATGTAATCCTCACTAACAAAACACTTTAAAGCAAACAAGCAACCCTTCCTATAAGCTACAGGAACCCCAAACTTATCCCATGGCCAGAGAAGAGTATGATCATTGTGGAAGGAACTACACCCAGCCAGTCAGAAGCTTCCTCTACTCCACTGTACACGCAGCCCATGGCACCAGCTTCTCTTACAGCCGAGCCATGTACCATTCCTACAGACACACATATTGCAGTTGGGGGAGCCCTGTATTATTATAGCGTTAACACACTTCCTTCCCCAATGTACTAACGATTGAGTTTGTTCATTAGGTTGATTAGACCTTTTGACTTCTTAAGAGACAATTCAGGTTCAACTGCTGCTAGATGACAGGGAAAACTTTAATCATCTAGGTCAAGCGTGAGCTTTTCAGCTTAGAATGCATTAGTACCTTCCATCCTCCATGACCTCCAGAAGGGTGAACACACTGTTGCTAACCCCCATCCACAGCTTCATTACAAAAAGACAAGCTAGACAGCAAGACCATTTTCTTGACAGAGTTAGTTAACTGTAAATTATAAAGCTAATCAGTTCTTCGTTTACTGGCAGATGACATTATACATGAGGGGACATGTTAAGAACTACCAATACTTTGTGAAATGAATGGTCTTGCTCACATGTAAAACAATTACAATAACTTGTCCCAATAAACCCCATCAACTCCTAAACTTGCTGTTTCCAATTAAAATTCAGGCCTTCATTCGTCAACACCTTAAATATCCATTATTCCCCTCTCCAACTATAAACGCCTAACAGCAGCTAAGATAAGGCATTGCAAATGCCCTAAATGTGTGCAAAATATAACTCTATGAGGAATCTGCTTTAATCTGTAATATTAGATAATTCACATATATTTCAAGATTGGATCATAAAATTCTTTTTAATACAAAACCATACACATTTCAAAGATATTTAATCTGCAATCTTAACACAAGAGAAATAACTGCAAAATATAAGACTCAGACTTAAGACTTGCAGATGCACTGAAAAAATAGGTGCCTTTTCTTTATGCCTTTGCAAATCTCCCTTTATATGAATATTTTATATTCACATGGCATAATGAAGTTCATCAGGGCAGTGCTGCTATCTCCTGACCCCTTAAAAAGCTGAAAAGTTCCAGCCCACATCTGATCTGTTGCTGGCCCTATTTTTAAATTGGAATTCTGTTACATTCTAAAATAATGTTTAAAACTGCTTAAGGCAGCAAGTGAAAAACGAAAGGAGCCTAGGACTTACTTCAGACTGTTGCAGTTTCATGAAACCTGCTGTTAAATTTTAAGAAGCCATAATGCAAATTGAAAGATAAAGCCCAATTTTGATTAGCTACACCATAGAAAAAATTCACCATGATCCCCCACCTTTCAGGGAAATCACTTTTCCTCAGAAAGGAAAACTTTCTTTCAGAAGAGCATACAGGACCTTCTGCAGACAGTTATTGTCAGTGAGAGAAGTATTGTATCTGAATTGTCCAACTTACCACACTTGCAGGCAGGCTAGCTAACTGGTTATGGCAATAACTTTCACAGTGAATATAAAGGACTAAAAATACACAGGACAAAAGACAGCACAGATTAGACAAGTACTTAGAGGAAGGGACAGAGGCAAACACAAATGATAATTCTGGGAGGAGACATAGATGCTAAGAACTCACTTCAGTCTAACTATTCCCACTCCTGCAAGAGGTAAGACACCAAAGCCTGCATCTGGATAATGGGGCTTTAAAGCCAGCATGTGACTGCTGGAGAAAACATCAAGATAATAAAGACAGGGTTCAAATTAGGTCAACAGTGAGAGTCTCTTGCACAAGCAAAAATTTCACAAAACTTGATTCTAAAGGGGGGGAAACCCCAAACAAAACCCCACAACCAACAGAAAAAAACCACACCAAAAAAACGCAAGAACCCAAGTGTGAAGATTTTGTTGAGACAACCCTAAAAGTTATGCCATGGAAGATATATGTAATCTCTTCTTCTCTTCTGCATTATCATGGTCAGCATGTGGTGCAGGGTAATGAATTTTGTGCTGCTCTGTGCATGCCTTTAAACCATGTAAGGTGCTCTTTCAAAGCCTCTCTAATAAATACACAAGCCATTAGAGCTGCTCTGTAAACCAGCCACGAAATGAAAAAATGTGGGTGGAATTTAAAGGTGCAGAATGAGACGACAATCTGACAGTCCACAAGCTGTAAGTCTACTGTCAGTACACTATGCAGCAAACCCCCAAATATACAGTAAGAACGACATGCAAGAGATTTATATATCACAGCTTTATTACTACCTAGATCTTGCAAATAACCACATCTTTTACTAAAATTGGTTATGTTGCAAATGACAAAGTAAAGCCTGTAGGGATATTCTAGGAATCATCATCCTTAATTCCATCCAGGATTATAATGAAACTAAGATAGGAGAATGATCCTACTGATCTGGATATATACGTCAATGTCAAATACAACAGCAACCAAAGGCAAGCAACTGCTCTGCAGACCTTTCAAGAATCGTGATTACAATGTCAAGGAAAAATTAGCTCATCACAGCTGAAGAAGGATCATCAGTCAGCCAGCAGGATTCCATAAAGAAAACCTGAAATTGGTGACAGACACCTGATAGGATATTGGCTCATTCAGCTTGCAATTGCAACGACAAATAACCTCCCCATAACTAGTACATACGTTCAGCGCAAGAAAGCTCTTTGCATCTGCCTCAGTCATAATGGAATCAAGAAAGCATAGATCAAATACTCTGCATTAAGCAAATGATACCATAGCTTTATTAGCATTTCAAGATGCAGCTCAGGAACAAAGAAATCATGTGCTCAGAGATTTGACCACACTTCTAAAGAAAACTAAATTAAGACACTGTTCAGAAAGAGACTACCAGTTCTGATAAATTATTATTGCTAAGTGTGATCTTGAAAAGCATTTTAAAACCATGTATTTACCAACACAGAGTGTACTGTCCAAACACTTACTGTCTCATGTAAATGCCCATTTCCATTACCAGTCCAATTTCAGAGTTTTTTTCATGTTCCTCACTAGGGTGTACCCTAGTCTAACTCTGGCAGACATACATCAAGAGTGAATACCCCTACCGTTTTTTTTTTTTAAAAAGATAGATTTATAGCATCTATACTTTTAATAAATACTTTTAATAAGATTCACAGTATCAAACAAAATGGGCCATTTCTCTAAATTCTTAACCCTTGCAATTTCTGGTGAATTGTTATTTCTGACAGCTGTCATTCTGCACGTGATCTGATAACTCCTGTAATAAGTTGTAATATCACCACTGAAGAATAAATAAAAGGCAAAAAGATGATTGTAAGTCAGTCAAATCACTGACATCAATCAAATCAATCACACCAATATTCCCTTCAAAATTTCATGTATCAAAACTTAGATTATACCTGTGCTGTGGATTGTGCGTATATGCACATCCAGCAAGCTGGATTCAGCTACACAGGCATTACCCTTACAGGAGCTTGGGAGCTTGCTTTCACAAAATGTTCCTTGACAGACAAATCACACAAGGCAAGACTGACATATTCTGCACTGCACAAAATAACTTAAACAACGTGCTTCCCCAAACTCCTAACTTGGAGTCACTAACTAGTCACAGAAGTGTTTTTCTGATTGTACTACAAAGAAGTAGCACACACCTCGCACTACCAGAGAAAAAACAGGAAAAGCTTGCAAAACTGTAGAGCCGTTTGTGGTTACTGGCCATAACCCAGTTTTGTCATGTAGATATTGGAAGTTAATAGATTTAAAATTTTCACCTTGTAAGCATTCCCAAAATTCTTACGTAATTCCCTTCATAAAACTAGATAGCAATTGGATCTCTGAGTTAGTCTGCAGAGAAAAAAGCAGACACACATCAACAAATACATCCTTGACCAAAACCCAAATAAACAAGCAAGCATCCTCAGAAAGGACAAATACTGTTTCCTATAACCACTGAAGCTATCGTTAATATTTACCAGCAGGCTGCCAACTAGGATAAAGCAATTTAAACACAGAACTCAACTTTACATGTGAAATTATAATCTGCATATAATAAAGACTTCATCAAAAATTATTTTAACACTGTAATTATAACTCTGTGGCCTGTGCTCCTTTTAGAACCCTAGTAATACATGTACTATTATAACACAATGCGTTATTAAGCTGTAATCAATTCTACAACATCAAAAATGCCTTCAGATCAAAAAACTTTAGGCGCATTAAAATTAC
The DNA here is from genome assembly GCF_023634155.1 of Falco peregrinus. NCBI lineage: Eukaryota > Metazoa > Chordata > Aves > Falconiformes > Falconidae > Falco > Falco peregrinus. The sequence goes on from NC_073721.1 coordinate 51,438,597, forward strand.
TATGAAATTTTTTTAGGGAAAAAATAGAATAAGATTTATTTCCATTAAAATATTGTAGGAAAACCAGCTCAGATACAGAGAGATTAAGTGAAAGTTCAACACCACCCCTTTACACATTTCAGATGGTAATACCCAACACCATTGCAGGATCTGACAAACTTTGCACAAAAAGACCTTCAAACAAAAGATGAAACTAATGAAAAATGTGTAACTGGAGAAAAATTACATCACATAGCCATGTTTTTGCTTTTCCTTTCAAACCCTTTTAGTTTATTAGGATACCTGGCATTTTCACGCTAGACCAAGTAAAATGACACATAGTCATATTCACAAATAATGAAACTACTTTACTGTAATAGAGCAAGCCATCTTTCAAAGTGTTTATATGGCTAATTCAAGCCACAGCCTGCCCTGATTTCTGAATCACCTGCATCAGCCAGCCGTTTCCCATCCCTAAGCAACTGATACAGCCTCGTGTCTCTCGAATTCACACAACAAACCTGGAAGATAAAGTGCAAAGAAGCCAGCAAGAAAGCATTTAGGGCTGGGGAAAAAAAGAAAAAAAAGGGGGAAAAAAATAATCACTATTTCACAGATCAAGAATAGAGGCATGAAAATAATAAGTAACTTGTACACGGTCACAAAAGTCTCTGGCAGAGCCAGGGAAAAGAACCGAAATTTCTTTAATCCCTGTTCAGTACCTTAAATACAAGGCTATTCTTCCTCTTCCTACTTGATATTGTGTCAATGCATGAGTGTAGGTGTTGAAAGACTAACAAAAGAAAAGTAATAGTATGGTATTACGAGCTGAGAAACCTAATCTTTATCAGATACAGCAAATCTCTATGATGCTGCCTGCACTAGGAACTCTCTCTTTGTCCTGAATATGCTTTAAATTACTGGTATAATGTGTACTGTATATTGTTCCACTCTTATATTTATTCCACAAAAACCCCTGTGGCCTGCATGTGATTTTATCATTAGCTGGCAAGGTAATTTCAGGGCCTAGTTCTGCAATCATTCCATGAGCAATACTCCCATTGAAGCTGGTATGTTCTGCATGCAAAGCAGCTACCAATTCAGGTTCCCTATAATAAAAAGGCCTTTTGCTACTTTAACTATTGTGGAACGTTAGTGACAATACAAAAAAGGAGAAAAATTACAGTGCAATTCTTTATACAAGTTATTTTATACTATGATAAAATATAAAAAGTGTGCTTGGAAACAGAATCTACACAAAGTATTTTGTATGAGAAAAATGACAAGCTTTTTTTTTGTTGTTTGTTTCATTTATTAAAACTCAATAGAATACAAAGTATTTTGTTAAAATAAAGATCTCTGCAAAACCGACAAATGACTGGCCAAGATTTAGAAATGACCAATATGCCTAAAGGTCACAAATGTTAATATTTTGCTTTCTTTTGGTTTCTTAGATACATGTAAAAAGCCAAGCCTCACCCAAATCAATGAACCTTCCAGGATTCACCCAAGGAAAAATGCTGGAAATATGTTTTTGTGCAGGATGTATACAACTGCTCTGTATGATGATCCTCAAAACAGCTATTTTCAAGGCTAAAATATTTTAATATTTAGATGCTAATATAGATGCAGAAGGAGAATAAACTGTCTTCAACTTCACTAAAACAACCTGAGAGAAGCTTTAGTCATAAAGGTAGGTCATAAAATCCTATTCTCTTTGCTAAAAGTAGCACATCCCCTGTCTCTCTAAATAAAATGTATATAATGGAATTACACTTTAAATTTTCACAGAGTTAGAGACATCTAGTCTCTAGTAGATATACTAATGCACAAGATGTAAGATAACATGATATACAATGCCCCTCCTTCATAGAATATCTGACAAAGTAAATGCCATTACTATAATAGAATGCACTGTAGTTCAATTTGTCGTATTACACCACTTGATATTTTATTGCGGAAACCTCAACTATTGCCATGAAAAAACACAGCTAGAAAAGAAGTCACATCCCCTGAGAGAGGTAATCAAAGGCACTGGATAGTAACACTGGAAAAAGGTTTAATTCCTTTCTGTTCAGGTCACATAATGGTCTATGGGGAAACCTAAGTGGTCAGTAATTAATATATAAATGCACACACACATATGCTTGCTATGGTTAATTTATCATATATGTAACATCGTAAATCAATGAATTATGTCACTAGACTCTTAAAGATGCAACAGCATCCATTCCTGGGAAGAACTGGAACTAGCGACACCAAAGACCCCTGCCTCTATAACGCTCCTTACAGAGCATTAGTATGTTACATGTCTGCCCAAACAACTTCCAGGAAAGAACTCAGAAACCAAGTCCACAACTGCTCAAGATGTTTCTCTTTACAGGTGGAAAAAAGCAAAGTAAAGCATTTCCCTTTTAAAATAAATAAGAGCTCTTAATTCACCTTTTGCCATTTATTCACTCTGCTCGTCAGAAAGCAGCTCAGATTTTACTGCGTGAGAGGGCAAGACACAGATAGAACCACAAAAACTGTGCTACTTTTCAATTACTTTTAACATAGCTCCTCAATCATTGGCACTAAATGAAGCCCCTTCCCCCATCTCACAATAGGTTGAGGATCCTGCCATGTTAGAAAACATAATTTTTTATGTTAGGTTTGATTTTATTTTGGCAGGCTCTCTTCTACATCACCTCACTTCTTGCAGTTTTTGGTCAAACCCTTTAAGGGGAGGGGAGGGAGAGAGAAGACATCCCGCCTCTGAGAGACTGAGAATGCTGTGTCTTGCAAGCATTTATTTCAAGGCGTGTAATCTGTCTCAGTTCCCCAAATCCTTCCTGGTATATTCATTTAAAAAAAGTTGCATCCAGTATGAGGTTGAAAAACGAGCAGATTTTTTTTTTCACCACTTCCCCCGCAGGTTTTGCTCAATCCATGATGAAGTAACCGGAGGGAATTTGTTCTGCATTCCTGCAACCCTACAGCTCTCACACACTGAAGCTGGGCTCTGCAGCAAGTGTAATTATTTAGTGTTTGGCCGCATGACTCCTCCCAACTCCCATTATATCAGCTACACATTTTTGACATGGAAACCATGCAAAATTTCTGAACTCTTTTGTGAGGGGGGAAGAATGCCATCTAATTAGACCACATGTGCAGAGAAGCATCTGGCTCAGAGCACAGCAGTTTGCACAGTTCCTTGAGTTGTCGTGGAGACAAGCACATGACCTGCTCAGCGCTGAAACTCTGGGGCACGGATCCAGATGCACTTCTAACACATTCTGACAGAGAGCAGATGGGCAGATATTTGCTGGGCCAAAAATGCCAACTCTACTCCCCTCCAGACCCACATGCCCTCAATGATAATTTTTATCTTGTAAAAGTCCTTCTCATCTGCCCTGGGACCTCAGGCTTTCTCACCTAGGAAACAGAACTAAACCTGCCAAGATTTCAGTCGGAAGAGTCCACAAACTTCAATCCCATTTACACAATAGGTGTAAGGAGTACTAACAATTGACAAAACATTATCCAAATATTTGAAAAATCACTCATTTTGATGCTTCGTTTTGGCATTCAATTCAAATAGCATTCATGGAAAAAGGCACATGAATTTCTGTGATTCACATGGTGCATTATTACTACTTCTCGTCTGGTGAGGTTTGATGCTGTTTCAATTATTAATAAAGTAAAACAAACGTTGCTCTACATGTTCATAATAATTGCTCATAATGATGCCTATGACTGCGGTGACTTCACAGCTTTGAGATCCTATTTTCGGTTTCTTAATATCCTTTCAACTGTATGAATACATGTTTTCTGTTCTAGATTCCTTTTTAACTTTAATGCTTTAGTTCAAATTAGCTTGGCATTCTGCTAAGAACATCTTCAAGGGAAACAAAGTTGACTAAAATATAAGAGTCTCCCAACTTTGGCTGAAAAGCCTTAATACTGCACAAGCACTGAATATGCCTTCTAGGAGGCACATGATCTTCTATCCATTTTATAAGATGACTTTCCAGGAAAAAATAATTCCTCTGCTCAAACTCCCTCAGAAAGACCCACAACTTATGACTACAGTTGCCTGCAGACTGGGCATCTTATAGCCCAAGATTTTCTCTGTGATTGCTTCACCTGCTGCAATGAAAGGCCAGCAGCCGAGAAAGCCAGGCAAACAAACATGAAACAGCACCAGAAAACACCCTCCGCCTGCTTGTGTCATCTTCAAGAAAGCTGACTGCTCCGCAGGGCTGGACTACATACTTCCCAGTGCCCCAGAGCACCTACATCACGGATGCTACCTATTACCACATAGGCACTTCCTGCTGAAAAGTCAAGAAAGCTGGTTAGGGTGGAAAAAGTTACTAAATAACCAACAAAGTACCTGCACTGCAAAATTAGCATTTTGAACTTTCCCTGTTAAAAACTAGAATAAGCACTGACTTGAGCTGCCTTCTGAGCTCATTTGATAAATGCACATACACGTCTGCTCTTCATAGGCATAATTGCTTTGACCCAAGCACACACAAAAACTTTACATAACTATTCTAGCTTTAAAACAAATAAATAATAAACCAAACACAATGTTATCAAATCTCAAGAAATTTAAACACTAGAATGTAGCAGATATTTGCCAATAATTGCTATGGCTAAGAATCACACCAGAACACCTCATTAGCTCAGTTATTGTCTGCTGCATTGATTACTACATGTGTATTTTTCCCATATTTTAATTTTAAATGTACAAAATTACATTGCTCCAAATGTAAAAGTTGTTCATTTAAAGAATGAAACTTGCCTAATGGTGTTCTTAGTTCTGCTAATTCAATATTTGACATTCAACAGCAATTCAATGTCATTTTTTAAGGTTAAACAAAATACTCTGGAACCATTTTTGTCCTCTACCAAAGAAAACCAACCAAACAACACACACATCTATTAAGCACAAAATTTCTGACTGCTTAGATTTATACCCTATATAAATACTTTCCAAAGCTTAAAAACCATACCTAAGGTGCTAAAGAGTTAATACTTTGTACTGTGGTCACTGTAAACAAGCACAATTTCAGCTAAGCAATATTGCTGTCAGAGACACAACGCTTTGCAGGTGTGGGCAATAATTAAAGGTTTCAGCACATCTACCTGGGTGAAGTATTTTTGCCTCCTATTCCAAGGAGGAAGCCCTCTCTGTGGAGAGCAGAAGAGCTCATTAATGAGGCTAATTAGGTGTAAAGGGGGTAGAGTCTGGCATCAGCTGCAGCTTATAGTAGCTAATCATTAAGCTCTGTAATCTCTACCCCAGAACAGCAGATGATCGTGTTCCTAGGTGACTGATGTTGCTAAGAAAATTTCCAGCACCTGAGTACCTGACCAAATACTTTTTGGTGAGGCTAAAAATTCCCTTAACCCCCCACATGCCAGACAATGGAGTCAACATAATTTCTTCACTCATCAATTTTCTAACAATGGATACCCAGAGGTCTGAACTTAGCATGAGGTCTATAATGCCATTTATTTCAGAATTTAAAAGAATAAATACAAATCAATGCCATCGAGAGTGTATGGAAAGGAAGGCCACTAAATAATGGTTGGTGGAGCAACATGCAAGAAGAATACAGGTATGAGCAACAATGCTTGGAAACAAGTGATCACATATAGCTCCTAAAGGTTTGTGAGTTCTCCTTGTAATTTCTTGGCATAAAGCAGTGAGGATAGTTACAATACCACAGGGATGAAAGCCTTGTTAATAAATATGTAAAATAAGGATTTCATTGTACTCACCTAATTTGAAATGAGAAAAAGGACATAATTTCCATGGAGAGAGAATACATGAAAGCAGAGCTCAGTCTGGAACTTGTTTTGTAAAATGAATTGTAAGAATGGCAAAAACTCTTCCAGCACCTCAACATGAATTTTTGAGTTGATCAGGCAAAAAAGACCTTTTATTGGCAACCTGCTACTGTTCTTTTTCTTCTCCAGTTTAAACAGTAGAGTTTTTAGATTCAATTCAATTTCAACAAGAAATAGAATATTTTTCTTCTGCAATTATTTTACTGCCCGATAGCACAGCTTGTAATAGATCCTTGAATTACTCATGAATGAACACTAAAGCAAAATCTCTTTGAGTTATTAAAAGCGGTACATTTTAAAAGGTGCATTTTCATACTGACCAAGAAGCTACGCAGCAATTTTGTAGAGATCACCAGATTGCAAATATGATTAAATCTGCATATTTAGCCGATCCTTATTGTCACTGGAATGAAAAAGAAAAACAACCCACCCCAGTTTTCTCTGCTTTTGTTTACTAACTGAAATGTTTAAGGATTAAAAAGAAAAATGCCTTGCAAAACCGAAAAGATGAGCAAGTACCACTGAAGTAATAAAGGCTCAAATGCATTTAATACAAACTCACTTGTCTCCATGTTACCTGTGGACTTGGAGATGCACAGATTAAATAACACGAGCTGCTCAGAGGTGGCACTGGCTCTCATTATGGTCAGGGATAAGGATGCACACGTCCAGATAAACCCCACTGGTAACCCAAGACTCCTCTTGATATCAACAGATAAAAAAGTCTCCAATAACAACTAGCACCTTGTCTCACAACAATGCAGAAGTCAGTTGAATTGGGTGATAAATGCTTTGTGGCCAGCATCATATTATTTTTAATAATTCTGCAGATATATCGTAAAGACAAAACCACATGGCTAGTACAGGGTTTTTAGAAAAGCCTTGATAAGCCCCCTCCCCAGCACTGAACACACAGTAGCTTTAACTTTTTCTATTCTAGAACGACATATGCACAAGAAGCTTTCAGGTGGGTATGGAAAGTGCTCAACATTGAAGGTGTAGCACAGTCTCAAACAGAAACATTGACTTTTCTGAAAGACAACTGTTAGCAAAACACCTCAGAATGCCTGAAATGAAGAAGGGCTGGGAGAGCCTTGTGCACCCAGCATCTGGAACAAGTTACCGCTTTTTCTTTTTTTACTTTATGACAAGTTACATAATTCTGTAGCAGTATCTCATCTCCAATGGTTGATATCCAAACATAGGATAGAGAAAAAAAATTATGAATGACAAGACAGGAGTTGAAACCCACAGTTTTAGAACAAAAGGGCTATAACTGATGACATGAAAAGTCCATCTGCCTGCTGTTCCATCTCCAGTGTAGGCATCAGAAGATGCTCAGGGAAGACCAGGAAGGTAGAAAGCCTGAATGTTATTTCTCCCCCTCAGACTGTCAGACCGAGATCTTCATGTCAACAAATTTACTGAGTCTATTGTTGCTGGTGTATTAAATAAACCCGAACAGAAGCTTCTCCCAACTATCTCTCCAATCATCCCCCAAACCAAGACAAACTTCCTCAGTATCATTTGATAAAGTGCTTGGCAGGATTACCACCTACTGTATGAAGAATTTCTCATTTACTTTGAACCTTTCCTGTTACAAATCTCACTTGATTGCCCCTGTTTTTTTTAATACTGGAAGGGACAATGAGAAGTCACTCCCTATCCTCCTTCAAACTGTAAGAACATGCTTCTCCTGTAAATCATGCGACAAAATTGTCTGACGTTCACAGTAACTCCAGTATTCAAACCAGGTTAGACTTTTATGGAGGAAAATGTGCAATGATGCCTGTAAGCAAGAGGTGTGTTTAGCAACAGGAGTAAGTACAAACAAGCATCTGAATTAAACAGAGAAAAGGGCAAAACAGAACTATACTGCACTTGAGTGAATGGTAACAAACTTTATTTCCCTAAAGTGTAACTCACCACCAAAATCATTTATGTCCCAAGGTTGGACTGCAGAGACAAGAAAACCTGTTCAATGGAGTGATTCCAAGATTTGGCACTATTTCTGCATTGTTTTAATGTTCCTGACAAGTGCTCCATTGTTTCTTAGCCATATACACACTTCATTTCAGTAATTAGCTGTCAAAGCAGGCCCAACAGCAACTTAGTATTGTCTGCTCAAATCGTATTAATGAAATGCAATCCACTCAAATGTCCTGAATGCGTATCTGTAATTGCGTTAAATAGAGAGGCTGGGGACATCAGCAAACTTCAAGCTTCTGAACAGGGCATTACGATGGAGCACGTTAATCCATTATTTCTTAGGGATTTGACAGCCAATTAATATTACAGGGCTTCCTATACAGCAATAAGGACTGATGATCCAACATTATTTTCTTAATTTTTTTAAGCACAAGAAGTGACTTTTCAGACTCTGGGCTATCAAAGTAAAAGCGGCGCATAACGTTTGTGAACACAACACCCTTAAAGGCAGAAAAGCAAGAACTGTAGGTTGCAGCATTGCAAAAGTAATTTTTGTTTTTAAAGACTCAGCATCCATATGTTGAAACCTAAATGTAGAATACTTAATGGATACACTACACTAAGCATAAGTAAAATCAAATAAAACCCAAGATTTTATTAAATATATACCAGTTTAGAAGAATTCTTCTATGACTATTAGAATCAACGCTCCCAAAGAATAAGAGAATGCAATTGATTACTTCTGGCTGTAAACTGATACTTGTCAGTCAAGTCACTATATAATTGTCTCCATTTTCTGTTTCATGTTCTCCCTCACCAAAGACTTTTCCAAAGAACAGAATTTGGACAAGATAAAAACCAAGAAACAAGAAAAACATGTAAGGGAAATATCCTGTGGGTATAGTAGTCTTTGGAAAACTTTCATGTCAGTTATGACTGAAAAATTGCTATTAAAATTTAATTAAAATTGAGCACAACAAGCTATGACAAGATAATGGATGGGAAACATAGCTTTAAGGCAGAGCAAGGATATCTAGAACTCTGAATAGATGTGATGTTTTATTTTTGGCTATGTTTGGCAACTATTCTTGAGATTTCTGAAACACATCTTAATTATAATGATCTACAGAAATTCACAGAAAAGAACAGCACTGCATTTTAGTTAGCTAAAGATCTGTAACATAAGCCAAATATGTAAGAGATTTTTAGAACTCCAGTACCATCTAGTCCTTGATTTCATTCACATTCAGACCCACATCAGAGAACACTTTTTTTTTCCAACTAAAAAGCCCCTGCAAGCCCCTCCGAAACCATTATTTTGTGACTTATCTGTAAATAAAATTAATTTATTTCCTCACACAGGTAGAAATTCTTTGGATATCATTTATCTCCATAGTTGAAGGTAACAATCAAATCCGGCATCACATAAACCTGAAGCAAAAGCAGTCAAAAGCTTTGGAAATTACTTTGACTCAAGGAAATCAATAGCCCTTTACCAGAGACAGCTTCTTCGCTCACACTGAGAACTCATTTTAAGAGAGCTGGAATGCAACTTATTCAACATGTAAAGGAGAACACAGGATTTAAGTGACATTTAGAAGACAACGCATACTCCAAACATAAGCTTAAAATCCCCAGTTGGGGGGATGCAATGTACATAGATTTTTAAATTTTTGATCAAGAAGTCCTCCCAAAACAATATGTATTTACAGTTTCACAGATACGTTTGGGGAAAATATTACATACCTACTACACTAAATTTACCTTAAGTATGAACCTCCTTGATCAGATTCAGCTTCTGTAACAAGAAATTTAAAAGAACCCACCACCTTCTGAATAATGCTGGTTAGGTGCTTTTACTTACAGTTACTACATTGACAATGTATAAAGACCACAGCACAACAGCTTTGCTCACTATCAGTCAACCAAGACTGTAACTCATCTCATATGATTTTATTACCAGAGACACAGCAGCCATTTAACATATTTAAAATTTTAGGCAAGAAATTAAGGTGAGCGACAGCATTTCCCATTCTTTACATGCCTTCAACTGTTCAGTATAAAATGTTCTTGTATATAAGAAGAAAGCATCTTTAGGTAAGTGTTCTTTATTTTTCATGTATTCTTAGTGAAGAATATGTAATAAATTATTAGTTGACACTTCACCTATACAAGTACAGACGGATCCTGAAGAAAGGCAAACTAATCACATTTGTAATCCCTACAAATTGCTTTCATTTTCACCATTAATCCTCTCTAAGAAAAACTGTACTAGAGATACAGATTTTAACTACTGCTTGGAAAGCTCCACTGAAAGTAATTCTTTGATACATTTTTCTTTTCATTTAACAGCATGAGTAAGCAATGTACATGTATCATTTACAGCTTTTAAAGCACATTCAGAGCAAAACCATGCCACCTTCACTTCCACATTACTTTTGACAATCTAGGGTAAGTTACTACCACTAATACTTAATGCCAAATAGGATGCTTGAAGAGTCAGTAACAAGTTTTACACTTTTAGAATCACCAACATATAAATAAGTACGTATATATAAAACCAGCATATAGCTACTCACATGAGATCAGCTATAAAATTTCTTACTATATAAATCACAGAACTAAATGCTGCATCAGAAATTATTCAAAAGGGAGCTACACTTGGACACAAAAGTAACCTTTAAGGAGTTAAAACGTCCTCAACTACAAGTCAAGTTGAAACTTATTTAATTAGGTTCTGTATTTGAAAAAATGAAATAAATTCTTTCATTAACTAAACCAAACTCCCTTAAAGGCAACAATATGTTCCCTCTCTGTCAGGACAGAGCGCAATGAAATCTTTATTTTAATTGGGGTTAGCTAAGGGGCCATTTGGCTTCAGATGCTTTGTTTATCAGCCCTAAGCTTTACAGCTTAACCAGTACTTGAAATATTTTATTACAGAATGATTTCATTAAAAAAAAAAAAAAGGAAATAAAGTAAAAAAAAGTACACTCTTCCAAGCAGATTTACATAGAGATAATTTAAAATGTGCATTTTGAAAACTGGAAGTCCAAGTCAAAGGTATCTCAAAAGAAAACACTGATTTGCTTTTGCATTATTGTGATATAGGTCTCCTTTATAAATGCCCTGTTCTAACGGTTTCTGCATCATGCCCTTCCCTAAGCAACCCAGCAAAGATGCAACTGTAGAACAATGGATCTCTCCATGGCAATGATTACAATGAAGCAAGCAAACGCACCTCATTTTTGTATTTTGTCACAACCACGCTTCCTTTGCTGTGGACAACGCTTCAGAACCCTTCACATTGTGTGGATTTCCACTTCACAACTAACTGGTGCTGCAGGAAGCAAGGAAGGCTCTCTCCAATGCACGAGAACTCAGATACAAGCCTTTCATAAGAATAAAAATTCCAGTTCATATGAAACTCATTCAAGGGGAAAGCTTACTTTCAATTTTTTTTCTGAACAGCTTTGAACTTTCATATGAAAACCTTGGAGTCTTGGACCTGAAAAGGTGGAGTTGAGCAATTCAATTTTAAAACAAAGAAAACAAATTCTCGTTCAGTAGATTACACCTTTTTCCTGTAATAAACTAATTTAACAAATATCAGACACCTTCAGTAATACAGTTACTGAAAATATTACGGAAAACAGTTATCACAGAAATGGACAGTGAACAGCAACTCTACAAAGACATAACCTCAGTTCATTCCAAACAGCAGATAAAATTAATGAAATAATCCAGAAGAATTTCCTGCTTTATCATGAGGATCAAGCTCAGACCAGATTTTGCATTTAGTCCTTACCAAACCTCCAAGCCTTAGGAGTGTTCCTAAAACTAAAATAAAATGGAAAAAGAAAAAGAAAAAAGAAAACTTCAAATCTAGTTTCCACAAATTAAATACAGTATTACGATATTTTCATATTCTTTTCTCCTGTGGTATCACTGAAATTTGAACTGTCAGAAAGGTTTTTATAATTTGGAAAAAAAGGTATTTCATATAATTTCTAGTTGTCTTCTGGAGGACATTGGCATTATGTTGCTAATAGTTTTATGCATGTTGCGTAACAGCACACTACGCATTTAAGATATAAAAACTATGCCAACAGTATTTTATTAATTTCAGTTTAAGAATTTGGTTTTGTTGTTAAAACAAACATTGCCTTTCTCTTATTTTTAGAAATAAAAGCATGGCTGCCGAATCTGAAAGAATAAAGCTTAATTCCAACAAAACATTGAGTCCTGTGCTTCCCGTGTTTGCTGCCTTAAACAAAACACAACAAATTCAAAATTAAATATATTGCTTTTAAATTTTTTCTCTTGATGACTTTTTGCATATCTTCTCTGTACTGTTCCCTCATGAGAACTATAATAAAATGAAGTGTTTCTGCAACTTTTCAGCAGGTATTTTGATTTGAAAGTGATCACAGTTTTCTCCACAATCTTTATACAGTTAATGTCCTGATCATCTAGCAAATAAGTACAAGACTTAAATTGACATAAATATGTATACTTTTCTCTAACATTGGAAACTAATTTTTGTATCTCTAAATGAAAAATACTTTTATTAAAAAATATCCAGTGAATATACCAACTATTGAGTTCAAAGCAAAGACACCACATGTGTCTAAATAAATATCAAGGAAGTGTCAGAGGTAAATGAGGAGAGACCAGGTGAAGTGTGTGTGATGTGTTAATTGTATTAAAAAAAAATAATAGAGCAAGACCGAGAAGCTGAACTTCCAATTATCATAATGGTATCTACTTCACAACACATTTTCAAACTTGAAAGAGACATTTTAAACCATAGGAATTCTGAGCAGAATACCTCCAGCTGTGTTCTGCATAAATCTTGCACACTGTACATACGCAGTTTATTTAAATACCAAGTAAAGTTATGACTTACAAAATGCATATTTCAGTCACAATAGAATATCTGTCATTGCCAAAAGCTGCTACACATTGAATGAAAGGAACAGAAAACAACAAATTAAATTAGAAACGGATAAGAAAAGACAGAATGCTTTCATTTGATGTCTTACCAGACTGAAGAAGTGTGTGTTTTAAAGAACAACATAGTTATCAGCCCTCTGCAGAATTTACATTTTTGCGCCCCCCAAAACAGAAGAAAGAAGAAAAGAGTGGTCTTCAGTGTTAGATTAATTTTTGACTACATAGCATTTTGGTCATGAGCCAGAAGTTACCTTTCACTAATGCTCTGCCTATACCAAAATCAACATATCTGTGACCAACAGTTGCCCAATTCTCTGATGATATGCAAGAGCCAAATCAGAAAAGGGGCTCAGTCCCCCATTCCTTATTTTACCTTTACAGAAACCTAGAACAAAGAACAAGTCCAACACGAATACCCAGGCAAGCAGTACCCCTGTCCCTCCCCAGGACTGAAGAATCAAGATGATGGCAAGCACACTACTGAAGCTCTTCACATGTGATTTTGCTAAGCCCCAGGGCAGTATCAGAACATCTCAATGGGATTCTGAAGAGAAGTACAATTCGGAATGATAGCAGGTCTCCTATGCTGTCTGCCACGGAAAGCAATCAAACTGAACTGTCAGTTATGTCATGCATACAAATGTCTCATTCTGTCTTTAACCCTGTATCATTTTAGGCTTTTACTGTATGAGCTCTATCACCTATCTATGCAAATCATTACAAATAATTTTGATTTACTGCCTTTCACTTTATTCTTTCTGTCCTATAAGAGCACAAATTGTATGCTCCACTTCATACACAATCTATAATTTACACGGTAAAAGACCAGAGTGGCATGACTTTTCTATTACAAAGCTCTGTGGGTTTGTTCCTAACCTGATCTAATAGTCTAATTTTTATCATTATTTCATCAAGTTTGCTTGCTACTGAAGCCTACAGCCTACTTTACAAATGAAAATACCGAAATCTCTTCTACCATCTTCTTTCAAGTAAAGTAATACTGTCTCTTCAATTCTACAGCTGCTTATCCTAGTGAGAATGTAAATGTCACTTTGCCTGCCTGCCTGAAAAAGTCCTTTTTTTTTTTTTTTTTTTTTTTGGGGGGGGGGGGGGGGGCGGGGAGGGTAGTGGTTTGGGTTTTTTTGTTTGGTTTGGTTTGATTTTTTGGTTTTGGGTGTGGTGGTGGTTCCAGGTGTTTAGTTTTGTTTTTTATTTTTTCCTCGTATCAAACGCAACTTATTAACAGGTTCATTTAAAACCCACACAGTTACCGAGTGCCTTACACAGAAGCCAAACTCCCCAGTTATTTTATTTTACACTTGGTGTTTGTTTACTTGCTTCATTGTTCTACTCTAAGTCCCCTGCACTTCATTAGTTATATCTTCAACTTTTCCTGCATGGCGGCATTTGCACATTGCTTCATTGCTTGCTGAGACTGTGCACTCTCAATTATAAGTATCATGTGAAAATACAGTAAACACACAGGCGAAAGTCAGTCCAAAATACACAAAGGCTTTTGAGAAGAAACAAAACCAAGTGGATAAAATACCACAAAAAACAGAGAATCAGGTGTGAAAGGCACAGGCAAGTAATTTATCAGTTGCGTGTACAAATCCTTCAACAGTAAAGCTTAAGTATCACGGAGCTGCTCCTCACTGTACAACCTTCCCTGGTAACAGGAAGATTTAGAGGCTTTTGAACAAAGCTACTTTTATTTCTGCAGCAACACAGAAGACACAGAGAGTGACCCTAGCCAGTCTGATGGCTGAACATATAATTTCTATGGAGGCTGCAAAGTTACATAGAGAATGAAACACAAGATACTTACTTCTCTTCAACTTGCTCACAGGTTCCAACAAACTAAGATACCACAAAAGCTTAAATGTGAGCATGAAACAGGTAAACATTAAGTCTCAAAAGCAGTCCTGTGAACATCAGCAATCTGAAAACCACATTCAAAGGCACGTAATGTTTCATCTATTATTGCTGTTGGTGTACTACAAGATGCAGAGCACACAACCCCTTACTTGGGGATTCTAGACTGAAGTACAAAACCATTCCCATGCTGGGTTTGGGTTTTTTTTTTATTTTACTGGTGTTTGGCGGTTTTTTTGTTTGTTTGTTTTACTTTAACATATACGGTGGACAGGAAAGTTTGACTGCATCTTTTATGGCAGAAATGCCATATTCAGCAAAAGGTTATGGTAACTTTCTCAAACCTGCCCTTCAGAATCTTAGTTCCACTCCCTCAAGGCTGGCATACAGCATCACACAATGGAGTATCTTATAAATTCGGAAATTATAAAACAATTCTATTTACTGCATAAAAGCACTGTAACACTGCTATATGAGATTAAAGAGAATGTCTTTTCAGTTCCATTTACATATGCAGATATCTCAACAGACGTAGATGTAGAACATTAAATGTGTTTTGAAGAACAGTAAATGCTTGTTAGAAAAAGAACCATTTTTAAGGTTTAAACCAGCAAAAGCTAAAATGTCTATAGCAACAGTAATGCTCAGAAACAAAACACAGCTACAGGACTGAAATGAAAACAAAAACCACACAGAAAATAAAACAACAAAACTGTCTTTCCCCAGTAGATGTTTTTCAGTCTGTGATTTTAAATTCTGGGTAGTATTTCTTCTAGAACACTTTCCATAAATGGTAAAACACAGCAAAAGTTACAGGTAGCTTCTAAGTGAGATTGTTGAAAACTAGGGTCTTCAAGACATCACAAAACACAGAATTTTCATATTAGGAAAATAAAAAGGCTTATGTTTCAGTTCCAGAATATACAGAAATCCAATTTATCTCCACTTTAATCATACAAACAACAGGTTTTACACAGTGTCACTGTCTACTCATATCTGTTAGTAAAGTCATCAGGATGAGATTTAGAAATTATCATCATTTAGGTACTACTAGACTGTCTATTCAGGAATGTATTTGTAAGTTAAAAGCACGTGAACAAGAAAAAAGTAAAGATGGGTGGGAGAAAATTCCTGTTAAATACACATAAGCACTAACTTTAAAAGGAGCACAACAAAATCACAAGTAAAACAAAAAGCTTTATTTTATAAGCTTCTGCTCATTGTTTCCACTACAGTTTGCAGGTTTTGTTTTGGTTTTGGTTTTTGGTGGTTTTATGTTTGTTTGTTTGTTTTTAACCAGTGTGTACACATGTAAGGTAAGAATTAGTGATCTTTTATCTTCATTTTTTCTATATATGGACAAACACTCCAAAACCCCGACCTGCCAAGACAACTCTGCTGAAAGGGAAGGATCTACTCTGTACACAATCTATACTTTTAAAATACACATGCAGAGGGGAAAAAAAAAGCAATGCAAAAGATGGCTGTGTAGAGGAAGCAACTGGAATATGGCAATTACTGGGAGTTGGAAACAACTATTTACTCTTCCACTGAATAACTTACAAAAATAATTCACCATGGCAACAATCATACTTCATAGTAGATAAAGCACTGAATGCTACAAAGCCTTTTCAAAATGATTATGCACCAACATGTAACATGCACTTTTTTATGTAACTTCACACATATTCCAACAAAATTTGTTTTTGGACTCATCTGGCATTTGCTTTTTTACTCTGCACCACACATCATCTACTTTTCTGACTTCTGTCCCACTCAGATTGCATGGATCTGGAATTGTTGAAGGATTTTACAGCATTAGTCTGGGCAAAAAGATTGATATACAGTAATTAATTCAGTGGCCTTATGTTGCACCATCACACTGCTGCTTTAATATCTTCCTGAGAAATGAATCAATTTGTATTACTGGTATTACTGACAAATCTGTAAAGGAATAATCCTTAGCGGTGTAAAAACCTAAAATGGGTATGTAAACCATCCTCTTAAAACACTTTGAAACTCCCACTGTTGTAGGAGATCTAAGTATCTATGGGACTAATCTCGACTCTACCTTCCTTAGCCATGAATTTAAACAGAGGTAAAGAGCAACAGCTCTCTTTATAAAGTGCACACAGTTCTTGGCCAGCAAATATACGATGCCAGAGCAACGTCAATATTTCAGCTCATTATAGTTAGCTACAGTACCCTGGATAATAAGAACCCATTCAGAGCACATATGAAGAACAACTCCACCAAGACTGATGAAATGTTAAACGTAATATCCTGGGATAGTAAGCAAATGCCACTGTGCAAGTGGATTTCTGAAAAAAATATTCATTTTTGCAGAAGACTAAGCTAGCAATTCAGTGGCTGCACCACTGTATCGATACCAGGAATTTTAACAGCTGTTAAGGCAGATTCTCTAGTAAGAGGTTACAACAAATCCAGGAAATTACAACATTAATGTTTAATGGATGCTTGTCAAGCTGCCTCCTGTCCAGAATGCAGGTGCATGACTTTTAAAAATGCCTTTTAACTGCTAAGTTGCATCTCATCTAAGAAATTTTGAGGAACTTTTAAGTCTCATTTGAAAGTGATACCATGTCCCAAGGTTAAAAGTCAGAATAAATTTACTCAGAAACATTAAAGTTTCTAGAGTTCAGTTGTGCAGCATTTCAGCAGCATGCCATGATATTGACAATACAGTGGCCCAGATTCTGAGGAAGAAATTCAAAAAAGGGATGGAATTAAAACCAATACCTACTAACAATATATAAAAAGCAGCAACACATCTTAAGTACGTTGTTTTGCAAGATCTTTACATCAATACAATGTCGGCAAAAAGAACTGGAGAGCATCCTCGTGCTTTCTCCTTACAGACTGAGTACTGCAGTTGGCACTTGATTTAAGTGGGATCAGGTAGGCTACGTCTCCTGCAGACACCGAAGGACTCTATGGCCAGCTAACCCCGAAGGGAGCGCAGTGCTCAACACCAGCATTTCCAGGAGGTATGGATGCACAGCAGCATACACACAGCTGCAACATGGATAATCAAACCAGTGCTATCTTTATGAGAGCTGATAATAGAAACTGCCAAAAGAAAACAACAGGATAAAACAATTCTCCAGAAATGTCTTCACACTTTTGTGTGAAGGCAGGAAAGCTTTTCATTTTTTTTCAAGGAAAAAAAAAAAGTTGGAAATACAATAAAGGAGGCACCTTTTCTTAATTGTATACCCCTTATGAAAGTGTAAAGTCATACACTTCCCCCAGATATCCCTATATGGCTCCAGAACTATGACAAAACCACAAACTGAAAAGGCTTATCTCATTATTTCCTTAAGTTGAATTGAATGTTATGTTGAAAAAGCAAAGTTAACTTTTTATTTTCTCCTATTCATAATGACTTTTCTGATCATTGCTTAAATTGCATCATATCAAGAGAAAATTTGCATCCAAGTTACAATTCTGAAAATCAGTAGTACATTGCCTTCTCTATTTAAAATCCAAAAATAAATTATCAGACTTTGACAGAACAAGAACTAAAGCAGCAATGTATACATAAAGCCATATATACATACATCCAGTGTAGTTCAGCTAAAGCAGTTTGAAAACTGGAATATATAATACATATATGAGTTTCAATAAGTAGTTTCATATTAAGATTAGACAACATTTTGTAATGTCTTAAACACATTGTTGTCCACAGATTAGCAAGTAACTTCACTAATGAAAGTGCATAAAAAGTGTGGAAACAGGAAAGTGCATTGACTCTGCCCCTGAGATATTCTATTTACTCTTAAGTGGATACATCTAAAGAATATTTAGGTTAAACTTAAACCAAATCAATTCAGAACTATTAAAGTTAACCAGAATTTATCTAGTTATACAACTAATGTTTGCTCAGGTGAATAAACCTGAATAAGACTGAATAACTATGAAGCCTTAAAAGAAATTAATTGAGACTTCATTGAAGAGATCCACTTATTAGCAGTAATTCCAAACGAATTTAAGTTAGTACCAATAACTCTTTATGGTCCTAGTTCAATCTGAAGTTATGTGAAGATTTTTACAATATGATAGTGGTACCATAATCCAACAGTTTAATAAAAGTACCATCCACTATCAGAACCACTGCAGTACCAGTAGTTACTTAAAATCATTATGCTTCCTTAATAGCATCTTAAGCATTCAGTAAGCTCCCAACTACCATTCCATATGTTTTAAATGTAATTGAAAAGCAGTGGATGTTTGAAACTACAACAATGTATTTCCTCAGCTTGAGATGGGGGTAGACCATTCCATTCTTGTGAGAAACATCGCAAAACAGAACACCACTATTTTTAAGGAATCTGCAAACAGTGAAAGTTACTGGCCTTGCCTTTCTGGGATGGAAAAAAAATAGTCAATTAAAAAAATTAAAATACCTCAATAAATTATTAATCAATAATAAGATGCTAAAAATAAAAGTCATATTTTCCTGTATTTCTTCATTTTAACATTGATTTCAAGTTGTCCTCACAAACAGTTTAGCAACACTTTTAATACCATCACAGCTACCTTTGCCCTCTTCCCCCCACGCTATTTTGAGACTTATTTTGTTTAGAAACAGTGCAAAATTTGACACTTAACAAGTAACCAGCAATACCCCCTTCGCACTGGACAGGGATCACATTACTGTTATTACTTCATTGCAATTCATTCACGGAGAGAAGGGCCTCTCAAGGAGAGCACAGCAATGCTAAGTTTTGCTGGGCAGACGTCAAGAAGATGAGCCAAATTAAGGAATATATTTCTTGCCGCAAGTAATGCAACTGTATTAATTGTTTCATCTCGTCAGAGACATTGGCACAAATCAGAGACATTGTTGCCACAGACCTGCACATACTGGAAATAATTACAGGTGTTGTGACTGTGTAAATCCAGTATAAAACATGGAAATTAGAATATCAAGTATATTCACAATCCACCAAAACCAGGTTGACATGGATATTATAAACAAGGGAAAGGTGTGGATTTAGGTAATATGACAATACACACAAGAAACAATTTTACAAGGAACGCAGAGTTCATCACCCTAATAACTAGATTAATAAATTTGTAACAACTAAAATGCCCTTTTAAAAACAATCCAGGATGCCTCAATTCAAAACCAAACAAACACCAGTCTCTCATGCATAGACATGTGTCTCCAGTGGTGTGTCAGAAATAAAACAGGCTACTTTAGCTCACATTGCATTACATATACCACTCACCTCAGTATACCATGTATACTGCGTCGTGAAAGATGCCAAATTTTACAGTGCTTGCATGTAAGACTTAGCAATGCAAAACAGCAAAGTTTGAGAGAAAACTACCAGCAAGAACACTTGAAAGACTGATATTTGGGTTATGAATGTTAGTAATAATCCATACAGAAAGTAGCAGCACTGCAAAAGAAAAATAAGCACAGAAATTTTTATCTTTCAGTGTATTTATAGCAATGAAACACAGACAAAAGGAACCAAGACAAGGAAATAGAAGTACCTGTTTAGAATAAACAGATTTTAAAGCTAAGTACAAGTAAATAAGCTTTTCAAATCTGGCAAGCTCGAAAATGTATTAAGCATACACAACTCCCTTTGCAAAGCTCACTGGAGCAACCACGTATCCAGAGATCAGGCAGAAAACTGGTCATTTGAGAAGATGGTACCTCAAACTTGGAGCCCACTGTTAAACTATCATACCCAGGCTAGGTGAAAAAGCACCCCTGAGGCTCAGGCTAGCTGTGCTAGCATCACAACCCAAACCCAATACATCATACTGCATCCTACCCTACACCCTACTGCTTTCGGTCAACCTACACCATAAGCTTAAGTTCATTCACAGGTGTTGGGATGTTTGTTTCTTAACAAAGATTGTGAAAGCAAATCAATTAAATGTTTCTTAACCACTAGGTGTCAGCAGAAGAAAGTACACAGCCAACATCTTCAATGCAGAAAATTCGAGTCTCATTTCCTCTCTCACTTACCAATACACACAACTATTAAATACTATGAACCACCTTCACACACACACAGTAATTATACAGCTATTTCTGTTGAAGATGACCTACTTTTGCGAATTAAATATTTAGAAGATAAAAACATTCCCTCTGTAAAAGAAAAATAAAATCATCAGGAATTTTAAAAAGTCATTCCAGTGAACAAAGTGCTCATATTGGTGTCACTGTTAGAAATGTAAGTAATGTTCGTAAAGGTAACAATCTGCCTCAATACAGCCAAGTAAACACACTGCTTCTAATGTGTTGTACTGTAATTAATAGCAACAGAGGTTTGTGGAGACTCAAAGTACATCCCATGTAACAGATATTCTTCCATACTTTAAATGTGGCTCAATGGAACTACAGAAAACACATATACACAGTAGGAAACATAGCTGGATCAGTTAATTTGTTACATAAATCTTAAGATTAGACTTGAAAACTGTATTATCTGGATATGTTTTTTCATAGTTCTAGTTACTGAAGGTCTCAAAGTTTACAGCAACAGTAACCCATTCATTGCTGGTGTACTGGTTAATATATACATCACATAACCTTGTATCTTTTAGAGTAAAAGCTTCTGAACAGAATAAAATCTCTTACTATGCTTAAGTATAATGTGAATTTAAAGTCTGCCCTGTGACATATTCTGGGCGTACAAAGAATAATAAAACATAGCTTCCTATCATTTATCCCGAAAAGTCAATTCATACCAGATGAGATGGTCTGTGTAATTAAATTGTCTTACGAGACAAAAATTAAGAAAGCAGGTAAAGCTGCTGCTTCTTTGAATTTATTTCTTAATTATCAGTGGTTTAAAATAAACAGATTTCTTGACTTATGGGACATGGAATGCAAAGCAGCACATCATGTTTGGTATTGCTTATGCCCAATATTTACAATATGTGAAGGTGGTAAAAGAAAAAAACCACAATGGAGGTATTTGAAAATACATTCTTTTCCTAGAAGCTATTTCTTCAATTTGCTTTTCTATTTGTCTCAGACACATCAAAATTACTTTATCTGCAACTGTTACACCAGTAGCAGTTTCAGAATAATTTTCTCCAAATGGACATAAAATTTTTAAAGCAAGTTATGACAGCCACTGTGGTCTTTGTGGATTCTGATACATCAATGGAAAGTAATCAAAGAGTTGCTGCATACACTTTAATGTTCTTCTACCATTCAATGAGAAACTCCCGTCATGCCATATTTATATGAGAAGATGTGTATCATGATCACTTTGACCACCTGTTAGTATATAATCTACAAACTCAGCACACTGAGCTAAATCAGCTGACGGGAAACAATAATGAATTTAATTGCTGTGCAAAAAGATGGAATTATGTGAGAGTACAGAAACCTATTTCAAGTGCAGCATTTGAAGTACAGCACAACAGAGAAACACAGGGCTTTAAATTGCAAGTTGCCTTACTAATTGCCAGTTACAATACTTTGTTATTAAATTACAATCCCATTTTCTTTTGTGAACTTAGCAAGTACATGTCCTAATTGTTTTACTCATAATGCACTATTGGGAGTTTCGCTGCATCTTCTTGAGACCAGGTTTTCAAAGGATTTTGAACTAATTTTTTAAGTGCAATGTTCCAAACAGTAACAGGATTTAACTGCATTTACTGTTGGCATGTTCTAAAACAGAAATGAAGTATAAAGTAGTTGTATGATGTGCCCAATACCTCACAGGATGTCTATAGCAAAACTGGAAACAGAATGCAGGTCATTTGACTGACACGTTCAGCACATGACACACTTGCAAATTTTCTTCATCTAAATCTTAACATTGAAATGTATAATCAGAAATCAAATTTTTAATTTATAGAAGGATTTGGAAAAGAAAGTCCTGAAAACTTCCATGTCCTGATGATTAAAACTGGTTTTTATGACATATTTGTGCAACTACATTTAGAAGTTTTCTTCGACGGAATGATAAGCAAACAAACAATTTCTTCTACTTCCTTAGGTTAGCTGTCCATCGAAGTTGCATTTTCTATGGGTGTGCCATTGTCAACTGATTTTGAATGTTCATCTTTAACATTCAGCCTTCAAAATACCAGATGGTATTTCCAGAAAAGCAATTTAAATTTTTTATTTTTCTTCATAAATCCCTTAACTAGTTAATCTTACACACACATCCAGGCAAAGCATACACCAATATTCCCAGAGTTGCCTGGCAACTACTGGGAGGAGCATCAGAGAACAAGGAAGCCTGCATGGATGAAGGGAAGCCAGTGTCTCCCCAACACGGATAAAGGAGGCTTACAGCCAGGGTGTCCTGCTGGTTTCATTTTTGTTATTTATACGGACAACATTTTAAATACCTCCCATTATTTCACCTTACATGCCTTAAAAGCCCAATAGTTATACCCAGACATACATGAACCAGTCTATACAATTTATTTTTTCCACACACGCAACACATGGATTTCCCCAGCAAGATGTGGAAGGACTCATGGTGACTTCAAAAGTCATTTCTGAACCCTGAATACGAATTGTAGGAATGATGCTTAGTTGATGGTGATAACTGGACTGTTTAAAATTCATACTGAGCTCTTTTTTCCTTCTGGCTCTAAAAATAACAAGACAAACTAGTAGTGAAGAAACTTTATTTACTGAAACATCCTCAACCTCAAGTAACACTACACCTGCACTCCAGCTTCTGGTCTTCTTCTTTAATATCATGATTAAAATTAGATTTATTACTCGTCTGCATGCCAGATCTCTCCATTAATCTTCACTGAGCAGAACAATTCCAAATACAACACCCTTTCTCAACCAGCAAGCCTTCATTCTCACTCTGCTCACTTAGCCTCCCCACTTACACTCCAAACTCATCTTAGCACCTCCCAGTGGTATTCAAGCTCTCCATTGCTACCACCAATTTTCATTTCTGCCTCCAAATGCTTGCAGGTAAGAGAAGGCGGACGAGAGACCAAAGTATGTTTTTTCCTCTACAGAGATCTTCTTGTTAAGCAGCTGTAGGTCTAAACAACAGTAGTTCAAATGAGCCCATGAACAGTACACTGAGATTTACCACTGCATTTTGACCTGCACATGTGTTAGTTTCCCCTGCTTCAGAAACAGCGAACATAGAATATTTTGGGAATATTTTGTAGATCACTCTGCAGTTAGTAGTTTTCATCCCCCGTATTTATGGGACATCTCTCATGAACGTTACTCACCCTGTTTAACTTGTCTCTAAAGTATGTACATTTTGATGATAGACAGTTAAAAGGAACCCCCTAAGTACAAGGTAGCAAAACCAGAGTGTCACAAAACACGTGGAAATACATAGATTTGGCTGGACTGATTTGTATTGACGTCGGTGAAGCGACTTGCAGTAAGCCAGGAACAGATGCCTCACTAGAAGCAATAAACCCAAGATCAAGTACAGAAAAATCCTTCCCCCACTCAGATGGCACTTAATCGTTGCTAAATAAGAGATTAGCTCTGAACCAGAAGCAAGAGATTGAATTTCCCTAACAGAACATTTATCGTCAATAGTTACAACTCCAGACAGTCTTCATATTTCTGTAAAAGCGCAATTTCTTTACTAATTATGTTCTTAAATGCCATGATTCCATAAATTTACATTTTTCAGTCGAGCATATATTGTGTAAAAAGTGTATCTTTTACTACCTTTAAAACTAATACGATGAATACCCACGTTTTGTAGTGAGAAAAAATGGTCAGCTCTGCACTGTCCTCCTACAATCATTAATGTATACTTTTTAATCATCTCTCTTCTAACTTAACTGTCTTCAAAACAAGCAACACTCACACCTTTCCATAAGAAGTTTTCTCCCTGTGTGACTGATCATGCTTGTTGCACTGCTTTCTTTTTTTGGAGACTGGAACACTGTTTTCAGTACTAGTCAGTCAAAGAGCTGCAATGCTGACCTTAGTAAGAGTAGGTTACACTACACTTTGAGTTCTTGTTCGCTTTTTTCCCCACCACTACTGCAGTTTTACATCTTATGCCTACTAAATTCCTACTTACAGGTTCAATTTTCAGGGCGTTTCTGTAGCTCCCAAAGAAAGATGCTTGTGCTTTTAGAAATGCTCTTGCAACACCATCTCCAGTGGTTGTAGAGACCTTCTTCAATCTGTTCTTCAGTGCAGAAACCTGAAATCACACAAGCCTAGATCACTCTCCTGTCACAAACAAAGCTTAACACACTGGGGCACAGTGAAATGAAAAAACGTGCTAACCACAGCAGCAGTTATGACACAAAGCAGCATTGTGAATTCAGAGTTGAATTTTTCAGTTCTAAAAGCATTACTTGTCAAGCTGGTTTACTTCTCTAAGATGCGGTTGGATTCTTTTCAGAAACCAATAGGAAAATAAAACTTTTGTTTCAACCTTCCCTCCTAATTGAAACCCACTGTTAGCATGCTGACGAGCACTCTTTTAAAGGTAGTCCATGAAGTTCTGTGCCATTCTTGATTAGAATCTATGAAAGAATTTCAACTAATCAAACACCAGACTAAGAGAGAAACCGTTCTGCCTAACCAGGCCACCCATCACCACCAAGGCTAAGAACAAATTCTGTAGGTCTGAAAAATCTGTTTGCCACAAATACAAGTTGTTGGGTTTTGTTTTATTCTTTTTTCTTTTAAGGCTATATTCCCTTGTGTTTAAGAGAGTTAGTGGAAAATAACAAAATGAGAGTTTTATTTATGCATATGGCAGGTTCCCTTGGCTGGCTCCCAGACACCCACCCAGCCGCTCCCTCACTCCCCCTCCTCAGCAGGACTCAGGGAGAAAACACGAAGAAAAAGCTCGTGGGCCGAGTTAAACACGGGGAGATCACTTCCCAATTAGCATCACCAGCAAAACAGGCTCTGCTTAGGAAAATTAATTTTAAGTTATTGCCAATTAAAATAGAATTGGATGGTGAGAAACTCAGGCAGAAACTAAACAAGCTTCCCCTCTCCCTGCTCATGGCCTGCCGGACCTCTGGCATGGGGCAGCAGCAACGAGGTTCGCGGCCAGGGCGCAGCAGGCCCCCTCCACTGCCCCTGCCTCCTCACCAGGGCCCCCCACCCGGTGCCTCCTCACCACAGCCCCCTCTGCTGCCCCTGCCCCCTCACCAGGGCCCCTCCCCGCCTCCTTACGAGAGCCCCCTGCTGCCACCTCTGCCCCTGTCTCCTCACCTGGACACAGCAGCCCCCCACCGCCGTCCCTGTCCCCTCACCGGGTGCAGCAGCCCCCCGCCACTGGCCCTGCCTCCTCACACTTCTCGGCGCTGCCACGCGGTGCTTCGCCCCTTCCCACACTGGCTCCCCGCGCAGCCCACGGCCCAGCCCTGCCAGCGGGGCCTCTCCTCACGGCAGCGGCCAACCCCCGCCCAGCACCTCGCCACTGACACCCCGAACGATCCAGAAAACCTGCCGTTTTTTTAAGAAGTCTCAAATTAACCATGGCATTCTGCCTACTGAAGTGTTGGGTTTTGGTTTTTTTTCCTTCCTTCTCAAGAGATCTAAACCACCTGTGTCCAGGACAGCTCCTCTCCCTTCCACTCTGGAGGTGTTTAATTACCTCAGGACTCACAGAGCTGCGCTCCAGGCACGCAGCCCTCATGGTCTCATCAGCATTTACACAGGGACACCTCCCTATCACAACTTGGCAAATATCAACTACATGCACTTCTATGCGGGCAGTTAAAACTACCGTGATCCAGGTTACCGGAATATTCTTTGTTTTCTGTGCACACCAAGGGCTAAAGTTTTAGAGGACTACCCATCACTGTTCCCTGCGCTTCAGAATTCCTCACACATACAAGAAGGTTGTGACTTAGTCTGATGTCTCTTTTCTAGTGCTTGGAGCTCCGTAACTACTGAAGCAAGGTTGTGTATCTATGTATTATTGTTAGTGACAGCATTTTTCTTTTCCAAATGCAAGCTGGGAAAGGAGATGATAAAACATTTCAAGGATTAATACCAAGCTTGCTGTGCCTGTGCCGCAACAGTTATAGGTTACGTTAAATCATTAACAAATAGTTATGTCAGTAGCAATTTTTTGGTGTTGCAGACAGAACCAGGACAAGGCAAGTTTCTGGAGACTAATCTCACAGAACACGATACAGAACAACCATCTGGGCACCGATTCTGGAAATCCAGCTCACGCTCTTCAAGGATGCGTTCCTGTCACGTGCAAAAGGCGGGTTTGACGAGATACCTTACGCAGAAGACAGGACGGAGCCACTATTGCAGAAGGAAAGCAGAAAGCCAGGAAATCCCTAGTCATCTTGATTTGCAGAAGAAGATGAATGACTCCATAAATATCCATATTATGAATTTAACAGAAATAATTCCACCACTAACTAACAAGTCTCCCTTATTCAAATGCCATTCTGAAAAACCTCCACTGGGGTAGCTCTATATACTTCACACTATGCCAGAAACGTTGCAGGAATATTACTTACAGAGTAAGCAGATTCTGTTGTAGTGAACATAACTTTGTTTCTGAGAGTATGAATAGTACCTCATAAATATAAGGTGATGGTTCAAGTGTTCCAATTACTTTTCATGCATTCCCCCCATCCTTCAGCTCATAACAAAAGCTTATCCTGGCCTCATTCATAGCTCCAAAATCCTACCAGATGAGTTGAGCTTTTTTCTGCCTTGGGGTTTTACCACCAGACTGTCTTAGTAGCAAATGGCAGGCTGATTTTACTGAACAACTGTTCTTGAGTACTATCCCTCCTATAAGCATGTCCCTCACTTCCTCCTTCAGTAGCCTCGGATCTGGGGAGGCCATGAAAGTGACTCCTCAACTGCTATATAGGTGTTAAATTTATAATCCATGCTGTGCACTACTTTTTCTTCTTTTAATACTAGATGTTATATTTGCACTTGTATTTACCAAAACAGTTGCAGAGACGTTTCCTTTAAATTTTTCTGCAGACTCCATTGTAGAAAGAATTTCATTACAGTTATTTAGTATAACAGAAATAAGCAAGAGCGTCTCCAGCATTGCTTATAAATCTGAATGCTGTGGCTTATGCCAATGATCCATGCATTAATGAGTCCATAAGCACATATTAACATAATACATTATAACACATTTAGTCTATCACGCCCATAAAATAAGCTCACTCCTATTCACTGAGACAATGTCTCTCAAGGAGCTCTGTTATTCTCAAAACGCAAAAGCTTCATGAGGTTTTCAAACCCAAACAGCACACTTCTCTGTGTTTGAAAGGGTCTGGACTTGTAGGGATGAAATATGCATTTATTTCCTATATTAACTTATGTAAACCATTTAAAGACTGTTCTTAAAAGTGCAATAAAATGTCCATAGCTCTGAGTAGCTTCCAAACCCATCTCAAACATTTTTCTAAGTTGTTTTCTTTAAATATTCATGTGAAGATAAAAAATTTGCCATCTATATAGCAGGAAAAGGCTCTATGCTTCCTTTTACAACAAACTAAAGTTCAGAAAGCTAGTCACAGCCTTTCTGTGTTTCAGCTTCCCCATTTGGTATAGAAGCAGAATATTGATAGGTATTTTGCTAATTCTTTAAGCTTTTATATCATTTGCTCTCTTCTTAGACTAAATCAAACAGTGTAGCATGTGTAATATGTACACTTTTACTCTTCCAATCAGGATTACTGCAATATGCATGCCATAGCTTTTTAAACGAAAATGTTAACAGTGACGTATTTAAAGAGACTAACAAGTAAGAAAGAATAATCCATGTTTACTCTGGAATAAATTAGTACATAACACAAAATAGATTATACAAGCAGAATTATGATTGTTTCCTGCCTAAAGAGGCAGTAATACTTTAAAAAAAGAAAGAAAGAAAGAAAAAAAGACTGTGACCACTCAATATGAAGATTATTTCTAGCCAAACTGACACATATACATGCAGACTACCCTGAGAATGTTTTTTAAGATTTTTATACTTCTGGCAGTTCAGGTTTAAAGGTCCAACTTAAACTATCACCATGTTTCAAAATGCAATCTGTGCAATGCAGCATAATGAAATGGTTCAGTAAAGGTGCTAGTGGAAATTCTTTTAATTAGGTCCAAGGCTTTTCAGTTGTCAACATGAATAAAGCAAGAAACATTCTATTGCAAACACAGTGTAAGAAATAAAAATGGATTCACCTTTAAGAAAATGGCTCTGCTATAGAGTTGTAGTGTAGTACTTCTTGCTGTCCTAAAAGCAGTTAATTTCGCACGAAGTGGAAAACTGTAACATAGGCTTCCTACTTGTGATAACTTGTTAATGAATGGACAACAGTAGCACACACAACTAAATTACTGACAGCCTAAGATATTCATAGGCTAGTGCAAATTTACAATATTCTCACAGCCATCAGATATGTAAGATCTCTTTGGCGCAGTACACTGCATTGCATCAGGGCTTCATTTAATAAAAACTACAAGTTGACAGAGCGAGCTTATGCTTTATTCCTTGTACTATGAAGCTCTGACTACAACTAAGACTAGAAGATGACACTTATTTGGAAATACATGAAAAATCCATAAGGGTTGCATAAAAAAAATTACTACCCCCTCTTTGCTATTCCTTGCAACACAGACGGTGGTGTAGGAGACTTGTCAGCAGCAGATGCACTTATTGTAATCACAGTCCTTAATAAATCTCTTTTTTTAATATTGACTATTTTAAAAGGAAAGTTACTTCCCAGGGCACTCTCATGCTGCCAGATTTTCAGCAACATATCAGAAGCAGAAGGTGAAGGAGGGACAATTTTTCACATTTCAAATAGTTCATCAATAAGGCAGTAGTATATACCTTGATTTTCAGGGACCTGACCTGATCAGTTCAGGCAGCCTGACTGCTAGCAGGTACTGCTGAGGTAAACAGGGGCAAAGAAATTACTTAATCTGATCCTGCTGGAACTGTCTCAATACTATCCAGCTCCTGTGACACAAATCTTAACTGGAAAGAAGTTTCAGTGTATGTGTGAGTTTGGGTCCAAGGACCCAAAAGAAGAGTAAAGAACCGTTCATTCTAGATTCACAAGAATCAACAGTTTAGGTGGCAACATTACTGTCACAAAGCTCAAGCACAACTCACTACCTGAAGCTCTAAAATAATCACAGGACTTCATTTACTTGATTAAAAAAGCTGTTCAAGGAGAGGGGGAAAACAGCTTTAAAAACTTACCATGGGATTAACTACCTGATGGTAAATGCATCACACAGAAGGTGTTTTTTTCCTCATATAGATAGATTTAATTTAGCAAAGTAAATTTTGTGTCTATTCAGCAGTGCATGAATTGCTCACTGTTTTAAGTAGCAAAACCGGCAGAATAGTTTGACATAACAGCCATTTATGATCATGAAACTGTTGAAGACATTTTTAGTTTCTCAGATCATAAATGCATCTGTTTAGACTGAGACCAGGGGGAAACGCAGTCCCAGAATCTCCCCATCCTCCCAGGAAAGCAAAATTAAAAAAAAAGAAAAAGAAAAAAAAAGTATAATGGATTGGCTTTAGGGTCTCCCTGCTGAGATGAACAACTTGATCCACTTACAGTTCCAAACACATGATGCATGAAAGAACTGACAGAAATTCAATTCTTGCAAAGAAGAGCAGCTGCTCTCTAGTGGTCAAAGCCAAATATTAAGCAGTCTGAAGGCAAGGAAAAGACCTAGAGGAGAATACTTCATTATCTAGGTAACTAAAATAATGAAACAAAGCTAAATAAGACATAAACACTGATCCCAAACACTAATTACACAACGCAACATGATTCAAGTTAAGGCTTTGTTGCGACAAATATTAATCCCAGCTGTATTTATATGGCAGTTGTGAAAAAAAAAAATAAAAAATACACCATGTACGCTATTTGTGAGCCATGCCAGTTAATTGAATTTGCTGGCAGCACTTCCTCTGCTCTGCTCCAAACATCCTCCAAGATAAAATGTAGCTTTTAAATAGACCTGTGGAAAACTGAATCAAGAAATTTGAACTAATAAAACACAACTCTCTACTGTTATAAAAGTGAAGTAAAAGTAAATAATGAAAGGAAGGAAGTCTCTTAAAATTTATTACATTCCAAAGCTTGAAGTTCTGTGTTTATTGGTGAAGTCTCTTCTGATGTTCTACAGTGTGCCTACAACAGCTCCTTTAATGAAGTCTCATAAAATCTAATATAATACTTGATTGTTGACAAATCATATACATGTTTGAGGCCCCGCGCTCACTGTATCCAGACATTTCTTACATAATTCCATGAAATTTACAAGTCTGTCATTCCCTGGGTTGCGGATAATGGCACGAGCGATGACCAGCTGGCAGATTTGGATGCCGGGAGTGAAATCAAAATGAAAAACTATATAAAGCCAGAAAAATTCATGGAAGTAACTTTTATAGACTAAATGCTTGACTAAAGCCAAAATGTTCACAATCAAGATGGACCTTTCATCCAGAGCCCACTGTTTTTGCAGAATGGATCACACCACAGATCACAGAGAAATGACGGGATGTCACAGTAGGAGGCACTGGGTATTCACCATTACTTGAGTTTTTCCTCAAACAGACCTGCTCATATTGAGTTCACTGCATATCAATTTTATTTCTCAACTACACATAAAAAGGTATAGATCTAACTGTCAGCACAATATTTTGAACTAGTAAAAGAAATCCAGATTTTCCCCTGCCATTTCCTCCTAAACAGTCACCCTCAGACTTAAAAATAGCTTCTTACACTCTTACTCACTTTACTGCTCTTCCCTCTCAGCTTCTTTAGTGAAGATGATTACAGCAGCAAGTTGCAAGCTGGATGTAATTCTTTCCCATTTAAGGGAAAGATCAAATATTTATACAACATGTCTATCAAGTTATTAAAAAAATAAATTACCAATAAAAGTTTGAATTAGAAAGAAAATAAATTCTGAAATATAGACACTGAGCAGTCCTAGATGTGAATAGGAAGTAGTCCATTTGATATTGTAATTCAGGATATAAAACACACAAAGTTCATTAAAGCTCACCTGGAAGAAGTCACAGGAAAAAAAACATACCATTTCATTTGGAAACCAAAGTTATCTACAAAAGCAGGATTATTTTTTTCCTAATAGAATGAATAAAGATGATTTAAAATACTACTACTGCTATACCATGAAGAAATAAGTTTTATTTTTGTTTCTTGTTCAGACGTACCATAACCTGCATGTTTTTAATTTCTGTTTTTTCACCTGTAAAAGACTAACTCTTTAGATGACCTGAAACTTGATGATACCTTTCCAAAACCAAAACTGGATTGCTGCAGCATTTCTAGCTTATGTGGGCATTAGCTAATTTTCATTAGGAGGCTTGAAAATATGTCTGCAAATGTTCAGAGACATTACTTAACACTTCAAAACAGGAAAGAATTGAGGTAAAGCAGTTTACTTATATTAATGAGAGGAACACAACCAGACACCTCAGTTACAAACCAAACAGGTCAAAAGGATTTACGCTTTTAACTAATGGAATAGTTGCATAAGTCATTTAATACGTACCACATCATTAGGAAGGTTCTGAAGGTCATCAAAAGGGGTTTCCAGTGTGTTGGTATCTACATTAAGAATCACTACATCTTCCAGGGCCATGTTTCTTACTTTCTAAATATAAGCAAATTCAAGAAAAGGGAAAGGAAAAAAATCTAAGAACAAAGAGTCAAATTTTACGCATAAAGGAGACAAGTGATGGCATAATATGGCATTACAAAACTTCAAGCATTTTAAGAACAACCAACATTCGTGTTTTTCTGTTCACTATTTATTTATTCACATTTTACAATGCTGAAAAATTAACCTTCAATTTGCAGAGAGACGTTCTTAACATTGTGCATACTGAAATTTTTTAAATCAGAGTTATGATTATTCAAGCGAAGATTGATTTCAAGCACCTCTACTAATATTTCTCTTGATCTGGTATCCTGCTTGCACATTTAGCAGTTTCTAGCACAGTCAGATTTCAAGTATATATTTTTATATTTAGAAATTAATTTAAACAATAATAAACAGTAGCTTTTCTAGGAGTTAAGAGCTGCACTAAATCAGGGATGGGAACCGGTTTCCAAATTCCAGGGTGAATTTTGGAACCCCAACAGAGAAAAATTTACAACTGTATTTGAGTAGAATGGGCACTACCAGAGGTTAGTAAAGAAATAATTAAAAAGAAAAAGGAGGGAAAAAAAAGCTAAGAGAAAAACAGCTCCACCGTATCCCAGTCTCTTAATGTTCAGCGACTCTAAACTTTTTATCCTGTTCCCGTGAACTGAGAGAAAGAAGTGTCTTTAATCTAGTTTGAGTGTTTACATCATCTGTAACAGTGCATGGACATACACAAGAAAAGCATAGCCTATTTCTCAAAAGAACCATCCTTAGTACCTTTGACTTTAAGTGTCTGAAGATGTTGGTGATCTAATCAAATTTAAACATTGTCAGACTTTACTTCCCTGCTTAAACAACAGTAAATTAATCACTGATATGAAACAGAGCAGCATTTAAATATTTATTTTAACACTTTTTCCACTAACAGGAGAGTTTAAACCTTTTTTTATTGTTATTTTGACTGACTAATTATAAATATTTAAGCCCTCTTCAAATGAAGCTTTGAAAAAATCAAAATCAGAAAGAGCAGAACTATAGAATATGGCAATTACAGAAACTTCCCAGTGACACTGTAAACAAATGTTTAAGTATCTACATACCTATACATAGGACCAAATGCAAGTCACTGAGGAGGGAAATGAACAAAAACATACTCAATTTTTAATTAAGGTTTTGTGGGGTGGGGGGAATTGTTTCCTTTAAAAGAAAGGAACTAAAGCTCTAAAACAATGGCAAAGTTGAGCCTTAGGCATCTAAATAATTACCTTCAGTTTTCAAGGCTCAGCCCTCCGTCTATAAAGAAAACTGCTGTGTACTTGGGGGGGGGGGGGGGGGGGGGGGGGGGGGGGGGCGCGTAAAAAAAAAGCCAACAACTATAAAAAGCACTTTGTAGACTTTTATGTTTAGGTCTTCCATGAGAAATTTCTTTAGCTTAAATGGAAGAATACTACATTTAATGCTTTCCATATAAAAAGCTCAAGTACTGCATGACAAACCAGGTACTTTCCTCTACATTTCAGGAACCAAAGGTCACTCTGTTGGCTACATCTGATAAACTCTAAAGCAATCCAGGAGTCTTGCTCCTTCTAGGAGTCCGGAAGCACCAGACAAACTGATTTGCTCCTTCCTGTTTCATAAAATTAAAAATCTCACTTATACTCAGAGGAGTCTAAAAAGCTCCAACAAAAAGGTCTTGCAACGTACTTAACCAAAGCCAGAAGCTTGTCAAAATCGACTGCTAGCACAAGACAGAAGGAATTAAAAACTTCTCTTGATTCTTGCCGAAGAAGCAACAAACATGTGCTTGAGCTTGTCAATGGCTGTTTTTTAACACTGGTGATGAATCTGCACCTTCCCTTCAGCAAAGTGTTGGGGGGTTCTACAGCAAAGAATAAGCTTGTGACAAGTGGGTATCTGCCAGGGGGTACAGCACCATGCTCATGGAGCAAGGACCGTAAATGCTGATCAACATAATCATCTCCACACATGGCCCAGAAATAACTGTATCTGAAAGGAAGGCTAATATTAAACTCTGCTGTGCTATACCTTTACACCACGAAGAGCACAACCTTACTTTAAAACTTCTCAGTATTTAAGACAGTGGATTTCCCTGGAGACAAACTCTCAAATTTAATAAAACACTTGAGACTACCTTGATTTATAGCATCTGTCTTGCAATGTATTTGAAAAAAATATAATTTTTCAAAGGTCCAATTGTGGCTCATCCTAGAGAAACACAGACTGACCAGTTCATCTTAATCCTTATCTGTGTTTATCATCTTTTACTATAGTATTTGATAAAGGTATTATTAGACAGTTATAAGGGCTTTTGTCAAATAATCACATGGTTCTTTCACTAAACGTAGCACCTATTAGCCCAACTGACCTGGAAATAAAAGTATTTACTCTCTTGTTGGAATTTCAGTAAAAATTTCCAGCGTCCAACTACATTTCTCCCATCAAATCCCAGCGGACTCTATGAATCACACCTACATGTAGACCATTTTCAGAGGTAGTTTGCGTGTTGTTTTAATTGTCTTAAAATACTAAGAGACAGCCACTAAGCCGTATACAGTTGCATTCCACAACTACCTGAATATCTAACCGAAATTTTACAAATAAAGTGATACCTGTTAAACAGAATGGACTACATTCAGGATGTTCATATTTTGCTAAAAATATATATATATAAATAAATGGAGAAGCAAACAGCAAGAGGAAATGTGAACATTACAGTTTCCTTATCTAATTTTACTACAGACTAGGGATTTGCTGAGTCAAGAGAGGTGATTCAGTGAAAATGCGCATCACGTACCACTACTTCAAACCTTTCTTAACCATCCTTACCAAATTACTTGTAGCTATAATTAATCACCTAAAAACCATCAAATCGAACTAACATCTACACCTGCCTTTTATTTTAAATGTCTCTTTTTAAAAGAGTGGAGAGGTATGGAAAGCTGGTTTAACAAGCACGCTGAACCCATTGTTTATGGCCTCTATAAACATGGCTTAGTAAGAATTACTGACTTAATCAGAGAGAACTTATCTCCTGGTGAAAAGAGCACTTTAAATTTTAGAAATGGCACCTTTACTGTGAAAATCTCTTAACTTTTCAAACAAACTCCAGGGGGCCTTAAACACCAGGTCAGTAAATAAGCAGCAGTTAGTGCGTCTGTCCTGCTCACAAGCACCCAAACACTTGAAGTTAATTTAAATTTTTTATGTGGAAGTTCACAAAAACACTGAGAAACTATTTTCTAATAGAAGTATTAAGACGTGCTCCTGTCTCATTCGGATCACAAGCTAGTAGCAATATTCAATACACTAACACCACTTCATACTAAATGTAATTTTATTATTGCTGTCCGGTTGGCAGTTTTTGCATTTCCTACCATAAAAAAAATATCCCAAGTTAAACTTCTTTCAGATGAACAATTTTATTTAATAGTTCATTTAAAGAAAAACCCGACATAACAAAAAAACCCAACAACACCACCCTCCTCCCCCCCCAAAAAACAGGTTTGCCTAACTTCATGGCTAAATTGGTATTAAAAAAACCAAAAAAACAAGTTGATCATGAGGTTTCATAACCAGATACAAATGTGATCAACATATTATAAAATTCTGTTATAACAAAGAAAACATACCGTCCACCAATTCTTTTGGACAGGTAAAACTCTTAATAAAAACTAATATTCTTAGTAGCTAGTTTGTGTGTTATATCTGAAATTATGTAAGTATGATTCACAACAAGTCTAAAATCCATTTACTTAATGACTTGTCTCTACTTAGTTAATAGTTTCCATTTATTTTCTTAAGAAAAACACCACAACACTGCAGACAACAATGTGTCAATCTGGCTGCCAGAAGCAGGAAAGGCAACGGATATAAAATTTTATTATTTCATGCCCCAACAGCAGCCAGAAGGACTTAATGAAATCACCCTTAGATTTACAATCTGAAATAGCTATTCAGCAGACAAATCTGGTTAAGCTGGATGTGCCCCCTGACCTCTCCACCCTTTGATCTGGGCACAGCAGGTGGGCTGTGCCCCCTCCTGTGCATCTCCCACTCTTCCGCCCATCTCCCAACCTTGATGTGCAGTACCCTGATCCTGTACAGGTGATTCTCAAGATCCTTATCACAAGCAGCTGTTGCCAACTGAGTGACAAACATCACTAGTGCGGGTCTAATGTTATCGCTATCGTACCACAGAAGAAAAACCCTCTATGCTTCCTGGTAAGTCTACTTGGCACTGCAGTGCTTGTCTTTCTTAAAACTTACCCCTCAAACGTGTTTGTGTGTCTGTGTGTGTGTGTGTCCCCAGAACCCCACAGTTATTAATTTCATTTTCCCAATAATTGGACAAAAGGCAATTCCGTAATGTCACATTTTTAAATGCATTTTTAATCGGTACTCCTGAAACCATGTACAGCCATATTTACAGTATTTGTGAGTGACTAAATTACACTTAATTTTCTAAGACCTGGATTTAAGTATATATATATATATATAACCCCTTCATTTAAACCCTGTAAAAAAGCTATACTTCTTCAGTTATAGCTAGAAAAGGCAGTGATTTCCTAAGTATAAATGGATAGAAAAAGATAAATATTACTCCTCACCCAATCAAAAAATATAATTAACAATTAACACTACCACTAGAAGATGCCAATGGTCAATCAATTCTCAGGATGTCTTCTGCGGTGAGGGGAAACCACGTGGCACTGCCAGGACTAAGCCCAAGCTGATGCAACCTGTTTCTCAGAGTTTGTTAGCCCAGACTCTGTGCCTGCGAACTGGCACGCCGTCACACTGGATCACAAATGGAGCACCCTCACGTCTACTTGGAAAGACCAGGTAAATACACCAAGAAGTGCTTCCAGAACACGCACATGGGGTCCAGAGGGCTGAACATGCAGCTCTCCGTTCATCTGTCTGTGTAAAGAGGAGACTACCAACATTATGCGAGATCAGCTGCCAGGTCACACAGAGCAGGAATTTTAGTGAACCTTCTTTTCCTAATGTGTAAGTGTATTTACTCATACTAGGTTAAAATAAAACAAAAACCTGCTCCTGTAGGTTTTACGATATGTATAACCATCCTTTATGCTTAGGGAGAAGGTTAGAAAAATCATTCTGACAAACGCAATGTGAAGTTTCACACACCAATTCATTCTGGATATTCTCACAAGAAAGAAAAATCTCAAGTCCCAGAAAAAGTCCTTGAGTGACTGGAACACTAGGAAAAAAAAAAAGGCATAAGAAACAGTTTTCTAATCATTAATTTTAAAGGTTGGTTCTGTGCCCTGAATAGAGCACAAAAATGGTGGGCGTTGTTACTTCAATGAGTGGAAGCCTAGCACAAGAAAGTATCCTGCCCACAGCTCAGTATCTGACAGCTAAACAGAACTATCCCCAATGAATAATCAAAACCACATGTGTCTAAATTCCAATAGGTAGTCTACTAGGTCAAGGGCATTCCTGTTCCATCAGCACCATCACACTAATAACCTTTCCTACAGAAACAGTTGCTGAAACAATCGTTTACTATGACAAAATGTAAAAGGCTGCCAGCTAAGCCCAACACCCCTTGTAACGCAAAGGTCAATTTAATATAATTTGAACACTAAAATAGCACACAGTACACAGGTAGAAAATAAAACAAGATTACAAAAGGGATGTGTTCATTTGATAGAGTTTCATTTTCCTATCTCATTATTTATCAGTACTTATCTTCATCTAATATGAATTCAATTAGTTCCGTAAGCATGTTCCATTATTCATGTGATAGCTCCAGCCTTGCTTATCCAACAGCTTATAAACTTTTAGCCTTCTTTGAAGTCACTTTATGGATTGCTAAA
Organism: Falco peregrinus; assembly: GCF_023634155.1. Taxonomy (NCBI): domain Eukaryota; kingdom Metazoa; phylum Chordata; class Aves; order Falconiformes; family Falconidae; genus Falco; species Falco peregrinus. The sequence continues at coordinate 51,476,670 of NC_073721.1, forward strand.
TGGAAATCTTATAAAGAATGACTAACTAGGTGATGATAGAAGAGCTGAAAAATAAGAGCACAAAACACAGCTCTATATTTTCTACCGAGATTTTCCCTCATAAATCAGTTGGAGCCCTCTGACCTATAACAGGAGATTATCTTATCTCACTGGAGAACATTTCAGTCACAGCAAATTAGATTTAACAGTCAATGGATATGCTTGATATTTTAATCGTAAGAAAAATTTGTCATTTTCCATTAAAATAACTGCTCCTTCTGCAGAGACCCCATGTAACGGGAAACTGCAAACTAACTTTAAGATACAAAATGATGTGACAATAATCTTTTGAGGTGAGAGAGAGGGTGTACTTTGTTTAAAATCGTTAACATTTCCACTATATTTCTTCCAGAAGACCCACTCCAAGACAGGGATAGCAAAAATCTCAGAAACAACAGTAAGGCTAGAAAATTGGTTTTTTCCTACATTTCAAATTCACGTTTCCCTTTATACCATGGCTTTCCCTGCACAAGTTTAGGCTTCCACTAACATTTACGCAACAATGACAAATTCTGCAGTCAGAGCTGCTGAGGCAGAACCATGAGCCTATATATAACTGCAATTACTCCCATGGGGCTCTACAGTAGATAAAAAGTCCACCTGTCTTAACTTGAATGGAAAGCTGGAGAATTAATCCCTTATCCTGAAGCTAGAACACGTGGATTATCAAAAAACTTTTAAAGATCTATTTGCTGATATTTCAGCATTTCAAGAAAAATGAAGCTGAATAACTACCCTAGATTTTAGTTGTAATTTATAAAACTATTTTGATATGGAAAATCAATATATCATTTTAAAAAATACACAACTGCTAGATCATGAAAAAAATTGCTGTTGCTACTAGGTTGCTAATCTAACAAATGAACCACACAATTTTACACCTACATATGAAGAAAAAGACAAAGAGTAGCTGCAGCGTCAAAAACAGGCAAAGAGATAAACTAGTAATTGTCTAGCTCATTTGACAAATGTCACCTTTCCTTTGCCCAAGGCACAGAGAAATTATGCAGTACTTGCCAACAAACAGATGCAATAGCCCACTGTGTGGTTTTATTTTATTTTTCAATGGAAAAAGCACAGTTAGCTGGAAGATGTATTTCTATCTGGGAGTATTCAATTTCTCCTTAAGAGCAGAGGAGGGAGAGAAGACAGTTTGTTTTATTTATTTAATTTATTTCATAAGGCACTTTGAATAACTGTACTTTGCCAAAGTGTGTCTGTGTTCCAGAATCTCCGGCTATTCAAAAGCCATACTGGATTTAGTACTAAACAGATTTTTTCACAAGTTACTAAAACGGATGAAAATTGGCTTCTCCAAGAACAACTCCTCCTTTTGAGTTTTTACAGATGGAGTTTGGAAGGCCTACAGAGCCCTGCAATCTGAAAAACTGAGACAAAGGAAGAGGTAATGGGTTTATGTAGCAAGGCAGGAGTGAGACATCGTGCAAAGCAACTCCAAGGTGTAATCATTAATTTTTCTTCTATACTCATAGTCAGGCTAACCAGTATTTGTGAAAACTGACAAGTATCTGTATTGAGATATTATCCCGTCCTCTACCAGGTCGCTTCCTACTTTTTAAATAAATAGATACCATAATAAGCATGCCAATGATTACCTAGTACAGATATTGGGCAGAAAGGTTCTTGATCAATATGAAAAATCTATACTATTTTAAGACTATTTCTTCCTAGGTATTACTTCAGTCCTGCCTATGCAGAATTCAAGGGTAATTATCAGAAACCCCTTTAACATAAGCATATGATGTGCAAACAAACGTACATGTTGACTTTTAAAATAATTGCTTATTCACTAACACATTGTACTGCAATTCTGTGCTTTATTTAGCAGTATAAAGGGCATTAAAAAAAAAGTCTGTACCCAGGATGGTAAGGAAAAAAAAAAAAAAAAAAGGTCCTGCATATTCCATCTAGCTTCTCACGAAAAAAGTAACTTCTAAAATAACTTCACATTAACGCTGGAAAAAGGGGGAAGTTATATGTAGCATACTAGTCTAAATTTTAACACAGAGACACACAGAGGATCATTATTACATACATATGCCCTAGTGAAAGAATATGTTTGATCAATATTTCCAGAGAAATCACACATTTTTATGGACAATATAAGAACAAATATCCTGGTAATATGCATTACTTTATGTGGTGTAAAACTCAGCTTTATAAATTGTTATGCATCCTAAACACTAAGCTTAAATTTCCAAACACAGGTATCTAAAACAGGGCTACAAGTCAATTAACTTTCAAGGGCATTTGCAACTCCCACCAGTTCAACACTGCCTGCTAATTTAAGAGCCTACAAAAGAGGCAATGCTTTCTGGGCAGGAATAGCTCTTCCCACACAGAGCATATACACGTTGTTCAGACTTCCTGTGTAAAGGGGCACGTTAATAAGGACTAGGATTTTCATAGGGATCTAAATTAATAGCTTATGTTGTCCTCCAGATACTTTTGAGGAAAGTCATCAACTGTTTCACCAGTACTGGAAGCAAAAGCAAGTGTGCCATTTCCACTTTTAGAGTTTTTAAAAAGTCACATGAATTACTCTGAATTGTTTATAGTGAAGCTTTCTGTGAGGGCTGATTTTCTGCCAGCTTTGTGTTAACATTAACAGCAAGTTCCTTCTTTTCAGATCTTTTGAACATTAAAAAAATTACAATCTGTCTGCAAAAGCTTAGAAGAGAACTGTAACTGTCAACATTTTGGTTTAATATCGACTCTGTCTTTGTGAATAGAGTCAAACTAAGGCAGTAAACTGATTAAATGAAGCAAAAGGATGGAGAGGGGAACACAACGCGAGCTCGTCCTCGATTGCTGAACTGCAAACAGAAAGTATGCCCGAGGAGCACATCAAGGTATCAAGTAAAGACTCCCTTAAGAACTAACATTATCATGGATGCTTAACTTCAATTCTCTCAGCACTCCCAAATTAACAGGATTATTTCATTTTTAAGCATATGAATGAATGTATAATTGCTTGCAGAATTTGGCTCTAAATCATAAAACTATATATAGTTTCAGAAATGGTGAGAAAGACTTACCTCCATCAAACTTAAATGTATTCCAATGAGGTAGGGCATTGGGGCACTGCAAAGAGGAAAAAAACCTAGCTTTACATTCTCATAACACTGGATTAACACATATGACTTATAAAATCAGCTACAGGAAAATACCGGGATACTGTATTAGACTTTATTTTAAAAAACAATATGTATATATAAACAAACCACATGTGAACAAAATTTTATTCCATATTTGAAAGACTTTTTTTACTATGCAATATCCTTTCACTACTGCAAGAATTTAATTTTTCTTGACATCAGAATTTCTCAGTGACGAAGTTAAGACAAGTACAAAAGGACAGCTATTAAGCATATCTGAAATACTGGGGTCTTATTTTTAAAAAAACAAAAAAACCATCTTATTACCGTTTTCAAAAAAACCCCCCAGACTTTTAATAAAAGTATTCTTTAAAAAAAACTGATCCGGTTGTAGCATTAAGTGGTTAATTTAATGTATATGTATCACCCAGTGCTACAAGTTTTAATTCCTGTGAATATGGGTACAAACACATTTATGTTTACAGTTATAAAATAAAAATGTTTAAAAAATTACTTTTGAAGATTCTGATGAACTCCAGAGTTAGTGGGATATACGCTGGTAGCGTTATTCCCTTCTGACTGCAAAACTTAAACAGACCAAGAGGCTCTTAGGCCAAATTTGTAGCCTGAAACACAGGTGTGATACTTCTGTTATCAAAACAGAATGCTAACATTTAAGAGAAAGACTGATCTTTTCTGTCTTCTTTTCCACGATGTTAGCAAACACCAACATGGACTATGTAACTCAAGAATCCTGAATGAAAGTTGTATCTTTGTGTATACAGTATTTCTAATATTAAGCTCATTACAGGACTCCCACTCAGCTAATCGGGGAAAGCTTATATTTGCACAGCTTATTAGAACACATCAAAGAGCATGCCAAAGCTGCTAATTGCAAATATGGCATATACTGCCTGTTAAACGGAAAGCACACAGACAGACACAACTTTTAAAATAGAGCCTCATTTCATTTTGGATACAGAAGCTCAAAGAGCTCATTTTCAAATTCAGATGAAAAAAATGAGAGAAATGTCACTGTACTGCCTTGGATTAAAATATCTTCCATATTGCTTTTATGCAATATGAGCCTACTGCTCAGTGAGAGTAGTGCTGAAAAAACTACTGAAAGACACCAGAACAGCAAAAATCACTGCTTTGCACTTTCAGGAGAAATAGCTTTTTTAAAAAACGTAGGTACTGATATGCATATCAATAATTTACCATGTTTCCTAATGTACCCCCTAAAACTGCTACTCTGTTGGATGCTGTACCAAGAGCTGGAAATATCCTCTATACTAGACATGCTACGTGAAAACACGTTTTTTCCTTCTGACATGAAACATGTAACTTCAAACTAAAGTGCCATTTATTGCATTACCTTGCAGCTTAGTGAACTGCCAAGGCTGGCAAGAATGCCCCCACCCAAGATTCACCCAACACAGCACCTTGTGACAGACAGCCCAGAGGGACTGTTAAATCAGAAACTAACTTGGTACAAACCCTGAAGGTTCTGCTTCCTTGGGAATTCCACAGATGAGAACCAGAACATACATCCAAGTTCTTGGATAGAAATTTTTAACATACAACATAATACACACTTATCACATATGGATTGCCACTCTACTGAGGAGTATTTTTATTTGTCATTTTACATGTTTTATTTGCAACAAACGTTATCTCTTTCACTCATATCTCTATTTCCAATGGCCATGTTCCAGGAGCAAGTTGTTTGATCCCAGTAATTTTATATTCAAAGAATAAACCACTGGTTTAGCTGCCAGCTGCACAAATGCTCAACTTCCCTGTGTGCCTGGCTGTGCTGCTCAAGACTCCTCCAGTATGCACTGAAATGAATGTGTTTCTAATTAAGTAGTTTCATGAACACGACAGCTTCAATCTCAAAAATACAAAGTCTGAACCGCGGCAGGAAGTCTTAAGACTGCAAATGTCTCATCTAGTGGAACCTTGGCTAATCTAATGAAAGGAAGCAGGAAGAGTGCAGTATTCCAGAAAACCAGCCATTTATTAACGTGTCCAAAAGTAGACTCTGTCACCAAGCACAGGAAAATCTGAACCTGTAAAAGTTAATTAACTGTATCACGTCCATCTTTCAATCCCCCAGTTTCTCAACAAAAGAACAATAAGAATGCCTAAACCCTTAAAACCAAGCACCCCCAGTAAGATTTTAAGGAATTACCAAAAAGCTATGGCTTAAGATATATGGATCAGCTTTGGATGCAATGAATCATCTTTTCTATTTCCTAGCGACAGACACTACATGTAAAGGCAACACAGCGTATAAAGCTAATACAGGGATTGCATAAAGGCTGCAGTACCCCGACTTCTAACAGTGTTTTGAAAGCTGTTATTTCTTTAGACTTGTACTACTAAACACGAAAGGGCTCCAGTCGGGTGCTTCACAGGCCATACAGTGCATACACTTGGACAGACTGGAGAAAGCAGGAGGAACAATTTGGTACCACAGAACCACAGAGAGTGGTTTTAGCATACCCACTGACAGGAAAAAAACAACTCTGGTTTCGTTGATCCATATGAAAACGGAAAGTGAGCAGCAGTAATTTGTTACAGTATAACGTGCTAGTTTTGCAAATATTTGTGTTAGTTTTACAAATAGTCAGAGAGATTTCCACTAGGGAATGAGGTAGAGCACAGAAGAAAACATGGGTATTTCTTTGAGAAACATTTAACACATGGGTGAAAAAACTGAATCACGGGGCACTGGGGCATGGCACTGGTCAGAGAATGACAAGCAGAGCAGGTACGTGCTATGAAGGGCTCTGGAAGGTGAATAGCATGTTTGATGCAAAAGAGAATATGGGGAAAGAAGAAGGTAAATGAGGAAGGTTGACAAAACCATATGAAAATAATTATTTTAAGGATTTTTCAACACATATAAGCAATTGCTTGGCACACAGAAGCCAGAGGGAAAACACTGACTGGTCAGAGCTTGGGCAAAGACGTCTGGAGCTACACAGATGGCTGCAGCCATATTTCAGACATGAGCAGTAAAAACCCACACCATTTAGAAATGGATTAGATCTGAAGACTAACAAAGAATTTCACAAATTATGAGAATAAATTAAAAGAAATTTAACTCAGTTTTATTCACAAACGCTTGTAATGACTGAAAGACACTGAAGAGGAACAACAAATGGGAGGCACCTACAAACATCCCAGCAGAGAATCAAGGGAAACAAATGCAGGTTTCATCTTGTGTGAAAGGTGACAGGTTTGGAGAAAAGTGGATCTCTGATGCATATATGGAGCACTTGTTTTTGAAGGTGTGTGTGTGAAATTTATTTATTCAAAACTGCTTTAAAATAACCATTACTGTTAATCACCCAAATGTGGACCTGAAAGTTTTCTCCATGAATAACAAAACTCAAATTATCTGAGTAACTATGTTATCAAAATTCATTGTATCAGAAATGACATCACTGTTCAATGACACGTGAACAGCAAAGCAAATACAAAGATATGTTAAGGATAAGTCACCATGATAGCTCCTTACACTCCCAAAAGTTTAACTATGCAAACATCATAAATAACCTCAACAAAATATAGTTCTGGTAAAGAGTATAAATATTTCAAATAAAATCAACCAGAGAGATTATATTTTTCTGTAATCACTCCATCTGACTGAAAAGGAAACACACCTCAAAGTAATTGTTGAAGGTTCATCTCAGGCTTCATAAGTTGCTTTTGTCACCATTTTTCTTTATCTCGTGTTAATCATACACCATTACTGAAATACTCAGCTACCATCCTGTACAAGGGAATGTTGTGTTCCTCCTCTCTCCCATTCCGAACACACTACAATAGTTCAATAGCTCTTCCTAACTGCTACTCAGGTCCTGAGACATGAAACTCTCAAGTAGTTTTTAATATTTTATCAGGTTAGAAGTGTATTTCCAAGCCTTTCAAGCGAACTTCAGTAAGACACATTGCTTGTATAAACAGGAGAAACACTCCACCAACCTTTAATCCTTCTGGGACTCATGACAGCTTAAAGACTGCCCTTCAGACCAGTCTCTGCCTACTGCTTGACACTTCATCATTCCTGGGGCTTCTTACAACCACAACTACTAATTACTCAGAGTTGTTTGATGGCAGCCAATATCCATTAAGTGCAAAATTAAGAAGTATCAATTCCTACTGCGCATATTTACTGCTTAAACAAAATGCCTTCCTAAGTCTTTTGGAACAAAGAGAAAGGTTATTACTTCTCTTGTGCTACACTGGTTCCCAGTGCAATCAGCGTTATTTATAATCAAATGAGTTATATAGGTAAATATCAAATCATTAAAGTAGCAATGCATAAGCATGAATATGGATATTGTGGACTTAATGGCTATATATTGCCCATTTATTACAGTTGCATTTTTACAATTTCTTTAATTCGTTTCCTTAGGCTAACTAGAGACCTCTTAATTATGCTCCCAAGAGGTGGGCAACTACTAATTGGAAGAGAAGCAGGTGAAATAGAGGGACATTTCCTCTTAACTGAAAAAAACCACCACCTTTAAAAAATACTGCAATTCACCAGAAAAAGTAACCACCACCTTTAAAAAATACTGCAATTCACCAGAAAAAGTAATGTAAAACCCAAGGATCTCAAAAAAGTTAACAGTTTACAGCCACACAGGGATTTGCACCATTTTGCTTCATTGTTACAGGAAAACTGATTAGATCACATTTACTAAGTCCATGTCTTGATGCACAAATACTGACTTGATGCGTCACTCTCACATCATTAGTACTTTACTCTCTAAGGTAGTCTCCCAATTTCTCTTCACATTACTCACTGAAATGCAACAGAATTCAATCAGAAATTTGTTGAGCTAATTGATGCAAATTAGAAACTTGACTGCATAAATTGGCATGATGTAGAAAACGTACAGCTAAGAAACCAGAAGAGCAACTACAAGAGCTTTTAGTGAGTACACAGATGTACCAAGCTAAATCAAAATGCCTACCAAGAGGCTCATGACGAAGGAATCATTGTTTCCAGAGCAGCAGGAGTACTTGCCCTCCAGTTACCCCCTCCACCTACTTAAAGGAGCATATTGAACTATATGCAGATTTAGAAAACAGGAGAAAGGGAGCTAAAAAAAACCCAACTCCTGGAGAAAGGGAAAACTGCACCAATAGAAACGTTTGTTCAGCAGCTGTGCCAGGGTGCTCTCAGAATATATTAATGTTGGCTGCTAAGCAGTCTATCTAATATAAAAGACTGTTTTAATCACCCTAGAAAATATACTGTTGCTTCTGGTAAAAGCCCACAGAATAACCCAAGTGACAATGCTCTGGGACTTAGAGAACGTACTAAGCTGTGTTACCAGGTCAGCAAAGACAGGCTTTTCTTACAGGCTAATTTTAAACACAGACACTGAGAGCAAAAAAGGAAGAAAACAGACACAGTGGGAGTGTTTTTATGCCACATGAAAAACAAACTGGAAGAAGCAGTTAGAAAATTAATAGATTGTTTCTTTCACATCAAGAAATGTTTAAATTCCCAACAACAAAATACATGGACAAGATCTGGCCAAATTTAAGTAGTTGTATGTGGTTAGCTACTGATGCTTGGTGGCAGTATCTCATTAACCAGTACTTTTGGCACCTGCTGGCAGGTACTTTTTTAAATTAGAAAAAAAAAAACCAAAACCACAAAAGACCCAAAAAACAACCAGCAGTGCTCCATAGGTTTCCTCTGTTGTTCTGTATTCAAAGGAACAAGCAATCATGCATTAAGGTGTGAAAACTAATGATAGGATTATCACCAGTTTCTCGTCTCCTCCACCCAAAATCTTTCCCTGGGCTGAAAATATATCGAAGAATGGTACCTAATTAAAAAAATAAAAATAAAGGATAGCACTCTTCCCCTTGCTCCCCCTCCCCACCCTCATTAATGTAAATGATAGGGATCAGATGATCAAAGTAATTCCAGATACATGTACAAGGTACTACACCGTGATTATTGACTCAGCATCCCTTGTACAGAGAGCAAGCATATCAAGAACAAACATTTTGAAGACACAGGCTTTTGGCATTTTCAATTCTGTGGTGAAGTATGTGAATGACGAATGTAGGGGAACATAAATACTAAGTTTAAAAAAAATCATTTCAAGAGGGAAATGGAAAGAAAATTGTCTCCCTTATGCATTGTAAGTTAAAAAAAAATCAGCAAAGAGCAAACTGAAAAAATGAGAAACCACAGTGTTTTGAAAGTACTTGGTGTAAAATGTAAATAAAAGACAAAACACTGTAGAAAAAAATGTGGAACAGATTCACATTGAGCATGTTTGTGGCAGAGTTGCTATTCACCTGCAACAATATCCAACCAACCACCTTTTCCTGGTGGGAAAGCGCACTTCTCTCAACAGCTAAAGGGAACTCTCCACACCAAGCCTGAAGTTTCTCTTACATGAAGATGGCTAAAAGGATCTTCAAGTGGTAGGAGGAGAGTTAGTTATTCTACCCGTTCGGTTCTCTGAAAAGAAAGCTATTCTATCTTTTTGTAGCTCTGGAAAGATCCAATGGGTGTTGTGACCCCTTCCCTTCCAAGGAAATAGAACCACCATGGAGTTGTCAGTGTATCAGTCGGGACCTTAGAAGTTTCCTTTATACAAAAAGTTTCCACCACAACTCAAACATTAAAAGCAAATAATCACAGGTGGATTATTTCTTCAAAAACTTTCAAAGATCACAAGTAACAGTCTATGTACCCTTTGTGATTTTCAAAAGAGAAGATTCAAAAAACATCACACAGAACAGTCAATAAATGGACAGTCAACTAAATGAACATGATATTCTATATTCATAAAAACTGAAGAATTCTCATTACTTTAAATTTTGTTTCCATTTCAGCTCTTTAAAATTCATATATCACATTTTCAAAAGAAATAACCAAGCAATAGTTTAAATTACACACTTTTATTTTAAATAATCTCAGGTCATTTCCCCCAAGAGATTAACACCAATACGCGGTAACACTACCTTAAAGCAGAGAGCACGGAACTGATTTCTCAGTCCTCCTAGGCAAAAATGATGTCTCTAAGTTCACATGGTTACAAAATAGATGGACTCTATTTTGAGAAATATATTTATGGCACATAAATTGTTGTTAAATTGACTTATTCAACAATTATAGTGTGTGTAGCTACCTCTCCAATTAAAGTTCATATCTGGCTAAGGTAATCAGTTGTTGTATTTGTGAGCATGTAATTGCAATCTGCCTAATACTTAAACATTTTTAAATCATACTTTTCACACACTAGCTGGCTCATTCATTATATGGACAGGGTGTTACACCATGAAAGAATTCATTCAGTAGAGCTCAGTGACTTGTGTCTTTATTTCCTTGGGTACACTGCCCAAGTGTTTGCTTTTTGCGCACTTCTGCTCCCAACTGTGGGATCTGGACTTTGCCCCTTTTAACATGTCTTTGTCAGAAAGTCGATGAAATCCTCATCTTCAAACCCAGCGTAAAAGCCTCTTGTGGTCCACATCGTTGTCCTGAAAACAGCAGCATGTACCTGAAGAAAAAGCTGGCAGCAGCAGCCTTCATGTGTTAATTACACATGCGAAGGCCATTATGCAGAGAAAGGGCACCTGCTGGCAGTGCAAATGACTAGAACTTGCCCTTCCTGTGAAGTGAGTAAATTGAACGTTCGTTTCTACAGGAGATAACAGTTTTCAGATCCCATTCTGTGTATCCTCGACATAGGCACACACTTAACATTTAAATCATCTGCAGAGGAACAAGCTTCCTTTAAATCTGCATGTTTCAGTTCCTAGCACTTCACTTAAAGTGAGTTATCCTGGCTGGTTCCTTGCTCTTGCTTAAATGCAGGGAAAGCGTCACACAGAACACTAACCTTCTTAAAAAAAACTAGCCAACCTCCACACTAAGAGCTACACTTAAAATATGGTATCATATGATTCAGTAAGTTTAAGTTTGGGGTTTATTTTTTCTGAGGACTTTTTAAAATGCTAGGGGGCAGAGGGAGGCTGTTTCTATGTTTCCAAACCATCTCCAAAAGCACATTAAGCACCACTCTCCCACAAGCATTTCTGCTACACGGGGAGCCCCGAAAGCCAGCCAGCAGGGCTTGCCAGGAACGACAAAGGCATTGAGTCCCTCACCCTTTTCCATCTCCTTCATCACCTGACTGTGTGACCATGCAGCAGCAGGTCCATGTTTTCCTTGTGCTCTCCTTTTGCTTCCAAGCCTGTAAAAGCCTCTCGTTACCCTTTACATCCCTCAAACTCCAGCCAAGCTTTGGCCTCACTATTTCCGTCCCTGCATGCTCAAGCAATAAATCCAAGCTCTCTAACAGGGCTTGAAAGTTTAACTTCTCTAGGAAGCCTAAGATAAGGCCACTCATTTTGGGCAAAATTCATCTCCCTGTTGCATACACAGAGGGAAGAAAAAAACCCCACCTGCAAGTCACACAAACTGAGCATGTGCAGCATGCCTGATAACAGAAAGAGCAGCATCTTAAACCTCCTCTTTGTTAGTTACTCAGAGTGCTCGTCCACTATTCCTGTGCACAGCAAATGGGAGAGGTGATGTTACGGCTGAGCAGGTTAAACTGACTCTGCACTAAAAAAAAAAGTTACAACTGTGAGACTTTTTTGAGGGGTGCTGTAGGCAGGCTTCTGAACCATCAGCCACAGAGCCCGAGGCATACGCTAAGGACACGCTAACCTGCAGACCCCTACAGTGAGTATGAGGCTTCTTATACCACCTGGACAGTGTGGAATCATAGAGCAGGCTGGAAGGAACCTCAGGACGACAGCTTCTCCAAGCTCCTGGTCGAAACAGGGCCAGCTTTGTCATTATATGAGGTTGTGCATGGGCTGTGCCAAAATTTGTCACATCACAATAATGAGTAAGTTTTTGAAAGGTTTACATTCATTCCCCTAAATAAGGTAAATAGCATGTTCTAAACACACACTGGTAATAAAAGATCACTGCAGGAAAATGAATAGCTTTCCCCCATCCCCAAGAGAAGTTCAGGGAAGCAGAAAAAAGAGAGTATCTTCTCCACTGTATTCTCTTCTGTTGGAGTCTTAATTCAAATTTTAACATTTAACACAGATATGCTGAAAAGAGATTTTAATTATACAATATCGAAGTTGTAGCATTCCGTATTAAGAGTATTTCAACATACTGCTAGACCATTATATCTTGCCATGAAAATAAATTTTTTACTTACTAGGTCAGTTGCTTCCTTAATATGCTGATATATTTTTAGAGTAACAGTTGCATCATAAGAGGACTTAAGACTTGCTATACAGAAATGTGAAAACTGTTGTGAATGTAAGTGATATATATACATATATGTAATATATATATACATACACACATAAATATAGCCTTACCAACAGTAGTCCAATAGATGTGGGGGCAGAACAGGAATGTAAACATGCTGCCAGAACATCGGGTAGAGCATAGCTGCAGACCCATGAATGCAGGCAGTTAACTGAAAAACATATTAAAACAGAATCATAAATAAAAGAAAAACCAAGCTTAGAAAGGTAAAGTTAGCACAAAAAACCCTATCCATTCTGCTCTCATATCAACATTCTTTATTAGCAAATATACAACGTTCTTGTTAAAAAAAAAAAAAAGGTATTGGTGGGTGAAGGATGACTGCTTTATGGTGGTTGTCATTTGACTGACTTTGTAAACAGCTGAGAACGTGATTCATTCAACAAAGAAAACCTGAGAAAAACCCCCAGTGTTCTACAAAGCAACAGAAACATGGAAATGAAAACACAATGAGAACTAAAAAATAGTAAAGGCAAATCCCCCAATCCTGGTAATTACCATTCATTAAATACCATAAAGCTGCACTGAAATTATAACAGAAATTGAAAAAAATGTGGCATATGTTTCTTAAGAATATGTCATACTAAACTCACTGGCTAGATTTTTATTATTTAAAAGGGATTTTTATCTAATTGCCTTTCACCAAATCATTGGATCCTATGAATTTCTCAGTTATATTGTTAAAAACTCATTCAGAATAGTTTTGCTGTTAGCAGGTACTGAATGGAAAAGATCACAAACAGCAAACGTAAGTGCCAGTCAAGCCATGGGGAGAATCATCACAGAGCTTTGGAGGAAATTATGTCTCTCAATCTTATTTCAAATGATAATTAATAATTTGGAAAAGAAAATAAGCAGGATATTTGTCACATTCACTAAGGATATTAAAATGGAGAAGGTGGCAATCCTCAATAAGAAATCTCAGTCAAAACTATAGTCAAAATACCACAAAATACACACACACGCACTTGGAAAAACAGAAAATAAATTAATCCGAACACTGATACAAAGAGACACATACAAGGAAAGGACTGAGAGGTGACAGGCAATCACATCCACCCTGACAGTGTTTTGCAGTTTAGAGTGTCTTTTAATCTCAAATGATACCCAGCACAACTACTACGTGTTTCACTTGTGAGACCCATTTTGAAAACGATACTCAACAAAAGCCTACCAGTTATTTGAAGATACAATGAAATCGAGCATATAATGCTTGTCTGGACAATAGGAAGGAGGGAGAACACTGCTTACAAATGCCAAAAAGACAAATTCTGAAGGACTGAGGTCCTTGTGGTGGCCCTGAAGTTGTGTGAGATGAAACTAAGCAAAGGCAAATGGTGACATTAATCCTAATTCAGTTAGATGTGGTGTAACCTTAAAAAAAATAAATAATGACCCTCATTATTATTAATTTCCATTAAGACAGACTACTGAATTATACACCTCTTCATAGGGAACCCACGACTGAGAAAGAAAATGGTCTAGAAGAGCTAATACAGTCTCTTAAGGCTCCATGTCAGGGAAAATCATCTCTAACTCTGGATGTAGTTTGGCTTACTTTCAATGCCAAAGCCTTTATGTAATTCCAATTCTGTTTCTCTAAGTAATAGAACCTGGTTTTCTGATTAAAATGCAGGTCATTAGGCAAGAAGATGGAAGACAGGCACATATTTCATGTGCTATTTTTAAGCCTCTGAACAATACAGATCTGGGTAAGCAATGAGAATACACCAAGGGAACATGGAATTTTTTGGAGAATTACTGTGCTTTGCAGCGCGGTTCAGATAAGAACCACGGTGAGGTATGAGCTTTGCAAGCAGGTGTTTTTCAAAAACAGAAAAGTGCCTATAAAGATGAACCAAAATATACTTCGCAATTTACAGCTCAAAATAGCCAGAGATTTAAAAAACCTGTTTAGAGCCCAAGACCCAGTGTGCCAGGTGTAAACCCATACAGGACTTTAATGACAAAAATATCAGACATAAACTCCTCCAGTTTGAAAAGCCAGAATTTTAAGCTATACTTTGTACCTAGTTGAGAGATATCATTATTGTGGCTAATACATATGAATAATCTGTCTGTTTAATAATGCTTTTGAGTTCAAATCACTCTATCACCTAATCAAGGAAAACCTTAGACAAAGAATGGCCTACTAAGCCAGATCAAAACCCCCTTGCCTCCCAGTATTCTGCCCAACAGTGGTCAACAAATTATTAAAACCACTGATTAAAACATTCATCAATAAAACTGGTATTTCCCACTTTCTCCATTACCACCAGCTTGCAGCTAACATTTTGTGTGTCAATGAATTCAAATAAATACATTAAAAAATGCTGCCCCATCCATTCATTTTGAGCCTGTTTCCTCACAGTTTTTAATGTGTGCTCTGAGTTTTGAGCATTTTGAGACAATAAACAAGGAAAGTATCTCCTACTTATCTTCTAAGAGACATACATGATTTTCTCTATTTCTATCAAGTTCTCTACTTAGCCTGGTAAAGATACTGGTGGATCCTACTCTGCTTTCCATAATTGAGAGATTATTTTCTTTATTTACTTGCTCTTGTTACACTTCTCTATACTTTTCATTCTTTTACTTTATCATTTTTTATCTGGAGTAGATAAGAACTCGTGCTCAATGTGGGCAAGCCATGAACTTATCTAGTGGTACTACGCCTTCTTTTTTGTTCTCTCTCTCTTCATAATAATTTTTCTTGGCTTATAAGCCTTCAACTGAGTAATAAGATGGCATTTTCATAGATCGATGGATCTCTCTTTTAAAAAAACTCCACTTTCTCTTTCAGAGTGGTAATAATCACTTGAGTTATTCAGACCCTGATTGCTTACATGGTTAGAAGCGTTTTCTCCCATAAGCATTATTTTACATTTATCCATGCTACGCAACAAAATTACTGCTACTTTTTTTCTCCTTTTTAAAAATAATTTTTCACGAGGACATTGAACAGCTTCCAGAGTAGAACACTGTTGGACTGCTTAGCAACTTCCAGAATTAGAAAAACCATAAACTTTTCTCAACTTTCTCCCCCTCAACATTTTAGCCAGTTGTTTACCCTCAAGACCACCAAACTGTCCCATGCCATGAAAATTTCTTGAACAGCTTTGAAGAATTCAACGTAGTTCAATCTTATCTAGATATTTAACAATTGTTAAGATTTGAGGCATGGATTTCTTTTGCGTATTTACTCTTCCCCAGCAGCCTTTGCTTCTGCCTTCACTTGTTCTAGTTCTGATAGTGACAGGTTTCAACTTTCTTCATAAAACTATGGCTCAAAGAACTGTAGTTTCTTTAAGGGAGAATGCTAGTACACCCAGTTTTCAACTCCAAATAGAAATTTCTGTAACCAGATCATATCATCCTTCAGACTTGTATTTCTTCTTGTGTTTCTTTTTCCAGAATCCATTTTGATCTTACTTTCTTCAGACTTCAGCAGCTGCATCGTGGTGTGCAGCAATGAAGCTTCTCTTCACTGAGCTGCTCACTGCTGCACAGTCATCCCACTTACCAGGGCTGCAAACAAAATCTGTTTGCACCCCTGATTTCTGTCTTGTCTATCATGTCCATCTCTTGGCCTACATTCTTTACCAGTTCTCTACCATATTGAACCACAGATAATCTGGCCAAAAATTTTGTTTAATTACTGACATTCATCTGCACAAATAGTACCGGTTCATCTCCATTCATCTTAACACCCACTCCAGCATCTCCACAATTTCATTAAACTGTCTCAAGAAATATTGATAAAATCTGGAGGCAGTCTTGTCTGACCCTCTTTTAACATCCCTTAGGTTTTCATTTTATCTCCCATGAAAGCTACACAGCCACTCCTCACCTTAGCAGAGCTGGACTTGGCAAGTGTCACAACATGAGGGTCCACAAAGCTCCACAGCCCCCCACTGCTGATAACGTGTTTCCCTAAGTGAGAACACGCAAGAATTTAAACCAGATTTGAACCACTGTCCTAAGGAAATAGCACCCTGGGAAGCAGACTGGGTACAGCAAGTACCTGAATGAGCACCTGTTCAGTCGTTCTCAGTATTTTATTAGCAGGTGAACATTATTTTATGGTCCATATGGGATGGAAATATTGGTATGTTGGGACACTAATTAAAGCCAAAAAAAAGCTACAAAACCTTTAATTTAGTCTACGTTTATGACTCACAAAACGCTAAAGATTTATCCCTATCCCATTGTATCTCAACTTACCTTTGTATTATTCTTACTGGAAAAGATGCTCCTCTCTCACAGATTAGATGAAAGCCATAGCCTAGCTCCAAAATATGCAGCAGAAAAAAAGGATATACCTCCCCACTGTAGTTTTTCCTCTATATTCCTAAATCCTTTATGTTTTCTGTTTCTGTTCTCCAAATCAAAAAGATGTCTGGAAAAAATACTGTTTAAAAATTTAATTCTTACTGTACAATTGCTTCTGTGAGGATCAAATGGATTATTTCCTGACGTTATTATATAACATGGTTGCCGCTGTAGAGGAGTGAACTCAGTAATCCAAGGAGGCCCCTTCCAAGCCCCCCTCCCATTGGTTTTAAAACTCAGCACGAAAAGATTAAACAGACATAATGCTCAACACTGCAGACATCTGAGCAGAACCTGTCACTTATTTTTGAGATGTACTCCCACCTTGCTATCTGGCATGAATTCAAATAACCTACTACCATGGGTAAGCACCAGTACTGTCCTTCAACTCCGCCAAGATAAGGGCTCATAAAAAAGAAATAGCATATTTGCTGGAGACCTCACCTGATTAGTGATTGCCATACAGAAAACAAGCACTTAATAATAAGGCAGCCTGAGAAATGCCCAACTGTCAAAACTACAGGAATCCAGCATTTTGAAATAAGATTAGTTCCACTACCTCAGCTTCCTGCAGCTGTTGCTAGAGAACGTAAAAAGATAGCTATGTAAGAGAGACACTGACTCCCTAATTCACTTTTCACAGTTTTATATTTAATACTCAAAGCCTTATTTGAGCAAATTAAAACAATGGGATTTTGTCACACATATAAAAGTTATAAACTGATCAACAGGCCATTTCCCAGTGCATTTTACTCTCTCTCCTGATGCATATGCACCACACTGCTTTACAGATGCAGTACATCGCTACAAATGTGCAATATATACTGGAAGAAATGACCACCTTCTGCATGTTTGTAAGATCATTTCTCTGCATTATTCAGGGCTAAAAACAAAGTAGAAAGCTTAAGACTAAGCTACCTAAGAACTAAGCACTGAAAGCCGGGCTGTTGCAAAAGCAGGTCAAGATCTATACTGGCAGGTTATAACACAGCAACAGAGCTCTTGGGAAGGAAGAGCTCGTACATTTAAAATCATGTAAGATCCTGTAGAACAAGACCTGTGCAAGCCCTTACCTATGTTGCATCACAAGGACATTTGGTGAATGCTATTAATCATGTGCTGTCTTTTCTTAAGGACCACCATTTCCTTATCCTCTGAGCGCCAAGGCATGTCAGAAACCAACCAGAGAATAACAGGTTGTGTATTACAGCTCTCTGTGACTTGGAAGAAATGACATGGGAAGCTCTCAACTCCCAGGAACAAAAGGGTTTCCACATCAGAATGGTATTTTTTGCTTTGTACTAACACTCAAAAAATAACAGAAAAATTACGTAAAGAAATACACCTCAGTATGATGGAGCCAAACAGAAACATCACAGAAATTCACCAGTTTAAGTCTTTTAAGAGTCATCAGGCTTCATGAAAGCCACTTTTTTATAATGAGAGGCAACCTGCTGCTGTCCTTATCACAAATAGTTAACAAGCCTTGTTGCAGCAGGGCTGCATGAGCAAGTTATGATGGAAGAGAGAATACTGGATGCAAGGAAAGCTCATTTCATTTTTGCAACAGCATGCTCCCACCAGCAGGTGATCTTCTGCCAAGCAAAAGGGTTTTTTTATGTATTTTGGTTCATATCTGGCTTTTCATGAATACATAAAGAAACAGAACGTGAAAAATTGCTTTAACATTTTTAGAAACTGAGTTTCCTTTTGGATGGAAAAAAGAAAAAAAATCCAAGAAATCAATAATAATTCTTCCATAGGTTCAGTACACATAGTTTATAGGATAGCTAATAAACACAGCCTCATTCAGTTACCTCTAAATCTTATTCAACTTAACTATATTAAGGGTATTTCAAATCAAAATTTGAATTTGATGTGATATATTACAGCATAGAATTCACTTCACCATGAAAGACTTTCTATCCAGGACTGCTTCATTTTCTCTCTCTCACCTCATATTAAATTCAAGCCTTAAGCATGAAGCATGCCATGTCTCTCAAAGTTAGAAGAAATTAACCGCAAATAGGTCTCTTCCACCTTTTTGTTAAAAACCTAAAAATTAAAAACAAAGAAACCAATCCCTCTCACCACCACACCACCCTCGCTTTACTTTGAGAATTCTCAGTTTGGTACATTTCCAGTTACAAGGTCTTGGCTTCCGCTGAGCACAGTTTGAAATAAAATAATGCAGCTTGTTCCTACTGCTGGAACATGCAGAGCAGAGCGTGCAGGCAAGGAATCACTGGCTCTGGCCCAACACTTCAAACCTGTCTTACACTGTCACTCCAATCTTGGAGCAGTTTATATATAAAGTTGTAAGATAAGAACACACAGTATGAATACCCCTCCCTACCGAAGAACCAGACATGCTTTTATCTTGGACAGAGGCAAAAGGAAGAGAAATAGCAGAAAGATAGGGAAGAAAACACAACGCTACTTGTGAAATGGCTCATTAAGGAAGGCAAAGTGACAGGTAAGTAATTCTTCTTCCCAGGCTCTGTCACAAAGGGAGAGATTAAACCAACCAACCACACAAATTTTGAAATGCTTTGGATAGCCGTTCTCGTCTTTTCTCCTCTCTGATAATTTACTATTCTTTCCATTCTTTAGGTTTCTGAAACAAACACCTCTCATTTTACTCAATTACCAGGTCTGGATTTACTTTTTCTTGTTTTAATACAGAGGACATAGAACACTTGGCAGACAGAAAACTTAAGATTTTACAAGTTTTCTGTAGTATTAAACTTCACAACATTTCAATTCTTTCACTTAACTAAGGGATTGATTGTAAACATTTAATAATTACTAATAGGTCCCAGAGATCATTCTAACTCTCCTAGTTTCACTTACCTTTCAAAACAATATTGTAATAGTTCTTCTGAGATTAAGTATGAAGCCTTACTCACTCTCAGTTTCTCACCCTGTATACACAGGCCATCCTTACATGATTTTATGTACATAATTTCAGCCTTCAATAGTATTCACATTTCCATGAAGCAGTTTTAATCTCAAACACAAAGTAGGTCATGGACATACAGTAATGAAAGCTTGTATTTTAGAAAGGACCGCTCAAGGACTTAGTCCATAGCACTAGAAAGCAAAATTAGTTAAACCATCTTACACTCGTCATTCATAAAGGAAAGCAATCAATAACCATTTACAGAGCAAACAGAACAAAAACTTAACAATTCTTTTATAAAGAAAATCACAATTTCATTGACTGATAAACCTTGAAATGCATGACATCTAACTTTGAACTAAATCATGCGGTGTGCTTGTTTTGATGTCCAGCCATTTTTAGAAGTGAGTACTCTAGAGCATTCGATACCTTTCATCTCTTAGACACCTGATGGAGCCTAAGTATCCTTAAGGCTACACCTTATCAAACAAAACTGAAAAGTGTGGGTTGTCAATGTATTTTAGTCCACTCCTTTGGCCTACCCAGAGAAGGTCACTGGAACATCCATTTGACAGTATCATTTATCTATTTTTTTTTCCTGTCAACTAAGTTATGAAAGAGGGACTTTACTAAGGCATAAATGTTTGTACATTTTTGTACCAAGCAACCTCAAGAATTCTTGTACCCAAAAAAAACATTTCATTTGAACATTAGAGGCCAAGAGAAGTTCAGTAAAAGCAACACAGAACCACAGAATTGAGTTGAGGTTGCATAGCTGGGGTTGAAAAGGGGCCCTGGAGATCATCAGATCATTTCCTATATATGACTGTCATTTGAAAAAAAGTGCTGTGAATAGAAGGAATTAATCTGCATTTTACTTACAGTGCTAAGCTTACTGCAACAAATGAGGATGCGGCGTTCGTACAGCATACTGGCATAGAGATGCAGCATGTTGTTGACATCAACTGCTACAAAATACTCTGTCAGATTTCTCTGGGAAGAGAGAAAATAATTTTTGATTCATGACATTACAAAAACAAGCGTCCTTAACAAAAAAAAAAATAACGAGATTTCATCCTCCTATTACACTACATCCAGTAAGTGGTTTAATGAAAGAAAGCAGTATGTCATCTTATGTCAGAGTACTTCTTAATTGCAACATCTTTCCCCTAACTTTTGGGGAGCTAAGTCTTGGAATAATAAAATTGATGATGTTTCGCATATAGCTTCTTCAATACAAGATACTTCTCTGAGAAAAAAATATGTTCTGTCACTTTTATGGCAACTTCAAAGCTGCCTGATAAAGGACAAAAAAAATCTCACAACCCAACAATAAAACCAGCTCTCTTGGAGGGCAATTCTAATACAACAAATTCAAATGTAAGCTCCGTCTATGCTAGGACAATTCTGATAACTGGAAATACACATGGGCATTTAACACATAAGCTAAAAACATTATACAGGTTGTCTGAACTCCTCACTGTGTGCACTCAGACACACATTTCCTTTGGTGGGAGACAAAAAGCACTTCCTTGGGGGGCTGGGGAAACTGAGGAAGGAGACAGAGAACTCCCTCTCTCAAAATTTCAGTGGTTGCCCATCTCTGATGAAGAGGCAGGATTCAAACATCCAATTTTTCTTCAGCGATCAGTATGTTAATACAGCATAAAGAAAATCAATTGCAGTAGAAGAATACTGTAAGCAAAGCACATTTGCAATCTGCCTTTAAATTAGATAGAAAGACCAAGACACAGACTACAAACAAGCAGGCAACACCGCCGAAACCTGACACATACAATTCCTAGGCAACACAGCTTTCTTCCATGTTTTTTTCTCTTCAGAAGATTAAAAATTAACTATGTAAAAATTATTGTAAATAACTGAATTAAAGGGGGGGGGGGGGAAGAGCAAGCTGCACAAGAAGCTATGGCCACTTCATCCCCCACATCATCCCACCAGCCAGCAACGTTATCCATTCATCATTACCAACATAATTGCCCTGTGCATACTGCAGTGGCATGAATCATGTATCATTTACTAAATATTTAAGATGCCTTCTAATAAACAGCAGAATGTGATCCTAAGATCTTTACTATCAAAACTAGAAAGCCACCATGTATGTAACTTGGTCAAAATGTATTACGCTCTTCTAGAATGAGGGGCTTTTACAGTGCAAGGCAAACAAAAAAGGATTTTTGTGCATAGAGGATATTCTTCACTTCTTAAAACACAGAAAGTAAAAAAAGGGGGGGTGATGGAGGAAAAGGTAATACATCCAAAAATGCTGAATTAGGGAATTTGTTTCCAAATAGCTTCTTACAGATATGAAAGGATTGCTATATGATAAAGACAGTCTTATACAAAAAGCACATGTGAGAGCAAAATTAGATTAGTCATGAATTCAACTGCAATCTTAATCATCGTTAAATAAAAAAAGTGCAGAAAAGCAAAAAGCAAATATGATTTAGAAACTTAAAGAAGCTCAACAAAGCCTATTAGCACTTTTGACAGATCCAAAGATAACTCTAAAACCACCAATACTTGGCCTGAGAAGTCTGCCAAGATGCTTCATACTGTGCAAAAATATGTTCCACAGCTTGCCATCCAAACACAAAGAACTAAAGAAAAATTAAGCATTGTATTTGGAAGACTTCTGTACCAGTATGTAGATAAGAACTAAGCTCGTTACGGTTAGCTTCAAACATCTTAATATAAAACAACCACTCAGGTCTTTGTTACGGAAAAGCTATAGCCACAGCAGGTATATTCAAAGGAGGGGAAAAAAAAAAAAAAGCTAACACATTTTGCCAAAAACCTATTAAACTATCATGTACTTTTTCTGTATTTCTCATCCCATCTGTGCTGATTAGCATGATATTTTTGTCTAAACATAAGCTGTCTTCTCTACGGCTCATCTTCCCCCTCTCACCCATCTTTCTACGACACCAAAACACAGTGCATGACGACACAATTACTGCAAATAGTGTGAATTAAAAGAAATTTTAAGTAGCACTGAACTCCCTTTGATGCCACCCAAATTAGGGGCATGGCCAAAGAGGCACATAATCCCTACGTTCTGCCTGCAGATGTAAACAAGTTTGTGCATGGACGTGTTTATAAGGCAACAGGAGCCACTAGTGAGAGGAAAATAGACATGGGAACTTGATTTGCAATTATTCTTTCATCA
This sequence comes from Falco peregrinus, assembly GCF_023634155.1. Classification (NCBI taxonomy): domain Eukaryota; kingdom Metazoa; phylum Chordata; class Aves; order Falconiformes; family Falconidae; genus Falco; species Falco peregrinus. The sequence continues at coordinate 51,499,607 of NC_073721.1, forward strand.
AGCTTATCGTGGTGAAATATTGGCTGTGACAGTCAAACGTACCTTCAGATGGAAAGATTTACAAGGTTTTAGTCTTTGCTCTCAGAAATTTGTCAATGACACCTGCGAAGCATGTGGGCTGTATGGTAATGTATTGATACTAAGGAAATTCACGTGTTAGTTCTAAGTTTTATTTATAAGAAAGCTGTCATCTTTGAAGATGAAATTGGGACTTACACATGTATTTTGAAAGACATGTCTCGTAAGTGACAAAACCATGAATGAGTTAAATAAATACAAATGAAAGCATTCCAATTTGCAGTATAATTGTTGTGTATTTTGTTTCCTAGGATTTAAGCCTTTCTTGGGGGAGTAAAACATGGGGTTTTCAAATTAAATTATGGGAACAGATATCGCTATTTCTCTCAAAACTCACTGTGAGTGCTACAAAATTCCCTTACGTTTCTTTGAAAGTTCATTCCTGTATCACTCACCTATTTGGATCATTTGTTGTCCCGTACCAGTAAATGCACACGCACATTAACTTTTGAGATAAAAAAAAGAATTAATGTACTTTTCCTCCATCATCTAACGAAGAATTTCTCACTGAAGGAACAAACTGATGAGCTCTCTCTTCAGCAAAGAGTGAAGCTCAAACACAGTAACATGGATTATAGGTCACTTATTTTGGACTGCTCTTGAACAGCTTCATTTACAAGACTTCAGTAGATTTCCTATTAGGACAAGTCCATCAAACAGAGTCAGGTTTCCCACTCCATCCTCCTATAGGAAATCCCTCATCTTATTTAGAAGCTCATTTTCTTTAAAATATCACACTTCCAAAATCTAACATAGGTTAGGTAATCTGGTATGCAGCTAACACACTTTTATAATGCCATGCTGTGGTTTAGGAGAACAAAATAATGATGACAATACACTTTATCAAATAGTGTAAATACAGAAATAAAAGGGGGGGGGGGGCGGGGTGTGATTTTAAGAAAAACAGGTAGCAAAAGACATAAGTTATAAAGTGAAAAATCAGGCATTCTGAAATAAAGGACTCAGTGATACAAAACCACACCAGAACATCACCACCAAGAAAACGTCAGCATTTCAGACTGCTAACTTACCTGGTATTTCTGAAACACAACAGATACTACTAGGAAATTTAGACTGGCACTGTATTTCCTGCAACGAACCCAATTTATTTCTGAAGTCACAATGCATTTATGAATCTTTCATATAAGTTAAGTCTTCTGAAAAAAGAGAATGCTTAGCTGTTACATAAAAGTGTCCATGCTAAATGTTTTCACGACTCCTTAAACATATTGATCTGGCATGAAAACAGATCATTCCCAGAAGTTTGTTAACATTCCAAACAGAGTTCTGTGCAGCTCTCCATTAATCACTACACACAACTTCAATGTTTGGCCGAACTACAACTTTTGCTAATACAGGTTTTAAAATGTAATTACTGATAAGATACATAGAATTTTGAATAAATCATGCCAATTGATTAAAATCCATGAAGATTTATGCTCATTTAATGCCCTTGTATTATTTCCTAGTATGCTTCAACTCTACATGAAACTTGCATTAACGGATGCATAAGAAATTACACTATTAAAAAAAAAAGAAAATGCCTGAGAAATAGAAGACAGCCAACTGCAACAGTTAGACCAATGGATTTGATTTTTATTATTTTTCTTTCCTAGAATGAGCCCTAGCTTTTTAATTTTGTGTGTGTATATATCTATCTATATGGGCACACATATTTGTTAATTGAACGAAACCTCCTTCCCCTTCTATTCCCAGAGGTGCCCTGGGTCACCCCTGACGCTGCAGAGTCCATCCTTCACGGTGACATCACTGCACAGGGTACCTGCAGCAAAACAGCCACATTCCCTCTGAGGCACATCAGCCCCACTCAGTGACTCAAAGTGGATGCTTTTTAGCATCACATGGCACTCCCTGCCATGAAGGCTGAGCGTTCAGCTTTCAAAGGGTTTCCAACTCCTTCTGGCCCAAGGCCTCTGCTTTTATAACTGCCTTTGATTCACGAGCATTCATCATGTCTCCAGCTCAAATGTTTTGGGAAGCCGACTCATACCTTTGAATATAACACAACATCACCAGCAGACATAACCAACAGAGCGTAAATACAGCTATCCTTCCTGAAGCCTGTACTATGTACTGTGTTATTAAGCTGTTCCATGTCAGTTAGAGCAGGCCCAAGGCAGATGATCTATTTTTAATCCCTGCCACTGGTTTCTCACTGTTACTAGCTCATTTCGCTCTGTCCTCCAATTTGCCAGTCTGCAAAATGGAAAAAGAACTTCCTTCCTTGCTCTCCAGGTGATTTGAGGCTTATTGAACAAAAATTGTTAAAGTGTGAGATGGTTACCATAGAAGAGATGAACATAAAATATAAACCCTATAAACAAGTAACTTCATGTCTGGATTAGGACAGGATTTGATAGCTGGTTAAGATTCAGGAACTGACTCTTTAATTACTCCTAATGGATCACATTTCTAAAAAAATAAAGCACCTTAGAAGAGAGAGCACATTATCAAATTTACTGACAGGATACATGTCAGTATGAAAAGCCTACAACACAGAAAAGCTAGCAACAATATTTTAAAACAGAAACAAAAAATCCCAAATGTTAACTGCTATACAAATCATCCACAAAAAAGATGAAATGTCTTGACGATTCCCTTTTTTTTCATGCCATAAATTAAGGTATATGGTGCTAAGGCAGACCGCAAAACATTTGAGAAAGAAAACTGAGATGTCAGGCATAGAAATTTGGCTAAGAGACATAGAAGGAGCATATTAAAGAGTATGTAAGAGAAGCAAATGCCAGCATTGTCTTCCCACAGACCTATCATCTGGCTAGAAAGCTGAGGCATGCTGAAACACACAGAAGACAACTCTGTGAGGTTTAAAACATCTCTGAAAGAGTGGACCTAAAGAAACCAGGTATGTTTGACATTTTCAGAAAGCCATCTAACAAGTGGATCATTTTTAGTGGTCTCTTAAGTCCTTCTTTCAGCAGAGTTTCACTGTACAATTAGCAGATCTGCTTTTTTCTACCCGTATCAATCTGTCCATTATTACTTTGTCCTTAATACATTTCAGCTTTTAATCACAAATGCAGACTGTCAGCTCTTGAATGCTGTTGTGTAGCTATGATACAGAAGATGTTACCACAAAGAAAAGAATGACTGCCTGAGCTACTACAGCCAATACTATACCTTTAAAGCAAAGGCCCTAGATATTCATCTGAACTTAAACAAAATGCTTTATGTAAGGATATATGGTATCTGAATCCTCACAGCATCTTAAAGAATGAGGCAAATTAATACCAAAGTGGTATTTGATCTTCCTTAAATACCAGCAATATGGATGTTTGAACATCAAACTCTTACAATGAAGGTACTATCAAGATTTTATTCTTGCCTTCACTTAATAAGTAGCCGTAACACTTTAATGAATAAAAAATATTGAAACATTTTTTCAAACAATAGTCATTTCAAACCAGTATGTTATCTCTCCAGCAGGTTCCAACAACTACTTCCCAAGTTTAGTTTTTAGCTTTAGTTTCATGTTGTGCTCAAGTCTCACACATCAAGAAAACAATAAAATTATGTGAACAGTGAGAGCAAGGGGAGAAGGAAATGTCAGTCTGGATGCAGAAGAAAAACCAATTGCTTCTTTAGTTGTGAAATTATTAAGTTTCTTTTAAAACAGCAGTTCTTCAGAACTTATGAGAAGAAAACAAACCCTGATTCAAATTATCTGTAAAGATGAAATACTTCAACAGATTCTTGTCTTCTTTTTGACATAAAGTCTTGGTGAAGTGGATGAAATTCCTTTCTACCATAATTCTGCATTTTTACGTAAAGGATGACTCCCGCAGCACTCATTCAAATGACAATCACAAAGCTGCCTTAGGATTAGTTTCAAGAATTTCATAGACTTATTGTAGTGAGCAAGTTTTCACACAAATTAACTCCATGATTGTGGTCTGAAACACCACCACACTGTTACACACTGTTACCAAATCACTATTCTTTCCCAACTTTGTGAAGACTAAAACTATATATGTGTATTTCAAGTTCCCTCACTTATCAGAACCAAGAAATCATGGAATGTTAAGAGCAAGTAATAACAGAGTGGTGATATTAATAAAAGCTTTATATTTTTTAAAATAAATATCTTGACTTACAGCTTAAGATAATTATGCTGTCAATTTCCTGTTCATTTGGTATCTTCTCTTAATTGAAATGGCAAACATTAAATTCTACTGGTATGTTGTACTTCAAAAGGCCTGTTAGTCATGTACTCCTGCAGTTAGCAACATAACATTTTCCGCCCAATACTTATTATAAATTAACCACCTAAAGTTCACTTCAACATCCAGCAATATTTTACAGAATATAATCTATTAGTAGGCCAAACAGAAGTAACAATTGTTATCTATTTTGCTGCTGACATTAAATAGAAATGGTTAAGTGCACAGTCCTCTAGAGTACTCACATTTTCAGGTATACTAGGAAGCTCCCTGATGTCAGGCACAGTAAAGTAAGAGTGCTAAAAAAAGAGCAAAAATTGATTATTGCAATATTGTCAAAAGCAATCTAAATTTAATGCTTGGTATTAGTAATAGCAGTTGCTCAACTAAGTAAAAATGACAGAACATTTGTTACCAACTACCAGCATGTCTTCTTTATCATGGATTTCAAAAGCATGGATTCTCAGATCACACATGCAATATGAAATGCATTAAAATAGAAAGTATCAAATGTTCCTGAAAAGTTAGATTACTTTTTTTTTTTTGTTCTTCAGAGACGCTGATACAGACAGACTCACACAATGTATGACATATGCCAAGGAAACTCCAAGGCAGCCTATAATTCAAGCCATCTTTCACAGCCCACTGCAGGTTGCATGACGGACTACAGGAAACAGCAGCAAGCAGGTCCTTCTCCGACTTGCAGCAGCAGGAAGTTTCATTCAAGACGATGGTGAAGTTAATGGAAATTTACTGAGAAACGCGTCCTGAAGTTTTGATCCGACTTACCTGAAAATATTGCTTAAGTTCTAGGTCATTTTTATACGCCTTAAATAACACATTTTGAAAGACTACACTGGCCTTGCAATTTCATAATCCATTATACTGTTATGGTTTTTTAATTGTCTGCATTCCAAGAGACCAAGTTCACTCTAGTTCCCAATCTGATCACGCATGACTTGCATGATTCTTAGTTAGGGCTTTGGGAAAGGAAAAGAGCAAATGCGACTAAACTGCTTTTGTAAATCAATGTTGTATACAATTTATAGTATTTTTAAGACTTTCACAATTTGTCTTAGGGCTACTTATTAATTACTTACTGAAGCTTTTAAGGCTGTTATATTCTTGGCATAGTTCCACAATTGACACAATTTTCCTGCATATACATCTCAAACATTTCAGTGCTTCCTCAACAGTCTATAACCCGAAATAGCAAGCGGGTGTAACAGTTACACTGAATATAGACACTAGACATAATAAACACAATTTTTGCTTTTTGATATATCACTGTTTTAGTTTAGTTGAAAAGATGCAAGGCAAAGATACAGGAATAGCATACGCAACTGTATCATATATAGGAAACTCACCCTGACCCCAAAATACACTTGTAAACAGCCAAAATAAAATGCATAAAGACACCACAGCTAACAGTCCCTTGGCTGCTTTTTTATATCCTTTCTTGCTTCATCACCCATGAAATGTCTGAGACAAGGGGAGACCGGCAGCATTCCTTGAAACCACTGGTATGAAAAAACCGAAATATCCCAACTGATCATTGCCTTTTGAGACAGCTCGTCCCCTAAACAGAGATGCTGTTGATAAAAGAGCTAGCCTCAAGAGGACTGGGACATTTCTACTGCCAGCTGGTGACCTAGCAAGGCCAAACAACTGTTACCTGTCGACTGACATTACAGGGTGAAGTGATGAGAGTAAGCTGCTTGTTGCCAAAAAGTACTTTAGAAGAAAGAGTAAAGGAAATGAGAGGGAGAACTGTGGCTGCACACACCGCTAGTTTCCATGTGAACTCTAAATGACTAATTGGCAACTGCAGTAACGTGCATCTTCAGTGTTTTTTCACTACAGGCTGGAACACAAGATTGTTCTGCAAAAACGAATTTGAAGACAAAACCCCCAAAAGACTAAATTCAAAATACAACCCCATCAATAAAAACCCACATCTATTCCTTCAGTGTTCTTTTATTAATTTTCTCACAAGATATAAAAATGAAATAAATCCTTTTTTGTGCAAGTTTTTTTCTTGGGGGGAGGAAAAGAAGAAGGAATCAGAAAATGTGATAAACAGTTAATACTCAAAAGGCTGCCATGACAGGTACGTGACTGTTTGCTTCCCAGTCTTGTCCCCCTTGCGTACTTGCCAGATATAGGAGTTCTGGGGAAGTGTGGGCAATAAATGTCATGTTGCTGCTCTGTGACCTCTCGCAGGTCACAGACGATATGGTGAGAAATTTCCATGGGGAATATACACAATCTTCCTCCAACCAAAGAACAGCATTTCAAAGACATTTGAGGTTAAGGAAAGGGAAACAGAGGGCCCCAAACGTGAAAAGGGGAATTTCACAGCTCTGCGTCCTCACAAGAAAACACCATCTGTGTACCAAGTTACAAAAAGGAGAATTGCTTTTGACATTCCTCTATTATGATATGTAATGAAAATTAAACACCTTCGTTTACATCTCTCCCACTTCACTTACCACTCCAAGATGAACAGAGGTTCCTGGCTCAGGGATGGTAAGTTTATGAAATGTTTCTAGGAGCTCACTCCTTTGACTATCCTGAAATAAGAAAGAGGGACACACACACACACACACAAAAGAAATACTAAGTAGGTATTGCTACAACTCCAAGATGGAAGGGCAAGCGTAATGTTGGTGGAATTGGGGGCTTAGAGAATTTGCATGAGAAATATGAAATAGATTTATACATTAGACTATGAACAGAAATAAGTGTAGTTTCCTCTGACAGTTGGGGTTTATAACTTGATTTTTTTAGAATACTTTTTTCATATGTATTTCTACATATTTCTGCAACATACTGGGTCACCAACCTATGCGCTACACAGTTACTCAACTCAGAGCAAGCCAGTTTTCACTGCAAATTTTTTATAACAACTCACTAGCTGAGGGTAAAGCCAAATGTATTTAAACCATTTTAGATAAAGATGTGATCTTAAGTGATTCTACCTCAAACGCAAATGATTTTGATAAATGCAAAATACAATTATTACCACTAAATGGTAATAAATCAAAGCAGCAAACTAACTGGGAAGATTATACTCGCAATATTTTAAGCACATGCAACTAGGCTAGGTATTGCAATCATAGATGTGTTTTCTCTGTATCATGAATCATCATTTAAAAACCTAGAACCAAATTTTAAGGATTTAGTTCACATTTTTTCCACTATCTTTAGACTGAATTTTCTTTGTTTTGCTTTAAAAGCAAAACACATCTGAAGGGCTTAGGCTAGATGATGCTATGTGGGTAAGTATTTTGCATCGGTAAGCTTGGTTCTGCACTTACTTTACGGGACAAGTAAACTTGGACAAGATATCTATCAAAGACTCATGAAACTGCAATACAGGAATTGCACGGATATGCTGTATACAGTTCAGGTAATCAAAAAGCCTGCACAGTATGGGCGACTGCAGAGAAACTAATAACTTATGCTGGAGCCACAGTCACATTCTTGACCCTTATCTTTTCCCAAAAATAATTTAAAAGCATATTTACTTTTCAAAGGTACTTGCCAAGCTTTCAGCTTGGCTGAATATGATCTTCTGTATTACTGCACCATACAGATCAATAATTCACATGGTCACCTCTGATATAAGCACTTCTTAAAACAGCTTGTTTTCATCCTCACTCCCACATTTGATATTGGGGCAGGGAAAAGAAGAGTTAGTATTTTAGAATAATACCTGTCCTTTTGCTGAATAATCTGCCAAGATATTGAGCAGCTTATAAAAGACTTCAAACCACGGGAGGTAACTAAAAAACAAAAAAAGAAAAAAAAAAAAGAAAAAGCATACGTTTAACTTGCTACATCTCAGTTAATAAATTCAAGATTGCTGGCCTTTGCTGTACAGATGCATCCTAACAACAGCCTCCACTGGACATGACACTTTATAAATATCTGTTAGGAAAGCCACATCAGACCTTCCATTTGAAGGCGAACAATACCAGAAGGTTGAAGCATCCCTTTCTCTTGAGGACTGAGCTTCAGTATTTACTCTTCCCCAGCATTTCCAGCCACCTGTAGGCACCAAGCATCAAATGTAGCACCAGCTGTAAAGAAACTTCACTGTCAGGCAGGTGAGTGCTGGGAGTTCACCTTCCCTCTCACCCTGTCAGTAACAAACATACAAATCCAATGGAAGGTTTTAACCTGTAAGATAAATCCACACTGATGTTCACGTACGGTGGAACATTTTTAATTATAACTATTTCCCAAAGTATTTGTTGAATGCCTGTATCTGAATCTGTACAGCTGCTGAGAGTCCTAGTAGATTGAAGACAGTTATTTTGGTCTGAATCATGATACAACTGCATTTTTTAAACCGCATAACCAGTATCTCATTTTTTAACTGTTGTCAAATCTGTTCCATCATTGTATTAAGCCCAGCCCTTAGTTAGGTCAAATAGAAACTTTACCTTCAGCAAAACTGCACTCAACTTACAAAAGAAATAAAGAAACAAAACTAAAAGACAAACATGCTGAAAAATCACATCTTTTTTCATTTACATTACATTTCCATTCCACAAAGTAAGACAGACAGCTAAGACGTTACTTTTCACTACGGTATGCTTAGGTACGACTCTGTGCCCTATTTTCATGACACAGTTCTTCATTTCAATTCCTTTTTCAGCTCCAATACCAGCAAGGAACTTCTCCTCAGCTGCAGCAGATAGGAAAGCAAGTTTGTGTGACGCACAAACTGATTCTTCTTTTAATCACAGATGCTTTCTGAAGCAAATGGATTCTATTTTGATATAGTTAGACAGGATTTAAAGTTTTTATAAAATATGACTACATCCTGACAACTATAAAGAATTGAGTGCCCCACGGTTCCTAACTGTACAGCTTTTAGTAATAAATGAAGTGAGAAGCTATATACGAGACAGATAAAGCGAATGGCTCTCCATCACGAACATTTGTTTGAAGCCTGCAAATGCTACTGTAAAATGTAAGTAGCTTATCAAAATATACCGATAAGCAACTTAACTTTTTGTGTTATATGACAGTATTATCGTTTAAATTAATATACTCTAAGCATCTTTGCAAACTATGTATTAGAATAGAGCAGAAAGACAGACAATTACCACTTTAAACAGCATTTAAGTTTGGCATTATATTGTAAACAATCAAGAAGGATTAGTTAGAAGATAAGTTTCTTTCTTTCTGTCTAGTTAAATAAACTTCAGCAGAGTTAAAAGCCATTACAAGAGTAACAAGAAATCCTCTCAAAACATATCTGCTAAGTAGAGATTAAGAACCTGGTAAACAAATCCTTGCAAGGCATCTATCAGAAGAGTTCGAAGAGACAGCAAACCAAGAAGGCAGAAAGCTCCCTGAACCCAAAACTTTTTCCAAGGAAGGTGTAAAGTTCTACTTAACTGCTCAGGGGCCTTGCTGCAAAACTACACATACAGAATTAAAATGAGAATCTTCTAAAATATTGTTGTGTTTATCATGTATGCATCAGTATAAAAGCAATAAACAAAAGCAAGTCACCTCAGCTTCTACCTGCCGGAATTGCACTTCACTTTGAGCCCCAGCGCGACGAGTGAGGACGGACTGGACTCCCAGCACCGTTCACAAGGAGCGGTCCGTGTACCCAACAGGGACAACGCTGGGCTCTGAAACCAAGGTCAGGTTGTGCTCTTTCTTCAGAGATTTACTTATGGGTCCTGTCGGGGGCCTGTTTGTTCACAGTTAAACCTTATCCCACTACAGATTCAAGGGAGTTTTCTTTATTACCACAATACACCAAACATGACAAATCTGTAGGTTCTATCCGTGAGACTACCCCAGCCAATCCCATCTCAACTCTTTCGCTCAATACCTAGAAACCAGCTTCTGTGGTTCTAATAAAAATAGCCCCAAAAGTCTCATATTCACCCAATGTCAAAACATCAGCAAACCCTCCATACAACAAAAGGGAAGGTATAGCCGTATTTGTTATACTTGCACACTCCTTGTCAGCTTTCCCTTTTCTCTTCACTAGTATCTTATAATGAACTTCATGATTGTCCTTTAAGTCTTCCTTATTTTAATCCACATTTTCCAAATAATGGTTTAGCATCTCATCATAGCTGCTGCTTTTTCTTATTTTAAGAATACCTTCCTATGTTGAGGAGAGAAGCTTCACAGTTTCAAAGTTGAGGAAATCAGCTGGTATTTGAAGCAGACACAACCCAATACAACACACACGGATCTGTGTAGCTCTTGCTCAAGACAAGATAAACCAAACAAACCTTCCACAGAACTGTGTAAATTACATAGGTCATCTCACTTCAGTCTTCACCTCCCTCCTTTGCCACTGCAGAATTCAGGATCCTTCTCACCCTGAAAGCTTTGGATGCATTAGAAAACTAATTTATCCTGCCATCTTTGATACTTTTACTTCATCACTTATTCCACGTGTTTACTACTCCAAGCAGTTCTGCTTTTATTAGACCAAACTGTGACCAGTTAAAACTGGGGGTGGGGTGGGTGGTAGTCAAGAAATATAGTTATCTGAATTTGTTTCTAGATCTCTGCCAAAAGGAAAAAAGAAAATATGTGGATTTTTTTCTTAAAAAAAGCAAATCCTCGAGGCAGCCTTTAAACACCCCCTCCAAAAGAAACGGAGGGTGGATTTATAACCAAAAACTTTCTGTACCACATGCAACTTAAGTAGCACAACTGGTAGCACTACTGAAGATTTATGGCTTATGACTTGCTCATATTTAATTTGTAACCAAACACTTCCCCTTCCTCTTAGCTACCTTAGAACTTTTGATTAACTCTTGTTTTCACAGGTCATAGGTTAAACAAAGGAAGGGAAGCGCTCTGGAGTGAAATTGCCCAGAGCACCATAGCATGTGAGCGCATGCACCCGCGCACACACCCCCAACCCCCTTCAAGCAACATCAAAAAAGCAATAGACTAGAGATTCTTCAAGGGAGCTGAAGTTCAAAGGCTCCAATAAGCATAAATCAGACCGTGGTTGAAGAGTAAACAAAAATAAAAGGGCGATCTGAGATTCTAATTCTTTTTAATTTTACACCCATTTTCAGTTTTCTCACACACATATAGCGATATATTTGCCACAAGTCACAAGAATCAAACCAAAGCCTAATCAAATTAGGCTTCCTCAAGCTGAGAAATGGGTTTAGCACGCCGCTTTTCTCTCCCTCTGAACCCTCAGCGTGCGATGCAGCCCCAGTGCTGGAGACAGGCCAGTCTGACGGGAAACAAGTACGAGCACAGGAAAACTGCTTATTATGCTCCATAAGGTCTGCACAAACTCTACTGCACAAGTTGCACAGTACCTTATTCAGTAACTCATATGTCATCACCTTTTTAGTGTACTCCTTGAAAGTACAAAACATCATTAGTTACATGTGTCATAGCAATTAGGGTCAGTCAAAACGTTAAGACAACAGTGCTGCACTGCAGCTTGTAAATACAAATGTTTCCAAAATGTAGTGTTTAAAGAACAGTGGTGCAAAACCAACAACTGACAGGCCAGGTTGAGACAACAGGAAAGGTATAAAAAGCAGCAAATTAGCATGCTAACAAACCCCAGCCATCCCAGGTAGGGTGTTTGCCGTTGGGCAGAGGGTCACGTCTCCCAGAGCAGGCTGGCAGGGAGCAGAGCCCACGCACCCGACGCCACAGCAAGTGAAGGGGCTGGGGAAGGAGGAGGATGCAGATGACCAGCGCACAACAGCTGCAAAAGGTACAACTTGCCAGCCAGCCCTCCTCTCACAAGTCCAATCTATACTTCAAACGTTACACTGAACAGAAAATGTCATCACCCAATATTAGCTGCTACACAGATGAAAATGCTGTACTGCAGTCAATTTAGCTTTGAATTTTTCAACATATTAATCCACTTGTGCGCTTTAACGTTTGAAAGGAAAAAACTACTCTATCACAGCAGCACATGTGAGGTCACGTTTTCTGACCTCCAGAAAGGACTGCGACTGAAATTGGAGAACATTAAGCTGACACTTTTCGAAATAAAGCAACTGCATTTATATGCACATATATATACTCAACACACATCATGCGTGTACACACACATACGTGCACATACTGTCATTCCCCAGCAAGAGGGATGCAGTAAGAGACGATGCAATAGAGCTTTCTTTAGTGATACTAAGTTGCCAAATGCAATGAAACTAGGCAGAAAAGTGGATTTTCAGGATCCTTCTATTCTCATTAAACACAATACATAAAGCTTTTAAAAAACATTGATTATTAGCATTGTTTACAATCTACTTCCCCCTCACGCTAGGGAACATTAATTGAAAGTAACACTTTAAATTTAGCCAGGGCAAACAGTACCTATGGATATAAAGCAGAAAGGCCACAATAGCACACCAAAAAATGATGCCTTGTTTTAATCTACTAGTAGTCCAAGCCTTCTTTTAGCCTGTTTGTCATAGGCAATTTTGGAAATAAAATTTTCAGTATCTACAGTCAAAAATATAAGATAGCCTATGGCAAAAACTATACATGAAGGCACTACAGATTTCACTGCACTGCTCGTGTCCAGCGTACCGTGCAGTTACCCAGTTTTGGATTTCAAATGAAGGTAAACTTTGCCCTTTGAAAACACCTTAGCTTGCTGTTAGATTTAAGGATCATGCTTCATAATCTTAGGACAGTTCTTTGGCTACTTTCCTATGTAAAATGAAGTGCTCATTGATAATAAGTTATGGGACTTCAAGCTGCACCAACACGTAAGAGCTAATGGTTTATCTCCATCAGAATATAAAGATTGCCTTCCAGTAAAAACAAAAGCCAACAAAGTATATACAAAACCAAGATGATAGGCAACTGCCTAGATGTAAAGACATGCAACTAATTTAGCCAAATGGAATTGCCCGAGAGTGAGTAAGAAAATGCAACACCTCTAAGAACAGCACCGGGGAAATCTTTAAGCAGCATATCTACATGGGCATCAATTAAAAGGTGCCTTCCTCAAGAAAAAACAGCTGTTTCTTATCCAGTTCTGAGAGACTACTAATGAACAGAGGTTTGGATAATAAATACACTCTGTTTGAAATGTGAAAAATTCACCATTATCATCTCTTTTGATATTTTTGAGCGCTCATTAGAATGAAGGAGAGTCATAAGTTACAGCACGCACCACTCTAAATCACCGTAGCTATCTCACAAATACCATGTACAGCCAAGGTCAAGTGTAGAGAGGCTGGGAAAACAGGCAAACATGGTATGGAACTAGGAATTTTACTTACTGTTAGTAAGGTAAATCTCCAATAAAGTCAACTTAAAAAGGCAGAGATTTTCCAGTGTTAGCTGTAACAGAGAACCGTGAAGGAGGAAGAGACAGCAAGATAACTGAAGTGGGCAAGAACATGGTGAAAGCTAAGCTCAGCAAAGCAAACTCCCATGGAGCACTACAGAGTTTGAAAGCATATTGAGAACTTTGACAGAAAAAATGCTACGTGTTCCGGTACAGTAGCAGAAAACCCCAGTGGCAAGGGGTACCTTTAAAAATTATTGATAAAGATTTTCTAATTACCACAGCAACTGTTCATACAACTGATCTTTAACATTGACAGCTCCAGTATTCAATTTTACTGGTGTGCTGACACCATGAAAAAGCACAGCAAACACTTCTGGAAAGGCACCTGTGGTACCTTTGGTAACTGAACCCTACAAACACAAGCACCACTTTAGTTCACACAATTTCTACAGAGTACTAAAATGACTTCCAGTCCATATATAGGCAGAATGACATTTTTGTGCATACATCTTTGTCCTTTGAAATTAATGAGACTAAATAACTAGTCTGACAACATATTTAACGTAGCATCTCCTAATAGACTAAGCTGTAAGCACACACAACTTTTATTCCTTCCATTCACATGGATCATAAGTAGAATTTTTAACATGTATTTATTTATAACACATACTATATATTTTGATAACAGCATAACCAACTGCCATCTCCCATGCAAAACAGAACAGTCATTTCCATTTTACAGATGGGCATACTTCTCTGTAGTGACAGGCTTACAAAATCTGTCTGTATTAGCCAGGATTGGATTCGAGAGTTCCTGAATCTTGACCTTTTCCTCAGTACAATAATCTACAGTGGCCTAGAATACTTAATTCTGTCAATAATGAGCTTGGCTCTTATATAAACCATAGCATGCATCATCACTAACTTCACTGAAAATACTCCTGATTGACAAAACTGTAACGAAGAGGAAATTCAGGCCAAGTATTTTTTCTGCCAGCATGACTTGTGCATGTATCAATAAAATACACTGGTGCTTCAGTTTATGGACTCTGAATAATTAATTCAAAACATAGATGACCTAGTACTTAGTTGTGGCAGTGAAATTACTAAGAAGCCCAGCAGGGTTTCATGCGTCAAAGTGTTGGTCTAATGAGTGAAACACCTTTTCTTGCATGGTCTCACTCGTATGATCTGAGTGACTTGTATCAATAGGAGTGCAATCTCCACACCCACTCCAGGCAACATCACTGTTCCAAAATGGAAATCCTCCAGGAGAGTAACGGGCAAGAGCAAAATCTCAGGTAAGACTCAGAAAATTGAAAAGAGATGGAGTTTATTACTATTATTACTGCTGCTATCATTATTAATTTCCATGTATTGACCCAATGAACATTCCTGGTGAAGCAGAACATAAGTTTTCTGACTCAAGGTACTTGATAATACCTGCAGGACAAATGATAGATCCTTGCGTCTGGAATTCAGAAGGCATCTCTGTGGATAATCCCACTACCACCATGTTTGAAAGAAAGAGTACAGAAAATGAATCAAAATTTACAGTCTCTTGGAGACCAGTTATCTTAAGGCTTCTTGCATTTAAAGATAACACTCTGCAATTTATACTTAAAAGTAATACTGCTTCTTTCCATCCTCCTGTACCTGGTAACTACTGATATTCCTCTTGGACAGCATTATTCCTAATGTTAGCAATCATGTTCTATTTAAATTAATAATGGTGACTGCAGATTCTGATGATGAGCTAAGTTATGTTTGTCAGTCACCATGCTCTTCAGTGGTTTTATGCCGACACAATTTTAAACAGCAAAGGCACAGTCATAAAAACACTTTTTCCTTCCCTTCATTAAAAATGTCAATTCCCGGGTTTTAATTGTTTTTAAATTGCACCTTTATTAACAGCTAAGACTAAGTCAAATGTCTTAATTATATATTTTTAAAAAGAATCCTCTTCTCCCCTCAAGAGAGAGACGAGTCTTCATATGCCTGTTTTCCTTGCAGTAATGCACCATTACTTTATTTTTTTCCCCACCTTCCTTTACTTCCCCCACCCAATGTTTCCAGCATTTTTACAAAATGCATTTGAAAGAACCAAGGCATCTCTGGGCTCATTTGGGAATTTCCGTAGGCTAAATTCCCATTTCAGCCATTTATGTGTCCCAGTGTCTTCCCCTACACCTTACGGAACTCAGTACATCATTATTCTCTCTTCTAGACTCAGTCTATTGACACATTCTCACACTTGTAAGCTTAAACACATACACACATACCCACAAATCTCCATAGCAACATCTGTGCATGTTGATGAGATGCAGGCTTACCTTCCACAGGATCAGCCAAAAGTCTTTTTGAACATCAGCTTTTATTTCTTTTTATTTCAAAGTTCTGTGTCTGTATTAGACCTCAAAACCATTGTGAGTGCCTCTGCCATTGTAGAAAGCCATCCAAATCTTTTCCTTTTCTTGCTCTCATAGGATTTCTTTCCATTTTGCATTTTCTCCATTTTTTTATAAACTTCCCTTTGATTATTACCCATGAGTGATCTTTCCACGATTCCATGAGATTCAGTTAAAAGTTCTGTAGCTTAAGCACGTGACCCATATACATATTTTACAAGTATTTAACCCCACGGAACTGGCTCACAAGGAACATACACAACTCATCTTACGGACCATCTTAATACTATGGAATTGTCAACAGAAAGTGCTTACTTCGGTGACTTGCCACTGAGTATTAATAATAAAAGTCAATTAAAACATTCCCTTTCCTGTTTTTCTACCCAGTGTGACCAAGTATAAGCAGATACAGCAAGTCTCACTGACATGACAACTCCCGAGTTCACTAAATGCCACTGTCGAACCCCTCCTGCTCCCCAAACAGCTACAGTGGCTTTCGAGAGCCGGCAGCAGCGTCTCTCACAAAAGACAGCTCACAGGAGCTGCAGACACCCTTTAACACGCAAAGCCAGAAAACTGTAACAAAGATATTTATGATGTAACAATTTTACATTTTAGTCAAGCTAAAAAGTGCAAGGGCAGCTTGAGATAACCATTCCAAGTGCCTTTTGTTAGTACGCAAACATCTAATTGGGACAGCCCAAATGGAACTGAAGCCCGAGTTTGACAAAGCTGTCACCCTGTCTCGGCTTCTTTGTGGTCACTCTAAAACCTTGGGGGGCGGGGAAGGGGGGGGGGGGGGAGTCCACTGCAGCTGCACTGTGGAATTTATGTAAATAAAACTAATTCAGAAGAACTTTAGCATTACAGTATGCAACATCGTGAAGCATCTATCAACCCAGCGCACAGCAACCTCCCCTGCTTCTCACAGGAACACTGTGAAGGAAGAAAAGAACATAATTTTACAGTCTGAAAAAGAAACAGCTTTTCTGTGAAAAACATGCCTTGGACTTTCACAGAAAGCCATTTTATACAAAAAGAATATGTGTTTTAAGAACCTGGAGCATCACGCTCCAGACTGGAAAATAGGAATACCACACCTTTCGGCTTACAGGTCCATATATTAACATCCTATATTCTGTACAAAGAAACTGTACATTCATTGACACATAAGTATAGACATAATTTAGAATGCACAAAATTTTAAGTATCTTCAATAGTCAAGCTTTTTTTTTGTGGATTACCTATCACTGCAAAATTTAAGAAAGCTTATTAAATTTTATGATAGAATGTTTGGCGTTTAATTTATGTCAAAAGTATCTTCAAGGTCTGGTCTGTTATTGGGGGCCTTCTGCTTTCCCTCTGGTAGATCACTCCTTTTTAAAAATCAAAGATTTTTAACTTCTAACACACAAGTTATTCATTCCATTGGGAAAACTTGCCAAGTGACAGTTCTGTCAGTCCACACGGAGAAAAGAATTCATTTAAACGACAGAACCTAGGGTCTGCTGAAACAAAATGCAAAACTTTAAGTAGATTTTGGAGAGTGCATACATCTCTAAAGCCTGGGGCACAGGCTGATGACAGAAGAAAAGAACTGTGCAATTTGATCAGCTTTACAACAGTGCAAGCCCTACTACACAAGGCTTTAATGGAGTAGAAAGCTGCAGTTCTTACTGTACCCAGCCAACATAAGCATGTCCGACCAGGTATACCTCCTCTCAAATTTAGCATGCTAGGATGATTAACTCTAAAAGATCAAATACATTATCTTATGAAAAAAAAAATAGTTTTTTTTTTAGTATATGTAAAATTAAATGGGAAGCCCCATAAACTCCCAAACACAATCATAAGGTCTCCTGCTCCTTTTCAGAAGAGAATGTTGTAAATCTTTGGGAATTTTTTTATTTTAAGACCAAGAAAGAAACTTCTCAAGCACACAGGAGAGCAAGGGACTGAAGTAGCGACATGAAAGAAAGGTACATAAAGAAAAAAAGTTTGCATTTACAAGGCAAACACTGACAATTATATCTTTATACTCTTATTAAAACCACAAGCAAAGAATATCCCATAAAAGTACACTTGGTGAGAAGATGAGTATACTGAAGCATTTGATAGTTTATAAGGTTTATGAAATGCAAAAAGACAGCCTTGGAGTTCAAAAAGACAACAATTACATTCCACTTATTGTCAACAGGAATACACTGAACAATGTTTTTACTTGGGCAGCAAAAAAAATGCTCTAATTAACAAATAAGAAGAGGGCAGAGAACAGCCTTAAACTGAGAAAAGTTACAGATTACACTGGGACTAAATTTCCTGGACCTTAGTAAAATCAGTTAGGAAGTAGAGTGGTTTGGCACATGAGGTTTGACTTCAAAAAAGTAGGATGCTTTAGACAGCATGAGAGCCTAAAGATCACCACTGAAGTGACAATACAGAGAAAGGATTCCAAAGGCTTAGCTTGTCAAGGAATCTCTCTTCTCAAACCATGTTTAAAAGCACACATGAAAGTGCTGGAAGAGAGAATTCTAGATGTGGCAGACAATCAGAGATCCCACTAGGTTTGAGACATCTGGCATCAGTTGAAATCCATCACATTTCATTTGGGGATCAAAGACTACTGTTAAGTCTATCACAGGTTGAAATAGTAGATCCTGAACAGCCTTTTCATCCCAATGCAAATTAACCCTTTTTCCTTGACCAGAGAGAAACAGCTCCTTTTCATTACAGACTCCAATCGTATGCGCTTCTTGAGCTATGCCCTCTAGTACTAAGTTTCAGCTGAAATTTCAGTAGAATTACAAACTTTTTGTTATAAATCAAATGTGCTCCCTATCAGCAACATGCACAATGTGCTCCAGCACACTGCTGTAGTGAGCTCCGAAAGCCACAGAATTTTGACATCTTTTATACCACAATCTGTAATGCCAATAAATTCCCATAGAGAAGAAAAACTTTACACACCTCTATGTTCAAGAGCCACACTGAAAGGCTGGTAAGGACTTTTGCTCGTTTGCCACATATTGGAAAGTTGGAGCTGAGCAGGTGTTTTCTGCAATCTCTGTCTCTCCCAGGGCCTTTTACCCTTGAACCAGAGGGGTTTTTTCTACCCATGTATTTTGAATTAGTCATTAGACACCAACCTATGCCAAAAGCTAAGGAGAAAAAAAAAAAAAAAGGCAAAAAAAAAAAAAGCTTGAGTCCCCAAAACTCTGAGCGTAATAAATATAGCTCAAAAGCCATCCACACCATTACTGTAACAGGTTCAGAGGGTAAGTGACTCCCAACAGGCCAACACACTCTACCTCCAGAGCAACCAGCCTCGTCCAGGACCAATGCCCATCTCTGGGAAAGAACAACTCACTAGGACACAAAATTATATTTACAGTGGAATAATCAGAACTGTCAGATCAATATTTAAGGAAGGTAAGTATCAATTAGCTAAGTCACAGAAGGAAGGCTAAGGTTTTCACTGGCTAATTACAGTGCCACATGAGAGAGAATTAATTGCCCTCTGAGCCATAGAAAGTAGTATCTACTTACTAAAAAAGCATGCCACATGGTAAATATCTCAGTCTCATAGATCAGCACCATAAGTGGATTCAGAAAAAGCTTGGAGAATCACACCAATAAAAACAAGACAAGTTTTAGTAAGAGGCAAACATTTTAGGAGCAAGACAGCAAATATTCCATTTCTGAATATACAGGGGAGATTTATACTGAGGAAAACTGATAAACCCAGACTTACCTGTTTTTTCAACAGACAGCATTAAACCATTCCAAAACCAAAGCAGCAAAGCTGGATAATGCAGCTTTATACTTCTGTGTGTTCATAAGACAGTATTCTAAGGTACTACGTTGACTCTTTGCATTTTGGTAAATTTTCTTTGCAGAGAAAATGGGTGAAGGGAATGAGACTATTTCAGTAACAGAGGGAGAAGAAATCAATTACGTGTACCCCTCTTCTGTAATATTCTTCAAACCACTTTTGTTTCCTATCAGCAAGAAACAATCTTAAGTGCAGCAAGGACTTTTATAGCTCCCTTGCACAGAGAGGGAACTTCATTACTGTGAAGTAGTTGTCACATGCTCAGTGGTAGTTTGCATGTCTCCTAATAAATAAGCAAAGTTAGGTACTGACAAAGTCAGTCAGTAGTAAGTCACAGAAGTTAAACTCAAAAACTCATCTGAAGGAGCCAAGCGAGGAATTCATTATTTTCTCAGTGCTGTGGTGGTACTTGGTATTCATAATTTGGGAATGCAAGAAACTGGGCCAGTAACATAAGAATCACTTTACTTACAGCAAATAAGCACCTGTAATACAAGATGTGAATGCAGTCCTTCAACTGAAGACCGTAAAGAGTCTGATATTTGATTTCAGGTTGTCTATGACTACAGTGTACAATGATTTTAGGATTCACAACAAATATATTTAGATGTAAAAATAAGCGTATGAAATGCTAGTACTTGACTCTTCACCTACAGAAACACCACCGATGAACCTGATCAACAGACTTCCTGAAAACGTGACACACAAATTAACAAAGAAGACTCTCTGGCCTTTTAACAGGCTAAAGGGCAAAATTTTTATTTATAAGACTTCTTGTCTAACAATCAGTTTAAGAAAATTATTAAAATAGGAGATTGCCAACAATCATTTTGTACTCTGAGCTGGTGGACCAACACTGATTAATTCTGAAACACATGAAGGTAATTTACTGTTAGGTCAATAACACTTGTGTTGTATAATTTGGAGGAAGATCTGTCCCTTATCAAGCATGTTTTGAAACAGCCAGGGTTACAAATTAAGGTTTTTCTTTCAGATCCATGCACAATCCAGATAAAACTGCCTCTACGAATCCATATAAAGCTTTTCTCCTATTACTACAGTGTGGCTGAATCACATTTTCTATTGAAACAATATGCAGGAGTCAACTCGTGCAGCTTTTCTCAGCAGTTCTACCTCTCAGAACAGCCCCCGCTTCTCCAATTACCACTGCATAACCTGAGGGCTCCTGCCACATCTTGATTTTTGAAGAAGGAAGTTGCCATGTAATCTGATTGGGGGAAGTGTTGTATACATCTGTCAGCAAGTACAGGATGGTCTCATTCCTGACAGATGCATTTTGTAAGCCTTCAGACAGCAACCCAAAATTGATCCATTTGTGGAAGAGAAGATCTACCCATCTCGTACTGAACTACTTCCTCCCTACTTTTTTGATGCCAGGGAACTGGGTTTCCCCCAAGGTGATGCGCTAATTCATTCTGTATTAGCACTAAAATGGAAGTTTCCAAGCCAATCGGCCAAAGCCAAAGGTAATAAAAAGTGACATAATTTAATTACTTCTGTTACAGTTGTTCAGCAACTAAAGAAGGTATGACATGAAGCCCTAATTAATTAAGTAAAATTGGTTTCTGGTCAATAGGCAAGACCAGTGAACTAGCTGGACTAGAATACAGTATTCTTAGCTTTATCCAATTCCACCAGCAGCAACACATTAGTACGACTAAACACTTGACATTTTCTATTGTGATCCTTCTCATTAGTATTTTACAAAAGTGTTTTGACTTGCAGTCAAGATGAAAGTTTTGGCAAAATCTGCAATACACTACCTTGACACACCTTCACTATTCTTTAAATTCACTAAAAGTCAGTTAAATTAGCATTGCCCTGGACTGTTAACGTAGAGGGATGAGAAGGAATGGTGTGGGGGGCGTTGTTTTAAGGGATCCTAGGTCTCTGAGAAGAATAGTGTTAAGAGACATCAAATAGTTCTAAGTCATAACTAAGATTATATTGAGTATTTACTTGTTATACTCTGAAAGCAAATACTGTTCTTATTTCACATTTTCACAGGTTCTGTCAAGACACTCCAATGGTGCAAGATCACGTCACTAAACTGGGGGTGAGAACTCTACGTTACCTAGAGGCATACCAAAACAACAACAAAACCAAAACAGCAAGACAATAGCACAGAACTGATACTTTCACTACACCAGTATTGGAATTTTTGCTCCAAGAGGGAACATTCAGAATGAATGGAACTTGCCAACAGCTATAAAAATTACCTGAAGTTTGTTCAGTTAAATAAATTGACAGTTCCAACCCAGGACTGTTACATGACAGCAACTGTTCTACCTGAAATCTAATTTCCATCTGAAATCTAATCTCTGGTCTTATAAAAAAAAAATAAAAATCTCTCTCCTTTAAAGTTAGTTATTTTGGCAAGAATTATCCTGAGTTATAACGGGGGAGGGAAATGATGACCAAAAATCATGCATGGAATATTATAAACGACAGCTAAAATCCTAACTGGTCTACCTTACTTCTTCAACCCATGTCTCAATGATGCATCTTATTTGTCTATCCTTACCTCTAGCTCTTTCCTAAAACCATCATGAGGACTCATTTCTCCCTTCTGCACAGATTCGTTATGCTATTAATTTTGCCCTTCATTATTATTTTTTGTAATAATACAAAGTTTCCAACCAGAATGCTCTGCTACACTATAGCAGTGCTCGGACGGTAACATATTTGTGCCTCTCACTGTGCTTCCATGAACACAACATCCATGAACTCAGATCCCCAATTTTACTACCGCTACGATTAAAAGCAGCAGGCAGCAGACTGTGATGAAACAAGAAAAAAGGACTGTCAGCAGAGAAGCGACTCTCGGGTAAGAGCCCTGCATTGGTTTATACAGTCAACAGCTTCAGGAAATGTACAGAGTAACTCAAAGCTGAGGTAAACTCAGTCTAGGACACCAGAAGTTTCTTTTCCTTGCCCCTGCACATCTCATTATAGTTTTCAGAGTCAGCAAGTGAAAATTTCTACTAAAAGGAGAAACAAAAAAACACAATAACGCATCCCTTCCTCCCGCAAGGGAACTATTTAGGGTTCTAGGTTCTAAATGTCTGAGGCCTGGAATAGTTGCAATATTACCTTACTAGATGAAATAAATTGTCACATGTTAAAATATACAGCACAGACTACTTGTGCTTTGGACTCCACAGGTGAGACAAAATAGTAACACCTTTAAACTAGAAAAACTGCCTAGATCTCAAGTAGGTTTCACTATAGCTAATGACATGAAACACGCACCCTTTCAGGAGGATTCATCCAGCCTCTTAGGCCTGTAGTTAGTGTGAATGTGAGTCACACTCTGGAGCCTTCTCCTAGTTCAATTGACTTCTAACTTTCCTGTAAATATTATGACCAAGATGATCTGTGAAAGCCTGTGCATGGTTTATTGCTACCTTTGGGGAAAAATACTGAATCCTTTACATCCCAAGCATTCCTAGGTGAAGATGGTAAAGTCTGCACAGAAAAAAGCTTGCAATGCCAGGACTGCTATAACTCATGGAGCTGTACAAATAAATTCACAGGTTTTCTTTAAGAATACAAACTTTAAAGACAGAGGAACAGAAGTGTTTAGATAACTGTAATCTGAGCAAGAATTCTGCTTTTACCAGAATTGGAAAAGTTGATAATAGCCCAGATCTGGAAACAGCTCATTCTGGACAGCATTAATCTATGCCTGCAGATGTGAAAGCTCAGGGCACATCACCTCCTTGTTAACATCCACCAGAATGCAACATCCCCAAACGTGTTGCTGTGTGCATTAAAGCATTTCCATATTCACGTTCCTTCCCTGGCCCTCCTGGTCTCCGCTCTACGACCCCTAGTTCTCGCATGGCTCCTGACACCACGGCACAATTTAGCCCGGGCAGTATGGGCAAGAGAAGCGTGCAAGGAAGCTTACGCTGAGAGAGCTTCACTTCCTTCTCAGGGTCAACAGAAAGCATGAAATAGCAAGAAGGGAAACACATTAAGAGCTTAACTGGAATACACATTTCTCTATTACACAATTTTGAACTTGAGAGCTACAATAATGCTTTTTCTTATCACCACTGTGCAACAGTGCTTTAGAACAAGCTTCCCTTGGCTACACAGTGGCAGCGATCCGTTGGTGCAGGTTCTAGAGCGAGATTTGGAAGCATTTTACTATTATGCGCCTCATAATTCAAACTCTGTTTTGTGTCTGTCTTTATAGGTCATTGTTGGCCAGATGGAAAATATTAAGGAAAAAGGATTGCAACTAAATCAATCGGCTGTAGTCTGCTGCCAAAAGGCCCCAGGCTAACTACAAGCAGATTTGCAAGCAGGCTCTGCTCCGTTACAATCCGAGATCTGGCACATCCTTTGCCCTGACTAACAGCAGGAGGGCACAGGGCCAGCTGAGAGCAGCTACTGTGCCAAACAGACTGTGCAGGTCTTACTGCTTGAATGCTTCCACAGAAAAGGGGAATCGATGGGACTCTTTTGTAAACAACTCCCTGTACTTTCTGGCTGCTGCTAACATCAAAAGTGGTATAACTCTATCCCACTACAAAATTAACGCAAGTACACAGCTCAGACTTTTTACCAAAATCAACGTGTAAAGAAACAAATACCAGTGTTAAAGGGTAACACAGTTTCAACTAAGAACAATGATGTGTATATATATATATATATATATATATAGTGAAAACCAAAATCAAAACATCTTTTCTCCAATGCCAAGCACCGTCTAGGAACAATTAAAAAATGGCTGAAGAGCATCCAAATGAAATATTAATATTAATATTCTTTGCAACCTCTTATCTACAAGTAAAAAGGGACTTAAATTTGGTTATACAGATTTCTTTTACAGCTCATGTATGCAGTTATCAAACAACAGGTCCAGTTTATCTAAGATGTTCAGGAGGGGAAACTATTTTGCTAATATTAACCAGCTAACCTCTTATGCATTCAGCATTTGATTCCGGACACCCATGCCTGCAGTACCTGCCCAAATGGACCAGATCAGGTCTGGCTTAACTGGTTTTCCTTAAGCATGTTATCAGCAATTGGGGGTCAGGGGGAGGAGCAGACTGGTTGGAGCTAACATTTTGTAACACTAGGTTCATTATAACAGCAGGATTTATTTTTCTTTTTGCAATCACGGTACAACCTCACCAAACTTGATAGGCGGACATAAATAATTTCTGTTTCTAGTGGATGATAAGAGAAAAATTGATAGAAACAGAAGGAACTTCTTTTCAAACATCACCAGCTGTTCACATACAATAAAGCATCTGCAGCAAAGACTTCACATGCCCTACTCCAACCATAAGGCATGTGTCACCAGTGAACAGAAAACCAGAACGAAGGTGTGCATGGCAAGGCAGAAAAAAAGCCAAGAATCTCAATTCATTTAAAAGCAATGTAACCAGTGCCCTTCCATCACCTGGAAAGACTTTTCCCTCTTTCACAGCATTTGTCATTACAGAACAATCCAGAGTTCAGAACTTGACACATTTTTTGTCTTTTCTAAATCTTCTTCCTATTACATTTAGTATTCAAATTCTAATCAATCTATATTGACAACACCAGGTAATTTGCAAGAATTTGCAGCACAAATTGGTAACATTTTGCAAATGTACACGAAAGTGAAACAAATAAGGTAAAAAACACCAGAAAAAGAAAAAAGTACCTTTTTATGATGGATTTATTTTGCTACTATGATGAATTAGAAAAACAGAATTTAACACAGTAAGCATGCTGTAGTGTATTTAAGAACGACAATACCCAACAAAATGAAACCTTACTCCAGCCCTGTCCATTTCTGCTGAGCCATCCATCAAGCCTGCCATTTTTGTGCCTGTGATTTTTAGATGCAAGGTTCTACAGTATTTAAGTTTCAACAAAAATATTCAAACCAATTCAACCATCCTTTAAAACTTCAAGTTCAGCTAGCAGAGTTTTTAACAGACCTACCAACACCACAATGAAAACTCCAAAGCTTTTCACTCAGTGTCATTTAATATATTCCCTATTGACTTGTTATTTATCAACTACATCTAGTTGAAAATAAGAATTCATTTTTTATGAGTTCAGTGGAATCGACTCCTTTCAATGTTGGTTAAAACTCAAAACATAAAAATGCATTTCTATTGCTGCAACTATGATGTTGCATACCATTACAAAGAAAAAAAATGAAGAAGGAACACTATACACACTTCTCACATATCAATAAAATAGAAAACGCAAGCTTCATGTAGAATCAACTGGATTCTTTAAGACTTGTCTTGGTTTGACTGCTCTTTAGACAGTCATTTACATATGAAAATATGCAAAAACCTCATATTCTTGCACATGTACACACAGATGAATGCACATTCTTATGAAATACATATGCACAACATACACATGATTAATAATGTTTGTGCTCATTCACGATAAATAACAGGACCAAGAAAAACTAGGAATAAGCTTCAATAGAAGCTTTTTAATGATGGGACAGAAAAAATGCATTATTGCATACTTTTTGTTTTTTAAGACTATTTTAATACGTGTATTTTATTCAGCGTTGCAGATAATAGTAGTTTTATAAAGCTAAGATAAGCTGAGAGACATTTCAAAATTTATTTTAAAATACTTGAGCAAGATAAGCTACTGAGACAGTCGTACAGGCTTTCTGAAATAAGTTTCTAGCATCTAAAAAAAGTTTAATGGCCGTGATGAAAATGGAAGACAACAAATGAGAAGATGTAATACAAAATTTTATTCCTCCTTTTCCTGGAACAGTATTCTTAAACAGATCATCTCTATCTTGTAAAACTTGTAAGGACAATAAAGAAAAAACACAGGAAGTTTGGAAAAACTATACTGGAAACAGTGTATCAGAAATCAGAAACACAGAACAGATAGCTAAATTTAATTGATGTCAAGCTCTCTTTTCACTAGGTTCATCACTTTTCCATATATATTCTGACAAGTAACTGAAAATAAAAGCCAGTGCCTGTTTAAGCAAATCAGCAGGGGTAAAAACCCTAAACTTTTAAGATGTAAACTGTTTTATAAACATGTCAAGTTAAAGCAAAATGCCTGCAACAACAGGAGACCCCTTCCAACCCTGCATACTCCACTCATGGCGTTCTCACATTTTCTAAGCCACTTTAGATCAATTTCCTGTCATACACAGAAAAGGAAGTTGAACCATTTTGCTACAGTTAAAGCTTGTAATAAACTAGAATTTCTGTGAAAGGAGGTCAGACTGTAGCTACAAGTTTTTCCTGCCCTCTCTTCTTTTCTCTGTAAGGTCCATGCAAAGGAACTGAGAAACATCTGCATCTTCAACTCTAATATTCAATGCATGCCTTGAATTCACTGCTAAAAAAAAAAAATCTAGGAAGCTGGCAGACGGAGGCTCAATAACAACATTTTTATTAGGTATAATTTTGTTGTACTGTTGAATCAGGAAGATCCAATTTCTCATGATTTATACATTTATTTTTTATGGCCTTTGCCAGTGTCTAACAGAACGAGCTTGCTATTTTCTTTCATCTCCAAAGAGTTCTTAGTACAGGTATTCAAGGGTCGATACATCACAAGGCCCAAACAGACTGTCCTAAAAGCGTTCCATATCATTTCCAACCATTACCATACATCTTTTTGGAAGGCCTGAAAGGATCGTATAGATACATATGGAAGCAAAACATTGATTTTGCTTACTACCATTTTGTTCAACAATTGACTACAGTATATTATCATAAAATAAAAGTCTGGACTTTTTTCTTATTTAATTAAGACAGTAATTCTCTGTCCACACAGAAGCCTAACAGCAAAAATTAGAAGGGAAGAAATCAAGTTAAAGAGAGATGGACGGGAGTGTTTTGTTTGGTTTTTTAAAGGCTATCTCTGCTCTGGGGTTATGTACAGGCATTGCTTGCAGCCTAGACTTGTAATTGCACTTTAAACTAGCAAATAAATTCTTACTCTGTTGCAGGCAAGCCTAGTTTCATTATCAGTTCTCTTCCTCTCCTTTCAAAAACATGGATTATATGTAAACTTTTTGTAAACAGTAATTAATATGACATAAATGGATAAAAGCACTAACCTCACACAGGCCACGATGAACTAACTGTAACCTAACCTTAACAAGAAAAAGCACCCAAAATCTATTTTACTCAGCTTGCCAGAACAAAAGTACTTAGGGTAACGGTCATGAGACTGCACACTCATTACAGCTGTCACAAATGAAAACTGGCTACAGAACCCAGCAGTCCTGGTACCATGTTGTTCTCTGCACTAATTCCCTTCTCCATCTTCCAAATCACTCCAAGATATTAAAATTAAATTTTGAGTTGCGTACATGTATCAATGGTAAGACTGGGGAGGGACATGACACCAAACACCCAAAACCAGTAATTGCTCTTCTTGAAATCAACACCTGTGAACAGCAAACGGACAAACAAACCCCACAAAAACAAAAACCCAAACCATAAACCAAAAAAAAAAACAAACAAGAAAACCCACCCATGTATGACCCACAAGTGGGAAAACAGCAAAACCTTAAACAATACTTCTAATTACATATTTCTCAAAGAAGCATGAAGCCAGATGGGGGTGTGTGGGGTGTGGAGGGGTGGTTACTACATAGTAAATTAAAAAAAAGAAAAGGAGTAGTCTAACTACTTTTTTTACCAGGCACAAAATAGTTTTCCTCTTAATTTACTTTCATTATGCAAAGGAAAAACACAATGCATGAAGAAACGGTAAATCAGGTAAGAATTTCTAGTTAACAAAAAGAATTCTATGTCTCAGCCTTCCCATATATCAGACTACTACTAAATATATTAAATTGTCATTAAAGTGAAAGTCTTTATACTCCACAAAAGAAAATTCCTATTAACACTAGTTCAAAGCATGCATTACAAATCTGCACTTTTTTAATGTTCCAAACTTTCATCCGGATAAAGTGAGAATGGGATGTACTTCCTGATTCATCTGCAAATACTTCTTCACAAACAACAGCTATGGAACATTTTAGACCAACAACAAAAAATATATCAATCTTTCTAATTGAAGCATTTAATAATTTCCAGAGGCTATTAAAGAATTTCTATAGGATCAAGCTTTGTTGAGCTGAATTACTCCAACTTGCCTCACTAACATGAACAAGATGCTCTGTGGCATAAGCAGGAAGGCAGCAAAGTCAGCTCTGGACACATGGGTGGAATTCGGTAAAACTCAAATTACTTCAGCTAATCAGGAATGAGTTCAGTAGGAAGTGCAGCTCTCTGAGGCTACAAGAACCAGCAAGAATTCAAAGAGGATGATAACGACTAAGAAAAGGGCAGGAATCTTATGCCTTCAGTGGAAGAGGATGGCTACACGGGGGAAGCAGCTTCCAGTTTCTTCTGCCACCACCCTTCCTCTCCATCCCTAGAAAACAATAGTCATTATCAGTTAATGTTGCATTGTCCTTGGAAAAAATGAGGTTGGTTCACTTTTGCATCTGCCATTTTCTTTAAAAAAAATCCCACGGAAGACACTAAAAAAAAAATATATACATCAGCCTTACATATTGTGCACTTTTACAAAATTAAGCCTTTAAGAAATAACTGAATCAAAACTGTAATATTTGTGTGTTTTAACAGTGTCGGTTGTTCAAAGGATATTGAATCAGTGAGACTTTACCCTACGCTTGAGAAACAGCATAAAATTTCATTGTAAATCAATTAAGGATATCTTATCTCAGTTTACCATGTATCTGCTCAATGAGTTTTCATGAAGATTACTTTGTTTTACATACATCTTTTAATCTTAAAATTAACCAAGATTTGTATTTTCCTTCCCATATCATATTTTGTATCTATTGTTATCACCAGATATACATAGTAGCAACATCACTTACTGGTGTGATAGTACATCTTACTTCAAAAGTAAAATTTAGTAAGTCAGGTGAGCTTTCACGCAGGTCAAATAATGAATCCTACCATTAGAATCAGCTAGAGAATCAGAAAAACAAAATCCATTAAGGGGACAAATTCCTAAAGAAGTGAGTGCCTAAGAAGGAGGTTTTGTAAATGTAACCCTTATATATTGGAATAATCAGATTTTTAAGTACAATATGCCCGCATTTGAAAAAAAACCACAACACCACTGTCAAAATTCTAAAATCAAGATTTATTCCTGCTCTCCCCCCTAAGTGTAAATACTTTTCTGTGGCTTTTGGCCAAATCAGTGAAAAGGGAAAATTGTAAAAGACAACAGGATAGTCATTTTAAAACAAAACCCACAACAAATACTCAAATTCCTCCTCCAAAATAACTGAAAGTTTTGTGGAACTAAACACAGTGTTCAAGGCTTGGGATTTTTTTCTTTACATTAGAAGGTATCACAACAGAAGTGTGTTACATTTTGGAGGCACATACACAAACAGTGGTATACAGGCCCTTAAAGCCGTTTGTCCCCTATGCATCAATACCCTGCCAGTTGGCAAGCCTGAGCCAGGAAGCTGTCAATTCCAATCAAGTTTAGGCGATGCAGTCCTATTAAAGAAGTCTTGCTGGTTAAGGGGCGTCCACTGTTTCCAAAGCATGGGAAAAAAAAAAAAAAGAAAAAGAAAAAAAAAAGAAAAAAAAAGAAAAAAAAAGGGCTCTGCTTTCCTTAGATTTGAGCTGGCAACTTTCACTGACTAGAGTTTTCAAGGAGCTATGAATGAGCTTAACAAAGGAGTTCTGTGGCTAGTTTCTGGCTGAAATCCATGTCAACAGTTTTTAAGGTCACAGGTCACACTAACTAACATTTATTCCCAGCAGACCCTGCTCTAAACACAAGCTGTAAGTAGTACAAATTTGGAATTTTTCTGTAATCCCTTGAGATATTCCTGATCCTTCCACATGTTTCTGCTCAATTAAAAACAATTCTCACTTTGCACCACAAGAGAGGCCCCTGCTCAGAAATCTTATTCTATCCTAAGAATAAATGGACAAAGACTGCAATCAAAGGAAAGGAAAGGGGGGAGGAGAGGAACTCACAACAAATCACACCAAAAACCTCAAATAACTCCATACAGAATCACATTCAGTTAGTTACATTTTCTGCCATCTGTCACAAACTATTATAGATTCATTTCTTTTTATCTTAGAAAAAGAGTGGTGCAGAGCTTAGCTATTTTGGCCAACAGGGATTTCCACACAAATGTTTCTGCATTTCACTTCAGAAGAATGATTTTCATTTTGGGTACAAAAGCTGAATACCCACTGAAAACTTCAAATTAAGTAAAATTGAAATCAGAGTTGCACATGGTTATAGCACCTTCTTAAATCAGTAACTTTGCCCAGTAAGTTTGTGAACCAAAGCAAAACCATACAAAGGTGGTTTTGGGGATTTGGGGAGGGTTTTTTTGGGTTTTTTCTTTGTTGTTTTTGTTTGTTTGGGTTTTTTTAACTTTAACAAAACTTGGAGCAACACAAAAACCTTTGACTTATTACTGCTCCTTCAAGCAGTTGGCAATAGGTCCTATAACTCACAGTTCAACAGATAAAGCAGAACAGTTAATATTTTTTTTAAAAAAATGCAAGATACCTATTACAGGGTTACAGGAATGAGAGTGCTTGTCCACCAAGTCTAATTACTTCAACTGACAAAGTATGCATAAATCTCAGGGCCTTCAGGGCACCACAGCCTATCCAGTACCACACACCTCTAGGGCTGTCAAAGCAGTACCCACTGTCTCACTCATGTACCAGCAATCAGGTCCTTGTCCCTGAAAGTTTTTACTATTATTGCTGCTACCCATTTTGACAGGAAGGGAAAAAACAGCATATAGGCAGCCTCCAAGGGATACACCATTGTGTGTGGTCTGGCAGCATTTACCTAACGTCTCCCAAAGCTGTTTTTATAATATCTGGAAAAAAGAATCGTATATAAAACAAATTATAGATTTTAATATTCTATCACACACCAATAATCCAGACAAGATTAAGAAAGTGGTGTTTTACACTAGCAGCTAATTTTCTTAAAATTTTAAAAACAGTTTTATTAGGATTGCTATATTATACTGTAGAAGTGCTGGGGGTTTGGGGGTATTTTGTGTTGTTGGGTTTTTCGGTTTTAGTTTGTTTGTTTGAACACATTTTTATTTCAGAACTTTTATCATTCTGTTTTTCACATTACTGGCCTCAGAATTTTTACTCAAAAGTAAGGGACTATGAAGCCAAGAATGTTACTTCAAAACCATTTGGCAGGTTTTGAAGAGCACAATTATTATACTTGACCTTATACCTACTTAGTACAAAAGTTCAGTTAAATAGATACAAAAAATTCTCAGTTGAGCCCCTAAAATTATTTTTTAAACTTAAATATAAATATACATTGCTGTAAGAAAAGTACACATTTAATACTAGGGTCAACTCAGTGAAAGTGCCTGTGATTTTTTTTAACTATTGAATAAAAAATAGAGGTATTCAGGTCACCATTTTATTATGTTACATAACCTGAAATCATTACACTGAGTTACACATTTAAACCAGTTCATACATATAAATAGGTTACCATACATTCAACATTGCCATTATTTTATATGTAAAAGCAGTGTGTTTCATAAACATGTAACTTATTAAAGTTCAGATAGTCAGAATATGAAATAGACATTTGAAGACATGACTGGATCTTATCTGCTTATAACCTGAAGAATTTTTCAAGCATCAGTAACTGGATCCTTACACTGGATTCTGGAAATATTTCAGAAAATAAAAGATAAAAATATTTTTAAAAATTAAACTTGTTAGTTTTATTAAATAATCATTCTGCAATAAAAACATATTCGGACTGAGTTAATGACATTTTTTACATTCCTATAGGAGAACTTTTTCTTCCTTCATGATGCACAGAAAGACAAAGTTGTCAGGAGTCAGATTCTACAAAACTCAGGACAAAAAATCCAGCCACAATGAAAACTGATATACACTTTTGAATAATGTCTTCATACAAAAACTTGGCATCTTTCTTTGAAGGGAGAAAGAAAGAAAAAAAGGAATTTCATGTTACAATGCCTTGGTAGAATTTAGAATTTTGTATGTTCAGCAGTCTCTTCATAGTTTTATTTCCTGTATCATCATTTTCTTCACCCATCTTCAGACCATTAGAAAGAGTACAAGTGGAAGTAGCATGCTTACAGTAATTTCAGCTATGAGGTTTTTAACTCCGTCCCCCTATGGGCAGAGCACATACAAAAGTGTTTGTCCACTTAAGCTTTGAGAAACCAGATTGTAAAATAAAATACTCACTCTTTACAGTACACTTACTGATACCAATACAAATTGGTTTACGTATTGCTTTCCCATCAAAAGGATGCTGAGATTCATCAAAGCCTGTGATCTAGAACTCTTAAGAGGCACAGGAGTTAGCCAAAGAGGCAAGTACAACGGAGCCAATGAACAAGTGTCCATAAATGTAAGCAACAAACCCACTTCTGGAGAATTTCTTACAGCTACAGTTGCTAAAAATTTGAAAAAAATGAATAAGCTATTAAGGAAATCTAATATTAAAACATTGTGGTATGAAAATTAAGAGCCTTAGCATGCAGAATTCTTAAGAATCAGAAAGCATCTATATGCTTTAAGAATCCACAAAAGCAGAAAGATAAATATATACTGTTACTTTTGATCACTGAGATCATATCAGTAGATCAGTATGTTTACATTATCTTTCAGTACACTGCAATTAGCAGGAAATAGTAATCAAGAACAAATTCTGAGCCTCTCTGACACCTTCCAGGCTCTTCTGCCCTAATGAAGGAACATTACCTCTGTACAAACATAGAACACTTAGAAAAGACAAGAAACAAAAGGTACACAAATTCCAGAACAAAACTAGGGGACATGCCTGATGAAGGAGTCTAAGAAGATGTCTCAGAAAAATAAGCAACAGCAGTTTGGGAATGTTTCCACACCTTTTCTTTTTTTTTTTTTTTTCCCTTTTCTTTTTTCCGTTTTTTCTTTTTTTTTTTTTTTAAATAAAAGACTACAGATCTTCACTAAATTCAGAACCATCTATACGCTGTTCACCCTTAAAAACCCACGCCAAATCTGATGTGAAGTCAGATTAAGGAAACATCTAGAAAAAAACAAGCAAAGAAAGAAATAATAAAAAAAAAAATCTGCTTCTTAACACATATCTAATAGGATTTATTTCATTTCAGCTAAAGTCCTGAAGTCCTGAAATAGAGACTTAGAAAAAAATCTTTGGGCGTGGAAATTTTTCTATGCTTTTAAAATTACCGAATTAGAACTCAGAATTTAGACTTAGACATTAGCTCTCAACTTACAGTGCATTCATCCTTTGGAAAACAAAATAATTTAAAAGTGTATTTTAAGTTTTGTAATATATTGCATTGAAAAAGATAGTCCAGAATTCCAAGTCACCCAGAAGATACTGATGAGTTTGTGGGGCTTTTTTCATTCACTTCACTGCTTAGAACCTCAAAAAACCCCACCAGACCATCTGCGACACTTGTTCTGTGCTTTTGTCCGCCCTCTGCTGTCAGAAACACAGCAAATAGCCATCCACGCTACAGAGCACTCCACACCTCCTGCTACATACACTATTTGATCATTGTAGGTTCATGATTAGCTAGAAACCCAGTGAAGAAAAAAGGAAACTGAATAAAACAGACTCAGTGGTCCTACATTAAAAAAAAAAAATAAAAATGAATAAAACCACAGAACACCTAGAAGATGCAGTTTATAAACTTAATCAAAGATTTCCATAAATCTGTGTGATGCTAACCACAGCAGGAACAAAACTATGAAAACTATCTCGAAAGCAGATTTCTAAACAATACTGGTTACAACAGCCAAAACAGTTCCTTGGTAGAAGGGAATTGCCTTTCTGCTCGCCACAGGCACTACATCCATGTGGATAACTTTAATGCTCTTCAGCTCCAAGTAGCACCTTATTATACTTTGTACCCACATGAAAAAGTCTCAAGGTCACCTCAAAACTCACAGTCCAGACCTTGACTTCTGGCCTTCTAAGTATATTCTCAGCTTTAAACTTCACTTCCAGACTTCTACAGAAAGTTTTTAAAGCACTGGTTGAGTGAAAAGAATTTCCTTTTTTTTCCTGTTCCTCTTCAATAACCAAACGTGATGATTTCCCACCTCCGAATCGTTTTACCATAGCCAGACCCATAAAATCTCTCACTGATAAACATGTGAGTATCATCTCCAACAATAAACAATACCACTTAATTCGTAAACTGTTGCTGAACACAGCAAGGAATACTTGAAGATTGCTGCCATCCAACCTGCAATTTAAAAACAAATAAATCTTCTTTTCATCCCCACTTGCTTTTTTGTATCATTCTCACATTCTCCAGCATATTTCCACCCATCCATTTACTATGCAGCATCCTTTAATTCATAAAGGACACTGAAAAGTTTCACATCAACAGTGGGTGCTGCAGTCCTGGGAATAGAGCGAGTCCATCTGTGTCATGCTGATTTACATTCTTTATTATCCTCTAGAACTTACATTCACTTGCATTAATGATGAACTTGCCTTTTCTCATTAGTTCATAGGAGAAAGGAGTAGGAATAAAGCTAAAATTCCCAATTCATCCACTGCTATAACTTTTTTTTTCCTCTTTCCCTTTTTTTTTTGGTTATGAGTTGAAGCAGAAGGCATTTAACTACAACATAACTCCTCCATTTCTCCTTGGCATTCACTCAACATAAGGGAGCTGACAGCAAAGCACTCTTATCCAGGAGAGATCAAGGAGGGACTCATACTACTCCTCATTCAGATTTTCTTTCTAAACTGTGCTTCTCCTTTGATTTGTCATTAGTCAGGAAAAGTTACCTTATGTACCCAGACACTTTCCACATGAGAGCGAATCAGCATCCCAACTATACAGAGCAGCAGCCATAGGGAAAGAGCTAGGGACATACCTCCCTGTCTTCAGTATAGGTTCCATATTGCTGGGTTGCCACAGCTAATAATAGTCAAAATGTCTAGTACAGAATAGAAAGAAGGAAGATACTGAGAAAACACCTGTCAGCCTGCCTCCCACACAATTAACTAGTAACTTTGGTAGATTTCACAATAATTTCCCCCAAATATTAAGCTTCAGTGAAGACCTAGTTAGCAGATCACTGCCATCAGTATAAAGCTGAAGTACAACACAACAAACATTTAGTATCTTCACCAGTCTAGTGCCAGCACAAATGCCACAGATGTTCATTTTAAATATATACATCAATCCAAAAATCTATTCCATGGCATTGCTGTATGCAACCCAATGAAATGAGAAGCTCTTGGTTTTTGCAACATCACCCCTGAAATTCTCCAGAGGGGTCATATTCAATAACATCTATACAGAAGCTCACATTCTGTCACATGCAACATGCAGTACTCGTAGGATGAGGACAAGTTCTTCTTGTTCTTACAATGGATTTTCTCAACTGAAAAGCAAACCAGACACGACTGAGACAGAGGTCGACAATTGCTCATAAAGGAAATTGTCCTCATTTGTGATTGCTCAAACGATTCTTCAGTCACCTAGCTGGCGATCCACACAGTTAACTCTAAGCTATCTTTACCTGGGCCATTGCTCTAATACTTCCAATTTCTCATAAACATGCAAAAAGCAGAAAGCAGAAGTCAGACCACTCTTTAAATTTGTTTAAAACAAGACAGGCCAGAATGTCACAGGGAAATCTTTAATCCATAGTAGTTCTTAATGGAACTAATATATGGGTAGATACTGAAACTGATTTTACTTGCGTAATTTCTTGCAGCAAATGTGGATAGAAAATTACAGACTGTATTCATACCTGTCTGTGGGAGGTCATCAAAAATTACTCTGATAGAGCCTCTTTTCCCATTTCATGCTAAATGCATTGTTCCCAATTTCCACTAACAGTCTTTATTATGACAAACTTCACAAAATCCTCAAAGAGAGAGGGTAAAGCTCATACATACAAACTTTTAGGATGTGGAGAGCATCAGTGACATTCTCTCAGTTACCAACAGATGCTTTGTTAATAAAACTTGCATATACAAATGTCCACGAAATGTCTTAACAAGATCAGTTGTGACAGCTAAGGATAACAGCTGCCATCATGCTATGTCATATCAAATTACTGCAAAGAGATATTTTTTTTTCTACACTTAACTCAAGAACATTGACTACAAACAAACACAGTTATCTACAGAGGAACTCAAAGTGCAAGATATTTTGCATCACTTCTGCAGAAGAGCAGTGACTTTGAGGACCAGATAGGAAAATAATTTTGAACAGCTGGAAATTATAATTGCAGTGTAACACAGCAAAGTCAAACACTGTTTCCTAGAGTCAGCCAAAAGCCAAACCACAGACCTACCTTAAGATACAGAAGCAGCTCTTGGCCCCAGAAGATAAGCGACAGAATCCAAACCTCTGTTTGCTGTCAATGTCTGTAAGCACAAATGTAAAGTTCTGCCCAACTTGGTTAACTGCATGGCTGAAAATAAAGAGTAAGAGGAAAAAATTAATGCTGAACTAACTCTGTGTCAGAAGTATCTAGTCTAAGTCATTGAACCTATAACATTTCCTCTTTCAGCAGAGTTCTTTTGAGAAATTAAGAGTACACACTCTCTTGAAACTTCAACATGCTAGTTGCTTGGTGAGGAAGGAGTGGGTTTTGGGTTTTTTTCTTCCCATGTCATAAGTGTGGGAAGACACTAAAAATGTGTTTATCTTTAAATGAAAATGGTTATGAGTACCAACCATCTTCAACGTAGTACACACTGTACAAGCTAAATCCAAGTTCTCTCATATGACCCAAAATATTTATTACTCTTCATTTACTAATTTGTTTACTCCAAGAGCAAGACAATGTTTAATAACATTCTAAGCTTCTTCAGCACTTGGATATTGACTTATAGAAGCTTTATTATCCATCTACCAATTTTGCATGTACGCCAGATAACCCATTCCAAAACGTTCAGCAACTGGAACCATGCCAGGTGACTCTCCTTTACTCTAGTGGCTAGGTAACCAGTTAAAAGAAAGACTAGCATGGTGTGCAAAAGAAGAAAAGATAAACCAGAATCAAAAGTACACTGTGCTAAAGCCAGCCATGACTACAAAAATAATTTTATAGGACTTTTATATGATCTTTCAAAATTATGAGTCGTTTCCTCATCCATTAGATCTTAACAGGTCTTCAAGAATACCTCAAGTGAACTAATAATGTTCTTAGATGTTGGCTCCCACCCACACCACAGTGAAAGGTACCACTATAGGAAAATTTGCCCAAATTGGAAAAACACAGTTGTGAAAAACAAAACAAAAAACCACAACCAACACCTATCACTACCAAAACAGAAACACAAACGCTACCCAAATAAAGAAATGAAAATAAATAAAAACCCAAACATTTAAAAATTCATGTCTTTAAAAATACTATAATTCACATCCATATTTTACCACTGATAGGTAATGTTCAAAACAGTAAAATAAGATCAAAATAAGATGCTTTACATTTAAAGCACGGCACTTTCTGAATGGTATTTATTAACAAAATGAAAGACATTCTTGAGATATTACAACATTAGTCTGAAGTTAATCAAATGCTTATGTACCACGATGGTAGATTCCACATAAACCAAGTCCAATTCACCTCTCTGTCTGTAGAGACTTAGTTTTACTGCTTAACAGAAATTTTGGCATTTAGTGGTGCATCTGGGACTAGTGTAATTATTAGAGGACTTTTCATCCAATTTCAGATCTATTTGAGACCTCATAATGATATGAGATGAACTCTTGTTTCAGGTTATGTTCTAGTTTATTTGAGGTTTACTGAGAACGGAGAAAACTGAGTAGCATTTACACGTGCATCTTTACAAGTCAGTCCTACCAACAGCAACAACAAAATCCATGACATTCAAGGTCATTTAGCTAACAGTCACAAGCCTTAAAAGCAAGCAAATATTCTCTTCTGCAATGCCGTACACAATGCAAAAGACAATTATGTGGGAGATTATACACTCAGTGCCTAGAGAAAAAAAAACTTTTAGGAAATAGAAGTTTGATCCAGATCAGAAAGATGTCACTGTCCAGCTTAGAAATAAGAATCCTTCAGTGGATTCCAAACAGGGAAGGAATACCATGCAGTGATGATGACGGAAAAGTGCTCCAAATTCACAGATGAACAAGACAACAGATATTTAAAAGCATTTCAGTAGTCTGAGAATCAGACAGTGTAAGTACTATCATCCTACTGAAATCTACACGTCAAGAGAGCAACCATTTCCATACACCATACTGAGCTGCTAGGGGACACCAAAAAAACCCTTACTGATGTTGCGTTTTATCTGTAAAGCTTGGGTGTAATGTTACTATGGTGATTTTAGTATGGTGTTTAAAAAGTGGATTATATACTTAATTTTAACAAAGTTGAGAGCAGAGCGTGTGTGAGAAAGAGCATTCTAGTTGACAACATTATGGAAGGGGCAGGAGGGGAAGGCAAAAAACATGCTTCATTTGAAGCAGGGAGAAGCTTGTTTGTTAAACAATTGTGACAAGTTGGTAAGTTCCTCCAAATTAAACCTAAAGATTCTTGCATTTATGTGATCTTCAGAAACTAGATATATCTGGTATGTTGTCAGGTCTTCATGTGGAAGGATAAACTTCCCAACATAAAAAGTGTTTTTCTTAATCTTTACTTAAAAGTCATAGCTCTATTTTCAAATGGGAAGAAGGTCTGTTTAGAGCCTAATGGGGTGGAAGCACCATAATCTCATCTCTAAATGGACAGACAGAAGTTAGGGTTGGAGAGAAGGGAAGAGAGGAAGAGTGATTTCTTAAAAATCCTTGATCCTGCAACCCTAAGAGTAGAAAACTCACAATCCGCTGCCTAAAGGAAGGAGCAAACTAGTCCCTGGTGATTTTTGACCACTAGCAACAATATATATAAAAAGAATCAATATAGAAAGAATTAAGAACCTGTGTCAATGAGTGCCAAAACCTTCAGCACATTCAGATATGCAGAAGATTTTTATTTGCCTCAAAATCTTACTGTCCTATCATCATCTGAAGCCAGATCAGGCAGAGGCCAACAGTATTCACAACTTTTGCCATCTGCTTTATGAAACATGCAGCCTTAATGGAGACACATACATAGGTGAAGATTTACATCCTTTCTCAGCACTTGTTAAAGAAATACCACTGTTTAACATCAAAGTCAGCAAAGCAAGACTCAAGTACCATTGAGCCCACTTCTACCATTAAAAAGATTTGCAGTATTGTGCCAGCTTTTCAGTGGAATAACACTGAATATAGTTATATAAATTAAATTTCCCCAAGTAAAAGTCCTCACACAGAGTATATATAAACCGGGGACATGACTCTAGCAGGAGTTGAAAACTGAAGTTCTATGACTGGCAATGCTACTCTGGGCTTTGAGCTGGTGAAAAGAAAAGTAGCATCTATTCTTTAGCGACTTTGCATTTCTGATCATTTCTATCAGTATCTTTTCATTGTAATTCCTACTGATTGTTTTTCCACAGAACATGAAGAGATATCCTACACTAAGTATTATTCCAACAGAAGGTATTATCCCATGTTCTTAAGTCATTTCAACAATGAGCCAGTATCTTCACTGTTATACTAAGAACAGTAATTTTAAAGACCTCTCAACATTGCAGAGAGATTCTAATACTAAAACTGTCATGGTTAACAACAAGGCAATCTAGTTAATGGGGAATAGCACTTAAGTATTTGGAAGGCCTTTACTGAAACCACTTCAGTGTTTCTCTGTCTTTTTGTTCAGAATGAACAAAATATTAAAAAAAGTAACACCCTGAAGACTAAGAATTACAGTAACTGGAGATCTGATCCAACACACCACTTCTCAGGCACATACAGAGGGATAAAATCCCACTAGAGAGTGAGTCAACTCAAACATGACTGTAAGGACCTTTCTGACGTATAACTGAAGACAGATTTCTTCTAGAAGCAATTTTTCAACTCAAAGTAGAAAAATCGTTTACTGAGAAGACCGAGGGGAATATTCAAGCACTGTCTA
Organism: Falco peregrinus; assembly: GCF_023634155.1. Classification (NCBI taxonomy): domain Eukaryota; kingdom Metazoa; phylum Chordata; class Aves; order Falconiformes; family Falconidae; genus Falco; species Falco peregrinus. The sequence continues at coordinate 51,540,463 of NC_073721.1, forward strand.
TAGTAATTTCATTATGGGGATACCTGCTCACTACTTTAAATAACTTTATTTAAAATACATATATATATATACACACACACACACACAGAGTAGCTGGTTAACGGTAAATAGGGAAAGAAAAAGACCAACTAGTGTAAATTCATTGCTTGTTGAGTTCCAGGAACAGCCTCTAGAAACAGGTATTCGATCACTTCTAATTTTGGAAGTAGCTAAAAGATGAAGAACATTTTGCACTTAAGATGCCCTGTATTCTTCTCTTTATCATGGTCACATTAATTTGCATCCAGTGATATAAGGCTGTTTACCTTCTTGCTCTAACTGGCAGGTGAATTCTCACACACAGTTCAAAGCTAATTTACATCACAGAGGACTACAAGTATTTATTTCTATCTATACCTGTGCACACACCTATTCATGGCGGGGGGTGTGGGGGGGGTGGTGTGTGCGCGTATTTTTACATCAAGAAGAGAAGTAGCACACACATCTCTTTCAGCCACCATATCCTTCACTTGGGATGTCATCTACCTTCCAGAGTAATCAAAGTTCATTCTTTATTTTAAATTATTAAGTGTACTATGGGTTACAATCTCTGCTTTATGTTCAAAACTGTTGGCTTATGTCTTTTCAGTGACAGTCTGTGATACTCAAACAAGAGAATCCAGAAATGGGAATCACTTTTCATTATGTTCTCATTTGCACCCCATATGGGTTTTCAGCGTTCTTATCTTTCAGAATGTTATATTGCTGAGGAAAACAAAAAAAACCCAACAAACCAACAGCAAAACAAACAAAACCCCTAGGTACAATAAACCTACACATAGTGAACACAAATATTTCTAGCAGAAACACATACATGAGAAAAATACATATAAGTACTTATTTTGTAAGTACTGTTCCCTCCCTTTAGGAAAGGAAAAAGATAAACAGCAAAAAGTGCTTCCAAATTATAAGTATTTGTGGCTTTTAAAGGTCATCGAAGTCAACAAGTGCTGGTTAGTAGCTCATGTTGACAGCCCAGGATATTCAAATTCTCCTTTTATGTACAAATCAGATACAGCAGAGGCACTGGTAATAATAGCTGTCTCCAGCAGTGCCTCACCAATGGCTCTCAACCCTGATCTGCAGGAACCACCTGGAGGGTTGAAAGCACATACCGTCTGCATGATCCAGCCAAGCTTTCAGCTTCCTCCAACCCCAGATGACTACATCGAAGGACAAAGTGTAGCAGTGGTTTCAATATGTAGACTTCTGTCTCCAGAGAAGTGTGGTGAGATTTCATCTCCATTCACAGAAACCAGTGAAAAATATTTCAAGATATCTAAGAAATACAAGCTGGCCTATGGGGGGAGGTGGGGGGGGTTTAAAAAAATTGAATAATGGCTCAAACAAGAAGTGGTATTAGATATGGATGTTGACTTATAAAGAAAATCAATTTGTACTGTAATTATCACTGATTTCACTGAAATGTGAAAAAGATTCCTAGCAGTTTAATCATAGTTAAGATCAATTTAATCATTCAAAAACCATTCAGTGTGTTAGTTGACCTAAGACAAGTGATTCTAACCAATTAAATGATGCTTGTAGATGATATGAGCAGTGTGCATCCTTTCAAGATTCCAATGCTTGTTCTTTTCATTAAACCATTGAAAATAATCCACAGTAAAAGCAAAATTAAAGAACTAAGAAAGTTCTGGAGTTTTCTAAATAAAAGAATTAAATATTTGCAGTTCCTGTCAAGTCCACTGTAACTTAACCATTTTTTTTTCACTCAAAATTAGAGGCTACATTAAGTAGCCACCAAGTAAAGCACCAGCATTCCAGCAAGATCAAGAGACCTTTAAATGTAAAGCACTTAATTCATTGTTCTGTCCAAATTTTGGCAATTAAGAAATAAGATACATACACACAAAGCTTTGATACTAATATGCATATTTGATAATTACTACCCAGGCATTTTCACATCCAAGCATTACGTAGAAGTAAAACAAAACGCACTCTTACTGCTGCCACTGAACAGCTCAAACTTTTAAAACTTTTTTTTTTTTTTTTTTGATGGTGCCCATAAAAACCCCAGGAAAAAGTGATTCTAAGACTATAATTTGCACTTGGGTGCTTTAAGTCACAGTCAAGCAGACAGAACATTCCGAATGGTATGGTTTTTATTTTCTACAGTGGTTTTATTGACAAGCTTATTTTCTTGTAAAGTTTGAAAAGCTAACACTACCTGTCCACATAGAAGGGGAAACAAAACTTGGTCAAAGTCTGTAGAACTTCCTGTGGAGAGAAAAAGAGATAATTTATACATCTATTGGGACCAATAAATCTAATATTAACCACATCACACAATTTCACAACTTTGCCCTGAAGAAATAAGAGACAGATGAAGAAATATGGGCTTTATCAATTACATGGCAGGAGTACCAGGCAGTCAATCATGTGAAATAATAAACATGATCAAACTTCATTAAAAATGAAAAATTAATCAAGATTCACACATGGGCAGGCAGCAGGAGCCATCCAGCAATTCTCCGAAGAGTAGGAGGAGGTTGGGTTGTTGAGTGTTAACACCTCTCTAGGGACAATCTCTACCCTGACCATATGGATCATAGTGAATAACACCAAACCACATGGGTTTGGCCTGGCAGGACCACTTCTGCTGGCACAGCTTTTGACTGTTACCTAGGAACAGAGGTCTGGGGGATTAGAGAATACTTCCTAACATCAGCAAGATAAGTAACAAAAGATAAAGCCAGTAGAGCTCATAGCAGGAATGTTTAACATTGCCTACTCCTATTAGAAAGAAAATCTGAGTGTTAAAAGACTGATTAAAATAATGTGTATTAAAATTAATACACATCATTTAACCTACAAACCATTTTCTAGAAGTTGCAAAACACCACCGCAGAGAAACTTCTAAGCATAGCCTTTGCATGATATAAAATAAAAAGCATGAACATGAAAACTGAAAACATGATCAGCAAATAATAATTTTCAACTTTATAACTTGAAACAAATACAGTCATTGAAGAGGCAAAGCCAGAAACATGTTAGTCCCAAAACAGTTGTATTCACAGACAGAAGTAATTCATTTACATTATATTGTTCTATAATATTTAAAATTTGAATTCTATAATCCACAATCCACCATAAAGCTATACCCAGTTTGCAGACCTTTAGTACCAGCCAATTCATTGTTCATTCTCCTTCACGCTTAAATATTTCAGGACCTGAAACGTAAACTATGTTTCTGCTTTCGGCTGAAACAAGATAACCCTGACTAAATAACAAATCCTCTGGTAAATTCAACACTTTTCTGACCAATAGCAATAAATTACCATCAATAACTAAATTGATGCTTTTCACTTCATTTATTTCTAAAACCAATGCCATCATTCAACAAATAAACTACATCAATCTAATAACCTATTCAATGAAGCAGAAAACATATTGACTCCCTTGCAAGAACATGTTCCTCCTACATAATTCAAATAAGCACATCCCATTCTTAGCAATGGTTTCAGGCTCAACTGCTCATAGACTCTTCTTTGGAGGTTTCTTGACAACTAAAATGTGGCAAGGTCTTCAGATTTCAGGCAGAAACAGATACGGAAACTTTGACTTCTTGACAGTTTATTGATAGATTATTTAACAACCTCCTGTTTTTAAAGAACAAGAAAGGATCTATTGAAGAATGCCATGTAAAGCAAAGAAGCATCCTCCTTTCATTTGCAGCAGGAAACGGGAAGGAGCTATACAGGTTTCAGTGTAAACTCTGCAGAAATAGTATTTTGATACAAAATAATGCCTTGATAGTAAAGGCCTCATTAATGCGATTGAGTTCAGCCTTGTGCAGAATCTCGCTCACCTCCACAAGGATCGATTGTCTGCTGAACAGCTCCGATTGCTTGTGCACAAAAACTACATCTTGACAAATTTTAACTATTACACAGTTATTCTTTATCCACAACTGAAATCTTAATGTATAAAATGTTAAAAAATAATTAAAAAAACCCAGCAAAACCCACAGAACTTTAAAAGAATCAAAATTATTAATTGCAGGAGAGTAAGTATACATTACTTACTTATTATTACTTATTATTACTTACTTATTATTACTTATTATTATATATACAATAGAGGCCTAATGTAAGTGCCTACATTTTTATTTGCCTTATCAGTACAAATTGTCCTCAAAATACTGACTGCACATCTATTTTTAGAAACAAAGCCATCTACCTGCTACATAGAATTCTGAAATAAAACAGTGTTAAAAGATAACAGGTCAGTGACCTCAAAATGGCAGAATATATTCTCTGCATTATTTTTATGATTTAAGTAATTACTGTAACTGCAAGTAAAAACATTCGCATAATAAAACACTTCAGCATCTCATCAGCACTGTGTTATTATAGGATAAGTGTACTACTCAGAACTTACTATACACTTGTTTCTTGGTATTTATAGTTTCCTAAACACAGAAAATTAAATTTTCTGTGGCAATAAATTGAATCTGTACCATTGTACGTTGCCTTGTCTTTTAAAGAAAGATTTTTACAGTGGCATTATTATGTGGCTTTTATAATGTTACTGGACATAATTTGCCACTCATTATATACCAATACTTCTCTCTGCCTTGATTTACAACTAAAATATTTAGACTAGTACAGGTTAACCACAGATGTATATTTAAATTTTAACCATTAAAAAGAAAAATATATTATAAAATTCTGTATATGTTTTTAATTAACAAAACTGCTGATCTGCATATGAGAAATACTATTACTGGAGAACTATTTAATTTTTGCTCAAGTTGCAAGCTCATTACCATAAATGTAATGTTTTGGGGGGTTTTATCCTTTATATACTGCTCAGTTTGAAAAATTAGCAATGCCTACATAATATACAATTTCCTACCAGACCACTTTAGGTGGGTGGTTACTTACGGCCTAGTAAAAAAAAAATCATCATTTCCTCACATTTCAAACAAAAACACTAAGAAAACAAACCTAGAATCACTCCATGTCAGCATCTTATAATTCTTTTTATGTTTTAGCCTGACATGACACACAGAGGTAGTATCAATAGCCTGTTTTCTTGTTTTATTCCCCTATGCCTATTTCCTTAAAGTAAAACCTACATTAATGCCTCTAAAAAAACAAACCCTAAAAAGAAGAAAAGGGGGGAGGAACCCAAAACAATCCAGGACACACAGCTGATAAGCGTAAATTACCCAGTAGCTGAAACCAGTGTCTCCAGGGTATTACATGCCAGTTTTCTGGATCAATCCCCAAGTTTATATTTTCACAAATCTTTTTACATGCAGTTTGATTTTTAACATTTTAATGAGCAAAAAGTGCTTCTATAGCAGCCAGTCACCACCGTTAAAGTGCAGGGCATGAACTGTGTCCCTTGAGGGATTCAGCCCAGCCGTGTCACCAGTGGCTTTAGGACATACACCACCTGGTTCCTTGTCCCAAGGTTCCAACTCTTTTCATAATCAAAACACTGCTGACATTATAAACCCCACATGGGTTTTCTAAAATCCTTCCCAATCAATAAAGCCAGTACATAACTTATCGGAGACAACACAGAGCTCATTGATTAAGTTTGGTTTCAGTAGCAAAGTTTTCAAAATAAATGAGGCAAGAATAGAGTGTTCAGCCCTTTTGTGTCACATAGCAATTTATGAAGGTGAGGCAGTCTCTTAAAAGGATTTCCTACACACACATGCGAGAGACACACTTGAAAAGTGTATGGAAAGCAAGGTTGTAAAATACACACAATACACACTTGGCTTATGTCCCAAATTATCTATATACTGAGATGAAACAGTAAAGAAATCTCCACATTGCTGAAAAATTTTGCATGCCCACTTGTGAATTTAATATGCAAGCTGTATCCTAATTCATTTTTTATTTTCATTTTTAAACCTTTCACTGTGTGCTCCCACTTCCAAGTCAAGAGAACAACTTCACAGACTCTTAAACATACAGGATTGCTTTATTTCTCTTGTTCGAATGAACATCAATAACAAATGAATAACAAATATCCCATGCTGCAGCTACAATTAAACAAAACTGCACTGATAAAATGATATGCAAATTGTTCATCTAATGCAAGAACAGCAGACTGTTGCGAACAGTCTTAGAAAGATACACAATACAACAGACTTCAAAGCGGAACAAGAAGTGTAAGTAGAAGTTGGAGAGACAAGAAATTAAAATACAGGCAGAGTTCTGTGAAAAATGACAAACAATTAAGGCAAGACACACAAATATTAATCTGAGTCAGAGAAGGGGAACAATACACCACAAAAGCCAACAGGTTGGGGACCTGTATTTGGAAGCCTATTGGGAAACCTGAGGGAAAAATCAGATGAGGTTTAAAAGACTACCCAGAGTACAGACAAGACCTTTAGCTGTGGATCATGGGGAAAAAACACCACAAAAAAACAAGAACTCCACAGCCATATTTCAGAAAGTACATACATTTTTACAGGAGGACAATTCAAATATTACAAGAGAATGGAGCATTGCAAATGAGATGTTTTCCATGGAGAGAAGAGATGACTCAGTGATGAAAAAGATGAATGCTGTTTTATTTCCTTGACCTTAAACCAGAAATTAAGTACAGGTGACGTTACTGTAAGTGAAACACTAAACAGAGAGGGTGGAAATACAAATAGTTTTCATCTTATCCAGCTTGAAATACCATCTGAATCCATGAAACAAACATGAAACCCATCCACTTCACATGGAGGGACACGAAGAACACATCCACAGACTGATAAAGGAAGGTGAAGAAAATGGAGAGCAACAATGGTTAAGAACAATGACAGCCAGCCTTATGGGATCAAGGAAAGTGAGGATAGGTAACATGATCCCAATTTGATCAGCAAGCAAGTATAGACAATTTTATTTGTGCTTAGAAACAACATCAAATTTAAACATTACAAAAAAGTTAACATAGCATAAAAAAAGAGTGCTAAGACATCAACTGAAGCAAAATATTATCCAATCATTTTGAAATTTGGGTTGTACATTACCTTACAGCCACAAAAGTGTAAACTGCTCTTATATTTAATTCATCTATTTGAATTATTTTAAGCTAACAATTAATAAAATCATCCACTGCTATGGAACAACAGGTTTAAGAATTAAAAAAAGAATTGTCAGTGCACCCAAATTACCAACTTGAATCTGACAACAACTCTGTTTAAAACTGAAAGGGTGGTGAAAGAAAAGTACAGAACAATCTAGAACACCATAAATTCCGTTAGCTATGCAGGGCTGGTCTGACATTTTCCTAGGAAAGGGAAAATCTTTCTGCACAATAATGAGCACCTCAGAAACAAGTTTTGGTAACTACTTAAAACATTTTACAAAGGAACTACTTACAATGGACAGAAAAATGTCATGTTTCAAAATTTTATTTAAAGAATATAAATGTCAAAGCAATGCCAGCACAAAAAATTCAACCACTAACTTACTTGAATACAGCTCTGAGTAACAAACAGGGATCAGTAAATCTTGTGTGTTGAAAATTTAAAATTTAATTTGCATTTATTATTAGTATCAGTTTATATTATCTTACAGCAAATTTTCCTGAAGTTATTATTACAGATTATTCTCATGAATTAACAAGTGCCATGTAATTATGTAGTTAAAAAATCAGGAGAAGGATTTCAATTCAAGCAGTTTATAAAGCCTAATTCTCAAATTAAAAAGACAGTATCCTGCATGCAGAGGCCTGGGTTCCACAACCACAACAAAAAGCTGAGAATTTGCAACATGACAGAGCAGAGAAAGCAAAGAACAATAACACCAAGATTTCTCCAGATTTTAAAGATTTTTCTAGTTTTTAAAAACATGATATAACACATATTTTTTCAAAAATCATTGATAATTTAAAATATTTATGTCAAATTCCATCTTGCATCTATTTTATCGTCAAGTCTTTTTAGATCTTACAGCAGTACTGAACATTATACTGATTTTTATAATGGTCAAAATATTTTAAGAATTTGTTTTAATCAGTTCTTCAAAAGAATGTTCTATTCTACCCCAAAAAATCAGAAGCATAATTTGCTAATAGCATTGAATTACCTTAATATAGTTTTATCTCTACTTTCTTTAATTCTACTAGTATTCCAAATCCAACATTTTAGCAGTAGTCCATCCATTTGCTAGTGTTTTAAAAATCCATTAGCTCTTTTTAAGCAATTATAAAGCTTGAATTGGGGGAGGGTTTTTCTTCTACAAAAAGTCACTTTTTCCTGTGTGAAGGTCAGAAGGGGAACAGTACCCAGTATGAAATAACATCACTTCACTGAAGGTAACCAATTGCTTTCAGGAAAATGCTATTTTTTAAAAACAAACAAAAACCCCAATGCATATATACATAATCCTGGTAACAGGAACAGCATGAGATAAATAACATTTCCTAAGCATATTGAGGCCTGCTACCATTTAAATATTTTAAACGTACAAAATATGTGCACAGATGGGCAACTTTTCTACTTGCATTACTAAAAACATATTTCAAGATAAAGCTGAAAATCCCTGAATTTTTTAAACCTAATTGTGACTCTGTTTCTTAGAATTCACACCCCAAGGCCAAAGCTTTCCTGCCACCAGTCCTTCAAATCTGATTTGGACATTACACGGGAGGAGGCTCCAAGCCTCCCTGAGGTCTCACTCCTTTTACAACATACGCAAAAACAGTAGATAATGGGCCTATGCTGAATTCACTGCTCTGCACAGCTCCTCCTGGGACACAGGCCTAGCAGATGTGATAAAAACTGTGTCAGAGAAGTAGCTCTAGCTTTTGCCTTAATGACAACTTCAACCTCTCAACTAATAGAACAAAAGAACAGGAACGACTATTACTCTTTTTTTCAGCAGAAAAAAATCTGAAAGTAAAGCTGAACTAAATATTTAAGCGTTTTTCAAATGATCTCCATAACAAATGTCCTTAAAACCCCTGCAATAAAATTAAAATTTAGGTTTATTCTAAGATAAATGGATTTTAGCTAACGTGCTAATTTTTTTTTTTTTTAATATACAGCTACTGTTGTAGGAATAATAAAACTGAGTAATTTCAGCCTGAAATCACAAAGAATTGAAGAAATTGTGCAAAGGGGCAGAAAAAAGTTAGGTCCAATTATGTGCATAAACATTGATCAATTGGTAAACATACGTGTCAATATCAGAAAGCTAGAATACTAATTGAATTAAATGTATTTTAAACATTTAGTGACTGAAAATGAGGAGTATTTTCACTTCCACATTTAGGAAAAATTAGGCGAGAACTACTAGCTGTAAAAAGCTAATCACATACTTCTCACACCATAAGTCACTTGCACAGGTATACTGCATCGAAGACAAAGCTTTAAATATATACTTCGGTTAACATTTGTTAAATATTACAATTCTGGCTAAAGATGACTGGCCCTTTTAGACATCTCAAACGCTGTATTCAGCTACAACTGCATACCCACTTAATCAGCAATCATTGTTCTCTGAGGCAGGACTTTGTTGTCAAGACAAGCACTGAAACCTTTAAAAAATTTCAGAACTGGCATAAGAAAAAAGTGATCTTTGTCAAACAAGGACAAATTTATGCAAATCTTTTATAAACATTCACAAACATTTATTTAGCTTTTGAAATGTTGGCCTCATTTGAGAGCATGAAAATGAGGGGGAAGTAGGAAGATGCAAAGGACAGCTTAGAGGCTGGCACACTACATAAATATTCAGAAGGAAGATTATAGGATTCATGTTAGGCTGTCTTAGGTTTCTCCAAAGTCCACATAGAATACCAAAGAACAAAACTAACGAGAAGTAGAGCAGATGTTAGACAATGCAGCAGCCCTCTTTTCCACACTCACTTGGCTATACTTCGATGCTTTCATTTTTTCTTTCAATATGGTTAGGTCATTCAAGGATTCTCCTATAGACTCTGTATTGTGGCTACAGAGCTATAAGCTGGACCTCTGTCAGCTTTCCAAAAGTTTCCAATGAAAAGGCATTATGCAAATTCTACCTCTCTTACTCTCTTTCAGGAAAAAAAGCCTCCAGTATGCAGTCATCTGAGTATTGGAAGTCCCAGCCTTCATTTCTGTATGGTTGTGTTTGCCTTAGGGCCATGCTGCTTGTTTTGACAGTGGATCCCCCTAGATAGTTGGGATTAGTCGAGCTTGTTTAGATAAACTTGAAATCAAGGCCTTCTCTAGGTAGACAGCTAGATGTAGCTACTGAGTTTCCAGCTGCCTCCTTCTTTCATCCCAAAACAACTGCAGATTCACAGTAGAGATCACAGCCACAGGCTATGTCACATACATAAGTACAAAATTAAAGGCTGCTAAAAGAAGCCTTTGTAAGTCTTAGTGCTAAAATAAGGAATCTGTACTGCATAGTTTAAACAAATTATTCAAGAAGCACCAATAAAGGTCTGCAACGGATAGTTAACAAGACATGTTCACAAAAGAAATACCCTGTTTACATAAATGGGCAAGATCATGCTTTGTTAAGCACTTCTGCAGCATCCACTGACCAACCTTTTTAAAAACACATGCAAGTAAATAAACTAGTATCTGCTAGAATATCTGAAAGTGAGCTCTGTTTATCAAATACAAACTTTATGATCATAGAAAACTATTACAACGGCACCATTCCAATTAGATTTTCAGTCGTGTTCACAAGATTGGGCCAGATTTGATCTTTACTATAATCAGGTAATGCAAATCGTAAGAATCCATTCACACAAATAGAATACATTAAAAGAGAAGGGCCAGAGCTCCAAACCTAAATTAAAACCTAAAATCAAACCCCACCCATGTAACTATGTTACACCTTTATAAATCTGTATTGTAGTTCAGCCCTAACAGAAGAGTCATTTTTCAGGGGGTAGGGGGAAAAAAAACCAAACAGTTTTGGCTTTTGAAGATTGTAATCTCTTCTAGCTCTGTGCAAATTTTCATATACAGTTCTGCAGCATCCAGGCACAACAGACGGGAAACTAAATTAAAGGCAAAATTAATCACTAGGATGTTATAAATGACCAGTCAGGAAAAAAAAATCGCCACTAAAGAAACAAACAAAAAATTTAGTTCAATGAATAGTAAATATCATTAAAAATCAACTCCCGTCCTTTGCTCAAGAAAAAGGATATGAAGAAATGTTGGAAATAGTTTGGTTAAAGACAACAGCAGAATTTTGTAGTTAAGAAGCCAAGGTAAGAATTTGCAATCATCAACTTCTCTGCCTTTGTGCAAAAGACTTGAACATCACTTCTCTGCCGTTTCCGTATTACAGAATTTCTACCTTCACTGTAAAATCAAGTCATTTCACTGACAAGATCTTTTCTATAAATTCAAAGCATTAAGAAATGTGAAAGAATAACATTAGGCTCCAATTTCTTCCTGCACTGGTTACCAAAGAGAATATTAGAGCGTATACTGAACTCAGTCATTCTATATCATAAATTCTCCGTTAGTGACATCCTTAGCAGGAAATAAGCTACAGACTGGGAATCCTAACCGACAACTGAGCAAAACATGTAATTCCTGAGAAACAATGAGAAAAACAGTTTCATCATGCTATTGTACTTAAAAGAAAACAGAAGAACACTTAGAATTGTTACCTAAAACTTAAATATGACTGCTAAGACAAATACCATGGATATACCTAGCACAATGTTTTCAAATGCCAGGAACTGATCTAATTCCTGGATTTGTCTTCTCACAAAAGTCTTCTAATTGCTATGACCAAGATCCTCCTTACTGCTGGAAAGAAGAACACGTCACTGTGGAAGAGTTTTAAAGCTAGTCACTAATGAAGTTACTTAACAACTCCATTACACAGGTATTACCTACTTTTCACAGCTGAGGAAACACCACAAAACTAAACAACTATCCCAAAGGGGGCAACAGCTGACCAATTTTTTAAAATTCAGGAGTACTTTCTCAGGCTTGCATTCCCATCACACTGATTTGAGAATTCTCTGAAGGAGAAAGAAAGAGAAAATTATGATATATGATGAGGACACTAGTGCCCCCAGGGAAAGAACTTTTCTAACATTAAGCATTGCAGAGATGAGATGGAGTCTGTGATCACCTTAGATAACTGAGGGTCTTAAGAGGATACAGCTTTTCAAAATTTATCAGTATTTTCACAACTTTTAGATTTCCAAATACGAGAATATGCTAGAGAGAATAGTGATCAAAAACCTGAAAGCTATAAAAACATTCATTAGCCATAGATTAGCAATTTTTACCTGAAGTAAAGACAGGTGACTAACATGTACAAAGATGTCTGAACTTGGAAACTTAAGTTTTCCAACTTTTCTCTGTAATATGCTACCAGTTCTAAGCTGCAGCCCAGAGATGTGAAAATTGAGTATGTGAGTATCAATTAATACCATCTATCAATCACCAACAAATCCTTTCTTTCAAACTACCTTCCAATCATTCCTTTAAAAAATAAATTTAAAACAGAACAAAGCATAATGTACGCAACATAATTTGGGAAATTCAATTAAGGCATCATGCCATATAAATGCTCTGCACTATACATTTATGAAGTTATTCAGGATCAATAGCAAACATGTCAACATAGATCTCATGATGGCTATGAGAAAATGCAGAACCAGGAAATTAAAATATGTAAAAATCTCAAAATTCCAGTTATACACACTCTTATAGACTGGTTTTCTTTCACAGCTAAGGTAGTAAAGTATTAAAAAATATATACCTTCCAGAACATGAGTTCTACTATTTTGCTATGTTATAGTAAATTGGAATTCAGTACACCTGTCATTTATTACTCATACTTTTACTGGCATTCCTACACATCTCTTCTGTGTTGTGCATTCTGCAGAGCACTCCACTCCTACACCCTCTGATCTACAGAGGGCACGGTGTTTTGATAACCATGCAGATGGCTACAGCTGAATACTTGTTATTACTGAAGTAACAAATCACCATCTGACTTCACTGACAAATAACATTTTAATATAAAATTCCTTGTCCTACGAAGAATGGACAGATTATGTGATCTTACAGTTCATCACTCACGGGTGTGAAGTGTGGAACAAATAAAAGGTCATGCCTACTTTCTGTGAGCATCATAGCAGTCACATAGTCACATAGCCGGACTGTCTGGCTAGTAAAACCAAAAAGAAGTTGTATTTCCATCCACACTGCCCCAAACTCTAGCAGGTCCTTTTGTTGTCAAGAGTAAATCATAGAAATCTCCCACCACTTAGAAATGAACACAAAGGGACAGCCATCTTCTAGAACTCCCCATGGTACCCTTGACATGCATCAGCACCTGGCTACAAGAACTCAAGACGATCAATTTAAATAACAACACACAAGCTGTTTTGTCTGGTTTGACACTCTTTTACATGCCACAGGATGCTCTGCAAATAAAAAAAATACACTTATTTCCCACTTGCTTTTTGTCTTTACAGCACTTTCAGTGAAGCTTTAGCTTCTTTATGACATTTTTTAATGCATTTATACACTGGGGTATGTGCAGACAAGTTACAAGAGCAAGAATCCAGAGAACCGTTTCCTCCTCCACATGCTCAGGAAACTTTGAACCATTAATGACTACTTTAGGAGCTACAAAACAAATGTTCTCCTAAGTTTGTTAAAATAGTACAGCTACATTAAAGAAGCAATAGAAGACACATTAAGTGGGGGAAAAAGCTGTAAGACAGAGTATTATCGATGCTCGTTTAGTAGCATGGTCTCAAAAATAGTCTTAGTCATCAGCAATTCAGATTTTTAAGTGATCCCACTAAACTCTTGATTTAAAAGCGATCTCTAATCAACTGTGAAATTGCTTAAATACTTTATGACTGTTAATATAAAGACAGGGCATATCAGAGACTGGTTTCTAACTTTAACCTTGACAACACCACTTACCTGCTCATACTTATTTTAACATGTTTTAGAAGAAGTTCTACTGTTTCAAAGGACAGTACTACCCAGTATTCCTGTATGTGCAAACATCAACATCAGCAGCCATAGCAAGGAAGACCGTTACACAAATTGAGATGCATTAACAAGTTTAATATGCTTATACCCACCGTATCGTTAAGTGCTTGAATTTTATTTTTAAACAAAACAAAGATACTTCCTACATATTACAAGTTTTTAAACAATATTTTTGAAATTGTTTATGAATTGAGCTATAGCACCAGTATAAACTGAATGGTTCAGGAGACTGAAACAAGAGAACTTTCTAAAGTATTTTTATAATGGCTGGCCTAACAAACCCACGTAGAATATCACTGCATAAGCATCTCCCATTTTAAAGAAACCATCTTTACTTGAAGTGAATATCTTATAGGTTTATCAATAAATCCAAACATAAGTGATAATGATTACTCACTTTAGGTCTGATCCCACAACCTTTACTCACACAAGTAATCCCACAGGATTTTAATATGACTACCTCAACGAATAAGTGTTGGCAGGACAGGTTTTCAATTATTCATATATTCACAGATTTTTAAGGCCAGAAGGGACCATTATGATCATCTTAGTCTGACCTCTTGTATAACAAAGGCCACACAATTGTATCCAGTAATATCTGCACTCTTTTGAATAATCTGTGGTGAAATCAAATTGTGTTTATTGAACTTCCAATATTGATTCCAAATTTACATGAAAGAAAACTGAAAATGTTTAGAAAGTGGCTTGAACTGCATTTCCGCACACTTGAACCCAATTATTCCTCTATTTTTATTCAGAATTTTTCTAACTTCTGGACAGTGGCTTTCAACATGGCTTTCATGCAGAGATTTCAGAGTCCAACACTAGATCAGGTACTCTCAAGCCAAAACCAAGTCATCTCCTGGGCTCCTTCCAATGATTAATTACTTGACAGTTAATTAGTATTTGTTTTGTGCACTTTTACCATTCCTCCCTGCACCATGATTTCTGAAATACAGATATCATAACTGGAAAAACATTCAACTAATGGCATCAATGATGCAACGAACAGGGAAAACAGCATTTCCATCTCAGCTCTCTCACAGAGGAACAAATGGAGTAGCTACTTAAGATTATTAGTTTAAGGGGGGGAAAAAAAAGTTTTTGACTATGTAGCATGCCTTAAGATTTCAGGGCTAACTTTTTTCAGGGATACTTAAAGACTGACTGACTTTTACTATTTTGCTCTGCACAAATCCACTGCAATGATTTTTTCAGCCAGCCATCACAAAATAACAAAAAAACTAGAATGCTATGATGCTATGTGAAATTCTGTGCAGATCTGAAGGATTACTAAAACTAGCTATTCTATTATGATGTTAAACATACCACGGCTGAATTCTCTCATCACAGAAATACTTTACTATAATCCTTAGATTTACTAACTTCAATTCTAAAATGGAACTTGGATGAACAGATTATGTCAAAGGTTCTGTTAAAACGCAAATCATCTTCACCATGTATTTCTAAAGGTTTGCAATTCTATCTAGCACAAATGCCTTGTAACACACTTCAAACAAGGGTAGTATACCCTACTACATACACGAAGACATTAGATTTGAAGAGGTTCTGCATTTTTCATATTAATTAAATTATAGTAGAGAAACACATAAAAGACATAAATAGAAATACATAAGAAAAACTGACCTCTCACCTACTTGGTCTAAAGAAAAGCTACTGAAAAAACAACTTGTAACATACCACCAGGATGACAGAGTAAGACACAGCAAATGAGGAATATATATCTTCTTTGCTTTCCTATACTAAAGGACATCTGGTCTAGAAAACCACTCTAAAATACTCAGTTCTGTAGTCAAAGCCAATGGTTTAGTCCTGTCCACTATCTCTCAGGACTTGAAGCAAAGAACCCAGCTTTGTCCTCATAGGGAAAGTCACCTCCAGAATGCTTTGGTGGAACAGCAGCTGTGCCATCTGCACATAAGGTACAAGGTAATCTCCCCACACATTACACAGGCTGCTCGCCTACCCCACACAAAGGTTCCCATTCATGCTGCTATTTCACTGCTACCTAGTCAATAGGGGTCACTGTACAAGAAAATGTTTATAACTATCCTACATTAAGTTTTATTAGGCTTTCACTTAAAAAGACTCCCTGTATGAATGCAGTATGATAACTCTATACAAACTGAGAGTATCAAATGCTTCAGAAGTGAGTATCCAATACTTCATATATTTACTATTTACACTGCCTTGGGTTTACTACAATGTGGCTTTCAGAACGCTATGACCACTTTTCTAGGTTTTCTAAATTACTTATTACTCAACCTTTCCAATCCAACTTCTTCATCTATTTTTGAAAGGATAGCTATTAAATTACTCTTAGGAAAGGTTTTATCATGCACTCTATGCAACCTGTAAGGCAAAAACTTTATACTAAGAATATCACATGCAATTCAGAAACACCAAAATGGATTACAGTCATCCCTGTTCAAGCAACTAAGTCTTCTTAAAGCACACAGACTTTGCAAGATAGGGGGGTGTATGCTCCATTTATGGCCAGCACTGTGTAAATACTCTCCAATCACACAACTCTTACAATGACACAAAGAAAGGGTGCTTTTTATTTTTCCCTGTGTGCAATGTTTCTACAACGCTCATAGACTTTGTACAAGAAAGACCATTAGTTTCTATATAAAGACTGCCGTAAAAGTTTTATAGTTTCTATAAATGTATAAAGATTGTTGGTTTCATTACAAACTCTGTTTCAATGCCAGTGGAAAGAAAAATCACCAGCAGAATAGAAGCAGCAATCTGCTTAAGTACCAGCTTGCAAGCATGCATACCTCAGTCATTCTTGTAGTAATTAACTGACACATACAATAGTTCATCAAATTATAGACGAGTCATCATGCCCACTTGAAGCAGCTCATAAATGGGAACTATCACCACATAATTTTCTCTTTCCCTTTCAGATTAGCTATAAAGATTAAAACAGCAAGGAACTGAATGATGCACTACTCAAAAAAGCCATTTTAAAGACATATTACATATTACAAAATTGTGCAATTTCAGCTACACCTTTCATTGACTGTTTGACTACTTCCTATTTTTAACTATTTATACATCAACTATTTGCTGAAACATTCTTTTTGATAGAAGTTCATATCTTTGCAACAAACTTCCTTGTATTAAAATTAGCTAGCCCGGGATAGCTATTAAACTTGGAATAAATCTTCAAAATAGTGGACAGCCAAAATTCATATGGTAATAAGGGTAAAGCAGCCTGGCCACACTTTGGTATTTATAATATTCCAATAGCAGAAGATTTCACCTATAAAAAAAAATGAACTTCATTACTACAGCTTTATTAAGAACCCAAACCAGAAAATGTAGTAATACATAAGTATCTTTCTGCTAGACTGTTGACTTATTTTAAAAAAAAAAAAAAAGATACTTCCACCTACAGTGACTGTATTTTGTAAAGAATAACTAAGAGTTCTCATCTGTTTTAAATTCTTAAGACCATTGGTAAAAAGCTAGCACTGAAGAACTGTTGCTTATAATACCAACAACTACTGTATTTCACGTTAGGTACAACCACATATACATAAGCACACATTTTATCCTTAAAAGCTATTATAAAGCACCCTAACAAATTAATACGCTCTTATATTTTAAAATGTATCTCAAGATTACTTCAGCCCCCTTCCTAACATTCAAAAAAAGCCCCCTAGTTTTAACCATTTCAAGTGGCCTGGAGCAATCGTTAGCATTTTCTTTCCTTAGCAAGGCTCCTAAGATACCTTGTCCATGACATTTTCTATAAAATATTCTGTTATACAGTTATTTAACAGATTTAAACCGTAGATGTCATTGTGGTCTGAACGTGTCAAAGATAACTTGAGGGAAAAAAATCAGGACACACAGAATTCACTTTGTCAGTAATTACAATCAAAATTCCTACAATGTGGCTAGCCTGCTCATTACTTCCTTACTTTGTATCAAACCCTTATTTACATTTCAGATTACATTTTTCATGAAACAGTAAGATCTATCAGAGCTGAGAGGACTGAAATAATGAGGGAGAAATATTTTAATAAAACGTGTTGGGTCTGCATTACTTCCGTGTCAGAAAGAAAGGTTTCTTCTGTAGCGATGGATCATTTATTCTGTCTCTAAATGAGAAGCAAAAGATGAAACTGATGAACTTTTACTGCCCATTTGTCTTTAGCAGACAATTAAGACAGAAGATCAAAATGGATTATCATACCACGCAGACAACTGGCCCAACAGTAATACATCTCCGGGACCACAGATTTGTAACTCTCTTTTATCCCTCCCCTTTCTTCTTACTCCTTTTTCCTCTCTAAAGGCAATGCTAGCTTTGTGGCTCAAGGGGAGCCAAAAGGCTGGTCATCATTATTCAGTCACAGATGTCAATCTAACCTCCCTTTTTTCTCAGTTTCTAAAGCAGTGAGGCACAATAATTTGTGACAGATTCTTTTACTGTAAGGTACAAAGAACACACAGAATAAAACATCTAGCAGCAGCGAGGGTCTCTGATCAGATGTGCTGGTACATGGGAAATACAGTGTATGTAAAAACAAGCACTGATAGTTTAGATGAATAAAAAAAACTTGAGGTGTTTTTTTTTTCCTTTTTTTTTTTTTTCTTACTAATAAGTGCTTTACCTTGTGTTGATTTAACTCAAATATTCCTTCTGGATTAAACCATAAATGTTTGATTGCTCGAAACAATTTTTGCCTGTGCTAACATGCATATCATGTCTCTCCTTTGCATACAGAACACATGCAGAAAAATCAAGGGTTCCATAGTGTGTATCTTTATCTTCAGTGACTTAGCACTTCTATAATTTTTTTCTTCCAAAAAACAATAAACCAGGAGTTTTAAGAAATAAACCTACTTGCTTGATTTGCAGCCTATACACTTCTCAGAGCTCTAGATTAATCAGGAAAAGCATGGATATAGCTCTTCCTTTTTTTTTTTTTTCCTCTCTCTGACTTACTTGAATATTCACAAATGATTTTTCAAATCTAAATTTGTCAACTCTGGACATGTGCTCTTCTTAAAGAATGTATAGGTACTATTACCACAGAAAATAGCCTTTCTGTGCATCAAAAGGGAAAATGTTTTTAAAAGCTACTCTGCGTTTGAGAAGTTAACCCTCCTTTCTTCTGCTTTCCCTCTAAGTTTGTAT